>NC_053166.1:94996531-95686531 GCF_016835505.1 Polypterus senegalus | reverse complement strand
AAATTTCTTTTACTGGCCTAAAAAATGAATAAGTCTAAAATAATTGCTATGTTGAATTGGTCTGCTCCTGAGAGTGTAAAACCAGCTACAGGTGGAATCCCGTTATAAAACTCATGGGACCATAAAAATATTTCATCAAAATGGAAATTTCATTATAACGAACATGTGGAAAATACATATAGTATTGTGACTGACGCTGCCGGTGATTTGCCATGTCTAACGGTAGTGGCGCGATGACAGCTCCATAGCTGTTCTCCTGTGTTTGGTAAACAGTAAACCAAGGGCCAAGGGTACCATGTTTGTCACATAATGTTTATCATTTAACACCGGGCTTTGATCTGTTCTTCCTTACACTCTCTTGATCTGTTTTCTCCAGACCATCTCTGCCACAATGGTGATTCCGGGCCACTGGTGTTTTTCTAATCTGAAGATGGGAGCTAAAGTGGGATGATCGCCCATGCCATGGCTCCTGACTACTCCTATTCTGAATGAAGTCTTGAGACTGTACTCCTTTTCTACAGTAGTAAAGTGTTTGCAGTTTCCTTGAAATCGTGGACTCACCTTTCTGTCTGTCATGTAGCTCTGTGACTCAAGCTTGACAACACCTATATAAAAAACAGCGCTACTTAAACTGCAAAACATACTTTATTTGAAAAAGAGACATTAGATATAACTTCCTTTTTTATAGAAATTTAGGTATGAAAATACAGAATGAAAACGAGAAATTAAATGTAAGTTTTTCATTTAAAATGCAGGTATGAACACAAAATATAAACAAGATATTAGAAGTATTTTTTTTAGAAATACAGGTATGAACACAGAATGAAAATTAGTTTTTTTTTAGTTTTTTTTGAGAAGCGCTATGAAACTTGAACAGAATGGTATCCTTACACAACACAACTACTCACATGAATGCTTGGTGGAGCACTGACTCACAATTCAGCTATGTGCATGATGTCGAGCCTACATGCTCGCTGAGCCCTCCCAAGACCAGAAATTTCTCAACAGACTGTCTCAGACAACCTGTTGCAGAGTTCCCAAGACTCACAGAAAGTGTAGGAGCAGAATTAAGTACTTTTGCATAACATTATTATCTTTTGTGGCCTATTTTTGGTCTATAAAATGTTTGTTATACTGAGATTTACATTTCGTTAAAACGAGATTCATTTAACATGATGTTCTAAGAATATTTGTCTGGGCCTACAAAAGTATTCATTATTACAGTCTTCGCTGTAACAGGTTTTAACTTGTAATTAGTTTGTTGGGTTTGCAAACTTTTTACCAAAAGTTCATTAAAAATTTTAGCATCGTCATTTTTGACAAAAAATTTTAACCAAAGTTTGTCTGGGGTTCAGAAGCAAATGTCGCGTTTACACACATAAAATATTTATTTAAAACTGCACCTGATTTCCCTTTTGTTTTAGTAGTAGACATGTCCAGTGTAGGTCTAATTCACTCCTGTGTATTTTATTTGAAGATATTAAATAAAGCTGAGATGAAGTATAACACTGAAAATCATGAGTTGCTAACTTAAAAATAGGAATGGGTTTCCTTCATCTATCATATCTGATTGCAGCCCTCAGTTTATGTATTGGTTTTGGTAATTATTTTTTAGTAATTTTAGGTGTTCTGTTTATTTGACTTCAGGTTATCATCTCAAAGCCAATGGACAGGCTGGAAGAATTGATCAGGATTTTTAAAAATATCTGTGATGCACAATAAATGTTAATCAAGACGATTGGACTAATTTCATACCGTAAAAGCAAATCATAAGAGAATCTGATGTGTCATTTGTTATACTTATTATTTTTCTTTAACAGGAACCAATCCCGGGCAGGGCGCCAACCCACCGCAGGATACATACACCCACACCCACACCCACACCCACACACCAAGCACACACTAGGGACAATTTAGAACTGCCAATCCACCTAACCTGCATGTCTTTGGACTGTGGGAGGAAACTGGAGTACCCAGAGGAAACCCACGCAGACACGGGGAGAACATAGGACAACCAGGTGTTTTGCTGCCAGCTGATATCTGATTATCATCCATATATAACAAGGTCATCTTTTGAATATTGCGGTGGGCTGGCATCCTGCCCAGAGTTTGTTTCCTGCTTTGTGCCCTGTGTTGGCTGGGTTGGCTCCAGCAGACCCCTGTGACCCTGTAGTTAGGATATAGCGGGTTGGAAAATGGATGGATGGATGGATCTTTGGAATAACTTCCTTTGTAAACATGGACCTAGCAGAACAGCAACAACAAAGAGAATAATGTGTTGCAAGAAGAAAGAGAGGACAATGAAGTAGAAGAAAATCAAGGGCAGTGGTCACAGATGAAATTAGGGCTATAATCATAAGTCGTGGACTCTGAAGCAGGATTATGAGTGCAGCCAAATCTGCAGCACATAAAGTTTGTATCAATCATGAGAATGTTCCTCCAAACCAACAGTTAAAATGCAGACAGGACAAAGGTTATTATAGTTAACGAAAACTAAAATCAAAACTTTAACTATTATTAAAAAAACTTTCGTAAACTGAAATAAAATAATTAACAAAACTGAAATGAAAAACTAAAATGAAACTATTAAAGTAGCTAGAAAGTCTAACTGAAATAAAATAATAATTTACTAAAATATTTTTAGTTTACGTTTTTGAATGAATATTCTTACCGTTAGTCTTTAAACCTTGTAAGTTTTAACTCTAAAACAGAGTCATCCACCACGAGCCCCGCACATATTCATCCAGTGAACGGCGGCTGTTCACACAGCATTTGTGGTGATAGAGTGAGTGGAGTGCAGGTGCGTAAAGCGTGAGTAATAGAAAGCAATTTGTGTGCCGCCTATCTTTGTGCTAGTTGTTTATCAAGATGTAATTCGAATGGCTGAAATCAGAATGTGCTGGTCAACAAAATGTTTACCATTTGGATAGAAAAATCACGAGTGAGTAATGTTTCAGTTTATTTCTCAGGTGTCTGCTTTTTGTTGACAGCAATTCACCTGCCACTTCACATAGAAGAAATCGGTTTTACTTTCTCATATACGAAGTATAGAAGAAGGTATAATAATCATGAAAAAATTCAACCTCGATATTTTGATGAATCTTAACGTTATAGACTAACCAGTGTCCAACAATACTGTTTTTTGGAATTGTGTGTGCGTGTTTCTGTGTGTATACACGATAACTCAAAAACACAACTAGATAGATGGATGAAGTTCGGCATGTGGTTGTTACACCATAATTTCAGATCTGTATTAACTTCTGGGCCAAATCCATCACCCGGAAGTGGTACTTTACTAAATGTTCAATATATTATTAATTTGATTTGTTGTTGATGGTTCCTTAATGTACATATTATAAAAATATAATCATTGTCTTGTGGTTTACTCTTCAAATATCCATCCCCATATCTGAGTATACAAGAAAGTTGAGGGGAGACCACTCCCGGTTTTTGAAAATAAAATGCCACTAATCGAGATGCTGACTAGGTCTTCATACAAGATCAGCATATTGTTACTGACCAATCACTTTTGCTTTAAAAACATTGTTTAACAATGAAGCGATGCAAACAAAGGTAGAGCCTGACAAGTGATGAAAAACTACTAATGGGTTTTTGTATGTATTCCATATTTATTAATTTATCATTTTTAGTTCATATTCACAACTCAAAATACCTGATATTGTGAAAGTAATTCATTAGCAGAATTATATTTTAAAATATTTGTCTCCCTTTTTTCAATGTTTTTCTTGCTCTCTCTCAAAATAGATAGTTGAAATATCATATTCTTTTTGTTTTTAACATCAACCATATCATGCATATTGCATACCAGGGATTTTTCCTGCCTTGCATCCAAACCTGCTGCGACAGGCTCCAGATTTCCTGCAATCCTAGTCTGGATAAGCAGGTTTAGATAATGTATATGTTGTTCTTAATCTCAGACGCTGTCTCTGTTGTTTTGTGCCTGTCCATACTCTTATTACCTGCTCTTGCCATGCTCATTATGGGTTTACTGTTCTTATGGTGGGCTATTCAAGACTCACCACCCCTAACCTTGACACTGCATGCTTGTTGTTCTTTGTTTCCCTCAATACAGCTAAGTGGGGTCTGCACACTGATTCAAGTCTAAGAGCAGTGTTCTTCCTAAGCCCCTGTGATTTTCAAGAAAAAATATTTTTACAATTATACAATTGTGTAAAATCATTCATATTCAGTGTCTAGTTTTGATTATGCTTGTTTTGTTTTTATGCTTGATCTGTCTGATTATGACACACAACTAGGCGCTCCATGCCATAATTACTAAAACTAAAACTGAAACTAATATATATAAAAATAAAAAGAAATGTCTTTGTGAAATAAAAACTAAACTAAAACTAAAAATACATGATGAAGGAAAACTAAAACTAAACTGAATTTGCAAGTAAGGTCAGAAAAAATATAGAAATAAAAACTAATATAAAAAGGCAAAACTATAATTACCTTGGACAAAACTGCATATTACTGTATAGTACTTTACTATATATAGTACAGTAACATCCATTAAGTATTGTATTGTTCTTTAGTATCCAAAGATTACCTTGCACAGGGGGCAGAGGCAGAATTTTTACTGCAGAGCAGGAAACTGCCATTGTTAACATGATCAGATCTAACAATGGGATAACACTCTAGGAAATCCAGGACAGAGTTATGACAGACAGTAAAGTATTTGGAAAGTGTTAGCATGACAACAATTGGAAGAGTCCTGAAGAGGCAATTGTAAGCATGAAGCGCTTATACACTGTCCCATTTGACAAGAATACTGTATGTGTGAAAGAACCCCAATAACAATATGTCCAGGAGACTGGTCTGTTTGATATAACATAATACTGTTTATTCTTTAGTGGTTGTGGCTTTGAAGAAAAAGCACCATACAAACCTATGTATGCAGTATGGTATTGTAATGCAATGTAATCCTTATAATGTGATACCTTATTTTTTCCTGCTATAGAGTTATGGAGTTGGAGGCTTTGCATAACAGCCCATGTGTTCATCTTTGTAGATGAAGCTGGGTTTAATCTGGAAAAGTAATAAAGAGCAATAATGCAAGTTCCAGGACAGAGAGGGGCTAACATCACAAAGTGTGAACCTTCTCTTGTTTCATGATGAACTCTATGTGATACTGGTAGCAGAGGATGAGAGAGAACGAATGAGCACATGGGGCCTACAAAACACTAATAACAAACAGCATTACCTAAAATGTAATAAGGATCATAATGAAAGTATCGTCTGTAAAGTAACTGACATTATTTGTTGCAAACATTGTATTACAAAAGAGAATAATTTTGTACTCTATAAAATGTCCAGGAATGAACAAACCACTCAGCAGTATATGTTAATGGACTTTATTCCCATCTGTGGTCTACTGTAAGTACAGAATATTCATTCATAATCATACAGTAAAAAAATACATACCCAACTCAAAATGTAGTGTTGCAGAAAATACAATAGAAGCAAATATACTGTGCATATATACAGTATATATATATATACAGTAATCCCTCCTCGATCGCGGGGGTTGCGTTCCAGAACCCCCGCGATAGACTAAAAATCAAAGTAGAAACCATATGTTTGTGTAGTTATTTTTATATATTTTAAGCCCTTATAAACTCTCCCACACTGTTAACATTATTAGAGCCCTCTAGACATGAAATAACACCCTTTAGTCAAAAGTTTAAACTGTCCTCTATGACAGACAGAGATGACAGTTCTTTCTCACAATTAAAAGAATGCAAATAGGTCTTCTTCTCTTCAGGAGCAGAGAATTTCAGAGAGAGAGAGAGCGCTCGCAAAGAAAAAGCAAACAATCAAAAATCAATACTTGTGCTTTTAAGTTTGCGCGCATTTTAGAGGAGCGTTAGTATCTTCTAAGCAAACAGCCTCTGTGCAAACAGCCCCTCTGCTCACATCTCCTCCGTCAGGCGCAGAGAACGTCAGAGAGAAAGAGCGAGATTAAAGCAACAATCAAAAAATCAATACGTGTGCTTTGTGCTTTTAAATATGCCAGAGCACCGCAATAAAGCAGCATTTTTAGAGGAGCGCCAGTATCTTTTAAGCAAACAGCACCTCTGCTCACACCCTCCGTCAGGCAGAGAATGTCAGAGAGGTGAGAGAGAGGCAGAGACAAGCAAACAATCAAGCTCTGCGCGGGATGCATATCTTATAGCATTGAGGAGTTTTAGTTAATATGTAATACATGCTCTGATTGGGTAGCTTCTAAGCCATCCGCCAATAGCGCCCTTGTATGAAATCAACAGGGCAAACAAACTGAGGAAGCATGTAGCATAAATTAAAAGACCCACTGTCTGCAGAAATCCGCGAACCAGCGAAAAATCTGTGATATATATTTAGATGTGCTTACATTTAAAATCCCGATAGTGAAACCGCGAAAGTCAAAGCGCGATATAGCGAGGGATTACTGTATATATATATATATATATATATATATATACTGTATACAGTATATATATATATATATATATATATATATATATATATATATAGTGGCAAACGGCTGGGGGTGGTACTCAGCCGGGACTTCCAGAAGGACCAGAGGAGGGCTTATGCCTCCTCCAGACCATGAGGGGGTGACTGCCCTGGTGGCTTTGGGGCCCATGGGAAAGGAGCATGGAAGCTCAACCCTATAGGGGCACATGGTCACTGCCAGGGGGAGCCCAGATGCCTGAGGAGCCCTGGCCCTCAGCACTTCCACCACACTCGGAAGTGCTGGGGGGGAAGAAGACCAGGGACACCCAGAGTGCTTCCGGGTGCACAGTCGGCACTTCCACCACACCTGGGAGGGCCGGCGGAAGGTTATCAGGAGGCACCTGGAGCACGTCCGGGTGAGCATAAAAGGGGCTGCCTCCCTCCATTCAATGGCTGGAGTCGGGTGGAAGAGGACGGAGCTCGGAGGAGAGGAGTGGAGGTGGCCAGGAAGGAAAGGCATTGGAAAGAGGCCTGGACTTGAGGGTGATTGGTGCTGCGGCACTGGGTTGTGTGTGCATGTACAGTTGTAAATATTGTAAATTAATGGGTGTGGGTTTAAACGATGTCTACCTGTCTGTCCCAGGGCTGTTTCCCGCTATCTATATACCACTTGCAGTTGGTCCACAACTGTAACAATACCACACTGTAATGCTAATCCATCCTCTCCTCTGGATTGGGCTACATGTTCTCATAAACATCACATCTGATATCCTCTCTGGCAATATATCTAGTATACTATGGGACTTGTATATGGAAGACAGCCTTATTCAGAGATGCGTACAGTTGATCAATTATGTTGTATTTCAGTTTTGAATATGTTATTAACAGTTTTGGTGACAGTATGTAGGCATGTGCAAAATGGCCTCTGAAAATGTGATGTTATGATGTTGATGGATTTTGAGTGAGACAGGAATCCATGAATTTTCAAGCATTTAGTTATTGAATGCATTTTATATGAAAGCAAAGAGAAATGCTTCACAGTTTGGTCCACATAAGCTGATGTTGTGGTGACTGCATGAAGAGTTTTGAGAAAGCGACTTTAGTATTGCGGAATCTGTCTTAGCAACTGCAAATGTGTGTTTTTGGTTTTCTGACTATAGTATTGACAATAAATACTTTTTTAAAAATGAATATTCTGTATTTACCCTACAGTATGAAAAATAAAATCCACATTTACTCTAAAACAATCCATTAATGATGAACCATTTTATATTTTGCATAATGCTATCTGTGGATAATGGATTAATGGATTAACTGTTTTGGTGGCTGTAGTGCATTTTGTAGGGGAGATTAACTGTTTGGCCAAGCTATTTGTTGGTGTTGCAGAGGATGTACAGAGGTTAGAGACAGTGACTTCAGTATTGCAGAATGTCTCTTAGCAATTCAAAAATAAACTGTAATCCAAGCAGTATTTCTCCCCCAAGAATTTCCAAGTCAGTTAAGTACCTCCTTAATATCCTCTGTTACTTTTGGGAAGTTATGTATAAACTTCATAAAGTGCAAGTTCAACGCATTTGCTATTTAACTGCATATACGATTTCTAGCTCACCTGCTCTTCACTACCTCCTTGGCCGTTCCTTTACTACTGAATTATTGAAAGAATCTCTTATATTTTTCACCTTTTATCTCTAACTTTCTTTTAGCCTCCTTAATATCCTTTTTTAACCATTGCTCTCATGCTCTTATATGCCCTATGATAATCACTGGTGTTACTACTCTTATATGCTTTATACAGCTGTTTTGTTCTTTGTAACTTTCTTTTTATCTCTGTATCTATCTATCTCAGAGTTTACTGCTTCTAAAGTTTGAAATTAACTTGTCCCACATTATATGTGGTGATGCGTGAGTCACTGTCTTCCACCCCAAAAACAAGGCTGAGTCTCTTTCCTTTAGCAAAACCAGCTGTATTCAACTTGAAACAGGAACAGCATGGTTATTTATTATAGCGGGATCTACCACTCTCCTGTACACAGACACAGCAAGTGAGCAGCATCAGGGCCAGGTCAGTGGCCAAGTTATACTGTTTCCAGCATTTATAATGTTCCTTGCATCACCCATTGGTGACAGGAGCTTATAGCGTGATCTTAATCATCTTATAGTTGTTTCTATTGTTGTTCAAGAAGGCTCTGTTACAGGTGTCAGTCCAGACAACACTGCGATTCTTTCTGCCCTTTGTCATTTCAGTAAGGGGGGTGGCTGATGAACAGAAATGAACCACCTGTAATATCCCGCAAGGTCGAGGAAGGCACAAACCTGCCTCTGTGTTTCGGGATGGGGATACGCAAGCACCTCCCCACCTTGTCCATTTGAGGCTTCAGCAAACCTTTCCCCATGGAAAATCCCAGATAATGGGTTTCTGACAAGCCGAGCTTGCACTTCTTAGGGTTAGCCATCAACCCCGCTAGCTGCAAATTGTAGGCACCCATATACAGTACATGGATTTGGGAAGCAGGATTTGGTACATCATCAGCTGAAAGGTCAATGGTGCACCTTGGAGACCAAAAAGGAAATGCCGTACATTTAAACAGCTTATCCGGAGTGGCGAACACGGTTTTCTCACAACTGGACTTCTCCAAGGGCACCTACCAATAATCCTTCAAGAGGTCCAGGGTGGAAATATATGAGGCCTGCCCGAGCTTCTCCAACAGCTCATCCACACATGGCATCGGGTATGCATCAAACTTGGAAAACTTATTCAAATGCCTAAAATCAATATAAAACCGAACCAAACTGTCGGACTTTGAGACAAGTACAATTGGGCTCTGACACTCACTTTTGCTCAGACAAATAATGCCTAACTGAAGCATATGCTGCACTTCTCCATGTATCACCTTCCTCATTGCCTCTGCCAGGTGATACAGGGGCACCTGTACAGTAACACCGGAGTTACAATCTTCTGTTCTGCAATGTCTGTCCAGCCAGATGTGGCCAAAAAGACATTGGAGTTTCTCTCGATCAGAGATAGCGATTCTGCTTTCTGAGCATCAGTTAAATCATCCCCAATAGTGACCTTGGTGTAGGGGACCGCTGCAGATGTGACCATGACCTCGCATGGTTTATGCCACTCTTTCAGCAGGTTAATATGCAATACCTGTATGGGCTTCCTTGCCCTAGAATCCTAACTTTATAATTCATGGGGGATATACACTCTTCTATGACTGCCAGACCCAACCACTCAGCCTGAAATTTTTGTGGATGCCCCTTTTTAAACTCATGAAGTTTACTTGTCTTGTCATAATTTTTTGTGCCTCCTGCTCACACTGCTGATGTTCCACCACAATAGAGGACAATCTGGCAACCTCTTCTTGCAGCGAAACGGCCTGGTCAACAAATCTCCCCTCACAAGGTGTCTCGTGAGTCCCAGTCCATTCTTCCCGAAAAATGCCCAACACCCCATGCAGTTGGCAGCCAAATAATAGTTTGAAAGGACTCAACACGGTGGATGATTGTGGAGACTCTTGGACAGCAAACATGAGAAAAAGCACTACTGTATCCCAGGAGGTTGAGTCGTTATGGGCCACCTACTGAATCATCTGTTTTAGGGATTTATTAAATCATTCAGTCAGGCCATTCATCTGCGGATGATAGACTGTGGAGTGTAACTGCTTAGTTGCCAAACTTTTGCATAGGTGCTTCATAATACAAAACTTAAAGGGCATGCCTTGATCAGTCAAAATTTCGTGATGGATAAAAATACGTGTGAACATGTCTGAGAGCGCTTTTGCAATAGTCTGGGCATCCGCCCGACGCAGCACGGCTATTTCTGGGTATTTTGTCGCATAATTGACTAACGCTAGCATATAATGAAAGTCACTTTTACTCATGGGAATTGGGCCAACAATATGTAATCCCATCCTCTCAAAGGGGACATCTAAAATAGGCATCGGTACAAGGGGTGCCCTGGTGGGTCTCTGAGCAGAAACTATTTGACAGTCGGGACAGGCCTTACAGAATTGTTCCACATCCCAACCCATATTCACCCAATAAAAGCGTTTTGAAATGCGATCCCTCATCTTTTCTGCTCTGAGGTGACCCCAAAAATGTGAACTATTTTTAAAACCTTCTCTCTATGCCCACTTGGCACCACCAGCTACTTGATACGCCCATCACCCATGCAATAAGACATCACCTGATACAGGAAACCATCCTTAAAAATGTGGTATTTTAAAGTTTGAGTCATTTGTGATGTTTTGATGTGAAATCCAAGGTGCGATCGGTTTGTTGCATTCGAGCAAACTCTGTCTGACTGACAGCCACTGCTTCATCTGTGTCCAATGTAGCATCACACTCACCTCCCACTGCTATTTCATTTTGTCTAGATCCGTATTGAGTGTCCAGTCTGGGGAGGGTGTAGTTGCAAGAGACGGCGTAGAAAAGTCTGCCAGCCAGATTTTGGTCTCGTCTGATGCGAGAGATGGACGTCTGAAGTGGAGCTCCGCTAGCAGTGGTGCTATTTTTCATATTATTTGCTTATTATTCTGAGATATCCTGTATTTATTCAACCCGAGAGGGACCGCTACAGTATATGTAAACACATATAAACATGGCCAACAAGAAGGGGGGTCCGAAAGAATCAAGACTAAAGCTACATCCAAGCTACGATCAGCAAGCCCTAGCTCGAGATACGGCCTCTCAGAGACGGACCTGGATCAGATGGGCGAAAGTACAGACTCCTCGGGACCACGGTCCGCTACATCGTCGCCAGCTGAGAGCGAAAAGGGGAGCGAAGGTGCGATCGTGAGTGCAGATGTGGATAGCTCGCCGATTGGAGAGGATTACCTGAAATTGGAAAAGGCCGGGAGGTCCGCGGCTTCAGTTACGCAATTACGCGGACTGGAGCAGCGGGACACCGCTTCAGCAGAGTCTGCTGCTTCATCTACGTACAAGAAGGCACATTGAGCTATCTGAACTGAAAGTGTTGCTCGCTGAGCTCACGCAAGATATAAAGAAAAGCGAGAAGGCTAATGAGAAAGCAACGGCAAAGGCACATGAGAGACTGAAACAGGAATGGAAACAGGAGATGAAACAGGCCAATGAATGGCTGCGACAGGAAATCCAACAGGCAAATGAAAGGCTGCGTCAAGAGGTACAACTTGAACTTCGACAGGTGCTGGGTAAAATTGAAGAGCGCATTGAGAAAAACTCGGTTAAACTGAGCACGCTTGCTGATCAATTGGAGCATCTTAATGAGACATTCACGAATCGGATCGAAATGGCGAACATCTAGCTGCCAGTGCCGAGGAAAGAGCAGTAAATGTCAGTTCGAATGTAAAAACTCGAGAAAAACTTGGAGACAGACTGGCTGCTTTAGAAGATGGGAGTAGAAGGTATAATGTCAGAATTGAAGGCCTGCCGGAGAATCGAGAAAGTTTAAACCCTGTGAAATTCGCAACTGAACTTTTTTCTAAAATAATCGGGGGCGACTTTAAAGCAGAATCTGAGATAGCAGCGGCTTATAACAGCGCTGATCAAACACCGTCAGACCCGACCAAGATCTTTTATAGTTCGTTTTGAACGATTATCATTTAAGTTAGAGGTGATGGAACTCCTCAGAAAAAAGGAAGATATTATATATGAAAATAGCCACATTCGTGTCTTCCCTGACTTCTCTCCAGCAACAGCTATTAACGCGCAGCCTTCTATAATATTAAACAGCGCTACGGCAAGCCAATGTCAAATACGCCTCCTGTATCCGCAAAACTGAAAGTGGAATGGCAGGGTCATTTCTATGTTTTCGCTAGCAAGGAGGAAGCAGAAAATGAATTAAGAAAGCTGATCCCGGACTATTCTGATACATAATTGTGAGTCATGGCGGTAAATGATAAAGCAGGATTAATAATCTACTGTCTGATCTATTTGTTTTAAAATACGGGTTTTTATCAGCATATATTCTCATATTCTTATTATTACTTATTATTATTATTACTTACTTATTACTTATTATTACTTAGTATTACTAGGGCGATAAATGTTTATGTTTTATTGTGCTTAATTACGTTTTCCTCCTCTTTTTCTTTTCTAATTATTTCATGTGTACCCTAAATGAGACTGTTCAATATCATACCCTTGGTTTACTGTTATTGCTATTACTGCATTAAGACTTGTTATGCTTGTTTTGGACACATCTTTAACACCATCACCTGGGTTTATTATCTGGGGTATCATCTTAATGCACTAAAATTGCTGAAGATATATATATATATATATATATTAAGTGCAAAATTCTTTTCTTTTTTTCTTTTCCTCTTTTAAAGACTATATTGGTAACAGATATCTCTATCTTTTAACCTTAAAGCGCCACTGCATGGGAGCTTGATGTGCTTTGGACGTGCTCTGTCTCTGGGTATGTCAGAGGACTGGGACTGCATGAAGTGGGTTTTAGCCTCACCTGGGGAGGCAAAAGGGAGGGTGGGGGTTAAGGGGAAGAGAAAGAGAGCAGGCTTGATCTATATCTAATCTATCATCTCAATCTTTATAATTATAACTATCAACGTAATAATAAGCTGCATGGCAACAACTCTTGGGGAATAGGAAATTAAGACCTAAACTATTTCACTTCCAGTTAAGACTATAAAATGACATCAAAAACTCAGAATCAGTGTCTCCATGATGGGACAGTTAACTCGTAAGCTGGAATGTTAAAGGCCTGAATCACGAATTAAAGAGAAAGAAAGTACTTTCTCACCTAACAGATCTAAATGCTAAAATAGTATTTTTACAGGAAACCCACTTACTAAGTAAGGATCAGTTCCGCTGCAAAAGACTGGACTGGCCAAATGTTCCATTCTAGTTTTACAAAGAAAACTAGAGGGTGGGAATTCTCATACATAGAACAGTACCATTTGTAGCATCAGATGTAGTATTGGATCCTGAAGGGAGATATGTGATGGTCATGGGAGACTTATCTAACTGTAAAATGATTTTGATAAATGTTTATGCACCTAATGTTGATGATAAGGAATTTATACAAAATTTATTTGCATCCATTCCCAATCTGAACACTCATAAACTTATAATGGCTGGGGACTTTAATTGTGTTCTAAATCCACTTTTAGATAAGACTTCCTCCACAGGGGGAACGGCAACTAACACCGCAAAGATAATTACAAAGTTTATAACTGATCACAACTTATCAGATCCCTGGAGGTTTTTAAACCCAAATTCAAGAACATATTCTTTCTACTCACCAGTACATCATTGCTACTCAAGGATTGATTACTTCTTTATAGATAATAACTTCTTGCCTAAGATTAAATCTTGTAAATACGATGCTATTGTTATTTCAGACCATGCTCCGATGATCTTGGAGCTGAAATTACTAAGCCCCATACACTCACCCGCAGATGGCCTCAATCCGCTTCTATTAGCTGACAAGAATTGTACTGAATTTATATCCAAACAAATTGAATTCTTTCTAGAGACAAATACATCCCCTGAGATCTCTGCAGGAATACTCTGGGAAACTCTTAAGGCCTTCTTAAGAGGACAGATTATCTCATATCTTTCCCACAGAAATAAATCCGAAGCGAAGAAAGTAGCAGAGATAAAAGCGAAATTACTAAAATAGATGAAGAACATGCCAGACTACCAAGCGAGACTCTACATAAGAGGAGGCAGGCTCTACATTCAGAATTAAACCTCTTGACAACTAAAGAAACTGAACAACTAATTTACAAATCCAGACATCATTATTATGAACATGGAGAGAAAGCTAATAAGCTTTTAGCAACAAATTCACAAGCAAGATGTGCAACGCAATCTCGTAATCACTAACACTAACGGAGATAAAATCATCGAACACAAAAATATAATGTACACTTTTAGAGACTACTATAAATCCCTATATACTACTGAGTTTAAAGAAGACAATATACAATCTAATGCATTTCTGGATACATTACAGATACCACAAATTGACGCTTTTAGTGTGGAGGAACTCGATAAACCTCTGTCATTATCAGAATTACTGGATGCTATAAAGTCACTCCAAGGTGGAAAAGCAGCAGGCCCTGACGGCTACCCTGCAGAGTTTTACAAGAAATTCTCCGCTCAGCTAGCTCCCTCCTATTAGCAACATTTACAGAAGCCAGAGATAACCAATCTCTTCCACAAACCTTTCGCCAAGCACTAATCACTGTCTTTCCAAAACAAAATAAGGACTTATTACAATGTGCATCATACAGACCAATTTCACTTCTGAATAACGACGTTAAAATACTCTCTAAAATCATAGCTAGAAGGATGGAGAAAGTGCTCCCTCAGTAATATCACAAGACCAAACTGGATTTATTAGGGGCCGACACTTATCTTCAAATCTTCGACGCCTGTTTAATGTAATATACTCACCAACTAAATCAAACACCCCAGAAATATTATTATCATTGGATGCAGAAAAAGCATTCGACATGATTGAATGGAAATACCTTTTACTATTTTGGAGAAGTTTGGGTTTGGCCCGAACATTTGTGCATGGATTAAATTACTGTATACTAACCCAGAAGCTTCAGTTTGCATCAATAACATTTGCTCAGACTACTTTAAACTAGAACGTGGCACAAGACAAGGATGCCCTTTGTCACCACTGCTGTTTGCAATTGCCATTGAACCACTGGCAATACATTGTCGAAATACTGATCAGATAAAGGGGATTAGCAGAGAAGGACTGGAACAGAAAATCTCATTATATGCAGATGACATGGTACTGTATATATCGGACCCAGAAAATTCTGTGCCTGCAGTCTTAGCAGCACTCACAGAATTTCAAAAGCTCTCTGGTCTCAGAATTAATCTGAATAAAAGTGTACTCTTTCCGTGAATTCTCAAGCATATAATATTAGATTAGACACCCTTCCTTTTATCATTGCAGAACAGTTTAAATACCTCGGGTAAACATCACAAGTAAACATAAAGCTCTTATCAACAAAATTTCGTCGTCTGCATGGAAAAAATTAAACAAGACTTGCATAGATGGTCAACCCTTCATCTCACACTAGCTGGAAGAATTAACACTGTTAAGATGAATATTCTTCCTAAGCTCCTTTTTATTTCAAAACATACCAATATACATTAATAAATCGTTCTTTAAGCAATTAGATTCAACAATAACCTCATTTATTTGGAATTCTAAACATCCACGCATCAAAAGAGCGACCCTACAAAGACAAAAGGCAGAAGGCGGCATGGCTCTACCTAACTTCCAGTTTTATTACTGGGCGCAAATATACAGTCGATAAGAACCTGGACACAAATAGAAGAACATACACAGGCATGGACCGCAATAGAAGTAAAATCCTGCAGTACTTCTTTGTATTCCTTGCTCTGTGCTCCAATAAACACACGTTATCGGCAATACACTAATAACCCAATTGTGCTCCACTCACTTAGAATCTGGAACCAATGTAGAAAGCATTTTAAGACGGAGAAGCTTCTTTCTGTGGCACCCTGCAAAAGAACCACCTCTTTCAACCTCACAAACATATGCAGTTTTAATATCTGGAAAAATTTGGAATTAACTTGCTTAGAGATCTTTATATAGACAACGTCTTTGCATCCTATGAACAATTACATTCCAAATTTAACATTCCAGCTACAAATTTCTTTCACTATCTTCAAATCAGGAACTTTGTTAAACAGAACCTTCCAGATTTTCCTCATCTTGCACCCTCATCCACGCTGGAAAAATATTGCTCAATTTCAAGGAGTTAGACTCCATCTCTACAATATATAAAATCCTTTTACAATCCCTTCCTTTCAAAGATCCAAGAGGACACTGGGAAAATGACCTCTCAATTAATATATCAGAAAAGGAGTGGAAAGTAGCAATGCAGAGAATTCACTCAAGCTCCATATGCGCAAAGCATACAATTATACAACTCAAAATTATATATCGAGCACATCTGTCTCGACTAAAACTCTCCAAAATGTTTCCAGGGCATGATCCAACCTGCGAACCTTGCAACCAAGCCCCAGCCTCACTAGGTCACATGTTCTGGACCTGCACCAAATTAACATTATTCTGGACAAAAATTTTAATTACCTCTCAGACAGTCTTGGACTCACAATCCCTCCTAACCCATTAACAGCTGTGTTTGGGGTTCTTCCAGAGGGTCTTAAAGTGGAGAAAGACAAACAAATTGTGATTGCATTCACTACACTGTTGGCACGCAGACTTATTCTGATAAACTGGAAGAACCCAAACTCTCCTCTTTTAAGTCAGTGGGAAACTGATGTGTTATATTATTTAAAATTGGAAAAAATCAAATACTCAGTTAGAGGATCTGTGCAGACTTTTTCAAAATCATGGCAGGATCTAATCAGTAATATTTTGAAATAAGTTTATAAAGCACAGAGAATTTGTTGATTTAGGTATTTTTACAAGCCTTAAATTTTACACCGTTTGGCTTGCTCTCTCTCTCAAGGGTGGGGATCGATCTGTTCTTAACATAATTCTTTTTTTGTAAAAACTTGATTGCTATGTATTGATTGTAATAAAATTAATAAATAAAAAAAAAATAAAAAAAAGTCTGCCAGCTGTCTCGGGTCGTCACTTGAGGATTCGTTCCCCACCTTGCTAAACAACTCCACTGCAGGTGGCAAAGATCCATGGGAAGAGGGCATTTCTCGTACCTGTTAAGAGTGGCCAGGGTGAGGTGTCTGATATGGCAGTTCAAACCTTAAAGTTCTTCCCTTTGAATTTCAGGGTGAGTAACATAGTGTCATATGATTTAATGTCCCCATAGACGCAGCAGATGTGCATTTACTCTCTGGTCTCATAAAGGTTCTTCTGGAGTGATATTGTCCTTTAACAACTTGGGGGAAACTTGCAAGCCGCATAACTACGCCATATCAATGGTTGTGGTTTGAGCAGGTGGGAGATGGCACTCTCGAGCAAGATGTCCCGGTTGATTACAGCAAAAGCAGCTGCGTTCAGTCCGCACTATGGTGTTCCCACAATGGTGACTCTAGAAGTCTGTGCCAGCGGGATTGAAGTTGGGATCAAGCCCCATTGTTTCAAGGTGCCTTGTGCAATCTGCAGGTCAGGTCTAGCAGCAAGTGAATGTCGTTCTGTAGCATTTTATCACAAAGGCTGTCATCTATTCCCCACAGGACTACACCAATAGCAAGCTTCTCCACAATGAGCTCAAAAGTGTCTCCACGGATTCAGCTGTAAATCAAGAGTACTAAGTCCTGGATCTGTCCTTGTATAGGGTGGTCCAGATCAATATTCCACAGATGAAGCTGGTGCCCCTTGACCACTGGGCTCGCTGCCATAGAGAGAATGATCTGTTGCTTCAGGAAGTCATAAACATCGAGTCTTTCTGTAGAGAGGTTTTACTTGACCAGGTTCCAGTGCATTAATGTTGCCATGCTCTCGTATTAGAACAGAACACTCTCCGTGTCGTCCGAGAGAGCCATCTTTACCAGCACATCCCTGGGGAGCGTGAAGACTGGAGCACCCACAGGAGCCTCATTTTGCTCCACTAGTAATGGGATATCACATGCCTTTTGGGGATACATTGGCACAAGATTCCACTTCTGGCACTATGTGATGTGTGAGTCGCTGTCTTGCACCCAAAAAATGAGGCTAAGTCTCAGTTCTTTATCAAAACCAGTTTTATTCAGCTTGAAACAGGAACAGCATGTTAATTTATTGTAGCAGGATCTACCACTCTCCTATACAAAGACAGAGTAAACAGGCAGGGTCGGGGCCAGGTCAGTGGTCAAGTTATACTGTTCTCAGCATTTATTATGTTCCTTGCATGAGCCATTGGCAACAAGTACTTATAGCGCAATCTCGATTGGCTCATAGTTGTTTCTGCGGCACTGCAAACCTGCAGTTGCCTCAGTGACAGACAAGCAGTCTTCCACCGATGAGGCAGTCGCGCTTCAGCATGTCATCTCATTGCGGGGGGTCCCAAAAGAGTTTAGAAACCTCACAATGTAAACACTTGTTTTGTTCTATTTGTACCTTTTGTGAAAGTGTTTATTTGATATTTGGACTTCAGTCTTAACACATTATACACGTCATGTCTGCATTTTGCCAATTATTACTAAAATATTGTAGCAACCCGGCAGTCCGCGCTGGCGGAGTGACGCCTTGTGGGTAAATTATGTAAAATAGTTGTGGGGAATTTATGGGAAATTTATGTGAAAGTTATTGTGTGTAAAGATTAACTAAGTTCGTAATTGTCTTTCCTGTTGTAAATGTTATATGTGTTTGTGCGCAGCCCGGTGGGGTGGGTTGGGATATCGCCGTCCGGGGTTGTAAAATGTAAATAGATACCGCCGTTAAGAAATGTCGTTTTGTTGTTGACCTTGACAGTGGTTAAGCGGATGAATTTGAGCTTTGCTTTCTGGCTATCTGTGAATAAAGAGATACAACAGGACAGAGCTGTTATTCATTGCTAAGATTTCATCTAAGCAATTAATGCCGAGACACTCGGAGTCGTGCGGTGTATGGGACACGAGTGCTCGTTACTTAAGAAGCTGGGTACAGCTGCGTGCTGCCGAGGCGCTCGTGAGTCGTGCGGTGTATGGGACACGGCTCGTACTTAAAGAGCTGGGTACAGCTGCGTGCCTAACGCTGGCAATCCACTAGCCGACAGCTTGGAAGAGGTGCACGGCGAAATCGGCTTGAAAATCTTCAAGACTCGACCACGGGTCGCTACATTGGTGTCAGAAGTGGGAGACCAGGCTGTTTAGAAGACGCCGTCATGGAACAGAGTCTTGAAGAAGTAGAGCGTGCCATCTTAGAGAACAGCGTTACGTTAAAACGCCTGATCAGTGGAGCTGTGCGGAGAAAAGAGGCAGACCGACCTGATGGTGCCAGTGTTCCCCGGACAGTGTTGCGATCGTCCAAGCACGGCCAGAGTGGGTCGTCGGCAGCCACCGCGATACCCCAGGTTACCAGTCGGCCGGTCCTCTTCTCTCGGTCACCTGCTAAGCTGCCGCGATACAACAGATTGACGCCCTTAGAGCCCTACCTTGCACAAGTGGACCTGGCGCGATACACAATGAGTGGAACGCGAAGAAGCTGCGACACACTTGGCCCTTGCCTTGGAGGGTCCCGCACTACAGGTACTCATTGATCTGACATCAGAAGAGTGTCGTGATCTTCAGGCTCTCACAGCTGCTCTCACCAGTCGCTTTGGACAAAGAACTTCAGCAGAATGCAACAGACACAAGCTGACTAGCCGGCGTCGGCATGAGGGTGAGAGTATAGGAGCCTTTGCGCTGACGTCAGGGTATTGACCGAAAAGGTTATCCTACCTTCGACAACAGTGAGGAAGAACTTCGGACTTCATGCTTTCCTGCGGGGCCTCACACCAGAGCGTCTTAGCCAGCATGTCTGTCTATCATCACCCGAGATTTGGCGAGGCAATGAGAGAGGCTGAGCGGGTCGAAGACATACTACAGGCGGAGTCACCGGCAAAGCGAACACCGAGTCGATTAACCAGAGCCGTTGAGCGAAGGGTGGAAGGGGACCTGTCTGAGGTAATGGAGGTCAGCCGCGCCCAATCAACATCCACCCCCCGACAGAGACAACGAGTGGACTGCTGTTTTCGATGTGGAGAGCCAGGACACTTTGCCAGGGATTGCCCCGCCCCAAGTCCGTTACCTCGTACAGCATCACCGCAGGGAAACGACAGCGGGGTGAGGCCGGGAGGGGGCCCTCGCTCCGTTTTCAGCACCCCTCAACAAAGACTGCTTCAAAGTTGGGCGCTGTGGATTTTCCACTGGACTATACCTGGACTGCACTATTGATGGATGGCCATGCAGTGCCTTAGTGGACACGGGGTCCACTATTTGTTTGCTGAGAAAAGGAGTGTTACCCGAAACAGCTGGTCTTCTTCCGAGGGCTGGACCCCCACAAATAGCGAACTACGCACGGTTACGGGTGAACGGACAGTAATGCCGGAAAGAAACTGTTATCTGTGATGGTAGGGACGAGCCAGACCAACCACGAATTCTGGCTTGCAGATATAAAAGATCCGTGCATTATCGGGTTGGACTTGTTGGCCCACTGGGGAGCATGTGTTGATGTCTCTAGGGCCGTCCTTTGCTTAAGTAATGAGACTGTGCGCTCCAAGCGGGCGGAACCGTCCTGGAAGGGCTGCTGGCTTGGATTTGCCTGAATCCTGCGGCTCACCGGCTCCCGATCGTTGCTCAGGAGATGCAGAGGCTCAAGGGGATCCTCAGGAGAATGTTGCAGCTCAGACCAGTGCTTCCCAGCGGTCTTCCTCACGCGACCACCCATCAGCTGAGACCGTCGCCGCTGTAGAGGAATTGGGCCGTCGAAGTGGGGAACATCTGAGCGCGACACAGCAGGAGCAACTTCAGCAACTTTTGAGAGACTATGTGGGCGTTTTGCAGCTCGAGAGGAGGACTGTACTAGAGCGAATTTAGTGAAACATCACATAGACACTGGCCATGCGCTCCCATTCGTTTGCGCCCCACCGATTGCCTCTTGCGAAGCGTCAAGCTGCCGAGGAAATGATTTGTGAGATGGCAGCCAACGGCGTCATTGAGCCGGACAGCCCTGGGCTGCACCAATGGTCATGGTACGGAAGAAAGCGGGGGTTGGCCCTGTGTGGACTTTCGAAGGTTAAGCGAAGTCACTCGAAAAGACTCATACCCACTGCCCGCATCGATGATGCACGGGATTATGTGACTGGATCCTGCTGGTTCAGCACCTTGGACTTGCGCAGTGGGTATTGGCAAGTGGAACTAGCACCAGAGGACCGACACAAAACCGCATTCACCATAGGGCAAGGGTTGTGGCAATTCAAAGTGATGCCGTTTGGGCTGTGTAGCGACCGGCCACTTTTGAAAGACTGATGGAGAGGGTTCTGAAAGACATTCCCGAACCGGTGTGTGGTCTATCTGGACGATTTGTTAATCCATGCCAGAGACTTTGATCAGGCTATCCACAACTTACGGGAAGTCTTGGCGGCCATTAGTAGCGCCCGGGTTGCGGTTGAACCCGCAAAATGTAACCTCCTCTCCCAACAGACTCAGTTTCTGGGACATGTGGTTAGCGAGAGTGGAGTGGCTACCGACCCAACAAAGGTGACTGCCGTGAGCAACTGGCCCCACCAGCCAACGTCACCGAGCTGCGGAGCTTTCTGGGCTTAGCCTCATACTACGAAGATTTGTGAAAAACTTTGCAACTATTGCTAACCCCTTGCACCAGCTAGCAGTAAGGGCCAACAGTTGAGTGGACGGAGGACTGCGCCGATGCCTTCCAACAACTCAAAGCTGCTCTTACCAGTGCACCTGTCCTGGCATACCCTGACCCCAACCAACCCTTTATATTGGACACGGACGCCAGTAATGTGGGGGTCGGCGCAGTACTCTCCCAAAAGGGGGAGACCGGAGAAAGAGTGGTGGCCTACTATAGTTGCAGCCTCAGTCGGCGGAGAAAAACTACTGTGTTACCCGGCGGGAACTATTGGCAGTGATCTTGGCAGTGCGACACTTCAAGCCTTACCTTTTGGGCACTAAGTTCACGATTCGAACTGACCATGCTAGCCTTACATGGCTGTTAAACTTCCGGCAACCTGAGGGCCAGGTGGCAAGGTGGATAGAAATACTTCAGGAGTATGATTTCGAGGTGCAACACCGACCAGGGCGGCAGCATGCAAATGCTGATGCCCTCTCCAGGCGACCATGCGTCCTCGACGACTGTCGGTATTGCCGCCGGCAAGAGGAAAGGGGTATGGGACCATCATCATCAGCAGCCGGACTAGAAGAAACGGATGGAGCAGAGGAACCATTCACCATCGACCAGTTAAGGCAACTACAAGCAGGCGACCAAGTGCTGAAGGAGGTAAGGGGCTGGCTGGAGACCCAGGAATGCCCGATTGGCAAACCGTATCTTCCCAAGGGCGGAACTCAAGTTGTTACATTCGCAGTGGGGCAGCCTGGAGTTGCGCGATGGTGTGATCTACGAAGATGGCAGGCACCAAGAGGGGTACTGACCATTTGCAACTTCTGGTTCCCATGGCTTTACGCTGCGGTCCTCCGTTGGGTTCATGGAGCAGCTGGATCTGGGCACTTTGGAAATGCAAAGACAGTGCGTCGGCTGCGGCAGCGATTCTATTGGCCGGATGTCGACAAGATGCGGAGATGCACGTCCACTGCTGTGGCGTTTGCACGCGGCGCAGAAAGGACCTGGTCAGCGCTCTCACGCGCCACTACAACAGTATCTCGTCGGGCTCCCATGGAGAGGATTGGGGTAGATGTGCTGGGTCCTTTCCCTACCACAGAGGCGGAAATCGTTTTGTTTTAGTGGCGATGGACTATTTTACCAAATGGCCGGAGGCATACGCCATTCCAGATCAAAGTGCCTCCACAGCCGCTCAAAAACTGCTGGACGAAATGTTCACTCGATTGGGTGCGAATGAACTGCACAGCGACCAGGGCGGAACTTTGAGAGCGGTTGTTTAAAGAGGTGTGTCAGCGGATGGGGTGAAGAAGACCGGACCACCCCTTCACCCGCTAAGCGATGGACTGGTAGAACGGTTTAACCGCACCTTGGCGCCAACTTGCGATCCTCACTAGTCAACACCAGAGAGACTGGGATCAACATTTGCCTCTGGTCTTGTGGGTATAGGACGGCTGTTCAGGAATCGAGTCAGTGCACACCGGCGGGGCTGATGTTCGGAAGGGAGATCGCGCGCCGGTGGACTTGGTGTTTGGCTCACCCCTGAGCCTGAGCTTGCTGGCGGTCCGCAAGCGGACTATCTCCGGCGATTGAAAGAGCGACTGGACACTGTACACCAACTGGCCAGAGAGGCCCTAGAGGGAGCTGGAGCCCGCCAGAAGCGGGCATATGACACTCGGCGCATGGTCCAACCCTGAAGCAAGGGGACAAAGTGTGGGTGTTTTGCCCCAGAGGAAGCGGGGTTGTCCCAAAACTGACGCACCATTGGCAGGGACCTGGAGAAATTTTGGATGCAATTTGGACGTGGTTTTCGAGTCCGAATGCCTGGACGGGCAGGCGGGTGGTGCTGCATAAAGACCGTTTGGCACCATACCACCCATTGGCCCCAGCACCAGAAAGACTTGAGAACCAAAGCAACTCTCCAACATCCACCCTCGGTGCGAGACAGAACTTGACAGTCTCAGGACTGAGCCTGGCACGGTGATGAAGAGTCAGGCAGGCCCAAATGTGTCCGCCGCCCGGCCAGGACATTTATCAGACTTTGTTTGTGAAAATTAGGGTTGTGGGGACACTAACCCTCTTGGGGGCTGTGTAGCAACCCGGCAGTCAGCGCTGGCGGAGTGGCGCCTTAATGGGTAAATTATGTAAAATAGTTGTGGGAATTTATGGGAAATTTATGTGAAAGTTATTGTGTGTAAAGATTAACTAAGTTCGTAATTGTCTTTCCTGTTGTAAATGTTATATGTGTTTGTGCACAGCCCGGTGGGGTGGGTTGGGATATCGCCGTCCGGGTTGTAAAATGTAAATAGATACCGCCGTTAAGAAATGTCGTTTTGTTGTTGACCTTGACAGTGGTTAAGCGGATGAATTTGAGCTTTGCTTTCTGGCTATCTGTGAATAAAGAGATACAACAGGACAGAGCTGTTATTCATTGCTAAGATTTCATCTAAGCAATTAATGCGAGACACTTTCGAGTCGTGCGGTGTATGGGACACGAGTGCTCGTTACTTAAGAAGCTGGGTACAGCTGCGTGCTGCCGAGGCAGCTCGTGAGTCGTGCGGTGTATGGGACACGAGCGCTCGTACTTAAAGAGCTGGGTACAGCTGCGTGCCTAATGCTGGCAATCCGCTAGCCGACAGCTTGGAAGAGGTGCATGGCGAAATCGGCTTGAAAATCTTCAAGACTCGACCACGGGTCGCTACAATATGAAAAACGTTTCTCTTTTAGTTACATGTTCAACAATTCCTGCCTCGAATTTCATCCTACATTTACACAGATTGTTGTAGACATGGAAGACACAGGAAATGTATGTATTCCAAATGACGATATATTATTTACCCTTTACAACTCCAGGCATCTCACATTCAGATAAACAGACTTTAACTATGAGAATATTCTCTGTGACTTGAGCTGTGTCAGTTTTGGGGGTTCAGAATAGAATAGTAAGCTGCTTGCTGCCTGTGCTGATCAATGTGTTTACAAAACAAAAGAGAGGTGTGAAGCAATTTAAGTTTTTTCATAGGCTTCAAGGATTGTAGTGTTAAACCTGCCCCATATCTCCTCACTGTCTTCACACAGAAATGCTTATCCCAACATATCCAACTGAGGTGTGGCTGCATCTGTTCAAAACTTATCCTACTAAAATTAAATTAATTTTTTTTTGTTTTAGAATATGCATTCTGCCAAAACACGGTCTATAAAATCACTTTATGATATCTTCTGAATGTGTTTTTATTTCTTACTAGACTTTCTTTTAGAACGTTAGAACAATCTAGATGACAATAGGCCATTCAGCCCAACAAAGCTCTCCAGTCCCATCCACTTAATTCTTCTAAAAGAACATAAAGTCCAGTTTTGAAAGTAGGTAAAGTCTTACATTCTACCACACTATTTGGTAGCTTATTCCAAATGTTTATGGTTCTCTGCGTAAAGAAAACCTTTCTAATATTTGTGTGAAATTTACCCTTAGCAAGTTTCCAACTGTGTCTGTGTTGTTGATGAATTCATTTTAAAATAACAGTCTTGATCCACTGTTCTAATTCCTTTCATAATTTTAAACACTTTAAAACAATCATGTCACCTCTTTATCTTCTTTTGCTTAAACTGAAAAAACTCAGCTCTTTTAATCTTTCTTCATAATTCATCCCCTGTAACCCTGGAATGAGCCCAGATATTCTTCTCTGTACACAGTACTCCAGATGAGGCCTCACCAGTGCATTTTAAAGCTTGTCAATAACCTCTTTAAACTTATACTATAGTCAAAAGAGCTATGCTATAGAGAGAGTTGTCATTCAGAGAGACAAGGAACGTGGATTAAGTAAAATGTTACTGAGTTTAGTCAAATTTAAAGATACGTTTTGATTGTAATATATCATAATCACACCAGTGCGAAAGATAAGAGTCCTTGTGCTATATAACAGATGGGTAGATAGATATAAGGTACTACAGTATATAATAGATAATATTTTTCTAAGTAATATTTATATGGTAGTATTAATATACATCATCCTCATGACGTTACAATATGAAAATATTGCATAACTTTGAAAGATATATTTTATAGAAAGTAAACATTTAGATATGACCAAAACTGGTTTTAGCCTAAATACTAATGCACTTTTAAGGGCATGAGTATAGATGGCACTGATCACTGGTCTACAAAAAAATATTTTTTGTTTGCTACAGGGAGCAAGCTCTTTATTAAGTTTTTTACACTGATTTCTTACGTTGTACATGAAATTGGAATTAGGCTAGCACGTCAGGTTTTTGAAATACACATCATTGACGTTATATAAAAATGCAACAGTTAAAGTTTTGTTTGGTCATATAATTCTTCAACTGTGTCTTCATCCATTAGAGACTTATGCTCAAAGTTGGTAATATCAAAATCAAATTCCTCAACTGATCCGTGTAATGACTTACCATTAGGAGAGAAAGCATTTTTGCCATATTTAGAATGTCTTCTTTGGCATAACTCTTAAAAACTAATCATGTCCTTGTTCCTCTACCACTTTTTGCACATGCTTCTTTAAGATCACTTGTTTTATTTTCTTTCTGAAGCCACTCAATTGTCACTAATTTCAATTTTCATGCAAACGTTTTAGCATTGCTGTTTCCATGCCAACCATATGTTTAGTTGGTAGTTTATCCTCTTCAACTGAACAAGACTTGGGTGTTTTCAGCACACCGAGTTTCTTGCATCAATTCTGTAGCAGCTTTTCTTTTCTAGACATTTCGTGCGTCTAAAATACATACAATGGGAAATAAGTGGATAAAGCCTTGTCATCCAAGAATAATAATACTTTCTGATCAATCTGTATTAACATATGACAGCAATAAAAGAAGTGTATTAATGAACAAATTTTGACAATGACTGGTATATGCTTCAGGGTATCCATTTATTTATAGCTGTTTCATCCAGCAAAACTGTACTGCAGGGCATTACCATTAAAATGAAGTGGAATGGATTTACTTTAAACTGCAATTAGTTAGATTTACCAGTTTTTTCCCTAGAAATTATTCCAGGAAAAGACAATCTTTATATTATTCTATAATAGTCAGTGGAAATACACCAGGCTTATCTAGTATACTTTCAGTGCACCTGTTTTCCTTATATCAGGAGTTGTAAGTACTTTTCTTTGCTTTTGTTGTTTCTCTAACCAAGTTCAATTTGTGCTCCCCTTGAAAAACAGATTTTAAACTTTCATCTAACAATCAACCTATCAGTCATCATTTTAAACATTTTTCATGATTATGATCTGTTTCCCAAAGTCTTAAGTTCTATCTTAACTTATGGCTGTATTGTAAGCTCTTGGATTTGCTTTGCAGTTTCATTACTTTTTAAAATCTTTGCTGTATTGCTTACAGATCCAGATAAAACCTGACAAGTGTGCCAAACTAAGGAGTAGGAACTTTTTTGACCAACTCTCAACAGCTCCTGGATACTGCGTAACATAACATTCTTGTTACAACTTCTAATCTCATGTATACACTGTCTACTTTACGGTGATAAAAAACTTCAGAAGGATAAAGATATTATGTAATTTGATTATATTGAGAGTTCTCATTTAAAATCTGTAAAACAGATTGTTTAATTACAATGAATAAGTCCCTCTGTTGTTATTTTTCTTATCTGGCAATCCACCTACTTTACAATATAGCGCAATCAATATTTGTTTTCCTGAGTGGTGGGAATAAGCTTCTGTACTGATAGATAGATAGATAGATAGATAGATAGATAGATAGATAGATAGATAGATAGATAGATAGATAGATACTTTATTAATCCCAAGGGGAAATTCACATAATCCAGCAGCAGTATACTGATACAAAGAAACAATATTAAATTAAATAGTAATAAAAATGAAAAGAATTTAAATAAAATTAATGTTCGCATTTACTCCCCCAGGTGGAATTGAAGAGTCGCATAGTGTGGGGGAGGAACGATCTCCTCAGTCTGTCAGTGGAGCAGGACAGTGACAAAAGTCTGTCACTGAAGCTACTCCTCTGCCTGGAGATGACACTGTTAAGTGAAAGCAGTGGATTATTCATGATTGACAGGAATTTGCTTAGTGCCCGTCGCTCTGCCACAGATGTTACTGTGCACATTAAGGAAGTTAGTAAGTAAATACAATCGCATGGATATCTAACCACCCACACCTGCTCATACAGACTTACATGGAATGAAATTCCAAACCCCATCCCACTTATATGGAGAAAGCATTTTTTGTATTTCTGTGTCCTGCTTTTTGCCTCAGGAGGTATGCTAACCTTAGTGATTCATCATTGTCAAACCGTCAGGACAGAATATTCATTTCTTTGTTTTATCCTTAGAAGGGTATGAAACAACAAAATGAAAAAGGCTGAAAAATATAGTAATGTGGTTTTGCAAAATTTGAGATACTTGGCTATCTTTGGATACACTACATTTTTATAGTTAGTGAAGGTGATTAAAGGCAAGTGATACCTCTTCCAAAGTTTTTTGTTTTTTGTTTTTAATAAAATTCCCATTCTGCATTATTCTGTTAAGTTTGAATGTGTTTCCTAGGAAAAAAAAAGTGCATGTGTAGTAAGTGCATTAGTTTCCATAATCTGGAAATCTCTGGGGAAAAAGTGAAACTGATATCAATTTCAGATTAGTCAACCGTAATTTCGAATTGCTTCAAGGCATCAGCAAGTTTTGCAGAGGAAGACATTCTTTTTACTGACAAATAGTTCCTCTGGTGTCTAAGTAAATGTATTGGAAGAAGTTTTAGTTGCGTCTATAGTAATTTGCAAATATATGAAATGGCTGAAATAGTTTTATATTTTTTGGCACTTTCCAATCTAGGATAGAGGAAATTTTTGATGGATTCATAATCAAAACACATCTAGAAATTACATAACACTGAACTCATAATCAAAATGTTAATGAACCTCAAGCCAAAAAATTCCCAAAACATCTCTAAAAATATAAATTACAAATTACTAAAAGAAAGCTGGAGCATTAGCCAATCCACAATGTATATCCTCTTACACATAATGACCACTGACTGTAATGTACACCATTTTCCACTTGTAGTCTTTCCTAATGCAAATCAAATTATAAGCACTACTTAAGCTTTATAAGTGTCTTTGAGCCCATTACTTGATTTAGGATAAGACTGGAGGAGGGGATAGTTACTTTGCCCAATGATCTTATTACATTATATAATCAATACAATGATGTAACAAGTCATCCTTTTCTTTTGAAGGAATAACCATTTCTCTCTCACAGGACCAATAAACTCGTCCTTTAAATTCTGTTTATAATATAATTTCCCACAAGCTTATGTTCAGGACATGACAACCATAAGTACAGTATTTCCTTTAGGCAATGTGGGCAACAAATCTAAAGTACAATCATATTTGTGATGTAGGGTCTAATGATTTTTTTTAATTTAAATTTTTCACCAAATCCTCATATTGTATGTGTAAAGTCTCTACAGAAAAGTATGGAATATTATTTAGGCCTGTTTTTGAAATACATTTCTTAAAGCTAAAAGGGCTCCAGGATTCAAGTGGGTTAATACTCTACTTAATTTTTCCATTATATTTCACCAACCAGGGTTAACCGAAAGTTTATCATAGAATGACCTTCAAATTATAAAACTTGTTTCAAATGCAGATGACTTCTTTTTATTTCTGCTGTGGAGAAATCACATATTCTAGCAAACCATTACCAACGAACAATAAATTCAAAGAACTTGTGGTTTATGATTGAGAGGGATCTATCCATCCATCCATCCATTTTCTAACCCGCTGAATCCGAATACAGGGTCACGGGGGTCTGCTGGAGCCAATCCCAGCCAACACAGGGCACAAGGCAGGAACTAATCCTGGGCAGGGTGCCAACCCACCGCAGGACACACACAAACACACCAAGTACACTAGGGCCAATTTAGAATCGCCAATCCACCTAACCTGCATGTCTTTGGACTGTGGGAGGAAACCGGCGCGCCCGGAGGAAACCCACGCAGACACGGGGAGAACATGCAAACTCTACGCAGGGAGGACCCGGGAAGCAAGCCCGGGTCCCCTAACTGCGAGGCAGCAGCGCTACCACTGCGCCACCATGCTGCCCTGAGAGGGACCTATGATATGTTTAATCAACAAAGTAGTAGTGTTTTCTGCTGCTTTCAAGAAAGATAAATAGATAGAACTTTATCTCTCCACAGGGGGAAATTTTTGATTTTTACAGAAGCTCTTTAAATACTGTGACAAAGGCGCTATACCATCACTTGACCCGACACAGAGAGACACAGGAGGCAAACTTATAAAACAATTAAATAGTTTATTTTTGTGTTTTCTTCGCCTGTGGGTAACACTTTCCCCATTCCCACAGGCACAATACAGGTCCCACAAACACAATAGCAAAATCACCACAATTATTCTTCTTTTTCTCCTCCATTCCTCTCCAGCAAGCTCAGTCCCTCTCCTCCCAACTCTGGCTTCCGGAGTGGTGATTGCTGGCTCCCTTTATAGCCCAGTGTTTCAGGTGTTTGCTGACCCATTTCCGGCTGCACTTCCAGGTGTGGTGGAAAAACCACCCACAAGGGCTCAGGAACCACTGCAGCGCCCTTTGATGTCTTTTTGAGTTCCAAAATCCCATGCCCATGGCCCCAATGCAACCCAGGAGGACTGCTATCTAGCGTTATGGGGGAGATACTGTCCTGCCCAGGCTTGTTCCCCCGGTCCATAGAATGAAGAGGCATCCCAGCTGGACAAGAACCCTGGCCATCTGTGACAACACATAAATAGGTAGATAAGTAAATAAATAAATATACACATACATTATAGTCTGAACACAAACCAGAATAACCATAAAGCAAGAAAATTAAAAAGAAAGAAAAGCTCTGACTTGGCTGTCACAATCACAGGGAGGCATTATGCTCATGTATTACTGTTGGTATAAAAGAGCCCCAGCAGAGTTTCTTAACACACTACTGCTGAATAATTAGTTAGCTGAAAGTACTCGATGTGTCAGAGCGAGGATATGCAGCATTGATCATAATTGCACTCAGTTTTGTTGTAATTTTCTCCTTCACTACTACCTCCAAGGGGTCCAGAGTGCATCCTATAGCTAAGCTTGCCCTTTTAATTAGCTTGTTGATTCTTGAAGTGATGTGACTAGCCCAGCACACCACAGGGAGGAAGATCTCAGTTACCATCACAGAGTTATAGAAGATGTGAAGGATGTCACTTCTTACATTAAAGAAATGCAGTCTCCTAAGGAAAAAGAGCCCTCTCTGCCCTTTCTTTTTCCTCTCCAACCCGTCACTAATTTGGACCCATGTGAATTCCATAGATGATAACAATCAAAATTAGGAAAATTTCACAGATATTATTAAGAATTTTATTTAAAAATACTAAGAGACAGGCAATAGTAAACAAAAGAAACAATTTAAATTAATTTAGAATACAAAGAGAGGCACAAAACATGGAGAGATGCACTGAGAAGTTTTCTACAGTACAGCACCCAAGAGTGTGTGTTAGTCTTTGGAGTGTCTCATAGTATTGTTTACATGCTGCTTAAATTGTTCTCTTTATAGCTTTCAGTCAGTCATTGTCCATTCTGCTATATCCTAATACAAGGTCATGGGGTTTTGCTGGAGCCAATCCCAGCCAGCACAGGGTGCAAGGCAGGAACAAATCCCAGGCAGGGTGCCAGTCCACCACAGGGTACACACACACCCACACGGGACAATTTAGGATCCCATATAAACCTAACCTGTATGTCTTTGGACTGTGGGAGGAAACCGGAGTACTCGGAGGAAACCCACGCAGACACGGGGAGAACATGCAAACTCCACACAGGGAGGACCCGGGAAGCGAACCCGGGTGTCCTTACTGCGAGGCAGCAGCACTGTGCCACCCTTTATAGCTTTCACTTTATTCAAAATGCTATTACAAGGATAATGACAAAAACTAAGATGTACAACCTCATACTCATTAGTCCCTAGTTCTTTACAATAGCTTCCAGTTACATTTATGGTGGACTTCAATATATGTCTTCTAACTTCTAGTTTTAAATAGTGTGAGCCCTATTTTACCTAACAGAACTTATTGAAAGATGCCTACAGAATTATGCATTACAATCTGAAATTGTTGATCTACTCAGAGTTTCAAGGAATAATAAAACTACACTAGGAGACTGACACTTTATGGTTGTGAAAAAAACAGAAAAAAAACCCTGCATATTTATTAATGTATATTCTAAAATATAATACAAAATGTAATTTAGAAACATAAAAACATCATTAAAATAAATTTATTCAATTGTTTCTAATTAGTTTATGGAAATATTTTTCAAGTTAGGATTTATTGGGTATATTTAGGTATATCTGCTACCTAACACCTTATAGACCTTTTTTTTTCATTTTATTGATTTTATTAAAATCAAATAGCATTCCATAAAAATAACTCAAGTTTTACAAAAAAAGGTTTGACACACGTCAACCACCACCCCAGAGAAAGAGAGCTAGGCCAGCAGAGTAACACTTAAAGCTAGTAAAAATAAGTAAATAGATAAATTAATAAATGAATGAAGATAAATGGAGTTAAAGAGGGGAGAGAACCTGCTTCCTCAATTTAAATGCTTATTCTAAAATGTTTTTGATTTAATCCTACCAGGTTTGAAAAAGTTTTGTATAGATCTTTTAAGTGAGAATTTGATTTTTTCCAGTTTCAAATAGTATATAACATCAGTTACCCACTGACAGAATAGGAGAGTTAGGATTCTTCCAGTTGACCAAGATAAGTCTACTGTATGTGCCAATAGTGTAGTAAAGGCAATTACAATTTGTTTGTCCTACTCCACTTTAAGCCCATCTAGGAGTACCCCCAAACACAGATGTTAGTGGATTACGAGGGATTATGACCCCAGTGAGGCCTGAACTTGATTGCAATGTTCGCAGGTTAGTTCTTGCCCTGGAAACATTTTGTACAATTTTAAATGAAAGAGATGCGCTCAATATATAATTTCTTTTTGCTCCTTTTCTGAGATGTTGAGCGAGAGATCCTTTTCCCACTGTTCTCTTGCATTTTTGAAAGGGAGGGACTGTAGAGTGGTTATACAGTATATATTACAGAGATGCTGTCTGAGTCCTCAAGACTGATCACTATTTTGTCCGGGATAGAGGTGGGTGGGAGGTGAGGAAAATTGGGCAGGGTTGTCCAATACGTTTGAGAGGGTGGAAAAGGTTGTTCTCGTGTAGAGGTGCCACAGATAAAAGCTTCTCTGTCTTAAAATACTCCCTACATTGGTTCCATATTCTGACTGGGTGAAGCACAGTTGGGTTGTTAGTATATTGGTGATAACTTGTATGTATTGGAGTACAAAGCAAGAAATATAAAGAAGTACTGCAGGATTTTATTTATATTGTGGACCAATCCTGTGTCTATTCATCTATTTGTGTCAATGTCCAGGTTTTTATAGCTTGTATATTTGGTGCCCTGTAATAAAATTGAAAGTTGGGTAGAGCCATGCCGCCTTCCACCTTAGGTCTTTATGCATTTGCCCTTTGGATACATGGATGTTTTGAATTACAAATAAATGATGTTATAGTTGAATCTAATTTCTTACAAAGCTATTTATTGATATATATTGGAATTTTTTCAAATAAAAACAGAAGCTTAGGAAGGATATTCATCTTAACGATGTTAATTCTTCCAGCTAAAGTGAGATGAAGGGATCACCATCTTTGCAAATCTTGCTTAACTTTTTCCATCCAGACTTCAAAATTTTGTTCATAAAGAGCTTTATGTTTACTTGTGGTGTTTACCCCAAGGTATTTAAACTGATCTGTGATGATAAAAGGGAAGGTGTCCAATCTAATATTGTATGCTTGAGAATCCACTGGGAAGAGCACACTTTTATTTAGATTGATTCTGAGACCAGAAATTCTGTTAGTGCTGTCAGAACTCCAGGCACAGTATTTTGTGGATCTGATATATAGAGTACCATATCATCTGCACCTAGAGAAACTTTCTGTTCCAGTCCTTCTCTGATAATCCTCTTTTATCTCAATTGCATTTCAACAGTGAATTGCCAGAGGCTCAATGGCAATTGCAAAAAGCAGTGGTGACAAGGGGCATCCTTGTCTGGTACTATGTTCTAGTTTAAATTATTCTTAATTAATGGTGTTAATGCAAACTGATGCTTCTGGATTGGTATACAGTAGCTTGATCCATGCACAAATGTTTGGGCCATACCCAAATTTCTCCAATGTAGTGAAAAGGTAGTTTAATAAATACAGACAACAAGGTCAAAGTTTTAGAATTTTTAGCCCTGTTTACTGTAAAAAAATAGCAGTCAAAATAATTCCAGTAAATCATTAGATGCACAAGGATGAGTAGCTGGACAATTTATGGTAGCGTACCGGAAATTAAACAGTGGGATGCTGGGAAAGACGTGGTGATGGATGGGTAAATCACATCATCAAACGTGGACCAGAAAGTAGAAAGGGACCCGGAAGTGTTGTGGTTCTTTGAGTCATCCAGGCAGAATTATAGCAGCGTTGCTTCATCTTTTCTGAAAAATTGAAAGAGAGCGGTTAGTACCCTGCCATTGTCCCCGGCACAACTTGTTACGTTGCACGTCAGGTCCTTAAGCTGCTCCCCAAGCGCTTGTGCGTGACAGTAGTTCCATTCAACTATATGAAATGATTTTTCTGCATCCAACGATAATAATATATCCGGGGTGTTTGACTTTGTGGGAGAATATATTGCATTAAATAGGCGTCGAAGATTGGAAGTGTCTGCATGTAATAAATCCAGTTTGGTCTTGTGAGATTACTGAAGGCAGCCCTTTCTCCATCCTTCTAGCTAGGACTTTGGAGAGTATCTTAACATTGTTATTCAAAAGCGACATTGATCTGTACAATGCACATTTTAATAAGTCCTTATTTTGTTTAGGAAAGATGATAATTAATGCTTGGCAAAAAGTTTGAGGTAGAATTTTATTTTCTCTAGTTTCCATAAATGTTGCTAATAGAAGGGGAGCTAGCTGAGTTGAGAATTTTTTATAGAATTCGGCAGGGTAACCATCCAGCGCATGCTGCTTTCCCACTCTGAAGTGAATTTATAGCATCTAATAATTCTGATAGTGCCAGAGGTTTATTCAGTTCCTCTGCATTAAGAGTATCTGTGGTATCTGGAATGCATCCAGAAAAGCATTAGATTGTGTCTTGTCTTCTTTTAACTCAGTAGAATATAAGGATTTATAGTAATGTATGCATTATATTTATATGGTCAATGATTTTGTCTTGGTTTGTGTTGGTGATTACTGGGATTGCATTGCGAAATTCATGTCCATAATAATGACGTCTTGATTTATATATGAGTTGTTCAATTTCTTAAGTTGTTAAGAGGTTTAATTCTGAGTGCAGGGCCTGCCTTTTCCTATGAAGTGCCTCACTTGAACATCTGGCATATTCTTGATCTATTCAAGTTATTTCGCTGATTAGCTCTGATACCTTCTTGGTTTCCAATTTATTTCTGTGGGAAAGATATGAGATAATCTGTCCTCTTAAGAAGGCCTTTCCAGAGTATTCCTGCAGAAACCTCTGAGGATGTATTTGTCTCTAAAAAATATTGATTTGCTTGGATATAAATTCTGTACAGTTCTTGTCTGCTAATAAAAGTGGATTAAGACACCATCTGCAAGATGGGTATATAGGGCATAATGATTTTAGCTCCAAAATCAAAGTGGCATGGTCAGTAATAACCATAGCATTGTACTTACAAGATTTAATTGTAGGCAAGAAATTGTATCTATTAAGAAATAATCAATTATTGAGTAGCAATGATGCACTGGAGAGTAGAAGGAATATGCTCTTGAGTTTGGGTTTAGAAATCTTCATGGGTCTGATAAGTTGTGATCAGTTACTAAATGTGTAATTGTCCTTGTGGTGTTGGATGTCATCGTCCCTGTGACTGGGGACTTATCTAGGTCTGGATTTAAAACACAATTAAAGTCACCTGCCATTATAATTTTATGAGTGTTCACATTTTAAGACAATTCCTGGCATGGTATCCATTTGCATGAAGTTCGCTGTAACCTTGTAGGTTTTCCTTAAGTACTCCGTTCATTCATACATCCTAATTAGTAATTCTATGCAAGCCATGTGTAAATAAGAGCAGGTATGTATTGGTGTTCTGTGTTGAAGTGGTTTTTGTCTTGTACCCATTGCTTTTGGAATGTACAGTATTTCAGCTTCCTGGTCTCCTGTAGTATAAAATGCTGGTTCACAAAATAGATTACTGAATTTTTGAGTTATTGTAGTATATTTATTTACTACAGTATAATGGAATGTTATCATGTTCCTTGCTTAAGTATTTATTTTTGATCTTTTATGGTAAACACTGAGTGAAAAATGTAGAAATGTGATATAATGTAGTTGTCATTAATATGTTCAACTGGTGGAGAAATAAGAAAGGATTTCTTATTTGACTGAGAGTCAACTACCATGATAAGTAGAGATTTGACCTTTTTTAGGTCCAACCTTTCTCAAAATATACTTGAAAGTCAGATTTTAATATGTAAACCTTTTGAAAATTATTGTGACAGTCATTGAACTCTTTGGGTACATGTAAAATTTTGCTGGACAGTACAAACTAATGGCAGAGAATGATTTTCAACTTTTAAAAGATTAAGCCCAGACGTCATTATGAAAATACAATGATTATAAAAATGTCCCTATCATGAAGAATCTCTCTCTCTCTCTTTTCTTTCTTTTAAAGGCTTTACTTGATCTTGGAGCATCTCCCAATTACAAAGATCGTCGTGGTCTTACTCCACTTTATCACTCTGCAATGGTTGGGGGGGAGACGATGTGCTGTGAGAGCTTGCTGTACCATCGTGCAAAGATTGGTATACAGGATGAGAATGGCTGGGAGGAGATTCACCAGGTACCAGCAATCGCTTTGATGATTGGATTTCTGCATCTTCTCCCAAATGTTCATCTCTACTCTTTCTGCTTTTCCATTATTTCATTAGTTATGACTAATCTTTATACAGCCACTGATTTGCACATTTTTTATGTTATGTCACTTAATCAATATTCACATCTCTGTAGACAGTATATACATAAGTCATGATGCACATTGTTCATCAGTACATTCATTTTCCTTAATTATGCTACTTTATGTCCCTGCTGTTTATAATTATTAATTTTATACAATATTTGAACACATATTAATAGTTTTTCATTTTAAAAAATGTCTAAGAATAACATACAATAATATGGCAAAAGGTAATAGTGTGTGATTGTGATCATGGAAATCTAGTATTAAATTATTAGAGTATGTTAGTATGATCTGTTGCCACTTTGTCCTTCTGCAAATATTTAAGAGGTCATTGGAACTCAGCATCTCTGTCTATGTGTGCTTTGCTGATTTGCCTGCGTAGTATATTGTACAATATCTTGTGAAAGGAACTAAAATATAGAATTCCATGACTGTAGCTGCATGCCATTCTGTCTAGTTATTGCATACTTGGCATTAGTTTGAGTCTATTTAAGTTGGCATAGGACTTTGTTAAGAGTGTATGTTGTCAGCTATCTTTCTGGTATATTCACATACAGAAGTCAGGCTTGAGGACCTGAGGGTTTCACCTCTGCTGTTTACATGTGCAGCTTTCCTTTTATTCCCATCTTATCATGATCTCTGGTATGAACTGGAATGCTTAATATTTGAGTGTGTTCAGAATATAAATTTGTACATCTAAATCTGAGGTTGTTTATACAGGAGTTTTACTGGAAAAGTGTAGTTTGCTCTATGTGGGTTATGGGGAAACAGTAGGCTAGCTGCAGAAGTCTTGAGATTGACTAATAAATCAGTGCAGGGGCAGCAGTTTTGCAAACATTGTTCTGAGTTGAGGTGATGAAAAGGGCGAAATAATAACAGGCTGATTTACTAATCAGTCTGTTTCCTCATTTTCATTTATGATCACAAGCAGCAAATAGTGACCAATAGAAATAGACAGGGTTGCTGGGCTTGCCGTCCATTGCAGAGCAGGGAGCACAATAATATATGATAAATTTGCTATAAAACCACTGCATCTTGCAAGTGATAGGAGGCAGTTAAGGTGATTTAGATATCTAGTGGGGATACTTTATTGACGTCTCTCACACAAAGCTTATTAAGATTCTTCAAATTGATTTTTTACCATTTCATCCTTTTAGAGGACATTCACATGCGGAGATGATGTAAAGTACTTAAGTATAAAATAGTGAAAAAAATAACAATAGCTACCTAGATTAAGCTTTTTTGAGAATGTTAAGTTTTTAAAATTTGTTAAAGGAAATAAGTACTGTATCCTTTTTGTGTAGATATAATGGATTGGAGACTGTTATTTGTAATACTCTGAGAAAATGTAAAGATTTTACACATCACAAAAAGTGAGATTTTCTTTTGGTAAACTGTATGTCTGTGGCTGTAAAGTCAAAGCTGATTTTTGTACAGCACATTCAACATCCATTAATCTTTATACAGGTGTTTCAACATTTTCCAGATTTTGTTTTTTGGAATCCATCTTGTTGTTTGTGTCTATTTATTACTACCAGTCTCATTGTATTCTGTTGTACTTATTTAGTATGCCCCCCATATCCCCTTACATCCTGCTACTTCAGGTTGGTTTGCATCAATCATTTCATTATCTTTATGTATCTCCATAGATGCAGCTGGAAGCATAGATGTGTTTGTGGAAGACCTTCCATACCCTCATTTCATCAATTCATTATTTAAAATCTCCATTCCGCAGGTATCTATACATCTGCAGATGTAAATTGTCATGTTGCCACCTCACCCTTCTTCTCTCCACCATTGCCTTTTTTCTTATCACATTGCCTTCCTCTAGCTCACACACAGCTTGTTTCTTGTGCAGGCCTGTCAAAATGGACATGCACAACACCTGGAACACCTGCTGTTTTATGGAGCAGACTCCAGTAGTCAAAATGCATCAGGCAATACGGCCTTGCACATATGTGCACTGTATAATAAGGTATATTAGCAATTTTTCTTTTCTTCATTTACCCTTTTTTGTATGTCTCAACTGCTTTTTATTTTTTTTTTTTTTTGTATTTTTTAAAATTTGCTGTTCTAATTTAAACTGATGCCTTATTTCTCCAGGAGAGCTGTGCAAGGATTCTCCTGTACCGAGGAGCCAATAAGGATATGAAAAACAACAATGGGCAAACACCATTTCAAGTGAGATTTGTTTTTTACATTCTGCCAATAGTTATCCTTTGCTCTTTAATGTATAAAGGGTGTGACTCGGACTGAGCATATTTTGTGTTTTAGGTGGCTGTCATAGCCGGGCACTTTGAACTCGGAGAGATCATAAAGAATCACCAAGATTCAGATGTAGGTGAGTGTGTCAGTCTAAGTGTTTGTCTGTTTATTTGTCAATCTGACGTACACAATGTATACATGCAGGAAAATATATTACACAATTATTTCTGTCTTATAAATATCAGTGTTTGGTATGGTGAACTGATTGTATTCTTGACTGGACTGTGTCTTATGCATTATAATTTTATTAATAAGCTCAAAAATGCGCAAAAATCCATATATCTACTTATTTAATCCAGTTTTAGGTTTGTAAGAGCTAGAATCTATCTTGAAAGCATTGAATGCAAGGCAGCAATCAGTCCTAGAAAGGAGATTAGTTCCTTGTTGGGTACAGTCATTCACAGACCTACTCAATCATACTGTGACACTGTAAAGTCACCAAATTTCATTCCCTAAAGATATGAGAGGAAAACTGGAGTACCCAAAATAAAGCCCATGCTGATATGTGGAGAACATGCAAGCTCCACTGCAACTGTGATTAAGTTTGAAGTTTAGCTCATTAAACTAATTCATGTGAGTAGAGGGTAAAAGTGTTTAATAAAGTTGCTACCTATTTTTTTTTTATGTAGGCTAAGAAATGGGGTTTGTAAATGTGTACACTCGCTTCTTGTCTAGTATCAATAAGCGCACTTTTGAGAATATATTTATTGTACTTATATATACTTATATTTACTATTACAGCATTCCATAAAACACTCTTCAAAAAGTTTATTTTCCCATTGTCAATGATTCTAGAGTTGCAAACTTTCCATTTTCTAGATCTGATTTTGTGTTAATACACTAAAAACCAATCACCTAGTCTAATACTGTCATCTAGAAGTTGCATTTTTAAAGTGTTTCTTCAATTCAAAAACATGAAATCATTCTTTCAATTCAGGATCTCTTCCACTCTCAAAGTAGGTTCATAAAAACTAGTAATGCAGAGCATAGCCTCTTTAATGCAATGCTGATGGGTTCATAAGAACACAAGGAAAGTTTGGTAGAGGATAAACAGTTCAACCCAATATGGCATACCAATTCCTGATCACTTAAAGTTTACAAAACATGTCTAAATCAAGATCCAAATGTTTGCAACATGCTCTTCAATAGAATGAAAGAGAAGGTTCACCTCAAAAGCTTTGGTCAGTGTGCTTGTGTTAGTTAAACTGTCAAAATGCTAAAATTCACAGCTGCTCAAAGACATCCTATGACCCATCATTTGCTTTGGACATAATGAAGTTCAATGTAGTATATTCATACCTATGATCCACTTCAGTACTAAACAGATTTTGAAATAGAAAACAATAATAGTAAGATATAAACTTAAATTAAACAAACACCTATCAGCTACAACTTTAAAACCACCTACCTAATATTGTGTAGGTTTCCTTGTACTGCCAAAACAGTTCTGACCCACTGAGGCATGAACTCCAAAGGACCTGTGAAGGTGCCCTGTGGTATCTGACACCAAGGTAGCAGCAGCATTTAAAATCACCAAAATGGTAGTGCCCATGAAATGCAGGTACACAAAATGTCAGCACACATGAAAGACAAAAGCATAAAATGGCATAAGACATGATATCACCAAAACAATAGTGAAATTATGAATAAATAACAACCAAAAAATCAGGCATTATTTGTCTAATCCTGTCAATGTGAAATATGCATTCTTCTTCTGTGTATTTCAGGATTCCTACCTAAATCAAATGATTTTCATCCTTGTCCTAAATATGTGTGCACTCCATTGACTTTCAAATATACATTTTGCACATGTTCATGAGTCTGGGTGATTTCTCAAATAGGTTGAAGCCCCATTCAGGCTTGTGTCCTGCCTTCTGTTTGATATTTCCTATTTAGGCCCTGGTTCCACATGACTATAGAAGTAAATTAATTCAATGCATTTAAAGCATTAATGTCAGATTATATGAGAGAGTGTGGCTGTATTCAGAAGTAAACAGTTTCCTGGATTACTGGTGTAGGTTTAATTTGTCTTGTGCCTAATAGTGCCAAGATAGTCTTCACCCTCTCAAAACAATAAAACTGGATTAAATGGTTTCAGTAAACAGGCAAATCGATCAATTCCTTGTTGTCTCCCTGAAACCTCTCTGTGTTCTTTTGTTCCATAATCTGCAAAAAAGCTCCTTTGTACATCTCTTCAATAGGTTGTTGTTAGATCATTTGTGCATAAAGTATGTTTTTCCTACTCTTACACATCAGGGACAATGGTGGGTAAATAAATAAGGAGGTTTCTACCAGAAATGCCAGACTGAGCAATTTTAGTTCACTTATGCACATCTGGCAGGTGGTCTCTATAGGAGACAGAGCCTGGTTTTACATCAGTTTACTTTCTTGTCAGTCCAAACATCATCGTTGTCACCTTGTCTGAGTATACATGTCTTATTCTTAGAAAATGTAGAATAATTTATATGTTTAGTATGTTTGTCTGATCTATCTGTTAGTATACAAATGACAAGAATTTTCCAGTGCTGTCCAGTGTTATCTATAGGTAGGCACAATGTAGGAACTCCTAAACATTCTTTTTATAAAAAAACAATTTTGAAGACTTTTTTGTAAGTTCACCTGAAGATCTGTTGGTGAAAAAAATATATACATACACATTTTAGTTTGCTTTAAAATATATCTTTTTCTGTTCACTTACCTATTTTCCCAATCTATATCAAATGTAAAATTGTTTAAACATTGTGTCAGCTGGACCTCTTATATAACACATTTCCCTCTCACCAAGGCAATGAGTTTAGCAGTTCTTGTCATGAATAATTAATTAAAGGTTGTATATCTGAATTATAAGAAACAAGTTTAAAAACCTAATCAAGACTGTGTAAAGGTAAAGACTGGAGCTATGATATTTAAAATGAGTTTGATTTTAATAAGGATTCTTTCAGATCTCTGTGTCTAAGTAATTTCATATTTTAGTTTCATATTAACTAAAACTGCTAACTGTTGCAGTAATGAAAGGCATGTTGATATGCAAGATGTAACTTTCACATGCTTGTAAAGAGTGCCAGTATTAAGAGAGAGTTAGTGTGACTGCAGTTCTAATTTCACAGATAATAGTCAAAAATAGTTCTCATTTTAGATTACTAGAAGCTGGGACTGGTTACAGTTATAGTTTGAGTGAAGCAACCTAACAATGCTTATTTTATACATTACCTTTGTAAATTGAATATTCTGCTAAGGAGTTTTACTAGTTTGGAGATATAGCACAATTGGATCACAGTGAAGGGAAGTTACTTCCTCAAAGACACAAACTAGGAGTGCATTTGCAGCCTTGCAGTATATAATCTAATGTTTAAATTACAAGTTCACACTATCTTGTGAAAGATTACCTGCAGAGCAGGATGACGAATAAGAATGCTAGGGATACAAACAAAAGTGAAATGCTTTATCTGATACTTTTTTTATTGCAGAGATACAGGGAAAAAAACAGTATAGTTCTGCAACATATATATTAGAGTTACAGGGAATAAAAGCAATATATTATTGCAATATTTTTGTGGAGATTTAACATGAATACCCTGAAAATAACATCAGGATTTTTGTGTTGTCTATGAAAATTTAGATGTTTTGTATTTTATTAAAACATCTCAGAAAGTACATCACAGTCAAAATGCATTGCTTATGCAGTCACTTTGATAGAAAACTGCTGTATCTATGTTTAAGATGTTCAGGTATGTTTTGGTCATCATATTATAAAGAATGACAATGATGGACAGGTTTACAAAAAGGGGATAGATGAACCCTTGCCTGGCTTTGAGGTTCAATAATGGATGGACATCCTGACTAGGGTGGCTTGTGCTCCCTCTTCTGAGTGGACAAGTGAAGCAGAAAAATGGGGAAGATTGCCTATCAGGACCACATAATCACCAAAGGTACTAGGAGGCAGTGTCCTTTTACTGTTGTGTCTCTGTGCACATCCTTGGAGCAACCAGGCAAATGCAGTCCTACTGGGCAGCCTTGTTGGGTGCTGTGGGTGCCACCAGAAGGAGCTGCCAAAAGTAAATGTCTGTACTGTGAGGTGCTTCTGCTTGACCCAGAAGTGCTACCGGTATGTAATGCTGTGGCTCTGGAAGTTATAGCATAAAATTAGCAGTGTTAACCTCATTCAGAAAGGTTGAGTCAATTATGGAGAAAGGGCAAAGCACGTCTGGGAAGAGCGGAGGAGAAAATGAGAGAAAAAAGGAAAGTATAATATTGCCATTGTGTTGACCCTGGGAAGGAGCATTTGTTGAGGTATTTCTCTAAAGATAAATTCTTATTTGAAACTGGGATTTATTTTTGTGAAGTTGTTTCTGGGGTTTTTGTGTCTGTAATGCCTTGAAGAAACCTTGATATCAAACATGTATCCAGAAACATTATGAAAATTAAACTGGCTGGCACAAAGGAAATTAGGAGTGTCTTTTGGCCCATACTAATAGGGGCACTTGAAGCTTACAGTTTTCACTTTATAGTATAGGTAACTTTAATCCTGTCACATGAAGAGAACTGTAAGAATTTTGTATACAAGAAAATTTAGTTGACATTGCTTGTGACCTTGGGCTGCACTGTTCACATGCATTTTGCGTTCCGATTTGTCAGAGTTCATCTCTGCAACATGCAGGTTTATCCTGATTTGAAAAATGCCCTGTGGAGGAAAAAATGTTGAAGTCCTTATTAAATTGAAGAAACTTCAGAGCATGTTAATATTTTTCTTCCATGGTTATATACTGTAGAACCTAAATCAGATTTTAAAAACTGTATTCAAAATGTATTCTTTGTATATGAAAATTTAACAAATAATTTATTGTAAAACATAAATAGCCTCCATAATTTTAAATGAATATTTTCATATATTTCGCCAAAATATTTCACAATCATCCTACCTCAGACATCAGGGTTAATGTCACAAGGAATAACTCCGATCTAAAGTAAGAGGATGTGCCAAAGTATGTGTTATGTAGTATAACTTAGTTTTCCCATTCATACTGTAGATAGTCCTCAGATCCCTGAAATCAATTGTGCCCCAGCTATAGTGATAAAATCATATTGTAGGGACCATGGCATTTCCCACCACTACTAAATGATACCATTGCATTCAACCTACCACACACATTCCAGTGAAATGACAGGTTCCATGGGATGGTTTTCACAATTGTTTATTGTCACAGTTAGAGATGGCAAGAAATAAATTGGTAATACATTGCAAGATTACAATAGCATACAGGCACTAAATCAAGCAAACAAATATCACCGTTTAGAAATGTGCTGCCTTATTTATATGTGGTGTACAATGTTTTGTTTGCTGACTAGCTTGAAACCCTGTCTTGTTCATCATTAGGTTATGATACTCTATTCTCAAACAACCAAAAAGGCAACTTATTTTTTTACATTAATAAAACATTCAAATGTGGATTAGCTATAATTGAAGCCTTGTATTCCATGCAGAAATACTCTTGTCATTAAATTTTTTTTTTTCTATAATAAGATTTCTGACACTTTCACTTTAGTTCCATTTTTGGAATCACCTAAATATGCACCTCAGCGGAAGGAAAGCGGAAGAACACTGTCAATCCCACATCCTCTGCTTCGAGCCAACAGCGACAATAGCCTTAATCTACCTGACTGGATGGTTTTCCCAGGCAGCACAGGACAACCAACCACTACTACCACTGCTGTGTCAATACAGGTCGGTTAGTAATAATTGTCATAGACTTTCGTAAAAGGTATTACAGTGAGACTTTTCTCAGCAATTGCTTTTCATTCATCTTTTTCAGGGATATAAATCTGGAGGGACTATTAGGAGCTCAAGCAGTCCTAGGGGTGCCAGAAACCGCTCCCCATCACGTGGCAGGGGAGGCCCTGAAGAAGGAAGAAGACAGACTAGAGGCAGACAAGGGTGAGTGTCATTCAAGACTTTTATGGTGGCAGTCATTCATTTATTACTCAACTGTAGTCAGTTTTACACTTCCTTGTAATCTCATTAACTTTTCTGCATTTATCATGTGATTGAGTATACACTAAAGAAAAATCGTAGAGGTTCATAAAACCTCCAAGAAATGCAAATTGTCTGCTGCCTTTTGTTCCAGATGATATATTAATTATACATTTTTAATTGAGAGTCTTGTAATTAGATGACATGTTCCTGATCTTTCATTGTAATCTCAGAAATTACTAATAGTGCTGGATGTACTTCTGTATCAATGAGAGAATGTGTCTTGTATCCATAGCTTTTTAATGTATTGGGATTGCTTCATATTCTTTTTACAATATTTTGCTTAATTTTGATTTACCTGTCTATTATAATTTGTCTATTATATTTTTTCTTTGTTTCCTTTATGTTTAACTAATGCAAAACTAACAAATGGCAGTTAACAACAGAATGAAATATTCTGGCCCATCTGTACATTTCTGTTGTCATCATAAAATAACTGTGTGAATAAGATATTCAGAAAAAATATACAGAACAGTTTAATTTTTGAGGGATAATATGCCAGTAGAGTTTATTAAACAGTCTAGAAATCTCTCAGAAGCAAAGTATACCCTGGTAAGTAAAAATGAAATGTTGCATTTACAGAGAAAGGCAACTGATTCAGAAGCAAGTTTCAGTAAAACTTAACATTCAATGCATCCTGAATTCTCTGGAGTAAAGTAACCTGTTATTCTCATAAATACTGCCCCTCCTGTCATATCCATGAGCAGCATTTGGGAGGAAAAATACCGGGAGATAGAGGGAGAGTATGCAAACTCAATTTAGAATGAGAGTAGGTGATTCTAAATTGGCAAGATATGTGGAGGTGTTATCATTTTGTTTATTTTGGCCTGTCTAGTGTTAGTTTGGGTAAGAGGGTCACTACAATAGCAGTATTCTCTTATTAGGTAACAGTGTTTGGACAGTGTCACTTACTTAACAGTTTCACAGCAGAGTGGAAGAGAAAACCTGCTTTTACTGGCTTTAAGATGAAAAAAGAAAATGGCATGACAGATCCATTACCCAAAAGCAGTAAAAGGATTGCGAGTATAACATTCTCGTTAGTGTGTTTGTTACATCATGATGAACAGATGTGCTACAAATATTTCTGCACATCTTCCTGGACTTTGACTTGATCAAATATATAATTTTGTTCCTACTGTTAGGCAAAATGGCATGCCCTGGAAATATAATGTACACTTCTTGAATTCCTTTACCTTGTTTAAGCAGGTCACATCCCTTGGTCCAAAACACTGTAATAATGTTTCTCCAGCATAAAAAGATACTTTGTATAAGTAAAACATGAACATTATGACAACTTTCTCTTTTCTGATGAGTATAAAACTCTTCTTACAGATTTCTGATTTTTAACAATTTTCATTTACTATTCTAAGAATCCCTGTATTTGTGACATATTTCCTGATAAGTACATCCTTTCACTACAATTCTCCACATATTAATATTGTACATATGAAAATAACAAAAAGTAAGGTTTCAGGAATGATTTGTAACTTCTGGATATGACAAGACAGAATGAGAGAGAAAGCTAAAGTGTTGTAAGCATCTGGTTGCTTCACATGTGCCAAGCAACAGGAACAACTAATCTAGGCTAAATGATTTTTTATCTTTGAAAATCAGTAGCTGGGTTTTGTAAATATGTTTAAACAGGGCTTAAGGACAGTTGGTTGGTTTACTTTGTTCTGATATTTTGAACATATGATTATCAGTCTTTCCCATCATGCAATTCTTAATTGCATTAAGGGATTTTGCCAATGCATTGATGGATTGATGTTGTATATTATTAATTTCTGTGTGAAGACCAGCCTGTGGCAGGTACAATTCTGTAATGGACCTATTTAGAATTGTAAGACTGTGAGAAGAATTTGGTGTCTTAAAAGCAAACCTACATGAACACTCTGAGAAACTGCAAATTCCACACTGGAGAAAATCCAGATATCATGTCTGTAATACACTAATAATACCCACATGTGACAGTGTCCTCCATGTTTAAAATCAATCAATGAATTAAAACAGTGTTGAGAAAGTCATCCAGCAAGTAACCTCATTATTTATTACGTAAGAGGCAATATTCAACAAAGTGTAAGGGCAAATTCTTTCCATTAAACTATAGTTGATTTCACACTGTAATGAGCAAAAAAACACTTTCACAAAAGAAAAAGAGTTGGGGACATCCCCCGTATAATGTCCAAAGGACAATAGAAAAATGAATACTCAAAAATGATGAATCAAAATACTTTTTACATCAGATGAAAGTGTATTACTACAAATGGCGTTTTATATAGTGACAAAATCCATCCATCCATTATCCAGCCCGCTATATCATAACTAAAGGGGCACGGGGGGTCTGCTGGACCCAATCCCAGCCAACACAGGGTGCACACACACACAGCCACACACCAAGCACACACTAGGGACAATTTAGGATTGCCAATGCACCTAATCTGCATGTCTTTGGACTGTGGGAGGAAACGGGAGCACCCAGAGGAAACCCACGCAAACACGGGGAGAACATGCAAACTCCACACAGGGAGGACCCAGGAAGCGAACCCATGTCTCCTTACTGCAAGCAGCAACGCTACCCACTGCAGTGACATAATGGTAGACGGAAATGAGTTGGCAGGAGATGAATTCGAAACGGACAGATGGATACAACATCATCAAAAGTGACTGGAAGTCATGTGAAGGAGGAAGTGACGTCATCTTCTGGAGACTGGAAGTATCGTCATGGGATGGACCCAGAAGCAACATCATCAAAGGATGCCAGAAGTGATGTTTCAGTGGCCATCTTGGAATCCGGAAGTGAGGTAAGGGCATTATTTTTCTTCTTTCGGTCTGATGAAAGAGAGAGGCTTAGTACCACAAATCAACCCTTTGTATTGTGGTATTTCACTCACCTTGCTTGTTGACTGCCCTCAAAGCACATGTGTATGACATGAACCCCCCCCTTCAGCCCATACGCAATGGGGTGGGCAGCTTGCACTGAGAGGTCATCAACACAGGAGAGAGCATCCGCGTTGGCCTGCAAAGAGCCCCTACAATAAACAACACTAAACCAACAAGGTTGAAGGTCCAAAAACCACCTAGTGACACGAGGGTTAGACTCCTGATGAACGGCCATCCACTGAAGGGCAGCATGATCCGTCACCAGGGTAAACTCACGTCCCAATAGGTAGTACCTCAACTGGGTTATAGCCCATTTAATCACCAAGGCTATACGCTCCACTGCGGCATACCTGGTCTCCCGGTCTAACAGTTTCCAGCTGATGTACATAACGGGGTGTTCAGCATCATCGATGCATTGGCTCACCACAGCTCCAAGTCCTGTGTCTGATGCATCAGTCTGGAGGATATAAGGAAAAGAAAAATGAGTATATTTCAACACAGGTGCTGATGTCAGGGCCAGTTTCAAGTCACCAAATGTTTGGGGCAGCCACCCATATATTATTTTCCTGGCTGAAACTGCGAATAAATGACAGCACTGATGTGCACAAACTGGAGTCCAAAACAGAACTGAGGGAATAGGGAAAAGGTGGAGGCTTTTAAAGGTCAGGGTAGGAAATGACGTCAAAGGGGCCGGTATCGGAAAGTTCTTCAGCCATAGGCTCGAACCCAGACATGACATCAAGGGGGCCTTAGCCAACAAGGTCTTTCTCTGTAGGTCCAGGTGGAACTTCCCGTGAATGGTCTGAATTTTTCAGAACCATTGCCCTCACTCAAGCCCTTTAGCTGCTTCCTATGCACTCGTGTGTTACAGCAGATTCAGCTTTATCGTCCCAGACCACTTTTAAAGGTGTCCATTTCTTTGTTAGATCAGTTAAGGGCGAAGCAATCTCTGACAAACGAGGTACAAAGCAGAGGTAGTAGCTTGCTAAACCCAGGACATCTTGTACCTGCCTCTTAGTCACCGGATGGGGCCACTTAATGATGGCATTAACTTTGGAGCATTGTAGTTTAAAGGTACCCCGACCCACCAGTTAGCCCAAATATTTGGCTTCTCTTAATCCAAAAAATATTTCTTGGGATTAATACAAAGCCCAGCCTGTACTAATGTTGAGAGGACCATTTTAACCTGCAGTACATGTTCCTTTCATGAACTGGAATAGAAAATCACGTCATCCAAATATGCAGTACTGTATGAACTGTTGGGCCATAAAAGTGTGTCTACCAGACACTGGAAAGTTGCTGGTGCCTTGTGCAACCAAAATTAAAGGACTGTGTATTGCCAATGCCCATTGGGAGTATCAAAAGCGTTTTTTTCTTTGGCGGAGGCCATTTATGGAATTTGCAAGTACCCTTTCGTCATGTCAAGAGTAGTTAGGAATTACACATTACCTAGCCAATCGAGTAAATCATCCACTCGCGGCATTGAGTAAGCGTCAAACTTAGAGACCTGATTGAGACATAGAAAGTTGTTACAGAACCTTCACAACCCATCTGGTTTAGATAGCAAGACAATTGGACTCGACCAAGGGCAGTGGCTTTACTTAATCAACCCTAGCTCCAGCATACGTCTGATTTCCAACTCCACTTCCGTCTTCCTTGCCTCCAGAAGCCGATAGGGACATTCTCTGACAATAATCCCCAGGTCAGTGGTGATGTCATGTTCAATCAGCGCAGTGCTACCTGTTTGCTCACTAACAGCTTCTGGTATAGACAGGATGGCAGTTTCCAATTCCTGTTTTTGTCTCCAAGTCAAATCTGATCCGAAATTAAGGGGTTAATTTTTAATGAAAAGAGAGCGAGGCTGACCAGAGGTGGGGATCAAACTCCCTCTCCTTCCACAGTTTCAGCAAATTTATATGATAGACTCACACACTGTTTAACCAAATAATTTACGAGTCCTCTTCTTTCCTTAATTTTATAAGGGCCTAATTTTGAATGGGAAGATGGAATGAGCACCATAACACAATCATATTCTATTATAATATCACGACTGTGCTGCTTGAGCCTTTTCTAAATTTTCTTTTAAGAGGGGCCTGATTTTAACCAATCTACCATTTAATTGTGCAATAAATTCCAAAATATTTGAGGAGGGAAGGACCTCTTCTTTTCAACCTTCTTTTAACATGTCCAATAGACCTTGGGGTTGTCTTCCATATAATAACTCAAAAGGAGAAAACCCAGTAGAGGTCTGCGGGACCTCCCAGTAGGCAAATAACACGAGGTGGAGTAACTGATCCCAGTTCCTTTCATCCTCGCTAACTGCTTTACGTAACATCTGTTTCAGAGTTTGATTAAACCATTCTATGAATCTGTCAGTTTGCGGATGGTAGGCCGATGTTTTTAGGTGTTTAATTTGGACTACCTTAGCCACCTCCCCGAAAGTCTCTGATGTGAAAGGAGTCCCTTGGTCTGTTAGAACCTCTTTGGGGATCTCAGCACAAGTGAAAATCCCTACTAACCCCTGTAGAATGATTTTCAATGTCACTGAGCACAAGGGTACAGCCTCCGGAATTCAGGTGGCATAGTCTACTAAGACGGGTTCGAACGGTCCTACGAGATTGACAACTCGTTGAAAGGGAATATCAATAAGGGGAAGAGGGACAAGTGGAGTTTGGTCCCTCCTAGGTATCTGACGAAGCTGATATTTAGGACATGAAGCACAGAATCGTTGGACCTCCTCATTTATCCCAGGCCAATAAAATAAAAACTTAATACTCTCAAGACTCTTTTCAGTGCTCAAATGGGCACCAAGGAGGTGGGCATGTGCTAGTTTGAATACTTGCTGCCAATAAGTACGTGGAACTAAGAGCAGTTACCTCACCTCGCCCTCATGTTCTGCCACTCGATACAAGAGTACATTATTAATAACAAAGTAGGGCATTCATGGTAAAAGATTAAGGGACTACTGTCCAACTGAAACTACTGTGTTCCTAGCAGATTTTAAGGAGTCATTGTTCCATTGCTGCCTTTTAAAGAAGGATAGCGTAAATTGAAATTGGGAAGAAAATGATTGTATTGGATCTCTCTCAGCCTCAATGGGGGTGAGTTTCAGACCATATGGGCTCCACAGTTGCTGAGCTGGTTTCTGCAGAGCTCGATGGTCCCTCGACTCCATCACACTGGGTGGCCAAATGGGTCCTAGTGGACATCATACACAGCGTGGAGGCAGTCGGATTAGTTTTATCCTTATCCATTACTAAGCCCAGATTTTTTTCAGGAATAGTTGCGTTTATACCACTTTTATTTTTAGACCAATCATATCCCTGTATGACTGGGAAGGGGGGATCCAGTAGGACCACCATGACTAGACTGTTCATTGAGTTCTCGACCAAAACCACACAGGAGGCAGATTTATAATAATGGACCACCCCATATATACATTTCAGACTGGTCTTTACTTTGAGGCATTCTTGCAGTAAAACATAGCAATGAGCAACAATAGAGATGTTACTCCTGGAATCAAACATTGCCATTACCTTATAACCATTTATAACTACTGACCCTGTAGAGGCCCTGTGGCAGGAGCCCGGCCGGGACGCCCAGGAGGACCAGAGGAGGACTTGTACCGCCTCCAGACCGTGAGGGGGCATCTGTCCTGGTTACGCCGGTGGCCTCGGGTAGAGGGCATGGAAGCCCAGCCCTGTAGGGGCCTGTGGTCACCGCCAGGCGGTGCCCTACTTCCAGACCATCATCTGCCACATCCGGCCGAGGCAGGACCCCGGCCGGGACGCCCAGGAGGACCTGAGGAGGGCTTGTACCTCCTCCAGACCGCGAGGGGGATCCGTCCTGGTTACGCCGGTGGCCTCGGGTAGAGGGCATGGAAGCCCAGCCCTGTAGGGACCCGTGGTCACCGCCAGGCAGCGCCCCACTTCCAGACCATCATCTGCCACATCCGGCCGAGGCAGGAGCCCGGCCAGGATGCCCAGGAGGACCAGAGGAGGGCTTGTACCTCCTCCAGACCGTGAGGGGTGTCCGCCCTGGTTATGTTGGTGGCCTCGGGTAAGGGGCATGGAAGCCCAGCCCTGTAGGGGCCCGTGGCCACCGCCAGGCGGCGCCCCGCTGCCTGAACAGCCCTGGAGCCCAGCACTTGCACCATACCAGGAAGTGCTGGGGGGAAGACGACAGAGGACACCCGGATGGCTTCCGGGTGCGCAGCCGGCACTTCCGCCACACAAGGGCGTGTCTGCGGAGGAGTGCCGGGAAGCAGCTGGAGCCCATCCGGGTTCCCATAAAAGGGGCCGCCTCCCTCCAGTCAGGGGTGAGAGTCGGGAGGAAGAAAGACGAAGCTGGCAAGAGGACAGGAGGCGGCCAGAAAAGGACTGTGTGGCCTGGACTTTTGGAGATCGGTGCAAGAGGCACTGGGGTGAGACTGCACGGTAGATTTGTAAATATATTGTAAATAAACGGTGTGTTGGGTGAAACTATGTTGTCCGTCTGTCTGTGTCCGGGCCAGTGTTCACAAGGGGTAGAGACAAAGGATTTATTACAGCACAATACCTTTCTTTACCAGCCATTTTTTGGGCAGAATTAAGATCTGGCCTTATCCAGTGCCCAACCTTACCCCAGACTTCAGAAGCCGGGGTATGAATTGGCCTCTCTGGTTCAAACTGCCACTCGCTCCATCTCCTTGCCTACTGGGCCGGAGATACGCCATAGTGTTCAAAAACCTCTGCCCTGAGGGTGTTGTAATTGGCAGCCTGCTCCTCAGTTTAATAATAGTAGGCCCTCTGCGCTTCGCCCTTCAAAAAGGGAGCCAGAAGGTACACCCATTCTGACCTCGGCCACATGTTCTGCTTTGCGGTGCATTCACAAATTAGAAAATATGTTTCCACATCATCTCCCTCAGTCAAAAATGTCAACTGAGGAGGAAGAGACCGAGCAGCCTCTGTCCACACCAATGCTGCAGCCCGGGCTTCTGACTCCGCCAAATGGGTCCGAGTTTCCCCCATTTGCACCTTTGGGGTGCATAGTTCTGCCATTATGGTGGTCAACACGGTGTTTAGGTCTTGCTCTTCTGTCATTTTTTGGTCGAGCAATAATCCTGCAGCCTACGCCAATTGCAATGAGCACAAAAACAGAAATGAAAAAGAGTTGGGGACTCTACCCATATAATGGCCGAAGGACAAAAGAAAAACGAGTAGTCAGAAATGATGGATCAAAATACTTATTACAGCAGATCAAAGTATATTACAACAAATGGCATTTTATACAGTGACAAAATGTTGGACAGAAATGAGTTGGCAGGAGATGATGTTGAAACGAGCAGATGGATAATGCCCGGAAGGGATGTGACGGAGGAAGTGATGTCATCTTCTGGAGAACAAAAGTATCGTCATGGAATGGAGCTGGATGCGTAGTCATCAAAGGATGCCTTAAGTGACGTTTCAGTAGCCACCTTGGAATCTGGAAGTGAGGTAAGGACATCATTTTTCTTCTTTTGGTCTGACGAAAGAGAGAGAGAGGCAATAGTACCACAAATCAACCCTTTGTCTCTCGATATTTCACTTACCTCCGGACTTGTTGACTGCCTCCTAAGCACACGTGTACATAAAATATTACACATACTGTAAATTATTATTAGCTACTCAAGATGCTTTAAAAATCAGGGAATTGCCAGTTTGTCTGTTTCAGGCATTTGTGATTGGCTGCAGGGTTAGTCTTTCTATAATCATGGCTGGCTATGAATGGTGAAGTGACGCTGCTGTCTAACTGCTCTGTTGTGTCTGTGTGTTCTCCCTACATTAGTGCAGGTTTTTTTTGGGCCACACCAGGTCAGTCAGGTGTCCAGAGGGTGTACATATTATATTAGCTGGTGACTCCAAATTGGGAAGTGCATGAGAATGTCATGCAATGGAATGAATTGCATTCTTTAGTACCCTTTTCCTTATTAACCCATTAGGAAAAAATCTGTTTAGAAAGTGGAACTTTGCAGATTTCATTGTAATTAACTTTAAGGGGAATTTCTTTACCTTATTTTTCTCTGCTTTTGCTTTATCTTAATTGCTCTGAAAGGGCCATGTGGTATAGGTGTGACTTGCAAAAACACGCAGTGTTAATTATGTTGAGAAAAACTTAGACTTAAAATAGTCATCAACAACCTTTTTCTGTGACGAAAACAGAAAAAAAACTAAAAAAAATGTGTATGTAATGACAAAAACTAAGATGAATGCTTTTAAAATCATAGTTGACGAAAATTTAAATAAAATGAAAACAGACAACGATAAGAGATGTGAAGCTCTTTGCACTTCTCTATTACAGTGACACAGTCCACAAACAAATAACAAGCCTGAATGCAGTAGTTAAATATTAAAAACTTGTATGCATGCTTGTAATTGGCTAACACTAGTTTGGGTGTTATCAGGAAATCATCATGTCACCCAAAATCCTGCTCCATTCCTCTCCACCATATCGGCCAACATGATTGTCTGGCGAAAAAAGCAGTCAGAGATATGGACCAACTTTAATTACAACGCTGACAAAAATAAAACCCAGTGTAAAACATGTTGAATGAAGCTCACAGGAAAGAACACCAAAAACCTAAAGAGGCATCTAGAGACATGCCATCCTGAGGTTTATGCCAAGGTATGTAACATTATCTAGGTGACGACTTACCCGACACCAAAACAGTTGCCTCTGGCTCTCATTCACCCCACTCTTACTAATGTGTCAAGTGCGATTGAGGAACACGATTTTGGTATTCTAGTTTTATTCCTTTACGATTTTCTTAAGAAACAGAATCATGCAGTTTTGAGAGAGCAACCAGATGCGTTCAGCCTCAGATATAAGTTGTCACTGTTTAGCTTGTAGTGTCACACATTTGTTTTAGAAGGGGAAATGAAGAGAGGATGAGAGTCCCAATAAAGGAACTGAAGATTCAGATTTGTTCTTTGATTCTAATTAGCCCATCTACACATGTTTGTTCATGCAGCCATCCATTTTGGTGAATACAATTCAGGGTTGTAGGTGACACCACCTTGCACACATCCACTTACACATATGGGCACAGTGACAGTGATGATAAAATTTGTAGCAATTAAAAGTCGAGGCACATTTCAAACAGAGGCTATTTGACTTGTTTTCCTCATTGATGAAATGAGCTGCTCTATTTGTTAATACTAACATAAAATATATTTAGAATTTCAGTGCCTGAAGCGCATCTTCCATTTAATACGTTATGTACATGTACAGTACAGCAAAACAACATTGGTTCATTGCAAATCTGCAAACACTAAATTTGTGATATTGGTTTGGTTTTTGAGGGCAAATTAATGTTTATGAGCATAACCTCTAAAATATGAAGAACATAGTTAAAGCGCTAACTGTATGTCATATATTAGAATGGTACATTAGTGAATGTAATGAAGTCTCTCAGTTATGATGAATTGACTACAGGTAACTTTTGTAAATCTGGATTTGCACAAAGGCTTAGCAATAATAAAGTCTTTTCACTTGTGTGAGACACTTTGGAAACAGCACAGCAAAGGCTCTTTTACAAGAGTTCTGAAATATTGGGTTAATGTAAAAAATTTAACTCATCTGTTAAATCTTTAGTGAATCTCTTTAACAAGTTAATGATGTGAATATAAATCTTAAAATAAAACATTTTGTAAACCTAACAAAGGGATCCTCTGACAAACCAGATTTTAAAAGTATTACAGTATTTTACAAAAATAACTTTTACAAGTTTGTTTAAATGTAAGTATTCTAAATTATTATCTTTTGGAGTAATACTCTTCATTTTGTGTTCAGTAATCCCTACATGTTGTTTGGCTCATTCGTGTACATGCTACTATAATAGTTTAGAGGTACAGTAGTATTATTCTGTGCATATTCATATGTTAAGATATCCATCTGATTTTGACTGTTTGACTAATTTACTTTTACTAAGTCATCTAAAACAGATTTACTTCTCGACTAAAACGTGTTTACTTTTTGTCAACTAAACTAACAATTAAATAACTAAAATGTGACTAAAACTAAAATGCAATTTAGTCAGAAAACTAAGACTAAAACTAAATCAAAATGTTTTGTGAACCTTAACACTGAAAACACATTAATAGATTAATATACAGTATGGTTTATAATTAAAGTGAATTGATTTGCGGCTATCCAGACATTTATTTAGGATATGCTTCTGAGTTATGAAGTAGGTAAATGGAAATGAGGTAAATTTCAAACGGGACTGTAATAAATATTTACTATTTGATAAAACTGAAGATTGCAACTGCTTTAAAGAAACATTCAACAAAGCCATGTGAAGCTCTTACAATATTTTCCCTAAATGTAAGTTTATTACCTTTGTATAGAGTGAAATGCTTGCAAGGAGAAGGAACTTATTCATTCAGAAGTGAGATCTATACTAATTTCTTTAATTAACTTAAAGGCTGTTTCAGATGCATTATATCTAATTCCTCTTGCCCAAGCCTCATTCCTCCTTAACAAGAATTGATATTAGATCTTCCATAATCAGACACTGTGCATGTCTTGTTATTTTTTTTCTGCTCAGTTCGTTGCATCACCCATGAATGCAATCATGTCATTGCATATAATTTGAATAAAGTACAGTTAAATTTAGTGTTCATCGCATGGTATAGTGCAAAGATAAGACTAAAACATAGATCTATGCTGATGTCTTCCCAGCAGTAGAAAATAATGGATCATTATCTACAGAAATGAGATGATAGACAGTGCATGTGAATTTAAGCAGTGAGGTTAGACCAGCATGATTAGGGCTATAAGAATGATTAGAAATAAAGGAATAAAAAAAGGCACTCTCAGTAGCGATCAGTTGTGTAGGCAATACCTAATGATGGTTTGACACGGGATCCATTCAGTGGGTTCTGATATTATTAAGGAAGGCAATGTATCCCTCACATCTTAGCAAATTTTTGACTGCTCCTCCAATAAAAACACTTGTAACCCTTAACTGTTTTACCATTGCATATTTCACCTTTAACATTTTATTGTACTTCTCTCAACCAGTGAAATATTATTGTCATTGATTATTGTATTATTCACTTTAATATGGAGGGCATCTCTACTTTAGTCCACTTACTATGTAATGTACAAGCTATGTGACAGGAAATGGCATGCATCATAAAGGGATCAGAAGTAAAGTTTCTGATAGAATAAAACCCAATGCTGACTATCGCTGGATAGCAGCAAACACTACTTAAAAAATCTCATATTTCACATGTCACATAATTCACATGTCAAATTTTCCAGTCATGCTCATACTATGCAAACACTTGTGCTTTTTGCTAAAGGTTTTTAAATTATTAACTCAAGAAAATGAGAGTATTACACAAACAGGAGGCCTCTCCACACAGAATCACATTTTTGAATAGAGGATGGGACTCTTCATTAGTGAATTAGGAGGAGAGGCGATTATGTTTATAAAGTTGCCATTTTTATTTTTACTGTGGTAAGTAATAAGTGCCTTGGTTTCATGTTGTACAAAGCATTTATTCACACATCATTGCAATATCTAGTTTCTGAATGCTCACAATATAAGCTTGTCTTAATTGCAGCAAAAATTCTAAACAATAAATAATATACAACAGTCTATTAATATATTTTGTATGACTATAGTCTTGGTTAGCTAGCTATCTAAATAGCATTATCATCATTTCAGCCATTCAGTACAGTATTCTGGGCTTATGTATGAGCAGTAAAGATTGCTTTTGCTGAGAAACTGTGACCTTTAATCAAATAATCATTCTCTTAAATATTTACATATCTGAATTCTATACTTGTCTTTTCCTAGATGAAATGTGTCTTATTTAACTACTTTGAAGATGTCCTAATTAGTTCTCTTTCTACTCTGTGGTTTGCATGTTTTTAGCTTGTATTAAATTTGTCTCACTGGTGCTCAGCAGGCTCTCCATGGATGGCTCCAGCTATTTCTTGAAAGTGTGCTGCTTTGATGGCTTGATGGATAAAATTTTTCCTCATTTTTGCTTTTAACTTTCTCAGACTTACAGAATACATTTAGCTTAATAATGCTGTCCCCATTGGTTTAATAACCTTCACTTGATGAGTCCCGTCTAGATTTTAACAAAATATTTGGTTTAAAAAATCCTCATTTTTATTGGAGATTTTGATTAAATGAATTCTAAGAAAATATTATCTTGCTGTCTGTGAAAAATTTTCTAATCTGTTATATTCTTTATTGAGTTGTTCAAAAAGAGTGAGTGTCATGTGACATTAATTATTCTGTTTGTGGCTAACCAAACCAGTTTGACCATCATTAAAATCAACATACCAATATTATAAATATGCATCTGTCTTTTGGAGTACAAGGAGGAAACCCAAATTGACATATAGTATGTAGCACATGAAGACTCCACAAAGATTGGATACTGAACACATATCAAGAGTTATAAGCTTGCTTTCCCAAAACACTTTCAGGTAGTGAGCTATGTCTGTCATATAATAAAACATTTAAATCTAATTGTGTACATTCAGAAAACTACTTGATTAGTATTGTGTGCAACATGATACCTGTTAGAAATGATTTGAGGCCACTACACAGAGTTACAATATATAGAAGTGGTTAAGTATCTCAGCAACCACTTCTACTGCCTCCACTATTTTACGCTAACATTTGTGCTTCTAGGGTCAGTGCTAGCTGGGGGGCATTGTATTTTCACAGAGGGACGATGCGTGATTATAATAAAAATAAAATCCACAGTATTTTCTTTTTAATTTTGAGTGTATAAACAACAGTCAAGAGCAAACAAAACCTAATCCTACACAGTGTAACACTGGAGGTGAACACTGTTGCAAAGGTCATCTGCATCAAACATGCCTAATGTGGTACCCATAAGCACAAGGGCTCATAGATATTGGAAATCTAACACACAGCACTGAATATAATGTTCAGTGCAACAAAAATAAAAAAATAAATGCAGGCATAAAAGTTCAAGACTGACTCTTCAATATCAGCCTACCACAGCATGCAGCTATAACAAGGCTGATTAAATATCATTTTTAATGCACTGTGTCTTCCACTGTACATAAGGTAAATTTGCATCAAGTTTAATGTTGCTGTGTTAAAGTACACACATTATTATAAGAATTTAATTCGACAAGTCTTTGAATCAAATATCTGCAATCAAAATCAAAATTGCACTGAATTCCTGCCTAGGAAAACTTTTCACAAAACAGTAATTGTTTAGGTCTTTTTGAATGTGTAAAAAAATGGGCTTTGGAACAAATATACATCCATGTCAATAAAAGGATAAGTCTCTGTCATCCCAATAGATGGTACATCACAAACATTTATACTAATCCATTTTATTACTGCATGCATTACAGCATCATAGGACCCTGGGCAAAGTAGTGCACTGGGACCCCTGTTTTGACAGCAAAATAGAAACATACATAGGCATCTAAAACATTGTGGGCTCCTAGCCAGTGCCCATTGAGCCCTTACGTTAAGACCAACCTGTGCATTACAAAATAATTTCTAATAGATTATGCACTGCAAATGTTAATGCTGAGCTCTACGTTGATTACTTAGACTTCAAACCTTCTTAGATGGGTAGCACAGCTAGTATGGTGGGTGCAAACTTGTCTGGATGGGGGTCTGGTCCTCACACACCCACCTGAGGTAGTGACCATAGTAATGTATTAAAAGAATTAAAATTGTACACTAATGTATTTAAAAACTATTATTATTATTAATACATATCTAGAGTAAATTATCATTATTATTAGTAGCAGTTGTAATAAAATAATTATCATTATATAAATGTTTTATTGTTATTATAACCAATATTTTTTTGGTTAATTTATTTCTGATTCTCTAAGTTACTTTACTTAGCCACTACAGGTGTGCTTTTCCTAGTAGACCTACCAAATGACTTATGCTTGTTTGGGAGATTGTCTATGCTTGTTTTGTATGTATTAAAGCAAACAAAAGAGTATTTGTCCAGAAAAGTTCCTTTTACGTTCAGCTGAGCAGAAAGTTTAGATTTATTTTGCAGTGGTAAAGACAACTAGACTATGACACAGGACAATATTTAAATCAGCTGTGGCATCACAAATTAAATGTCCAAATAGATTTCCAGGTATCAGAGCACTCTATGTTGAGCTAACCAGTTATAGATCTCATTTACTTACTCTTCAAAGGAATTGAACCAGTTGTTTGACGGTATTCAGTATGTTCAGATAAACCTTCTTTGTCTGAAAATATGTTGTGCAATTTCATCTGCGTTGGCTTTTTGTTACCTTAGCAATACACTTTTTTTTTATTACACCTTTCTAGCTTGAGTGATAACACACACGTAGTGTGTAGTGTAGTGTAATGATGCACTTTTATATGATTAGACTGTAGTAATAAGAGTGAAACTTTAGAAAATGAAGAAAATTATGGGATCATTTTAAATAAGACAGTTACAAAATGTGTCCCCTCATTGTAGTCCTGCACTCCCATAACACACAAAAGACAAAAAGGTAAAAAAGATGGTTCATTTACTAACACAAAGTAGGAATGGGGGCAAAAGCAAGAACACAAATTGCCCAACAAACAAACAAACAAGACTAAACAATAAACCCTATTGAAATTAACTAAACTGGTTTGGAGCCCTGTCTACAAAATTTGTTTATATACATATTTTTACACCTTAAAAGTACCATCTTACAGTACCTTTTTAGTTCTCTCTGTTTCTCCTGCCTGTGGGCTTTCTTTATCCCACCTATTGACCCTTTGTCCTCAACTCTTTTCTTCACTCCAAGCATATTAGGCCCCTAGCCAATCCCTGGTATTTTCTGGGGTCATGAATGGCCCTACATGCCTCAAGGTTTATGTTGACCACAAAGATCTAGAATTCCTGGAAAGAGTTATTTGACTGGCTTTCTACACACCTTTTAAAAGAAATGATTATATGCCTTCTGTTTGGGATTGTTTGCTGTAACTCATCAGTCTTTCTACAACTCTCTGTGACTTATCAGAAGAAGGTTAAGCACCCTAGCATATTCTTTATTGCTTGTCCTTTTCCATCCTGGTGGCACATTGCACAGTTACAACCAGGTTTCTTTTCTCTCTATCTTACTCTGTGCCGATGCTCCCACTTAATGCTATTTCAGGTTGCTTAGAGTGCTTTCAGGTCATACCACATCTGTAGAATCTCCCATGGTTCCAGTCTCTCTCCTCTCTGTCACATGGCATTCATTTACAAAATAAAACAAAGAAGAAGGTTTGAAGGGCTAAGAAATGAACAGTGAAAGAAATAATACCAAGGAATTTGATACACAAATGATTTGGTAAAAATAAGAATTGACAAGTTCATGAGGATGAAGACAAGCTTGAGATGAAACAATAACAGACATAAACTGAACTAAATAAGACAACTTGGAAGTCACATGTAGACCTTTGGTTTCTATGAAATAGAGGGCAATAAAGCATTAGAGTATCATATTTTTCATCATTATTGAGATGTGCTTAAGGCTAAAGTCATATTAATTGTATTTTGTGAGGAGGCGATGAAAGCACCTTATACTAAACCAGCAGTTGCTTAGTGCCAAGTGAGATGAAAGCTGCACTGAAATTTTTGATAAAGATTTTGGTCTTAAAGATAAGACAGCAGTTGTGAAGCTAGATTTTTCTTTCTCTGGCTTTAGAAGCAAAATACATTTGACATTTGTAGATAATTCTTAAACACTTTTCTGGTGTAAATCAAAATCAGAATACTTCATTAATCTAAAGGAAATTACTTTTGTTACAACTGTATGTTTAGACAAAGGCACAAGTAATACAAAGAGCAAATATAAAAAATACGCATATAAAGGAAAATAGACTACATTTCAAAGTAAACTACAATAAATCCTCATTTACTATACTCTACAGGTATGCAATGAATTAAATATAATAGACACTATACATCTGAGTCTCTTACCAAATCCCTAGTTTACTAAACAGAATAACACACTGAGCATAAAGTATTTCACATAATGAAACTTCACATATAGTTAAATATTGCACATTTTGAGAAACAAAAGAAAAAAAAGCGTATTGTGAAGATGAGTGACCTGAAGAGGAGTTATATAGTCTGATGGCTGTGGGGAGGAAGGGTTTTCTGTAACGTTCAATGGAGCACTTTATTCTAGTCTGTCTATTCTAGTCAGAGTCTAAATGCCCTTCTGTCCAACATCCACAGCATAGTATTGTAAACCCTAAAGGTTCTAAATCTGCATAGGAAATACAGCTTAGTTTGACCTTTTTTATCGATGGCCAGTGAGTTCTTAGACCAGTCTTATTGTTCCAAGTACCTGTAGTCCAGAACAATCTCCAAAACCTACACCCCTAATAGACAGAGGAGTAAATGGAGGTTGTGTTCTCAAATCCACCATCAGTTCTTTAGTTTTACAGGTGTTTACCTGAAACTGATTCAGCTCACACCAGTCAACAAAGTATCCAATACCCTCCTATATTCCATCTTGTCACCATTCTTGATATTTCCCACTACTGCAGAGTCATCAGAGAATTTCTACAGATGGCAGCCCTCTGTGTTGTGGCAAAAACCGTAGTATGCAAGGCCTCCAATGAGTTTACATTGAATTAAGTGCATTTAAAACTTACATTTTATATGTTACATATTGCATTTAATACTGAAGACATAAAATATATTATTGCAATCTTGTTACTAGGGACTTTTATTTTTTCTTAAGTATTTATCTCTAGCTTTCCTTAATACTTTTTAGTACAGATGCTAGTTCATTATTTTTTTTTTTTAAATAAATGATTCTATTTTTCATATTGCTATCATTACATGCAAAGCTACAATTTATAACCGCTTTGATTTGGACTTATCCATGGTACTGATTCAGGAAACATCTTACAGTAATAATTAGCTGTTTACAATCTGTTTAGATCTGGTCTGTTTAGGACCTTTTTTATTATTTATTTATTTCTTTTCTTTTGTAAAACTTGAGGTATGTGTATGGAATGTTATTTGGTTTTAATAAAACAATAAAAAAATTTAAAATTAGCTGTTTACAATGAATTCAGAAAGTATTCAGACCCTTTCACTCTCTGCACACTTTTTGTTTTTGATTTAATTTTAAATGGATAAATTTTCTATTTTTCCCATCAACCCACACTCAATAATCTATAGTGACTTGCAGTAATAATCTAATTGTTTGCAAATAATAATGGTTTGCAGATTTATTAAAAATCAAACACTGAAGTCTCTCATTCATATAAGTATACAGATCCTCAATTCAGTACTTTGTACAAGATCCTGTGCCAGAAATTACAGCTTCAGGTCTTCTTGGGTAAGCTTCTGCAAGCTTTTCACATTTGTGCAGTTTATCCCATTCTTCCTGGCAGATCCTCCCTAGTTTAGCTAGATTGGATGGGAAGTGTCTGTAAACCGCCACCTTCTGGTCTCTCCATAGATGTTCTAAGTGGTTTGGTTTGTGTCTAGGCTTTGGCTGGACCACTCAAGGACAGTTGTGTCCTGAAATCACTCCAGCATTTCTTGACTGTATGCTTTGGGTCATTGTGCTAAAAGGTGATCTGTCACCCCCGTCTGAGGTTGCATGCATTCTGGAGCAGATCTTCTTCAATGACTTCTCTATATTTGGCTGTATTCATCTTTCTCTCAATTCTGACCAGTCTCTCTGTCCCAGCTGCTAAGAAACACCCCTTATGCATGATGCACCCTTTGTTATTCTTCACCAAAGCTATGGTATTAGGCAGGTGATGAGCAGTGCCTGGTTTTCACAAGACATGGTACTAGGAGTTCTTCCAAAAGAGTTCTATTTTTGTCTCTTCAGACCACAGAATCTATTTCCTTATGTTCCCAGTGTCATGCAGACTGTCACATGCCTTTTACTTGATAGTAACCACTGTCTAGCGGCTCTACCATACATTCCTGAATATTGCTGAATAATGCTGCTGAGATGGTGTCCTTCTGACATGTTATTCCATCTCAACAGAGGTCTTCTTGGTTACCTCTCTCACCAAGGCCATTCTTGCCTGGTTACTCAGATTAGTAACATGGAATTCTAGGAATAGAATTCTTGATATTGTCCTATTGGTTCCACACCTTTTCAGTTTTACAATTATGTGGGCCACTGTGCTCCTGGGAACACTCAAAACTTTTAAAATGGTTTTATACAGTAGCTCTGATCTATGGCTCACCGTAGTGCAAAGGCTTTCATATAGTTCTTTATGACTTGGTTATTGTCCTGACATACAATGTGAATTGTGGGGCCTTATAAACACAGGTGTGTGCATTTCTAAATGAAGTGCAATCCGTTCAGTTTGCCAGAGGTGAACTCCAATAAAGTTCTAGATACATCTCAAGGATAAATAAACCAAACAGGATTCACCTGAATGTAGTTTAGAGTGCCACAATTAAGGATCTAAATACTAATATAAATGAAAGCCTTCAAAAGACTTAATTTTTAATACATTTGCAACCATTCTGAAAGCATATTTTCACTTTGTCATTATGAATTATTGAGTGCACATTAATGGGGAAAAAGGCAGATTTATTCATTTAAATTTAAATCTACAGTACAAAGACTGTAGATGAAATGAAAGGATCTGAATACTTTCTGAATCCACTTTAACTAAACATTTAACAATAGTTTTGCCAATGTTGCAAGCTTTTGCTGAACTATGCCAGTTTTTGGATGTAAAGTACAGAATATCTTCTATCTTGATCTGTTTTAAACTTAGTTTCATTAATGTATAAGATTTTTTTTTATGAAAGCAAGGCTTTTTGTCCATTGAATCTTGTCAATCTCACCTAACTCTTTTTAAAATGCCATCAAATTAGGATTTCAAACTTCTCAAATTGTTATTTACACAGCTTGGTGAATTATTTCATGTATATATCATTCTCTATTTGAAAAAATGCTTTCTAATGTTGTTACAAAATTTACTCTTAACCAACTTTCATTGATGCTTCTCTGGTTTTGCTAAAGACATTTTTATAGTGAGGACATTATTTAATTTCTTCATAGTTTAATCAATAGCATTAATTCTAAAAAAATTGGATCTTTGAACCTTTTTTTCATCGTTCAAACTCTGCATTCCTGGGATCAATCTAGAGGGTTGTCACTGGACTTTATTTAGAGCTGCAATATCTTTTTTTAATATGGGGACCAAAACTGCACAAAATATTGTAGATGAGGTCTCTCATGTATGTTGTACAGTTTAATTAGAATCTCCTTTGATTTGTATTCAACACATTTTCCTATTTAAGCCAACATCCTATAAGCATTCTTAATCAGTTTGTATCTTAAAAATGACATTTTGTTATCTGTTACTTATACCATGTTGTTTTTAGTAATGGCTAATAAAATTTTATATTCTGATGTTTGTGTGGAGAAACAAGATAGCAAAGTTCCTGATGTAATAAGTGTATAGGGGGTCATACACTGAACAATCAGCAAGCAGTATTAAACCATCCATGGAAAATAAAATCTCAGTTTACTTGGGTTGCATAATCTGTATTCGAGATATCCAGTCATATGCTCACAATGTCCTAAACACATACTAAAATATTATTATATATAGCACTCCCAAAAAATCCTCTCATGAATGGCTGTGAAGTGTATTCAAAGGGGATCACACTTTTGAATTGAAATCCTGCCTCTTTCTTCTTTCATTTTCATTGATTGGTGAGCCACAATGTCGTATTTCTGGGTTTTCAACAGAAGTTTATGAAACTGCACCATTGAGTTTATCTTCTTCTTGTTAAAACACTTTGGACATGCACAACTATGACGTGTGTTTTCCACCTGATGTTTTTTCTGCTTTTCTTTTCTAATTGCTTGCCTCTATCATACAATGTTTGCAATGCTTGTATGATGCGAACCAACATGGTAGCCAGTGAATGAGCTACATTTAGGTCCATAAATATTTGGACAGAGACAACTTTTTTCTAATTTTGGTTCTGTACATTACCATAATGAATTTTAAATGAAACAACTCAGATGCAGTTGAAGTACGGACTTTCAGCTTTAATTCAGTGGGTTGAACAAAAAGATTGCATAAAAATGTGAGGGAGTGAGAGTATTTTTTAACACAATCCCTTTATTTCAGGGACTCAAAAGTAATTGGACAAATTAAATAACCTGAAATAAAATGTTCATTTATAATACTTGGTTGAAAACCCTTTGCTGGCAATGACAGCCTGAAGTCTTGAACTCATGGACATCACCAGATGCTGGGTTTCCTCCTTTTTAATGCTCTGCCAGGCCTTTACTGCAACAGCTTTCAGTTGCTGTTTGTTTGTGGGCGTTTCTGTCCGAAATTTAGTCTTCAACAAGTGAAATGCATGCTCAATTGGGTTAAGATCGGGTGACTGACTTTCCATTCAAGAATCTTCCACTTCTTTGCTTTAATAAACTCCTGGGTTGCTTTGGCTGTGTGTTTTGGGTCATTGTCCATCTGTATCATGAAGCACCACCCAATTAATTTGACTGCATTTAGCTGGATTTGAGCAGACAGTATGTCTCTGAACACCTCAGAATTCATTCGGCTGCTTCTGTCCTGTGTCACATCATCAATAAACACTAGTGTCCCAGTGCCACTGGCAGCCATGCACGCCCAAGCCGTCACACTGCCTCCACCGTGTTTTACAGATGATGTGGTGTACTTTGGATAATGAGCTGTTCCACGCCTTCTCCATACTTTTTTTCTTGCCATCATTCTGGTAGAGGTTGACCTTGGTTTCATCTGTCCAAAGAATGTTTTTCCAGAACTGTGCTGACTTTTTTAGATGTTCTTTAGCAAAGTCCAATCTAGCCTTTCTATTCTTGAGCCTTATGAGTGGCTTGCACCTTGCAGTGCACCCTCTGTATTTACTTTCATGCAGTCTTCTCTTTATGGTAGACTTGGATATTGAAACGCCTACGCCTTGGAGAGTGTTGTTCACTTGGTTGGCTGTTGTGAAGAGGTTTCTCTTCACCATGGAAATGATTCTGCGATCATCCACCACTGTTGTCTTCAGTGAACGTCCAGGTCTTTTTGCGTTGCTGAGTTCACCAGTGCTTGCTTTCTTTCTCAGGATGTACCAAACTGTAGATTTTGCCACTCGTAATATTGTAGCAATTTCTTGGATGGTTTTTCTTTTTTCGCAGCTTAAGGATGGCTTCTTTCACCTGCATGGAGAGCTCCTTTGACCGCATGTTGTCTGTTCACAGCAAAGTCTTCCACATGCAAGAACCACACCTGAAATCAAATCAACTCCAGGCCTTTTATCTGCTTAATTGATAATGACATAACAACGGACTTGCCTACACCAGCCCATGAAAGAGCCTTTGAGTTAATTGTCCAATTACTTTTGAGCCCCTGAAATGAAGGGATTGTGTTAAAAAAATGCGCAATCGTTTTGTTCACCCCACTTAATTAAAGCTGAAAGTCTGCACTTCTACTGCATCTGAGTTGTTTCATTTAAAGTTCATTGTGGTAATATACAGAACCAAAATTAGAAAAAACTTGTCACTGTCCAAATATTTATGGACCTAACTGTATTATTGGCTTATACTGCTGACCAAACAAATTAGGCAGTGGCCAGTGTTCAATTCAAAAAAACATTCTCGTTAAGCCTTTACACAAAATTCACAAGTGACGCCTTGATGGGAAAATCTACTTCCTAATACTTTGCCAGCAATGGATGGCATGCACTCCACTTCTCTACATCCACTTCCAGTAATTGATTTTTGAACTACATAAGATATGCTTCAAAACTGGACAAAGACTACCAAACTTTCAATGGTGGAATTATTTTATAATTACTAAGGTAAACCTGTTAACATTCTTATGCCAGTATGTGAACAGTTTCAGGTAACCTGTTTTTTTATTTAATGTTAGCTCACTCCATTTCGACAGATGTCAGTATATTGTAATGCAGAATAAGCAAGGTAACTTAGTTGGACTCTTCTAAAATAACCACCACAGATATACAGCATTTAAAGTTGTGATTCATATTGTTAGTAAAAATAAAAATTAATAACATTACATTTTCTTTAATTTGTATAAGATGGTTAGGAATATGTGACACTATATTGTTATGTTCCATTGAGATGAAACCAGCTGTGCTACTTCCTACCAGCATTGACTCCCATACGTTAACTCAGTGAAAAGCATTTTCCCTTTCAAATGCTGATTCCTTTGTCAGTACAGCGCTAAACTTGTTCCATTTGAAAAGGTGGATGTAAGCTTTATATACTCATCAGATGTAAAGTTCCAGTTACAAATGTGTGCAGCAATGGTGTATAAAAACATATCTTTATTCTCTTTCGATTGTTTGGAACTGGTATCTTTACTATGCTTCATCAGTGGGAAAGCTGTTGAAACTCAGGCAAGGATGTTATTGTTCAGAATTTTGTCAAAGAGGAATACTACAGAAGCTCTTCTTTTATGATTCTGTCATTGTTTAGGTTGAATGGACAAGAATGTATCCATTACTGGCTACTTCTAGAAGAGAAAATGTTTAAGTAATTTGAGTGCACTATTTAGCAATTCACAAGAAGATATTTCAGAAGTGATTTATTCTGTTTAGATTAGTTTGACCACAACATGTAGTAGTTTATCAAAAAATTAACATTAAGATCAATTATATCACTACTGCAATCAAATACCTTTGCTGATTCCTAAACACATATTGAATTTTCCTCAGTACACCCAATGCTTGTTATGTGTTGCTCAGTTTTGTCTTTAATAATTGCTTGCATCAATTTGTACACTATACACATTAAACTAACTGATTTATAAGTACCAGGATCATAGTAATAATCTTTTTATATAAATGATTCATTTTGTTAGCTTTCTATCTTAAGGAATTTCCCATGAAAACAATAATTTCAAAAAAATAAGATTTGAGGGTATTTTAGAGTTACTAGTTTCCATTAGCACTCTTCAGTAAATGCTATCTTGTTAGACAAACTATTTCATTTACTTAATTAACTTTTGACTAAAGAAAATGAAAATGAATTAAGAACACCTGCTATTTCCTTCTTCCAGGTGAAATATTAACAGAAATTCTTTGGGTAAAATTTTTACCTACGTTCTTCACTGACTGCCTTTTTGTATTTCCAATTTCCCCTTTCACTATTGCTTTCAAGTATTTATAAAGGCACATTAACCATAAGTTATTTCATTTATGATGATGATTGTAGGCTTGTGTTATATACTTAAGCCATTGTTAGTGCTGAGTATTTCATAAGACTAATTTGTTTCTAAATGGATGGAAGATTTCCATATTGAATTGAATTAATTACGCCAAATATCATTTCACCTTACTTGTTTATTTATTTGATTAACTATGAAAATTGTAGAAATTTTAAATTGTGAAGCATGCATTTTCCTTAAGGTGTAGTTATAACAAAATATATTATGCAGCTCGTAATCTAGAATCAAAGAGGTCAAAATATACACAAAGTTTAAATTATTTACAAAAAATAATATCTTAGAAAGGGATCTCCAAAATGAAAATATAAAGTACAAAACAAAACAAACCCTGGTATCTGCCTTTTAAACAGTATACTTTGGCAGTTGCCTTTCTTTGGCACTTGCATGATGACCTATCTTGCCAATGACAGCTTCCTAGTACACTCTCTGTTTGTCCCCTAAACAAATTCTACAAAAAAGAAGGCATCAGTGTCTCTGACTCATACAACTATATACTATACACATACTGTGCCTTATCTAAAAAATAGAACAGCTGAAAAAAAGGCTGAGACTAAAGGATAGTCAAAAAGCAGGTTAACTTCAAAACTAGAAGTTAAATGAGTGTTCATCAAAACAAAAATAACCAGGCAAAAATCAAGGTCTGAAAGATCAAAGCAAAATAAAGCCCAGAGTGAAACACTTTTGTTAAGGAATCCAAACTATAGGGTGCTAAATGTAGAATGTCAGCATTTATGATACTGCCAATGTCATGATGTCACATGTTGTGCATTGCAGACCACATGACTGACAGTTGCCACAGTAACTATAAAAATGGTGCAGCCATGAAAAATTCAAATGGTTTTACAATTAGATCTAGGCAAAATGTCAAAAAATGACTACACAAAAGACAATATATACATGTTTGGGACTTTTGTTTGATATCGCACAACTTTTACTGATCGTAAAATAAAATCCCAAAATCTCCATCTCTCTTTCTAAGTGTGACATCACCCATGCTTCCTGGTGGTGGTAGTGAGAAAAAAAAAGAGAAAACAAATGGACCAAGGGTTAACAGACAAAGAGTTTAGAACAGGCAGTGTTGACTCTGCTGTTTGGAAATGGTACTGAGATAATAGTACAAGCACACTCTTAAAAATAGTGGTTCTTCAATGGCACTTCTGTGGTTCTTCTGTGAGTTATTTGTTTCCTCATAGAGCAATTGCTTGATAAAGCACCATTTCATTCTGAGATGGGTTCTTTGCATTAGAGGTTAGTTCTTTGTGCTTTGAATTTGCAGATAAAAGCTGAAATAGTTAATGTATGTTGAGCTACCAAGAAGGACAGTGACAGTATAAGAAAACCTGTACTTCACCTGCGTTATTATATGCAACAAGAGACCTTTTAAAATCATGACCCATCTGTTACCATAAACTCATTGCCATTTATAGTGTGGAGCCTGTTATGAATCTAAATAAATTAAGGGATATTTCTAGAACCTTCACATGAATGGGTTTTTTGGGTATGAAAAATGGTTTCTCTAGTGCTTCACTCTGACAAACCACTGTGCCACCATTTTTTTTAAGTGTGAAGAACAAAATCTAAAGGTAAAGCACATTACTACATTTGAAGAGGCTATCCTGGCATGTATGGCAACACCTGTAATGTACCATACCACTTCCTCAGAAAAACAGGTCTCTGCTTTCAGAATTCCATAAAATATTCACTTTTGTGTTGCATGGCATATGAATGGACACACAGTTGGTGAAAATAGATAAAAACTGCAGTAACTTACTAAATTTCAAAACTCACTTTTGTTTACTTAACGTGTGCCCTAAAAATACTTGTAGTTTGTTAGCAATCAGATCATTAATCATAGATTCACACCAAAAGTGTTGCGCCTGTGAAGTTAGGTAAACAAAGCTGAAGTTAGCTACTTATTTCCAGTGAATAAGTAGCAGCTGCACAAGTAGCTGTGTACAAATAGCTAACCTCAGCTTCAACACTGTAAATGTCTATCTGTCCATTTCATGTGGTCCCCACTTAGTATTGAAAGTCTATGATCATGAAAAAAAAAATTGCAGCTTTTGTAGTTTTTGAAAATTTTGTGTGAATTTGTCAATGCTCATTTATCATTCATGGAATAAGCTGCATTACTGGACAATCTGTTTTCATTTTTTTTTTTTTTTTGTTTATCAAGTGAATTGAATTTCCTAATTATAGTAGTTGATGTGTAGTATACTCTATATTCAGTAGTAAATTAACATTTACAAATATGTTATCTTGGTGATCTTTAAATATGAGCAAAAGTTAGTGATAGGGCTAAGAAATATCAATTTATGAAATAGAAATCTGTGTTAATATATTTTGACATATTTTAATAATGAGGTGAGACCTTACTTTTTTTGGGACTGAAAGTGAAAGTAAAGTTTCTTTGGGTAGTTGTAATGGCTCCATTTTCATCGAAATATCAACTCCTGCTTATAATTAAAAAACAGATTGTTACCTGGCTCCAGCCAAATAAAGAAAATGTTCTTTACTGTAACAAATGAAGGATTCAAGAAGCTGTTAAGAACACTGGAGGTAAGCTGCAAGTTGCCCGGCTGCAAACACTTGGTATGCTGGTGAATGTTATAATATTTATATGCTGAAAAGACTAGTAACAAATTTAAAAGGGATGTATATACAAATACATAATTAAGAATCACTACAAATGATATACATCATAAAACACATATGCATATAATATACATACAGTATATACATGTATTACGATCTAAGATTAGTGTGAAAATGAATTTAAGAGCTTTGTCGTTGTTTGTCAAAAAAGTCGAACAGAGAGAGAGAAAAAACAAGAAGGAAAGCAACTTTAATAGAAATGTTAGTGACTGGCATAAGCAAATGTCGGCAAACTAGAGAAGATATAAATAATGACTGAAAGAAACTTTTGGCTGATTGCTTCTTTTCATGAAGTTGTTATATTTTAAAATATAAACCTATTTCCTTCTCTAACATCTCATAATACCATTATCAGAAAATATACCAGGTTTTGGACTCTATATACACAAAAAGTGAGTACACCCCTCACATTTTTGTAAATATTTTATTATATCTTTTCATGGGACAACACTGAAGATATCACACTTTGATACAATGTAAAGTAGTCAGTGTACAGCTTTTATAACAGTGTAAATTTACTGGCCCTTCAAAATAAGTCAACACACAGCCATTAATGTCTAAACCGCTGGCAACAAAAGTGAGTACACCCCTGTGAAAAATGTCCAAATTGTGCCCAATTAACCATTTTCCCTCCCCAGTGTCATGTGACCCATTAGTGTTACAAGGTCTCAGGTGTGAGTGGGGAGCAGGTTTTGTTAAATTTGCTGTTATCGCTCTCACACTCTCCCATACTGGTCACTGGAAGTTCAACATGGCACCTCATGGCAAAGAACTCTATGAGGATCTGAAAAAAAGAATTGTTGCTTTACATAAAGATGGCCTAGGCTATAAGAAGATTGCCAGCTCCCAAAAACCTGAGCTTCTTCACAGTGGCCAAGACCGTACAGCGGTTTAACAGGGTAGGTTCCACTCGGAACAGGCCTCGCCATGGTCGACCAAAGAAGTTAAGTGCATGTGCTCAGCATCATATCCAGAGGTTGTTTTTTGAAAATAGACGTATGAGTGCTGCAGAGGTTGAAGGGGTGGGGGGTCAGCCTGTCAGTGCTCAGACCATACACCGCACACCGCATCAAATTGGTCTGCATGGCTGTCATCCCAGAAGGAAGCCTCTTCTAAACATAATGCACAAGAAAGCCTGCAAACAGTTTGATGAAGACAAGCAGACTAAGGACATGGATTACTGGAACTATGTCCTGTGGTCTGATGAGACCAAGATAAACTTCTTTGGTTCAGATGATGTCAAGTGTGTGTGGCAGCAACCAGGTGAGGAGTACAAAGACAAGTGTGTCTTGCCTACAGTCAAGCATGGTGGTGGGAGTGTCATGGTTTGGGTCTGCATGAGTGCTGCCAGCACTGGGGAGCTACAGTTCATGGAGGGGACAATGAATGCCAACATGTACTGTGACATACTGAAGCAGAGCATGATCCCCTACCTTCAGAAACTGGCCCGCAGGGCACTATTTCAATATGATAGTGGTCTCAAACACACCTCCAAGATGACCACTGCCTTGCTAAAGAAACTGAGGGTAAAAGTGCTGGACTGGCCAAGCATGTCTCCAGACCTAAACCCTATTGAGCATCTGTGGGGCATCCTCAAACGGAAAGTGGAGGAGCACAAGGTCTCTAACATCCTCCAGCTCCGTGATGTTGTCATGGAGGAGTGGAAGAGGATTCCAGTGGCAACCTGTGAAGCTCTAGTGAACTCCATGCCCAAGAGAGTTAAGGCAGTGCTGGAAAATAATGGTAGCCACACAAAATATTGACACTTTGGGCACAATTTGGATATTTTTCATTTAGGGGTGTACTCACTTTTGTTGCCAGAGGTTTAAATATTAATGGCTGTGTGTTGAGTTATTTTGAGGGGACAGCAAATTTACACTGCTATATAAGCTGTAAATTGACTACTTTACATTGTATCAAAGTGTGATATCTTCAGTGTTGTCCCATGAAAAGCATAATAAAATATTTACAAAAATGTGAGGGGTGTACTCACTTTTGTGAGATACTGTATGTGCATGTCTATATGATGTTGATCTTAAATCTTTAGTGTTTTGAGAATATTTTGAGATGTTTTTAATTATAGCATTTCAGGTCAAAATTGTATCAATATTAATTAAAGTCCATATGGTTCAGCCCTATTTACAGTAAACTAAATAATAATACTTCATTAAATAAAAATCAAAATATATTTCCAAAGTTACCCATATAGTTGGAACAAAGACCCTCTTCTAAGGTGCAAGCTCCAGATGCCTCCATCTTGCCTAAAAGAAAAAATTCAGGAATACAAGATCTTTCCTCAGGTTCAAAATATCACTAATGATCTAGATAATGAACACAATTGGCCTGCTGTACATAAGTAATAATAGCTTCAATATCATATTCTAAATCCTCCTCCTCTTCCACATGGTGGGATAGTTGTCTTATATGTAAACTTGTACAGAAAGGTCTGAGGCAAGAAACATTGGAAATCGGATGAGTCCTGAAGTGCTTGGTTAATTCCAATTCATAAAAGACTGGCCCAACCTTTTTAAAGCCTTTCTGACCAAAACCCTAAAAAACAGCCTGTGGATACCATGGCATTTTTGACTGTAAAATAGTGATACTTCACTCTGTCTGTAAGTTTGTTTATGATTTATATTAGTTATGAATGTCATTATGTTATCCAAATTTTGAAAAATGTGTAAATAGGCAAAAGCACAAAAATGGAAATGATTTAAAAAAATATTTTCATTGTAAAAACAATAAAAATACATAGAATGAATGAAACTGAATACAAAATGAAAACCAAAACATTTTCTGAATTGATGAAAATTACTGTAAGTCGTTAACATCTTATTAACAAAGATATGCCCACTTTTGTAACCCTCCTTGGAGTTTTTATATCTTTGTATTTGGCCATAAAGCATTAATTGATTATAATGTTGTCAAGTGTTACTGTATATGTCATCTGACTCAAAGTCATGCACTATGTAAAATAACAGTAGGATGTATTGGCATTACTATACCTATTTGTCCATCCAGCCATCCATCCATTTTTTTACCTGTTTATGTAGTGTTGGGCTGTGAAACTAAGTTCTCCGGTTTCCTCCAAAGAAGTGCAGGTTAGGTGAATCACCATTGCTAAATTGGCTCTAGTATGTGAGTGTGCATGTTTGTGCGTTCATCTTGTGATGGACTGGTGCCCTACCCAGGTGTTGTTCCTGCCTTGTACCCAGTGATTGCTGGGATAGGTTCCAGCTAACTCACATCATAACACCAAAAAATAACATGAAATAATTGGAAAAGTCCAAGAAAGATCAAAATGCCATACCTTTCAATGTGAAACTTGAAGTGATAAAATGTAGGTAAACCATTAAATTAAACAGTATTTAATAAGTTGTAATGTCTTTGTTTGTGTTTGTTTTGATGACAATGTTATTATTAACACATTCTGTCCATTTTAATCTAATTAAGTGTTGTTTGTACATAAATAAGGTGTAATTTTTGAGGTCCGGGAACACTTTATGATATTTTCTATTTAAATTAATTGTAATTAAATTTTCTTGTTATGAAAATTCACTTTACTAAGCGGCTTTCATAAACAGGTTATCTTTGTAAAGCAGGAATATTTTCAATAATATTAGTATAGCATTAGTATTTTCATGATGAGCTGATAAATCTGTAATAAAATCTATAGAGATCTTTTCCCAAAGTCTCGTAGCCAGAGTTGAGGTTTCAATAAAAAACCCGGAAACCCAGAAAAAGGCTTGTTTTAAGATCAAATTACACATGCTGAAATAAACTCTTCAGCGACCTTCGAGAAAGAAGACCACAAAAAGTGCTATTCAATAAATTCCTTAATTTTTGTATACCTGACCATGACCAGAGAACAAAGAAACTTGGCTCAACTCCAATACCCCACTCAGAATTGACTCTGAAACTAAATTAACTGCCTTCGGGTTATTCAAAGGTGAAGCTTCAAATATAGACTTAGGCTTATCTAATATATCTACTTGATTACTCAGAGCTATATATAAGCAATACTGTGGAGTTTGAGGATCTGTTTCAAATTGTCTTGATAAAGTGTAAGACTTTTAACAGCCCCCCATCCTCCTGTCCCCCCTGGGTGTCCTATACAGGCAATAAACACAGGCAGGAAAAAGCGTCAATAGTTATACTTTATCTAAATCTTGCAAAAGGCAACAGCATATCTTATTAGCAAGTGTTGCAAACATAACAGCATTCTCTGCACTATATTTATACAATCCATTGATTAGATCACAATTCCAAAGAATTCATTACATAATGAGAAACCTTTTAACATGATTGGTTACACTCAGTTGCTAACGGGACATGACCAACGTTGATACCTTAAATAACCATAATTAACCTTGTCCACTAGTTTGTTTGATAGTCCTGTCAGCTTAGAAGTACTTGACTTTTCAAATGTGCATGACCCTGAGATTTCGTTCCTTTTCCTTGATCTCATGGTTTGAGAAACAGTGGTGTAATTTTATAATCTAGCTTGGTATATAAACAGTATTACAATAGAATAATGATTATGCCCTGAAATATAATATTTTCTCTTAAGCTTTATATATTTTTTTGCTATAAAAATAACTAAAATGCATTTATCATAGTGAATAATAAAATAACAGCTTCAGCCTTTAATCATAAACTCAGAAGAATATGAGACTTGGCACATGCTAGGTGCACATCGGACCAGGGTCCAAATTCAATTCTTACACTTCCTCTCTTCTGAACCGAAATGGTTTGCTTTCTTACATGTCATCATTATCAGTAATATGAACGAGGAAAGCTTCAGAACCATTAAGATCATTTAGCAAAAGGGAAGTTGGATTTGTAGGGGAGACTTGAAGGACCATATTATTTATCACAGTGTTGGGCATCATATTTGACATCACATTACAAAGGATGGGGAGACAGCAATTTGTTCTTAAAAGCAGTACAGTTCTATACATCACCAAGTATTGTCAGTCAAGGTGCGATGTTTCATTTCCAGGGCCAATTCTCCCTTTGCACCGTGCACTTGGTCGGGTTAAAACTCTGCCACAGCATACAAGTCCATGGGATGGTGCATATCATGCACACAATGATTACTGACTTTATCTTCATGTTAACCTTCCCAAACAGATCTTCTTACAGTGGGACAAGTGAATCCAGGAATTGATGCCTTTAACCTTTACAACATGAGGGGTAACCAGGAGGACTTAGTGTGGATCTCGTTAGCAGGGTTGGTGTTAGTGATTTTACTGAGTATCTCAGATCAGAACCTAATATCCAAGGTGGATTCTCTCATCCGTAGCCTCATCAGAGGGTGCCACTCCTCAGGACTCTTTTACTTGGGAGTGCACACCTTTCAGTGTTCTTTGGAGGCCTGAAAGAAATAAGAGATCCCCATTAATGGTTTCCAGTTCAACCCACCCTCCAGGCACTGGGACCTGCATTGGCCAACCTGTCAACAATCTGACAGGCAACAATCCTTTTTGGCAGTGGGTCCTGCCATTCATTGCAGCCAGAACAAGTGGAAGGGCATCTGGTCAGGAAAGGACAGTTTTCTCACATACTTTAGACAATTTCAGTTTCAACATCTGATTAGCCCTTTCCACCTTGCCACCGCTCTGTGTTTGATAAGCACAATAGTGTTTTAGGTCAATCTGTAGCAAATCAGCTTGGGATCCTGGTTGGCAACCACCCAGGCAGACATGCGGTCTAGCCCCACCCTTCAGAAATGACCCTCTATCTACCGCAGCCAGGTGTTACACGTCCCCTTGGCTTGGCCCAGCCACTCAAGGCCTCAACAATGAGGATCCTGCGAGCTGGATCACCCTTGGGGAATTACTCCACATGGCCTTCGTGCCGTAACTGATGCTCCCTCACAATGCAGGTAATGTGCCTCATTACGGAGTCCATGAGCAACTCCTCATTCAACACAAAGTCAAACCAGCAGTACCCACGCATTCTCTGAAGAGACACAGTACCAAAGGACTCCAGTCTTCATCTCAGGTCAGTGGATAGCGTCCATGTCTCACAACCATATAGCAAGACAGCACCAAGACGCTAAAAACTTGGACCTTCGTCCTTTTGCATAGATATTGTAAGTGCCACACACCCCTTTCCAGCGATCTCATGACCCCCCCATGCTCTCCCAATCTGTCTACTGACTTCATAGGAAGAGTCACAAGAGACATGAATGTCACTGTTGAAGTAAGTAAACCTCTCAACAATGTCGACACTCTCTCCACAAACGGACACCCTACTGATGGCTGTGCCTAAGAGGTCACTAAAGGCCTGGATCTTGGTTTTTATCCAGGACACCTGCAAGCCCAGACACTCAGACTCCTTGCTCAGTCTTTCGAGAGCCCCAGTCAAAGTCTCCATTGACTCTGCTGATGATCACAGCATCATCAACAAAGTCAAGATCAGCGAATCTTTCTTCTCCAACAAATACCACACAGCCATTGGACCAAACAACCTTGCTCAACACCCAGTCAATGCAAGCACTGAACAGAGTAGGAGCAGGAACACACCCCTGACAAACCCCAGAATCAACTGAGAAAAATGCAGAGGTTCTGCCTCCATTCTGCAAAGTACTCATAGTACCAGCGTATAGGCTAGCTATGATATCCAGCATCCTTGAGGGGATCTCCCAAAGTCTCAAGATGTCCCTCAGGGCGGCTCGATGAACTGAGTCGAACACTTTATGAAAATTAACAAAGGCTGCAAAGAAACTCTGCAGAAATTTGCGTTTGCGCTCCATGAGAACCCTCGGTGCTAGGATGCGGTCGATGGTAGACTTCTTAGGGGTAAAACCAGACTGCTCCAGTCACTGCTAGGTGAGCAAGTGATCATGGTTCCTATTGAGGACAACCCTACCAAGGACCTTACCCGGCATGGAGATCAGTGTTATCCCCCTGTTGTTGCCACAATCCATGTGATCAACCTTCCCTTTCCAGATAGGGACAACAAGTCCCTTTATCCAGTCAGTTGGGATGACACCAGTCTCCCAAATGGAAGCAAAGATTGCTTGCAATGTCAGTTGGCTGTCAGTTGGACAGCCTTACCACCAGCCTTATCACCCCTGATACCATAGATCCCTGCAGCCTTCCCTACTTTCAACTGATTTACCCCCTGTGCAATCTCAGCGAGCTGCGGTGGGCTGGCACCCTGCCCGGGGTTTGTTCCTATCTTGCTCCCTGTGTTGGCTGGGATTGGCTCCAGGAGACCCCCGTGACCCTGTGTTAGAATGTAGCGGGTTGGATAATGAATAACTGACTGGCAATCTCAGTGAGATTTGGTGACTCACAGCTGATTGGAGGATCAGCCTCAAGAACCGTGGACCCAGAGATATCCAACACCCTAGCTGGAGGATCAGCACAGCTGGTCACAACTGCATTGTTATCCGTAAGGACCATTTCATCAACCACCCTGACTGAGACTATCTGAGGAACAGATTTGGATGCGTGTAATTCTTCGATTCCTCTGTAAGCAGGATGTGGGTCACTAGTTGGTGCATTACTTGCTCACAGATTCTTCTAACAAGCACCTCCTTATCTGCCCTCAGAGCCCTCACAGCTGTCCTTCTGTGTTCCCAGTACAGACCAGAGTTGCCATCAAGTCATGTGCTGCAACTCCTCTCGATAATATCCAGAGTGCCCTGTGAGACGTCTCCTTCTGGAAACACCAGTAACACCAACACAACCGTCAGCAACCTTCAATGTCTTGTCATGGAAGTTCTGTCACATCACATTAGGATCGGCAGTCACAACCAAATCTATAAGTTCCTCACACAAACTGTATGCAAACTCGTCAGAAACAGAAATCTGTAGCCATTCAGCAACTATTGATTTTGCATCAGCATATCTACAGGAGAATGCCTCCACCCATTGATAAAACACATCAGTTATAACCAAATTAAATGTATAACTCTTCGAGGGTGTCAGTTCAATGAAACCCATCTGCATATGATCACAGGGGCCATCTGGTAAAGGGATAACAAACTGTCCTAACTTCAGTCCTTTTTCTATGTTATGTTTCATACACACCACACACTTCTGACAGTATGCTGCAGCATAAAACGAGAACCCTGGAGTCCTCCAAAAGCTCTCCATATGTGACACCATTGAGTCTTTAGCAGCATGATCTTATCCACGAGCTATCTTCGCAAAGCCTGGAAAAGAAGACTTGGGCAGAAAAGGTGTATTAGTCTGTAGGTGGTGCCATATTCCATCCTCATCTTGGATGGCTTTCTTATTTCCAAGTCTGAATATATGTTGGTGTTGCACTGGTCTGTAAAGAAAACACATGGGTCACTGGCACAGTGGGCACAGCAGGCGTGTCTTCTAGCAGCAGTACATGGTAAAAAGACTCTTCGGACCTTTGGCCCAATAATCCTCTTGCGCGTTTGTTTTGTCTTGGTAGAGTAATATATTACTCTGCTTTTCCCTTTTGTGTTTTTAATATGCAGCCAGAATTTCTCAAATCGCAGACTTACCACTGTTTTTAAGGTACTGTGCCATATAACTTCTCCCTACCTTCCCTTCTACATGTATAACCTCAGGCGTAGGTGTAGGCCCCTAGGTGTAGTAAAAGACAAGCAGGGGTTAAGTTACAATTTAAATAGTGTATTATTGATAATATTCATAAATAATAACAATGTGCAATGTGCAGCCATACAACCTAATAAATGGTGATGAATTAAATATGTGATACATAATAAATAACTTAAAAAACTTAATTTAAAAGAACTAACAATGTGGCATCATGTAGCTCTAGACAGTTTATTTATTCAAGATGCTTATGGAGTGTGGAAAAAAGCTTCTCCTCAGTCTGTTTGAATTGGATTTCAAGGAGTGTTAGCATTTACCTGAAAGCAGTACAGAACAGAGGCCATTGTTGGGATGGCTGGTATCATTGATAGTTTTTTTTTTGCTCTGATCTGATATCACTTAGTGTAGATGTCCTAAAAGTTAATGAGCGCACACCCAGTGATGCATCCTGCTGACTGCAACACTTTTTGCAGAGCCTTACGGTCCTGCTGTATGCTGTTCCCAGACCAGACAGTAATACTTCCTGTCAGAATACTTTCAATGGTGGATGTATAGAAGTTCTTTAGTAATTGGTAGGATAACCTTAAATCCATGAAGCATCTTAGGTGATGAAGACATTTTTGTGTCTTCTTTATCAAGTTGTTGGTGTGTTTAGATCAGTTTAGGTTCTGTGTTATGTGGACACCGGTATCTGAAACTGTCCACCTTCTCCACCTGAGCTTTCTTAATACTCAGAGGGTGGTAGTGCCTATGCTGTTTTCTAACCAAGGTCAAATTCAGCTCCTTTTGTCTTGGTCACATTCATAAATAGACTATTGTTCTGACACCAGTATGACAGACTCTCCACTTCATTCAGTTAAGCCTGATCATTATTTTTCAGATATTAGGGCCATCATAAAAGTGCTTATGCACTGCAATAATATGAAAGCTTTTTAAACAGTTTTACAAAGGGAGGCTAGATGACGTTTTGTAGCAGACAAACATTTCCTCAATTTATAACACTCACCCTCCCCATATTTCCAGTTTTTTTCTATAAAAATCTCTTACTCATCTTCTGTATTTAGAAAATGGCATCCGATTTGACATAGTCTTACTGTGTGTTGTCTAGCCCCATGAACAAGTCTCTGTGCAGCAGAGCCCAGAATATATATGACAGATAAAATACAGATGTTCTTTTTGGTAATTTATGTTTTGTGGTCAACCAGCTCTCTCCCACACATGAATCTCTACAGCAGGGCTTCCTTGTAGGCCTTGTGCGTTTTTTTGTATGTAGTGTTTATTTACCAATTGATTCAATTTTTAAGGTTAATTTTAATTTAGCTTTACAAAGTTTATTTTAGATTTTCTTTTTCTTTGTTTATGTGACTCTGGTTTGAAGCCTAGTTTGTCACACCAATTATATCACATAGTAGACAGCATAATTTTACAAAGGTCACAACATGCATTATCACTCAGTGGACATACAACATGCTGAAATATAGGCTTGTGTAGTTAATTTCTTTTCTAAGTAGGCCCTAGATCTAGATTTGAAATTCTGTATTGACTTAATTTGGCTTTTTCTCTTCTGATTAACATCTTTTCCTTTCTGATCCTGATTGCTCAATTCTAATTTTATTTCTTGTTTTTGGCCATGGCCATACGTCACATTATGACAGCTGAGCAAAAAAGGATCTCTTCAGATGGTAATGGAAATTGTTCACCACCATCACAAGCAGATTACTTTCCTGGAATATCAGAAGGTGTAATTATGTGTTAAATTTATAGAACTGAAAGTTAGAATTCACATATATAATGTTCATATGCAGGGAGTAGTAAACAATGGATGTGCCAATAAATTTCTGAGTAAGCTGTGGCCAACTCTGTTTCCACCCCTCCACAATAGGTGCATTAGGTGCATACACCTAATCATAATTCATCCTGCCCAAGGCCATTAATATCAATGTTCTTTAACCTTTTCAACCTTCAGGTTATTTTGAAGGAGACAAAGTCACCTAAGCTGTCCTATGAAGGCTGGTTAATGTTCTTTGAAACTACAAGCACATTTCCCCTTTAATGAATGCTGTCTTATTTGTTCTGTGCCATGAGTTACTTAAGTTACCTTTTCTTTACTACGCCTCTGAACAGTTCTACTTGTTACACACTTGAGTACCACTCGTTACACAGAGGCTTGATTAGCATAGTTTTGTTATATGACTTTATTTCATGTATGTTGGGGAGCTGTATGTCAGAATGTTTTGTTTATTTGGCTTAGAGGAATTTTGGATAAGCCTTAAGTTGCTGTCATGACTGATGGATTTGCTGCTTGGAGTCAGATGTTGTAGAGCCAGGGTATGGAGTGAGTGGGCTTGATGCCTGCAATGGTTTATCATTGATATGTTGTATTGTGGTTTTGTTTCCTACACATAGACATGGCAGGAAAGGTAGGAGGTATATTTTGTAATGTTGATTTTTAGTTGGTTTGTAGGAGGTGGAGTTTGAAGGAAGCCCTTTAAGCTTTTTTGAATGCATGCATTTCCAAGGGGGGAGGGTGGTCACACGAATGCTCTGGGAGTTCATGCTTCTTGTTTTCTTTCTTTTAGTTTTTTTTTTTTTTTTTTTTGCTGTGCTCATGGTTAATCTATTGGTTGCCTCTTAGAATCTCTGAAGACTAGGCGTGGGGGACTACTGTATTGTTGTCCTTAATTACTTGCAGCTAAAGAGAGTCATGTTGTGTTTATTCAAGAATCCGAGGTAATGGCCAAGAATGTGCCTAGATTCACTAAAACTACTTAGAGTAGGAAGTGCAGAGTGGTCATTATTCTCTGGTGCAACTTACAGCCTAAAATATTTGGCATAGATTTAGACAATACTAGTAGAATTGACTTTGTGCTGATGGATTTGGGTGCTAGAAAAATAAAACATTGTGCTGTTTTTATTCACCATTATTGTGTGAATCTGCATTACTTTTGCATATTACTAATTACGTTTTAAAAATGAAAAGCTATAATATTATTGTTAGCTTGGGTATGATAATGAATCCTCCATCAGATAAAATGCCATCTGTTCTCTCTTTCAGCAAATTCCTCATTCAAAATACTCACTATGTAGGTTTACCTAAGACTTAAACCTGGTTAATTTTTTTGATTGTTAAATCCCTCCATGAAAATATTCTCGTTTTTCTTCTCTCTGCATAATTTATACCCAAATTAGACTACATTTTTATTTCTAAATCATTTGTTTCTCCTTTAATGTCTCTCAGCCCATCAGATCATTGATGCTTGATGATGGAACTTGATTTCACAATGTTGTGCACTCATGCAGCTTGCTGAAGGTTTAATGAGACTTTGCTTCATAATAAATAATTTTGTGATAAACTTGTGTCTAAGCTAGAATATTTTATTAATATCATTTCTGGTTCTGCTGATGAACCTGCACGTTTGTGAGTGGCTATAAAAAGGTTTTATTTATGACTTCGATATCAGATGTGTTAGTAATCTGGCTAATGCATGCCGTTTAGAAGTTTGTGATCTTAAATCTCATCTGTCTTTTTCAGAGAATGACTGTTCTCATCTGGTAAATCTGGAGTATGATTTTTTGATTACAGGTACATGATGTGAATGAAACACTTTCTTACAGCAGTAAACAGAATGTAAAATTCTCTGCACGCTGGCTTGTTACTTCTGGTTTCTGGTATTTACATTTCTGGTGTTAAGTCTCATTAAATATTGCTGTTAAGATTACGGAAATCAGAATCCTTTGTGACTTTTGCATCTATTAAAAATAAGTCTAGAGTCTCCCTCTCAATATAATTGTTCTTTTGAGTGTTACTCTGAATTATTTACTGCATGCTCCAAGTCTTCTCTTTCAGAAATTATCTTTTTTTAGATAACTCTCTCCCCTCCAAGCTTACAGGGCATAAGGTTGCTATGTTAGATTCCCCAATTGCACTTTCTGTACCTAAGGAGATTTTTGATTCCTTGAGCTCTGCTAAATCGCTGGGTCCTGGTGGTTTGTCCCCAGAAGTTTTGTCTGCCTTTTAAAAGAAACTAGCACTCCATTTACAAGAAGATGCTGAATGATGTTACTTTGACCTACAAACTGAGTCCTTTAATTAATTCAGTCCTGATTACCCTCATATTAAAAAAAGTAAAGGGTTATCTGACAGCTCTAATTATCACTGTATTTCTCTGATGAATTTTGATGCAATTCTGTTAGTAAAGCTTCTCTTATGTCATTTTCAGTGGGTTATTCATCAATTAATTCACCTGGACTTAGTTGTTTTTAGTATGCTCCAACCAGGCAGCAGGTAATTTGTTACCTTCTGCAGATTTTAGATGTGGCACCCACCCTATCTGGACCTGCACCTGTATTAGCACTTCCACTTATATGAAGTCTGTGTAAGGCATCCTCTGGAACTCTACCCCCACTTTCACACTGACTTCTCTTCATCTCATGTTATTTTGTAAAAAAACTATACTTCACAATACATCCTTTAAAATCTCAAATTATTAGCATGTTTGTTTTATTAAATTAGTGTGGTCCAGACTTGATGGGTGTGATTATGAGCCAGTAAAAATCAATGCTGAATGTTGGCTGAATGTTTGTTAATGTGTGTGATCAGCACAGCCATTCCTCACTGATGCTCCATGGATCATTAATGAAAGCACATGCACCCATAGAATAGAAAGACTCTGTGTAGGAAAAAGAGAGGATAAAAATGATAAATAAAAAAATAGAAGGATGTTTGGGGAGTAAATTCAAGACAGATGGTTGAGGAGAAGTAAGGAGTGAGATTAGGAGTGTTAGCCAGTGTGGTGGACAAGAGACAAGGTGGTTGGGAGACCCATGGTGAGCGAAAAGAACAGTGCTTCAGGGGCAGATCACTCCTGTTGAGCATTGAGGGAGCAGGAGTGAACTGGTTTACTTTGTGTATCATCCTATCGGTGCCAAATAACAGAGTAGGCTATATATTGTATGAAAGAAAACTCTAATGTTAGAAATATCAAATGGTTTATTCCGTTATCATCATTATTATTATCATTATTATGTAAAACAATAAAAGGGAAATGTAAAAAGTTTTTAAGGAAAACACAGTTTATTCTGAATAATTCTATTTTTTTAATGTAGTAAATGATTGAACAAGCCTACTGCTGATGATGACTACTTCTTTTACTCTTGTAGACAATATGTTCAAAACTCATCTAATAAGATAAATTTCAAGATGTGGGGATATTTTATAGTGCTGGACAACAGACAGGCTTTCAAGTGGTATTTACTATTAGTTTTCCAGGTCAACAGAGTGTGGAGGGAACAAACAGACATGTTATATCTTTGGCATCTATAGTCACACTTCCCTGTGCCTCCTTTAATATGACCTGAATGATCATATTACCATTAAATGTAATTGATATCTAGACTCCAAAAAACTTAATTTTGTATAAAAACTAAAATCCAGAGTTTGAGATCTGTTGGGAAAGAAAATAACCAACTATACTAATTATGCATTTTAGTTAAGTACTGCTTAATTGGAAAATGGAAAATCAATGATTTTAATGTTAACATTTGTGATAGCACTGGTAGGCAGTCAAGTCCCCACTCTATTTTACAGATTTCCTAAACATTAAGAATATAAATGATTTCCCTGTTAAATGTAATCTATAACAACTTTCTCTTTGTTTGTTGTAACATCAAATCATATCTTTTTCCTACCTTACAGACCAATGGGTAGTAAGGAATCTTCCAGCAATGCAGCAGGAACTGCTAACAGCAGAGCTACTGGCCTTCAGAGAAGAAAGCTATACAGCGCCGTTCCTGGGCGCTTATTTGTGGCAGTAAAATCTCACCAGGCCCAGGGAGAGGGTGAGCTCTCCTTCAGTAAGGGAGATAGAGTAAAAGGTAAATGATTATCTATAGTGTGTTTGCACTGTTAATGTCCTAAATTGTAAAATATGTTTAAAATTTTTTAATTTTATTTCATGAATTTTAGAATCTCATCAACTGTGTAACATTAATAAAAGCACAGTTAGTTTTTACTTTGTTTTTACTCACTTTCTTTGTTTGTGAGAGCTATTGTACCTGTCCTGTGCACATGTAGTGCGATTGATAGCTGCTAGATGAATAACTCTCTTTATTATTATTTAGATTGTCTATATCTGCATTGATCACACTGAGAACAGGTTAGACTTTATTCTTGTGTACTGTTGTGTAATTAGGCAATTAGAGTGAGATACTATGTTATAACTGAAGAGGTAGGGTTTGTTTAATAAGAAAAAGCATACAAAAGAATCAGGATTAGATTAAGATACTGATTCTATTGGGGAGGGCTTGGCTTCTGATTTTACAAAGAGCTGTCATCCTGGACCTACTCTCTGCACTGTCAGCACTTTCTTCCAAAGATCAGAAGCCTCTTTATCAGCAAGACTTCAAAGGCAAGTACATGCCCCGGGGAGCTTTGGGAAATGCAGTTAAAGGGGGGATTTGCATGAGAGAGGTTGTAAGAACTGAAGTAGAAAAAGGAATCTGAAAATGGGAATAAGATGTAACTAAAATTGTGAAATATAGGCAGTGAAAGAAACAGGACATTATAGAACAAAGTCAGGAACATCAAAGGAAACCCATTCAAATACTGTCACACCCATATATACACACATAATGTATATGAACAACCCAAAATGCAATGTCCACAATGAACAAGGTTTTTCATGAGACACATCAGCACATCTTTAAGTATTAAAAACACATTTTTATGTGTGTCATATTATTTATGACTTAATCAACTGAAAAAGACCTATTGGCGCCTTTAAAAATGGAACAACTTGTACCCATACACAAATGCTAGTCAATACACATAGACATAGCACATTAGGCACTACAGTGGATTTAGAAAATATTCAGACCTCTTCACTTTTTTCACATTTGGCTATGTTGTTGCCTTGTGCTAAAATCATTTAAATTCATTTATCCCCACAGTAGGCAACATTCAATACCCTAGAATCACAAAGCATTAAGAGCATTTTACACATTTTTGCAAATTTATTAAAAATAAAAATTGAAATTTCTCATTGACCCAAGCATTCAGACCTTTACTTAGTACTTAGTTAATGCACCTTTGGCAGCGATAACAGTTTGGAGTCTTCAACAAGCAACAAGCATTGCACACCTGGATTTGGGGATTTTCTTCCATTCTCCTGATCCTGTTAAGCTCTGTTAGGTTGGATGGAGACCATCAGTGGATAGCTATGTTCGGGTCTCTCCAGAGATGTTTAATTGGTCTCAAGTCTGGGCTCTGGTGGGGTAACTCAAGCACATTCCCAGACTTGTCCATAAGCTAGTCCTGCTTTGTTCTTAGGGTCCTTGTCTTGTTGGAAAGTGAACCTTTGGCTCATTCTGAAGTCTAGAGCACTACAGAGCAGGTTTTAATTAGGGATATTCTCCCAGTGTCTACTGGTAACAAATAACCCCATTGCTTGATGTTGCCACCACCATGCTTCTCCATTGGAATGATATTGCAGAGGTTATAAATGGTGCCTGGTTTCCTCCAGACATTACACTAAATTTGATTTAATCACGCCAGAGAAACTTGTTTCTTACAGTTAGAGAGTCTTTTATGTGCCTTTTTATAAACTCCAAATGGGCTTCAATTTGTCTTTTACAAAGGAGAGGCTTAAGTTTGGCCACTCTGTCATAAAGACCAGGGGCATCATTTATAAAACTTTGCATGTATTTGAATTTGAAGCTATGTGCACAGCAAAAAGAAGGAAAATGCATACACCACAAAAAAAAAACAAAACAAGAGTTATACAACCTGCTGTGCACGTATTTCTTTCACCTTGTAAATACGTACACACACATGAGTGTACCTTGAACTCCATCCTGAAACATCCCTGTAGGTAGCGTGCAAATCAGCCTCATACATATGTAATCACGATACTGCAGAGCTTCAATGGCTGATAGAGCAGCCTCTTTCTCCTGACAGATCGAGACCTCGCCACCTGAATTCAAGAGTATCTGGCTGTGTCCCGCATCTGAAAGCGCAAGATCATGCGCAACATTCTTGCACCTCTCCTCTGCACTCTGGGGGTCTGGGATAGGTGAAAGGAACCATCATCAGAGCAGGTACCCACTATCATCTGGCACATATAATGATGTGATTGCCTTTACAATGAATAATATTTGCAATATGAAACATTGAGGGTTCAGCCAGTTAACTTACCAAAAAGCCAACTGACATGTACAGCACTATCCCATCTGTCAAAGATACTTTCTCTCAAAATAAATGAATCTACGCCAATGAGACAAAATGTTTACCATAAACATCTTGGGTGACATGTGCATTAATGGAAAATAATTGCTAATGGTCAGCAAAAGCAGATTCATTCTCACTGATTGCAATTTGAGTGCAGTAAAATGCTCAGATTATGTTAGGAGAACCGGACATTGCTCTAAATTGCCTTTTTACGTTGGCAGAAACATGTCTTTTTATGTATGTACACTAACATCGTACAAAAGCAATATGATGGAAGGAGGCTTGACAGAGATCTTCCTGACCTATTGGATAGTTCCCTGAGAAGTGATAACTGGTAGTTGATATAAACTAACGAAAAAAACTAAAAATATCTTCAGTGCAAATATGTAGCATTGGCTCTTTTAACAGGATAATGAAATATGGTCCATACATCATATTCATCACTTTTGAGGTGTAACACATTTTGTCACATCAACACACATTATGATAACATCTGAGTGATATTAATTATTGTGACTACAAATCATCATTTAGATGATTTGACTGTGTTTCCCTTCTTGATCTATGGTGTTGTCATTTTCCAGTTTTGACGAAATGCTGGGACAGAGTTGCCATAAATATACACAAGCTTTTCCATCAAGTTTTCTTTTATAAATGCTGATGTTTGTGTGGGAAGTTGTATATGCACATTTCAACCCTTTTTTGTACGTGCACAAGCTTTAAAAATAAAACCCCAGATTAGTGGAGTGTTGCAATGATGGATGTCCTTCTGGAACTTTCTCCTAACTCCAAACAGATTCTCTGGCAATCAGCCAGAATGACCATCGGGTTCTTGATCACTTCTTTTACCACAATTGCATAGTTTGGCCAGGTGGCCAGTTCTATGAAGAGTCATGGTTGTTCCTAACTTCTTCAGTTTAAGAATTATTAAGGCTACTGTGCTGTTGGGAACCTTCCTTGCTGCAGCATCTGTGCCTCAACATAAGCCACTCTCTAAGTTCTGCAGCCTCCTTCAAACTGTGATATACATTGTCAGTTGTGGTACTTGATATAGAAAGGTGTGTGTCTTTCCTTATAATGTCCAATCCACTGTACTGACTACAGGTAGACTTCAAATGAGGTAGAGAAACATCTCAGTGATGATCAATAAAACTGGATGCACCTGAGCCAAATTTCAAGTGTCACTGCCAAGGGTCTGAATACTTGTGTTAATGTGATATTTCAGTTGTATATGTTTAATACATTTGCAAAAAATTATAAAATCCTGTTTTTGCTTAAGTGATGTTTGATGTGGGGGGGAAAACATTCGAAAACTTTTTAGCATAAGGCTGCAACATAGCAAAATGTGAAATAAGTGAAGGGATCTGAATACTTTCTGAATTCACTGTAGGTTTAAGGAAGTATTGAATGGCTTACAGTTCCCCAATAGGTGATTCTTATACACATTCTTTTCATTCATTTCTTACTCATGCAGGAAGAAACTTTCCAAACCTATGTGAAAGAAACAAATCCTGTTTTAGGTGGTTATTTTATGTTGGAATTAGCACTAATTATCAGTAATGTGTACACAGCCAATCACACTTCAGTACTTAAGTAGGAATTCACTATCTTTGGCTTCAGCAGACCAGACAGGTGTCCCCACCTTACCTATATCCACACCAAAACATGTTGCTCCTTTCCATGCTGCTGACTGTTAAAGGTTTACTTTGTTAGCCTCTAACCCAGTGGCAATCTACCCACACCAGAGGCCCTGTATTTACTTTATTAACCCAGTCACCCATTGTGCAGACAAATCAAAATGTATTAAAATATATGAATAATACCAAAAACCAATGAATAATACGGAAATATAATTGAGCAATGTATATGAGCAGCAAATTCTGGATGTAGAACCCCTGTTGTCATCACAAGAAGCAAATAAAAAGGAAGATAATTTCAGTAAGCATATGAAAGCTAAAGAACGGCTCCAGGAATAGAAAACTGTGTGAAGAAAAGTCCTTGAAAGCAGTTTGTAAAATTCAGAAGTCAAGCTGACTCATGGACAGTTTCTGTTTGGTCCAGCTGGATTGAGTCTCTCTCTCACTCGTTCTGGATCTTCCTCGATGCCAATGATCTCTTGTTGGGCTTCAGACCCCATGATTTTTTTCACTGACAACTGACTATTTTTTTTAATAATTAATAGGTTTTCTTCTTAATATATATATTGTGTCTTGTCACAAAATCTGTTTATGTCCCCTCAATTCCCTTGAGGCATAAATATATACAGCTTATCTGGCTCATGATTATAGATTGAAGTGATCAGTGTCACACAGAGTTCTTAGACAATACTTAGATCAATAATGAAATATGCTGATATGTACTTAATGAGTAAAAAATTCTATGATTATGAAAATACAAAATAAAAGTTCAAGTCCATATATAGTTCATTACATTATGACTGAACTTCCTGTAGATGAGGCAGCATGACTGAACTTCCGGTAGACTAGTAAAAACAACAAAATAATGTTTTTTGTTTGTGTAAAACAATTGTGATTTATTGATGGTTGTCACAATTTCACCTGCTCTGTCATCATTCCCCAGTTCTAAGCATTGGTGAAGCTGGCTACTGGGAAGGTACTACCAGGGGCCGTACTGGTTGGTTTCCATCTGAGTGTGTTGAAGAAGCTGCAGTGAAAACTCAGGATTCACGACAAGGTATGTTCTTTTTTCTTTAAATCACAATCACTTTTTACTGAAAGACAAGGTATTTCAAGATTGTAAATGTAAATGTTTATTTTTGAGTCTTCCATTTCAAATAAAGGTCAATTCTCTCAACTACACTCCCTAGATTATATATCCATTCAAATGTGAATGCAAAATATACTAATATCTGCAAATTAATCAAACCCTGCAAAATTCTATAATTCAACAAAGGTGAGGATTTTTTCACAGCTTGAAGCAAGTTAAATGTTAAAGTGATCTACTAACTATCTACATCCATCCATTATTTTGGATGCCTTGTGCTATGATAAATATAAATGTGGACTATTGTACTTCAAGCCTACTACAGTCACCTAATCCAATGCCCCAAAACCCCACCGCAAAACACCTCACTTTTAGGTCCATGGGGTATACCCTACTTCAGTTTGCATTATGTGCTGGTAAAATTTACTCATTTATGGTAGTTCTCCATTTCAGTTTTCCTGGGCCTGAAGCATGCCAGTTGTACATACTTGTCCAGAGGACAATATAGCTTATACACATGGTCAATTGTGATGTCACTGGAGTTAAACTTTCATTGGATCCTTCTGTATTTACTCTTTGCAGATAATTTGCTCTTCACTTGTTAAACTGCCCCTCTCTGCTCTCACTTTGTAATAGGCCTGCTTTTAGAGTTCATCCAGTAAATTCCAGATTCACACCCTAAAACTCCTGTGCAGGCTGATTTGCATGTAGAAACCACTGGCTTTAAACCATTCCAGATCGAGTGTATTGAATACACTTGAATTATATCTAAAACAATACAGTGCGTGAATCTGATTGCCTAACCTTAATCCTGTTCCATCAGTTATTTATAAACACAAACAGTTTAAACCAGGAATGTAAATATATTGCAAATCATTAACAGTGAACTACAAAAAACACTGCAATGTCATTATCATAGATAAACTTACAAAACATACATATACTGTACGCATGAAAAACTATTTGTAAGGATATAACAAAAATATAGCTTGAAACCAGGTTAATGTTTCCTACAATATATAGTATATCCAACTGCAGCACTACCTTGTGTGAAAAGACAACAGGGAGACAGAAAAAGGTTTGGAGTAGCCACCCTGTATACTTGGGACAAATGCAAAAAATTATCAATGCAAAGGTCATTATAGCCTAAATTCAAAACAGAACTGAATTAACAGGAAGGAACAAGATGGTGTATTTATAGGTAGATCGTAGGAAGTGATGTCATTGGGGAACCGGACGTAATGTCACTGGTACAAGAACTTGACATGATTTTGACACGCTCAGGCTGGATTTCCCTCAGATGGTCTGCAAGAGAAAGAGAGGAAGGGTTAGGACACACTGCCACCCCCTTGGTTTGGCACGATATTAACACCTTTTGAGCTCATTGGTTGCCTCTGACTTGCACATGTGTGACACGGCTCCCCATATCAGCCCAGACCCATCGGGTTGCGCAGTCTGAACCAAGAGGTTGTGAACCCAAGTAACAGCATCGGCTTTGGTGTGAAGAGAGTCTCTATGATGAACAAGCAAAAACTTGTAAGGCAGGAGGTCTGAAAACCACTTTGTTACACACAGGTTCAACTTCTTGTGTAAGGCCATCCACTGTAAGGGTGCATGAGCAGGGCAAGGAGGGTGAACTCATGGCCCAGAGGTAATACCTCAGCTGTGCAATCGCCCATTTGATTGCCAGCACAGCACCAAGACCTGTGTCTGAAATGTCTGTCTGGAGAATGAATGGTAAATAAAAGTTAGGAGCTTTTAACCCCGGTACTGATGTTATGGCCTGATTTAGGTCACTGAATGCAGCTTCTGCTTTATCATAACATACCACAGTATTTGGGGCACTCTTCATTTGCTAGATCTGTCAAGTGTGCCACTATCTCTAAAAAACAGGGCACAAACCAGCGGTAGTAACCTGTTAGACTGAGAAAGGCTGGGACTTGTCATTTGGTTTTTTGGACGGGGCCACTTCCATATGGCTTCTACTTTGGAACACTGTGGCCTCACAGTGCAGTGTATGTAGCACCGATCCAACCTGCTGTAGGTGTTCCTTCCATGGAACTAGAGCAGAGGACAATGTCATCCAGGTAGGCAGCACGATAGGAGTTATGGGGATGAAGCACTTTATCCACCAGATGCTGGAAGGTTGCTCGTACCCCATGTAGCCCAAACAGAAGGGTATGATATTGCCAGTGATCGCTATGGGTGCTAAACACAGTCTTAACCTTAGCTGAGTCTGTTAAAGGAACCTCCCAGTACCCTTTTGTCATGTCCAGTGTGGTTAAGAATTCTGCCCGTCCAAGCCGCTCGAACAGGTTATCCATGTTGTTGCATCACATAGGCATCAAATTGGGAAACTTGAATAAATAAAACTTCCAACTCCCAACAGGCTTTGGAACTAATACATTAGGACTGGACCAGGGATTTTGACTTTCCTCTATTACACCTAGATGATCACCCCGGGCTCTGTCACATTGTCATGCACAACCAGAGAGGTCCTTCCAGGCTTCTCACACACTTCCTCCGGGACAGACAGAATATCTGATCGAGTTCCTGTTGTTTGGTGATCAAATTGGGTCCAGAGTAAAGGCTTGTTTAGTTTGCGAAGAGTGAACAGGGCTGTCCAGAGGACAGATCGGAGTCCCTATCCTTCCACGGTTTCAGTAGATTTACGTTATATACCCATTTGCTTGGTCGACAATTGGAATGTTTTACCATATAATCAATGATCCCCTTCCTTTCCTTAACTTCATATGGGCCTTGCCAATGTGTCAGTAATATGGACTGGGAGGTAGGAATAAGGACCTGATGCAATCTCCTGGGTGGAACTCCTGACAAGTCATGACACGGTCATAATAACTGTCCTGTGCTGCTTGCACCTTTTCTGTGTGACTTATAAGAATAAGTTGAATTTTTGCGAAGCTATCTCATAATTGCATGATATATTCTAGCATATTTGTGGAGGGGCATGCCTCCTCCTCCCATCCCCCTTTTAGAATGTTCAGTATGCCATGAGGTTGTCATCAATATAACAGTTCAAATGGTGAGAAACCCATAGAAGCCTGAGGGACTTCCCAATAGGCAAATAAAAGAAGTGAGAGGAGCTGAGCCCAATTCTTCCCATCAATACAATACAATACAATACAGTTTATTTTTGTATAGCCCAAAATCACACAGGAAGTGCCGCAATGGGCTTTAACAGGCACTGCCTTTTGACAGCCCCCCAGCCTTGACTCTCTGAGAAGACAAGGAAAAACTCCCAATAAAACCTTGTAGGGAAAATGGAAGAAACCTCGGAAAGGCAGTTTAAAGAGAGACCCCTTTCCAGATAGGTTGGGCGTGCAGTGGGTGTCAAAAGTAGGGGGTCAATACAATACAATATACAGAACAGAACAATTCCTTAAGACATCATAATAATAAAAATTTTAGAAGTACAGTTTAACAGTAGATGATATGACATAATTAGGTTTGGATATTTTTAGAGTCCTGGAGACCTCATCCATCTAGCTTCCTCCCCATTTGGCCATGCCACAGCTGAAACGTTGCTTCGATGAAAGGACCCCTCTTTCCCATGATTCCTGTGATCCTCCATCAGGGATGACTTTACCATAGGCAGGCAAACAACTTGGCAGGTGGGCCGTGGCACCAATGCCATATTTGGGTACCGAAAAAAGAAACAGAATAGGTGAGGGTTAGTATTCAAATATAATTATCATGTTACTTATGTTATAGTGCTAATGACTAACAACAGAGATGCAGTATGTACAGTTAATCAGCAGCTCTAGTCAGGATATGCTAAACTGAAGTAGTGAGTCTTCAGCCGGGATTTAAAGGCTGAGACTGAAGGGGCATCTCTTATGGAAGCAGGAAGACCATTCCACAGTTTAGGGGCCCTGTAACTAAAAGCTCAACCTCCCACTGTTATTTTATTAATCCTTGGAATCGTAAGCAGACCGGCATCTTGAGATCTTAATGTGCACTCAGGTTTGTAAGTCATGATAAGTTCAGACAAGTAAGCGGACCTTGGCCATTTAATGCTTTATATGTTAAAAGGAGGATTTTGAAATCTGCCCTAAACTTAACTGGGAGCCAGTGTAAAGATTTAAGAACTGGGTTATGTGTTCATATTTTCTTGTTCTTGTAATAATTCTTGCAGGCATTTTGGATTAACTGGAGGCTGTATAGAGAACAGTTTGAACAGCCAGTGAACACCGCATTGCAGTAGTCAATCCTACTAGAGATAAATGCATGAATTAATTTCTCACAATCCTGTTTATTTAGAAAGCGCCTTAATTTCCTAACATTTTTAAGATGGAAAAAACATGTTTAAATGACATGCTAGAGTCAAAGATAACTCCTAGATTGCGGGCTGATTCAGTAAAATTAATTGGTATTCCAACTGAGTTAAATGACGACAAAATATTGCTGTGATCAGCGTCATTCCCTCCAACAATTAACATCTCTGTTTTATCTGTATTTAAAGACAAGTAGTTCTCATTCATCCATTCCTTTAATTCACTAACACAACTAATTAAAGACAACATCGGAGAAACTTCATTTGATTTAAATGAAAGGTATAACTGGGTGTCATCTGCATACGAGTGAAAATTAACATTATGTTTCCTAATGAGAGATCCCAGTGGAAGCATGTAAAGTGAAAACAGTAAAGGTCCCAGTACTGAGCCCTGCGAGACACCATATTGAACTTCTGTGTATAATGATGGAGTACTGTCTGCACATTTCTGTACATATTGGAATCGATTTGATAAATAACAACTGAACCAAGCGAGCACGGGCCTGTAAGCCCAACATCGTTTTCTAGCCTGTGCAGTAAAATAGAATGGTCAATGGTGTCAAATGCTGCACTTAAGTCAACAACATAATTACAGTGGAATTTCCTTCATCAGAGGATATCAGAATGTCATTTACAACCCGTGTTAGTGCCGTTTCTGTACTATGACCAGTGCGAAAGCCAGACTGGAATTTCTCAAATAAATTGTAATGCGTAAGGTGTGACTGAAGCTGACTGGCGACTACTTTTCTAGTATTTTAGAGAGAAATGGTAAATTTGAAATAGGCCTATAGTTATTTAGTATATGTGGGTCTAGGTCTGACTTTTTAAGTAAAGGTTTAATGACTGACACTTTTAGTGCATCAGGTACTGTGCCATGCAGTAATGAACTATTGATAATGGTTAGAATAGGGCTGCAAGAACATCCATTGCACTTTTACTAGTTTTGTTGGCACTGGATCTAGGGAACAAGTAGTGGGCTTCATTTTAGTAATTAAAGTTAAGACTTCCTGGTGAGTTACAGGATTAAAATTACTAAAGTGCTGAATGCAATGTGCGGCAGGGTCTGCTAAGCTAGTATTTGGTTTGTACTGTGATGCTGAGATCTGGGATCTTATATTTTTAATTTTCTCATTGAAGAAGTTCATAAAGTCTGTACTGCTAATATCTGTTGGTATTTTGCACTGTTGATCTGAATTCCCATTTGTTAATTTAGCCACTGCTCTAAAAGTACCCTAGGATTTTTATTATTGCTATCTATTAATGTAGAATAGTATTCTGAGCGAGCTTTAAAGAGGGCTTTTTATATTTATTTACACTCTCTGTCCATGCAATTTGAAAGACATGTAGCTTTGTTGTTCTCCATCTGGGCTCCAGTTTTGACACTCTAATTTAAGAGCTCGAGTGTTTTCATTAAACCAGGGAGAGTTTCTATGTGCTTTGATCACTTTTGTTTTTAGGGGAGCCACTGTGTCCAGAGCATCTCTCAAGGTCACATTATAATGTGATATTAGCTGATCTAAATTGTTTTCCACGTTTACATTTGATGTTAACTGATCTAAATGGTTTTCCACAATTACACTCGACTTACTCAAGGTATCTATAAATTTTGAAGCAGAATTACAATCTAGATGTCGCACTGTCTTTGTTTTAATCTGCGAATGCGCTGGCATGGGCAGAACTAAATCAAATGTAATTAAGAAGTGATCGGAAATAACTACATTTAATGGAGTAATATTTAAATTTTGAATTTCAACTTTGTAAGTTATAATTAAATCTAATGTATGGTTATGATTATGAGTTGGACCTTTGACAATCTGACAAAATCCTACTGAATTTAACAAATAAGTAAAACATTTGCTAAAAGTGTCAGTTTCCACATCAATGTGTACATTAAAATCCCCCATCAGAACTACGTGATCATAATTTATAGCCAAATCAGACAGAAGGTTGCTAAATTCAGTCATGAACAATGAATATGGCCCTGGTGGTCTGTAGACTAGCACTATAATTGTGTTGGAATCTGTTTTAATATTTAAAATGAATGCCTCAAAGGATGTAAAGTTGCCTAAATTTTTAGGAGTGATTTGCATTTTGTTACAATGAATTATTCCAAGGCCTCCTCCTCGACCAGAATCTCTAGACTTATGAAGGAACGAGTATCCATCTGGTGACGCCTCAGCTAGGGAACAGTGTCATATTTACTAAGCCAGGTTTCAGTAAGAAGACACAGATCAGATTTTGTACTTAATATTATATCATTTACCAAAACAGCTTTAGTGCCAAGAGAGCGAATGTTCAATAAACAGCATTTAAAACTGCATAGAGGTGCATAGAGAGATGAAGTTCCGCTTTAATACCTCAGATTGCTGTAAATAAATATCATTAGTGCCGACATGCAGCAATAAGGTAGATACTTCATCGTCGGCAACATGGTCCAATGCAGCCTTTATGCCAGAAATCTTGGCCTCTGCAAGGCACTTAACATTAACTGCTGGTTTAACATAGTTTGGAATTCTAACATTCCGCACTATGGAATTGTCAATTATGAGCACTTTCTTATTCTCAGTTTCCACAGGCACGCTGCGGAGAGCTAAGAACCTGTTCTGGGTCCGAATTGGTGACCTGGGTGCTGGGGGACTAAATTTTGGATTCTTAGACCCCCGTTTTACTGTTACCCACTCGCCCTGTGGCTGAATTGGTGCTGCTGATTTCAACCTCGCACTGATTACAGTGGGACCTGGAGAGACTGAAGCCGAATCAGATGTAGCCGAATTGTCTAAACAAACCGAGTCGATCCAATTTTCGGTTTGCCTAATCGCTATCAGATTCCTAACGCGGTCTTTCAATTCGCGTATTTTCCCGACCAACTCTAAATTAACTAAACATTTTTGGCAGGTGAAGCTATCTACACTGTCAGCCGGAAAACCTGAACTGTACATACTGCAGGACATGCAACATATAAACGTGCCCTCGATGGGCAGAGAGCAGATAGAACTTACATAAGTGTTGAAGTCATCTTTGCCATTTTTATAGGTGCTTCGGCGCTTTCCGTGTTCAGCTGATTCACCGTCGCTTTAAGTTTCCACCACCCGCTGAGCGATCGACTTTAATTTCTCACTGCCGGTTATTTCTACTGGTCAGCTGCCGGCTTTACCTCAGGTGAACTTGCTCGGTGCTTTCAAGGGCTACGTGCCTGTGGGAGACGCCGCCGCTCTCTGCTTCCGCTCGCTGATCCGCTCTCTGCTTCCGCTCGCTGATCCGCTCTCTGCTTCCATCCTCACTGACCACCTTATATGTAGCATCTGCTTGAGGGTTTGGTTAAAACTGCTCGACTAGACCATTGGTTTGAGGATGATATACTGAGGTCCTTAAATGCTTTATCTTGAGTAACTTAGCCATTTTCCTGGACGTCTCCAAGATGAAAGGCATCCACTGGTCTGTCAGGACCTCTTAAGGAATGCTGACTATCATAAGACTCCTTCCAATTCCTGTGCGATGGCTCTGGATGTAGCTGTGCACAGTGGGACTGCTTTGGGATATCAAATAGCATAATCAATGAGGACTAAGATATACAGATGTCCTGCAACCAAGGGCTTTAGGGGTCCTACTAAATCAACCCTGATGCTTTCAAATGGGATATCGTAAAGTGGAATGAGAACCAGAGGAGCACAATCCTTCCTAGGAATTTGACACTGTTGACACTCTGGACAGGATGTGCAAAAGTGCCAAACCTCCTCAGTAATCCCCAGCCAATAAAATTGGAGCTTAATACGTACTATGGTTTTTTCTGCACCCAGGAGATGGATGTGTGTTAGCTTCCAGACCTGCCACTGGGATGGAATGCACAACCAACAGCAATCACTGTACCGCCACTTTATGCTCTTCTACCCGAAAAAAGAAAGTTGTTACTCAAGACAAAGTGGGGGCCCTGTGGCATAGGGTGTTGAGCGTTTTGGCCAACTGAACAGAACCACTGCAGATTCTGCAAACTAAAGGGAGTCATCATTCCATGTTCTAAGTTCTCCTTTAAAGGGGGCCAGAGTTGGTTTAAACTGAAAATGTAAAAGAGAGAGAGAATCTGGGCCAACCTCAGAGGGCGTGATTTCACCCCGAGATGCCGTCTCGTCAATTGTTGACGCTTCGTCCTCCTAAGTCCTGGAGATCGTCACAGTACAGTATCTCTCTCCCCTTGCCCAGTTGCAGTTTATGGACTCACTGAATAGAGGGCAGTGGGGAATGGTATGCTCTACCTACCCGCACTTGATACAGCGCAGTGGGGACCATGTTGTCTTTAGGTTTTGGTGCTTGCTCTGTGCTGTGGTGACTGGGCTCTTGATTAGCAACATGTGTTGTCCGAGTTTGGTGAGTGGACAGTTCTGCTCTCTCAAATTGCGAAGCTGCTCTATGTTGTTCTATGGTGTCGATAGGAGCCTCCATATTTTTAAAAGGTTGCCTCTTGACCAGCTGGGCAAGATAGTTAGGAAGAGCATTTACAAACAAATTTCATGCAACCTGCTCTAATACCTGCTGGGTGTCATTCACATTTGGCCGTTATCACAAACTCCACAAAGAGCCATATTAAGGTTTTGGGCAGCCACCCGTAGAATTGGTATCCTGGCTGCAAAGTTGTAAATATTTTACACCGCACTGATGTCCAAAACAGAACTGAGGGAATAGGGAAAAGGTGGAGGCTTTTAAAGGGGAAGACAGGAAGTGAGGTCAAAGGGGTCCAGCTCATAAGGGTCCAACCATAGGCTCGAGCCTGGACGTGACATCACAGGGGCCGGAGCCAGCAAGGTCTTCTTCCATAGGCTCGGACTGGGGCCATTTGGAATCTCTCGTGGATAGTCTGAAGGAAAGGGAGAAAAAGAGTCAGTGCATTCTGCCACATCCCGGTCTGATTCGGAATTGCCCTTACTCAAGCCCTTTAGCTGCCTACCATGTGCAAGTGTGTGACACCATAACCACCACCCAGCTCTGCCCCATAAGTCAAACACCTGTGACTGGCATATTCTCACCTGCTGGTCCAAGGATATGTCATACCTTTTAAGGATCTCTTCCTTTATGAGATCATAGTTAGCAGTCTCTTTCTCCCGGAGATAGGGAGTTCTCTGTGCCTCCCCCTTCAGGAACGGTGCTATTATGTTAGCCTATTCCACACGCTCCCAATAATGCCTAGTGGCTATTCTTTCAAAATCTAACGTGATTGTCAGACCAGGGAAGGGATCGAGCATGATCATTATTGCAACAACAGGCAGTGACCCATTTGCTACCCATCGCAACCCATCATAACCCACTACAATTATAAACAATAGCAACTCATGACCTACTGGAAGCAGCTCATGAACTAAAAGTGAGTCACAACAAAGTGGTTTAGAAGCACTGATTTAGGTCATTGTACAAGTTTAATAAAATCTTATAGGTGCAATTGGTTACTGAATAAATACAGGGTGACACAAAAAAACGGGAACTTTTGAAATGCGTAGTGGCAGCCATGTACAGTTGGCAGCACTGCGGAACAGGGACCTTGAGCTGTAAACAGTCTCGCCATTTAGTAATGTAGTAATCAATTGCAAGGCAATCAATGGCAGCTGTGTGAGAATTGTTCGGTAACTGTGTCATCTCAAGATTTGGTGACATTCCCTGGCTCTCAAGATCACCGGATTTGTCCGTTTGTGATTTTTTCTTGTGGGGCTACCTTAAGAGTCGGGTCTACACGACTCGGCCAAGGACACTGAATGAATTGAAACAAAGAATTCAAGATGAAATTCATGGTATCCCAGCTGAGATGTTGCAGCGATCAATGGGGAACCTCAACAGCAGATTGGAAGAATGCATACGTACAGGAGGATGCCATCTACAGGATGTAATTTTCAGACGTTGATAATTTGGATTACTGTCTCTTAAAAGGCAAGTTGTAGTGGTTCAATTGCTGTCAATACATTTTTTTGTTGGATTTCTTCTATTTTTATTGGGTTTTTGAAAAGTTCCTGTTTTTCTGTGTCACCCTGTACAATTACTTCAGCCATTCATACAAGTTCATTCATTGCTAGGCTGTACATTAAGAAAGTACATTTGGAATTAAGTTATGTGTCTCTAAACTTTGTTATAATTTCATTTTACAAGTCCGTCCCCTGATTCTCCAGCCTCGGATGTTGATTTGCATGTTACAACCACTGTAATCTTCTTGACCATGCCCTGTTGTCATCTGTTTCCCAAATCTCTCAGAGCTGCTTTATTTACAGCTCTCCGACTCTCCAGACTTGGCATTACAATATAATTAAGTAATACCTGGATATAATTGACATGGTAATATGCTAGCACTGCTGCTTCACATTTAAGAACATAAGAAATTTGACAAACGATGGGAGACCATTCAGTCCATCTAGCCAGTTTGTTTAGTTAATAGTTAAGCTGTCTCACTATCTCTTCCACATTTTATTAAAAGTTTCTGCTTCAACTACACACCTCAGTAGTTTGTTCCCACAACTCTTTGGTTCTGGTTCAAGGTCCAGGGCAATGCCTGTTCAGAGTTTGCATGTCCCCCTCATGTTTGCATGAGGTACACCAATTTTCCTCTATACTCCAAAGTTGTGTGTAGATTGATTAACAGCTGTAATTGGGTGTGTGCTCCACAATCAACTGGGTTTCTTCCAGCCATCCACTAGTATTACCAATGAGAAATCACTCAGGGTCCTTGCTCCTTGCCATTTCACTTCTTCACAAGGAGAGGCTGGCAGCAAATTCTAGGTCTCAGACTCAGCAGATAGTAGCATTAGCCCTGGTATATCACATGCTATAATTAATTCCAGGCCATGCCATCTGGGAAACTTCTTAAATATACTTTATATAGGTCCACCAGATTGAAGAGTGTTTCTATGCTCAATTGGCAATTTCTCTGTCTTGTGCAGCAGGGTCCCACTTATCCCTAGTAGTATCTCTCTCTCTCCCTGTCAGAGTGAAGATGTTTGTCTGATCTCTTGCCACTATACCAGTTAAGTACCTTCTCTCTGGTGCAGTATAAAGATGTGCTGTATTCCCAGGGCTCTAACAGCACAGGCATGGATTAATGTTCCCTGGCAGTTCCCATTGTGCACAGTGGCATGCAAAGATGCAGCTTGACATCTACACAAATGAGTGCTGTTACTTCTATCATTCTACTTCTATCTTGCTGGAATGTCTTTGTCGTGGTTTATGTGATCTACTTTTTCCTCACACATTTTCTTCCTTTAAAAATAAAAAATAAAGTTCCATGTTACTTTTTCCATTTTACTTTCCCAAACGAATATCATTGAAGCAAGTTCTGTTTCTCAAGTGTTTTCCCATTTTTGTTCATGAATTATGGCCACTGCCCCTGCATCATCAAAATCTTTGACACTGTTCTTGACTTATTGCATTCACAGCACTTAGAAACATTTTATTTACTTATTTTACCAAGACTCAGTCTTTCTTTAAATGAAGAAGGTTTCTATTTTGTATAGCTCACTATGAACTTGAACGAAAATGTATTCTTTATTATCATCCCTAAGAATAAATTCAATATTATCAGACTGAAGTGACTCAAATCCAATTTATTGCCTTAATGTGTCACAAATCTGATGTTTCAGGAGCTGTGTGAATTCAGAATTCCACTATTTTCAAATCAGATTTGAGCCACCTTCAAATGGGGTACTAGGCTGAATACGTATCAAATTCATTGCCATGTGACATGACAGAAAGTGGCCAGATCAGAAATCATGTTTTTTTTTTTTCATGCATTTTGGACCTGTTTTGTACCTCCTGTTCATGATTAAGAAAAACCTGGATTTGAACTTATCCTTTTTCTTTTTATTACAGTAATCCCTCCTCGATCGCAGTGGGTTGCGTTCTAGAACCCCCCGCGATAGATGAAAATCCGCGAAGTAGAAACCATATGTTTGTATGGTTATTTTTATATATTTTAAGCCCTTATAAACTCTCCCACACTGTTAACATCATTAGAGCCTATATAAATCTAATATTTTCACAGTTAGAGCATTGAAAACCTGTTTACGACCTTCTAAATATGTATTCTAACATTATTAGAGCCCTCTAGACATGAAATAACACCATTTTGTCAAAAGTTTAAACTGTGCTCCATGACAAGACAGAGATGACAGTTCTTTTTCACAATTAAAAGAATGCAAACATATCTTCCTCTTCAAAGAATGCGTGTCAGGAGCAGAGAATGTCAGAGAGAGAGAGAGCGAGAGAAAAGCAAACAATCAAAAAATAAATATGTGCTTTTAGGCCATAAAATAAAAAAGACCCATTGTCCGCAGAAATGTGCGAACCAGCAAAAAATCCATGCTATATATTTAGATATGCTTACATTTAAAATCCACGATGGAGTGAAGCTGCGAAAGTCGAAGCGCGATATAGCAAGGGATCACTGTATTTTGGTTCTAACTCTGTTGGATAACTACAGGGTGGTCCAGATCTAATTATGCAGGTCCAGATCGTCTGGATGACTTTGATTTATGCAGGGACAATTCTAGTTGGGCGCAAAGATGATTTTTCATGTCATCAGTTCGCACACTTCTCGATGGTCCGGGATTTTTGGGGTGATTTACTATGTAATAAACGTAATAAGTTAATAGCGTAATGAAAATTGCATAATTACATCTGGACCACCCTATACAGGTAATTGGTTGTTTGTTTAATTAAAAACTGTTTTAAAGTGATTTGCCATAATCTAAATTTTCAAATAGAAATTCAAACGTATGTTCTAATGCCAATTTGTGCTCACCTCTCTTCATATTTTTTCCCCATGCTGTGATTGTGTCACTTGGCTTGAGAAGCTTTTTTGAAATTACTTAAGGTGTACCTTGCGTAAGGCAGTGTAATTTCCTTCTGCTTAAGGTCCCACTATCCTACCTCACAGAGATTGGTTGGGCCACATTTTTAAATAGCACAGTTCTGATCTAAAATTAATGCATACAAATCAGAATGTAAGAAAAGGCATCATTTTTAAATAGCTCAGAAGCTTAAACTCTACGCTGTCTTTATCTGTCCTAATTTGTCTTGACTTTTTCTTCACTTTTCAATCATTTTTAGAAAGATCTATAACTTTGATGGTTCTACTCGTTTATTTAGTAGAACTTTACGGCAACATCTGAGTATCTTTATATCCCTAACATCTTAATATTAATATGTAATTTAAGGCGGTTCTTGCATATTTTAATTCGGTACACTTGCACTTATAAAGGACCCTAGTTTTATCTGTGAAGAAAAAACATTAAATTAAACATGTAAATTGTAGTTCCCTCATTTTGTACATGGCTTTCCAGTATGTGTTCTATTTCGTCTGCCTTAACATCATTCAAATTCTAATAAATGAAGAATGAACGTTGGGCTTTACATTTATTTTAGGATTTCCTATTATAAGTCTGCCGCCTTGTGGTGCTCACTTTAAAATAAATTTTACTTTAGTAAAATGGAAGACACATTACTTATCCTGCTTTAGTCATCAAGAAAAGTAACTGTCATGTGAAACCAGAGAATAAAACACAAGAAGAGATACAATCTTGTGGCATTTATTTAGTTTAAGAGATTCAGTAGGACACTTTATAATTTAACTTTAGAGAGGATCTTTCTCTGAGAGTGATGGGACTGAAAAAACAATTCTTTTTCTTTTTAGTTTTGCAGCCTTATTTGTATATATGGTGAAGACAATGGTTTCTCTACCCTATGTTCTTCACTTTTTCCTCTGTAAGTGCTGACTGATTTCTTGAATGACCGGATTTTCTGAGTACATCAGACTCTTACATTTTTACAAGCTTTAAGGGGTCCCAAGTAATTTATAGGCAATTTCATATTCCATTGGAAGGTTTAGATTTCTTACCTACTTTGCCAAATGACCTCAAGATTATGTTACTAAAAGTGTGTTTTGTCACTTCAGCATTCATTTTGCTACATTGCATTTGTCAACCTTTGTAGCCAGTCTACTTTGCAGGACACTATATGGAAATAAAAACTGGCTTTTTAGATCTCTTTGCTTACATTTTAATTTTTTTTTTATTTTTATAGAAAGCCGAAGTGAGAAAGCCAAGAGACTGTTTCGCCATTACACTGTGGGTTCTTATGACAGCTTTGATGCCCCAAGGTAAGATACAGTTGTGTTGCTCAACATTATTTAACTGTGATAATAAGGCTTTTTGTTTTACAAGAAATTTAGACTTTTTTTTGTCTGCATTCCATAATACTTGAATAATTTTGAATATAATTTGCTGTATTGTTGTTGGTAAGCATAAGAATGAGTCTAAAACTTTCTTTATTTTCCCTTTTTCGTTCATGAATAATTTGATAATTATTTCAACACCTTTTAAAAATCACACAATTTTATATAAATAGACAAAAAATTAATCAATAAACAAATAATGTTACAAAAGAGTGATTATCTAAACTAATTAAAAACACTGTTGATCTGGTTAATAAAATAGATGGGATAATCAGATTTAAATAAGAATACTCAGTTTATATGGAACAAAGTATAATAAGGCATACAATTAAATTACTGAATGCAAGATTTTTCGTTACTATATTTAGAAATATGAAGTTTAATAAAAAATGACTAATTTAGATTTTTTTTTATAAATAATAACTAAAACATTGTAAAGAAACTATGTACTGTATTTTTTTTATTTATATTATGATTGTTTTGAACTAGAATCACACATTCTACACAAACATAAAAATAAACACAAGTTATTACACACAAACTAATACTAAAACTGATAATCCCCTTTATTACTGGTTTCTTCTAAATAACCATTGGTTCAATAGCTAATGCAAAAAGCATTGGTGAGAGGGTGCACTCTCGTCAAGTACCTCGGTCTAATCTAAATTATTTAGAGATTGTGTTTGTAATGTTGACAGAGGCTTCTGAACTAATATAAAGTAGTTTAATCCATACAGATAAATTGGGACCAAACCTGAACTTGTGCATTGTAGAATGTCAATAGATAATCCCACTTGATTAAGTCTTTTTCTGCATCCAAAGACAATAAGTTTTTTGCTATGCCAGAATTTGTGGGCAAGAATATTATTTTAAACAGCCAATGAAGATTCAAGGCTGAATGTCTGCATTTAATAAATTTGTTTTGGTCTTGTGATATCACTGAGGGTAGCAACTTCTCAATCCTTCAGTCTAGCAATTTTGCCCATTGGTTCAACATTTGGGGTAAATTATGCTTTCTTTAAATTCCATAAATAGTTTAATAATGAAGGATCTAATGATGGGTGCCAAGATGTCAGTTGTGATTCGAGAATGTAGGGCATAGTGATAGAGGCTCCAAAATAGAAAAGTATAATGAGAGATGACAATGGTATTGTACTTGATGATTTGATAGTGGGCAAGAAAACTGAAAAAAAGGGAAATGGCAGGTTGTTACATTTACAAAAATGTATTTACTTTATATTACATCACATATATTGTTTATGTTCCAGTTTTGAACATAACTCGATCATGTTTAATTGATTTAATCTTGTGGGATGTACAACATACAAATTGAAGTCATTTAAGTAGAAGTCAAAATATTTATATTTAGTCCTCACCGGAAATTAATGCACACAAAGCAGATTAATCTTTAGCAGAGGATGGATAACCTGACTGTAAAGTCATGTGACTTTCAAAGCAGCAACGGGTTGTGGGTTTGAGTTTTTGTCGATGGTTAAGAGCAAAAGGTTAGTGAAATAAAAGTTCAAATACACACACACAAAGACAAATTCAGACATTCATTTAAAACACTTAATCACACTGACAAACATTACTTCATTTTGCATTTTTTCCTTGTATTCCCCTTAAATGTTTTATCAAACTATGCTCACTAACTAACGTCATAAGTCAGTAAAGGTACTATTAAATTGTCTTGATTTACTTGTTTAGTACAGGTATGTTTACAGGTACTTGTGGAAAAAAAAAAGTTCTGACTTTCATTACGTGTCAACTACTTTCTGCATTGCTGTACTAATATACTAATTTAGTGCATTAAGCATAATTAAATTATAAAATAAATAAATTATAAAATATTACTAATAAGATTAAAATGTTGTTAACATATTCCAATAGAGAGAAAAATGATAGTAAACAAAAAGGGTACAGGTGGACTAGCTGTACAAAATTGTAATAATAAATCTGGTACAAATTGCAAACACAATTACTCAACCAATTTGTTGCACTTTACACAGTTTGGCTCCTGTATTTAGAATTCTCATTTCATGTTTTAAAGTTTGTTGGAATCAATATTTTTAGCTCTTGTTCCACTTCCCCTGTAGAAGTACAGACATAGAATTGATCATTAATCATTATTTTCAGTGTAGCTGTGAACAGAAGACTATAGCTGATTTCAGCTCTTTGTAGGCACTGTTTAATGCAGTAGAATAAGCCCCATTTTGCAGTTGTGACAGGAGAGATTTCTAGGAATGTATGGCTTCAGATATTTTCTAATGTAATTTGCTCCTCTCTGAGATGGACTATCAAGTTTTCTTCATCCTGTAGTTTATTGAATCTAACTAATAAACGTTTAGGCTTTGAGGGATGCAGATCTCACAGATGATAAGCAGTTCAGATCTTAGTGTTGTTTTTAAAGTTCTTTTCCAAAATTTACAAACTTCACTGGATTGGGACTTTGAGGGTTTCTGAGTAGTCATTTGATCCTGATATTTTCCCTGTGGTTTCTATCATCAGATACCACAAGTTTATTACAAAGGCTGGTCTCGTCTGTTTGCATGACATAGATACCTAACACAGTGGTCCACTGACAGCAGTGTTTATTTCCTTTTTTAGGTGTGTTTGCATATAATGTATGTAGCATCTAGCCTATGTCCATCTATCTGTCGGTCACTTCTCAGGAAACAACTTGGGCTCAAGTGAACCAGTTTTGTTGAGCTGTGGCACACTTATTCTTCAAAAAATTTGTCAAGTTAATTCAGTTGTTGTTGAGATATCTCAAACAGATTGGACTGTACAAACTTTTAAAATTTCAAAATATCACATTGAAAAGCATTGGCGAATTTGCAAACTCATCCATCTTAAAATAGAGAAACATTCTGTTGCAACTTCAACTATGAATTAGTTTGCTATATCAATTTACCTTGAGAACCTTTACTTGAATTTGTATATCTTGTATATTTGGTCTTTTAATCATCTGTCAGCTGCTGTGCCCTTCTCCTGCTGCTTTAGGTAAGTTAAGTAAAACAGTTACTTCTCTGGAAATAAATGAAAGGGGAAGGAAACTGTGTAAGCATATATAAGACTGAATTAATTAAACAATATTATCTTAATGTAAAGTACCAATGTTATAAACATGCAACTAAATGGTGTTTGAACTAATTATAAAAAATGGGAAATGTGCAGCTGCCTTTAATAATACAAGCCTAGGGCGGGTTTAAAAATGAACAGTGGTTTCAGGAGATGGGCGTTTCAGTGGCTTAAGCCCCAATCTTTGAGTCTATCGTGTCATTGTGTACTATTTGTGTTCCTGATACAGTATACAATAATTCAATTCCTTTCCAAGTTCTTACTTACTTATATCATTTTAATGAATTGCTGTTTTTAACTAATATTAATAGCTGTATAGGGTACTTGTTTGAGTTCCTTTTCTTCTTTAATAGGGAAATATTGATACTGATTTTTACTCTAATATTGGTAATTTTGGTATTAATAGCTATTTTTCAATTGTCAATTACTGAATACTACTCTATTGGGCATACTTTCAAAAATATTATGTTTAAGAAAACTAAACAATAATTACTCACAGACCCTCCAACAATAGCACACATCAATCAATGCCATTTTCACATTACTTGAATTGCAGTCTGTTGTGTATGAAAGCTATTGAGCCACCACAAACATATTTATGAATAATAAGAATAAGAAGGAATAAATATTATACAAAAAAGAGATAAATAATTTATACTTACATTAGACAGATATGTAATTGAGAGAAATAGAGTCCTTAATACAGAACAATAAGCAGGCAACAATTAGAAGATCTAAGGTTATGACTTGGAATGTAGGGGGACAGGTGGTCTAAGATATAGGAAGGAGTAAGATTATTTAAATTTTTATACACCATTATTAGAATTTTAAAGTCAATCCTAAAGAACACAGGTATTCAATGTAACAATGCTAAAACTGGTGAGATGTGCTTGGATTTTCTTTTTCTGATTACGTTTTTTGTTGCTGCATTCTAAACTAACCAACTGATGTTTTACTTAAGTAGGCAAGTCATGATTGCATTACAGTAAGTTAGCTGACTAACAACAAAAGCATAAACTAATTTCTCAGCAACATTATAAAAGGTTTAACTTTTGCAATGTTCCTTAAATGGAAAAATGACATCCTAGTAATATGGTTAATATGTGATTTAAAGTTTAGGTCAGAGTCCAAGATAATACTACTAGATAATAATCCCCATGACATTTAAAGCTAATGGGAGAATTTATTTCCAGTGCTCTCACTATTTCCATTTTTATTGATTACTAAAATTAAAAAAATTGAAATGATCAAACTTTAATATAAGTTATCTTAGTCAGCGAATGCATTTGAAAATTTATACTTACATGGGCAGCTCTTTGGACCTCATATTTAGAGTTCACAATGACATCTTCCAAATACAAATTCCATGCTTGGAATTTCCAAACCCTTTACCTGCTTAATTGTTAATGAAATAATGAGGGTATGAGGGATCTGCTCCCACCTGGCTATGGAACAGCTTGTCAGTCAAATGTCCATGAATTAAAATGACTGTGATTCCAAAGTGGCTCATACAACATTTTGGGTAAACTGCTAAAATTAAAACTGAAAGTCTACATTTCAATCACATAATAATTGCTTTATTTCAGGTTTTATTTATTTTATTTTACTTTATTTCACTTTTGAATATAACTGGCAGAAGCAATATTTGACTGTATCAGCCATTGCCCTAAAAGTAGATAATGTGATTTTTTTTAATAGCCATAGTTTGAATAAATGATGGTTCGTCATGCTAATGTACTTCAAAAATTCAAAGCTATAAAATAATTTAATTTAACAAATGTAACACAAGTAGTAAAGAAAGTTCATATGTAGCATCATTTTTATTACTATAGTAGCCTAGTGATTTTGTTTAAATGATGGCATGACCCTTTATGTCTTTGCTTATTCTGGCAACATTCTGGCTTAGTACTGGTTATGTATTTATAAAAAAAAACACTAGGTGGCAGCTGGAACATACAGTAGCTGTTTTTCAGCATTATGCCAAATAACCCCCTTCATAATGTAAACGATGAAACAGTCATCTTTATTTGTGCCAGTTATTTTATAGGTTTTGTAAAAATAAGAGACAGGGCAATTGTAGGGGGCCAGGGTTCAATCAGGCACCCAATTTAATCATAGTGAAAATAATGAAAAAAGGAAAGGAAAGTCCAACAACATCACTGGGTGTGTACCGCACATTTCGAGGCTATTCTAGCTGGTTCTTTTCAGGTTCAAGGTCCTCAATTGTGAATTTCTTTCATCTGAAATATGACCTTTCAGAGGTGGGTTTAACAGTGATTGCCAACTCCCCGTGCTTACATTTCCTATATAGGTTCTGGGGTTGAAGATTTGGGACCTACAGTTGAAACCCAGATGTAAAATCTGAAGTTGACATTCTTTAGTCTACAAGTGAAAAAGAAGTAATATTAGTGTCCACAATGTCTGAGATACTTGAGGCGGAAGTGTTGCCATATCAGGCACTCATAGATTCTCCCTATGCACACAGCTGTGACAGTTTATATGGTCATTATTGTCACATGTACAGACTATGGTGAAATTCTTACTTGCATGTGCAAATCAACATGCAATTTAAACATCAGGTATTAAATATATGGCTATATTTGTATACTAGCTTGCTCTATCCATGATAAATCATGGACTATTTCTCTATACTGTGAAATGATTTCAATTCTTAATGCAAATTTTGAAAGATTTTTTTGGATCATTGAGTCAAATGTGATTTGTGTTTGAAATTTTTCATTATTCACTCTCCATTATGATCATTTTGAATGCTAATGTAATGTTTCACTGGCCTTTTGTTTGTGGTGATTCATTTGTAGTTTTGTTCAATTTTATTTATTATTTTTGCATTAAGTTAAGCATCTTTGTCAGTTTTACTTTTTGCTTAATACTTAAGACTAACCACTGTGCTGCTTTGGCAATACATTTTCTTAGACATAAGTGCCAAGTTTTGAAATTAATTACTGGTGCATCTTAATAATAACCCACATAAGCATGGAGTTGATATAACACAGCCTACCGCATTCTTTCTCCCAAATTTTTACGTCTTCTTACAGTAACTAGCACTTTAGTGGACTGCATCCTTGAATTCATTTTTGTCTGTATTTTGGATTTTCTGCATTATAATTTGGGTCTACCTGAGTTGTAAATGACTGTAGTGATAAAAATGCACGACATACTTAGTTACACAACATGACAATGTTTTTTATTTTCTTTGCTCTGCTAATTTCTTTTTTGTTCACTGCAATAATCTCTTCTTAGCTAAATATCACGATTTAATTATTCCTGCAGTGGGTACAGGAAATAAAATATGTAAACGATGTTTTTAAGTAAAACGATTTTACTTACTTTAGTTATAAATGCATTAAAAAGCAAAAAATAACTTTTTCTTTAACCACAATTTTATATGTTACTAAATCAAATTGTGGGGTGCACATAAATTCATTGATTCAAACAATTTTTGAAACTTGTTTAGCTTGGTGGGTAATTACGATGTTGTTTTTTTATATTTTATGATTAAAGCAACCATTCTATTAGTTGATTGAATTAATCATTTTTCATGAATGGAACGCTTCTTTAAAAGTATTACATAATATATCTTCTTTGCAGAATTATTTGAATGCTAAAAAGAATTATATTTTGGTCTCCATTTTTCTGGCTCTTATGGGATTAGCGCTCGGTTGCTGCAAAAAAAAAAATATCAAGCTTTCAGCCATACTTCTTCAACGTGATCATCAAGGCTACTCTTTCACAAGAGTAAACAAGTTGGCATGCATATTTACCCACTCCACTCAATGGAAGAGACAAGTGGGGGCAATCCGATGCGTCTCTCACTTGTATGCTCCTATATGACACCTATATTCTCTCTCCTTTATTGCTATGTGTGTGTTAATTGGACTCGCATAACCATTAATTACAGAGAAATTTGTTACATAATTGCATCGGTTTTCACAGATTATTGTATTGTCATCGATATTGAATTTTAAGAAATTTGCATCACCAAATGTGGGTTTAAAATCAGTTGCAAGATTTGACCTAGACAAACAAATGGACAGAGGAGTCAAGTTAAACAAAATCGTTTAAAAATCACCCCCTTCTGGTGATTCTGGTTATTTTTTTTTTTTCTGAATTTTTGATAATATATTTTTCACTTGACTATTATAAATTGCATTGAGTAGCTGGAAAAATATATTTTTTGTGTGTGTCTTCATTTCATTCTGAAAAGCAACAAAATGTGAATATTTTGAATGGGGGGAATTCTTTTCTATACCCACTGTATGCCACGGTGTTGCAACTAAGAGTAGTACAGAAGATTAAAGAACATGGGTTCCCAAACCTTTTGAAGTCAAGGCCCCCCAAAATGTGCCAATTGTTCAGGGCTCCCAACTAATGTTGTAAACTTGGGCATAAACTTGGATCTTGGTTTCTGCTAATAGAGGTCACACAAGTTGATTGTAAATAATAACAGATCCATTAATCAAAGCAAATGTATTTAAATGTCATGTGATATCTCTACACTGCAAAAAATGCATATGCAAAAACTAAACAAAAAAAAACTTAAAGTGGGAGTTGATTTGTTTTTATTTAGCAAAAAAAAATCTGGAGGAAGCAACTTTTTTCTTAAAGTAAGCTGAATAATCATAAATACAAATGTTTTGATAAGTCAATAATTCTTACATAAGGAAAATAAGATTTAATGTCATGATAGAATTACTTTTCCACTTGAAATTGTTTTTGGTCTTAAATTGTTAAGTAAACTCTTACAAGGCACAACTAAAGGTGATATTTATTTACCCTGACATTGCATTTGTGAATTTTAACAAGGGATTATTAAGAGGTTTTTGTGTGGATCAGTGCTTTTTTCATTAATGCATAACCCAAATATCATGTCATGTCATTTCCTAACCCGTTTAATCCAGACCAGGGTAGCAGGGCTACTGGAGCCTATCTTAACTAACATAGAGCACGAGGCAGGAACAAATCCTGGCACAGGGAACTAGTCCATCACGGGGCGAACATACATAAGGGCCAATGTAGTGTCACAAATTCACCTGACCTGCAAGTCTTTGAACAATGGGAGGAAACTAGAGCTCCGGGAGGAAACCCATGCAAACATAGGGAGAATATGCAAACTTCCTGAAGGGAGGACCGGGGACACAAACCTTGGTCTCCTTACTGTAAGGCAGCAGTACTACCACTGGGCCACCATACTGGTTCTATAGCTTATAGTTTGTAACCTTTTCGAATTACTTTTAGATTGACAGTATGGAATAAAAACCAGCCTAAAATTTCAATATTTTACATTTACAGAAAACCTTCAGCTGCATATGAATCCAGATTTAAAGCATGAGAAAAGTAACTAATAAGTTACTGTCAAAAAAAAAAAAAAATCACAAATGGTTCAAAGTCAATATAAGAGCTGTGCCTGCTTCATTGCCTGCACAGTTCTGCATCCTGATTCAACATGTTCCTGTATTTATTTTTTAAGGAAGGGCAAAGTTTTTGAAAACCAGAAAATAATTCTGAAAATAATGATACAGCAAACAATTTTACCCAAACTAAAAATATTGTAAAATTGATTGACCAGACCTGAGACAGGGGAAGAAAGAAAGAAACTGACTGTTGAGGTGAGAAAGATAGCACTCACCTACTAAGATGCTGTATTTCACAAGAATCAACCTGTCTTGGTGCATCTTTCCCTGCCCTGGATTGGTTTAAAGAGGAATGGAATGAGAGGGAGTTGTTACCTCAGAAGGGAGTTGTTACCTCAGACCCCACAGGTAGAAACTGTCACAGACAGTGGACATGGAAGAGGAGAACAAGATTGGGTGACTGACACAGGAATGGAGACTTTTTACAGGAGGGCTGTGTGGCGAAGCAATAAAAATGGAATACAGCCTAGCATAGAGCATTTGATTTGGCCGTTCATGACAGCTACTCATATACTACATTGACTAGGAACTACAGCTCTTGTCTATAAGTACATTAATATAGGACTACTTTCAAGCAACAATTGCAGAACTTTTTCAGTTATCTTTATTTAAAAACTACGTGATGCAAATTTGAAACAACCTCCAGAACTGGAACTGATTTTTTTAAGACCACCAACCTTGCTAGGTGTATTTCAGCCTCCTGTTTGAAAACTATTGAACTAGAAGACAGGTGTTGTCTGTCCCATGAGATTGGTGGGTTGGATGACTATTCTGTGGTACGCTTAGGTGTAGTATGATATTATAACAGTAAAATTTAAATTTTAACCTCAATTACCATATGTGTGCTAGTCAGCTTCTTCTGCAATCTATACTAATAAAAGGCAAAGCCCTCACTGACTGACTGACTCACTCACTGACTCATCACAAATTCTCCAACTTCCCATGTAGGTAGAAAGCTGAAATTTGGCAGGCTCATTCCTTACAGCTTACTTGCAAAAGTTAAGCAGGTTTCATTTCGAAATTCTACACGTAACGGTCGACAACGTCCGCCATGTTGAACTTTCTTATTTATGGCCCCATCTTCATGAAATTTGGAAGGCAGCTTCCCTGGGCTAACCGAAACCGATGTATGTACTTATTTCGGTGGTATGACGCCACTGTCGGCCGCCATATTGAATTTTCCAAACGTCACTAATTCTACAACTTTCCATGTAGGTAGAAGGCTGAAATTTGGCAGGCCCATTCCTTACAGCTTACTTACAAAAGTTAAGCAGGTTTCATTTCGAAATTCTACTTGTAACGGTCATAACGGTCAACAACATCCGCCATATTGAACTTTCTTATTCATGGCCCCATCTTCATGAAATTTAGTAGGCGGCTTCCCTGCACTAACCGAAACCAATGTCCATACTTATTTCGGTGGTATGACGCCACTGTCAGCCGCCATATTGAACTTTCCAACGTCATTAATTCTCCAACTTCCTGTGTAGGTAGAAGGCTGAAATTTGGTATTTATTTCAGTGGTATGATGCCACTGTCGGCCACCATATTGAACTTTTAACGGAAACCGATGTACATACTTATTTCGTTGGTATGACACCACTGTCGGCCGCCATATTGAACTTTCCAACGTCACTAATTCTCCAACTTCCCGTGTAGGTAGAAGGCTGAAATTTGGCAGGCTCATTCCTTACAGCTTACTTACAAAAGTTAAGCAGGTTTCATTTTTCGAAATTCTACGCGTAATGGTCATAACGGTCAACAATGTCCGCCATGTTGAACTTTCTTATTTATGGCCCCATCTTCATGAAATTTGGTAGGCGACTTCCCCGCGCTAAACGAAACCAATGTACATACTTATTTCGGTGGTATGACGCCACTGTCAGCCGCCATATTGAACTTTTCAACGTCATTAATTCTCCAACTTCCTGTGTAGGTAGAAGGCTGAAATTTGGTACTTATTTCGGTGGTATGATGCCACTGTCGGCCGCCATATTGAACTTTTAATGGAAACCGATGTACGTACTTATTTCGTTGGTATGTCACCACTGTTGGCCGCCATATTGAACTTTCCAACGTCACTAATTCTCCAACTTCCCGTGTAGATATAAAGCGGAAATTTGGCAGGCTCATTCCTTACAGCTTACTTACAAATGTTAAGCAGGTTTCATTTCGAAATTCTATGCTTAATGGTCATAACGGTCAAACAAAGTCCGCCATGTTGAACTTTCTTATCTATGGCCCGATCTTCTCGAAATTTGGTAGGCAGCTTCCCTGTACTAACCGAAACCAATGTACGTACAGTAATCCCTCCTCGATCGCGGGGGTTGCGTTCCAGAACTCCCCGTGATAGGTGAAAATCCACGAAGTAGAGACCATATGTTTGTATGGTTATTTTTATATATTTTAAGCTCTTAGAAACTCTCCCACACTGTTTTGTAAATATTCTACGCACAGTTGTACAGTAAACCCTCGTTTTTAGAGGTTGATCCGCTCCAGCCACATAAATGGATTTCCAAGAAGTAGGATTCTTTATTTATAAATCTAATATTTTCGCAGTTAGAGCATTGAAAACCTGTTTACGACCTTCTAAATACGTATTTTAACATTATTGGAGCCCTCTAGACATGAAGTAACACCCTTTAGTCAAAGGTTTAAACTGTGCTCCATGACAAGACAGAGATGACAGTTCTTTCTCACAATTAAAAGAATGCAGACATATCTTCCTCTTCAAGGTGCGCCGTCAGGAGCAGAGAATGTCAGAGAGAGAGTATAGTAAACAATCAAAAATCAATAGGGCTGGGGCGCTTTTAAGTATGCAAGCACCGCGATAAATGAAGGGATCAATGTGAAGGTAGCCTTTCAGCATTTTTTTACAGGCGCGTCCGTATCTTCTAAGCAAACAGCGACTGTGCAAACAGCCCCTCTGCTCACACCCCCTCCGCCAGAAGCAGATAATGGGGCCAATCATACGTCTCCCTGATGGTATTGCATGATGGATAAGTATCTGCCTGTATTTCTCACAAAGAGTGAGACAGAGAAAAGCAAACAATGAAAAATCAATACGGGCTGTTAGAGCTTTTCAGTGTGCGAAGCAGCGCGCGGGAAGCATATCGTATATCATTGAGGAGTTTTATTTAATATAGCAGAATACCCGCGCTTCGAAGCGGAGAAGTAGTGTGTTAAAGAAGGTACGAAAAAGATAAGGAAAAATTTTAAAAATAACGTAACATGGTTGTTAATGTAATTGTTTTGTCATTGATATGAGTGTTGTTCTCATATCTATCTATGTATCTATATATATATATCTATCTATCTCTATCTATATATATATTATATATATATATATATATATATATATATATATATATATATGTTGTTCTCATATCTATCTATATATATATATCTATCTATCTATATATATATATATATACCCGCGCTTGGCAGCGGAGAAGTAGTGTGTTAAAGAAGGAAAGAGAAAGAAAAGGAAACATTTTGAAAATAACGTAACATGATTGTCAATGTAATTGTTTTGTCACTGTTATGAGTGTCGCTGTGATATATATATATATATATAGCAAAATACCAGCTTCACAGCGATGTCATGTGTTAAAGAAGTTATGAAAAGAAAAGGAAACATTTTAAAAATAATGTAACATGATTGTCAAAGTAATTGTTTTGTGTATTTGGCGGCAGCGTCACGAAGTTGTTTTCGGCAGCTGCATCAGAAAATGTACCACGACGTCTGACACGCCTCCTTTTTACTGTTTTCTCACAGCTTGGATTGCTGCTGTCATATATATACACACACACACACACACACACACATACATATATATATATATATATATACATACATATATACACATACATACTGTATCTTCATATCTACATATCTATATACATATCTACATATACACATATATACATACATACCTATCTACATCATATATACACACACATACATACACACACAAATTATATATATGTGTGTATGTATGTATGTATGTATGTATGTATGTGTGTGTGTGTGTATATATATATATATATATATACACATACATATACTTGTGTGTATGTTTGTATGTGTCTATATGTGTGTGTATAGGTTTGGTCACTGAGTGCAAGGGAAAAATAATAAATTATAGTCTATAAGTTATTAAACAGTAAAACATTAACGTTTTAAGAAGTACAGGTACATTGAAATTACATTTTCTATGTGAACGTTCAAATTTGTGCCTCTGGTAATGTGCCTTACCGGCATTTAAAGAAAATTAGTTTTGTGTCCTCGCCTTTTGGGGACAGTCGCGGTGGGTCTTGTGTAGACTGGTGAGACGTCCGCGCCATTAATCGGCTGTGATGGCACTGTCAGTCCTCCACTCGTGTGCGTGTCTTCATAATTCGAGGTGAGGACCTGATAATCGTATACGTGCAAAAGAAAGTGTGAATCGCCTTAATATTATTTTGCCGTGGTGTAGAAAAGGGGTCCCGTGTTTGCACTTGTTTGGGCTATAGCGCAGGGGGAGGATGAAAACAATTAAAAGTGCTCACTTTGACTTAAGGCAGAAGCGCCTCAAGGCCGTCAGCGTCTCAAAGGCCGGCACAGCTATGCACGCGCGCTGGCTGCTCGACTTTTGCTGGGCAGGAGACCCCAGTTTTTGCAGACACGTTCATGATATCAAAAGTCTCAGCGCTCTTTGGAGGTCATTCATATATATATATAGCAAAATACCCGCCTGCAGCGGAGAAGTAGTGTGTTAAAGAAGTAATGAAAAAGAAAAGGAAACATTTTAATAATAACGTAACATGATTGACATTGTCATGAGTGTTGCTGTCATATATATGCCTGTCTAAATAAGTCACCCTCGCTTTGCTCTTACTTTTTTACCATTCATTTAATCATGGCTAGTGGTGGAAAAATTATAAAATGGAAGGAGGATGGCTTTACCAAAACAATTATTGATGGCGAATCGATTATTCTTAAAGCTTGAATTGGTGATCTGTTTTTCTGTGTTAACCTCATATTTTTTCATACTTCTTCTCAAACTAAGGTGGTGCGAGGGTAAAATGAATCGGGATGCGCTGATCAATGTAATCGGTGTACCAGGAATTCATGCATTGACAAAAGCTCCCTTTGCTTGTAATGCAAAGTGTGATTAAATGCATTATTTTTTAACGCGTTATGGAGCACATGCATCGAAGCTTCTCAGCTGTGCTTGTGCTAAGAAAAGGAAAGATTTTAAAAATAACGTAACACGATTGTCAATGTGACCTTTTGTAAGTAGTGCCTGGAGGATTCAGTGTGTAGAAACTCTAGAGACAGCATGTGTATTAACTTGTGGATTTTTCTGTGAGTATTTGGTGGCAGTCTGACGAAGTTGCTTCGGAAGACGGCGTTAGCATGAGCTCAGCTCAGAGCGAAATGAGGTGGGAGGGAGATGATGACGTGACTCCCCCCGCCTTAACTGTCAATCCCCACAAACACAGTCTCGGAATTTGCATAAGCACACCCCTTCACCTACAATTTTAACTTAGTTACAAAGTGATCAAAACTCTCGTTTATATCCTCGTCCTCTCATTAAACTTGTATCCCGCATTACCTGTGGGCATGTGAAACGCCAGCGGTAGCCTGTCTATGAACTTAATTTAAAGTTTAGGTTTACACCTTGCTTTCTTTCCGAGGTAGCAGCACTCATGAATATGGTAGTATATGCCACTCGCTCGCTTCTTATTGTTTCGCTGCCTTCTCAAGTATATAATGCATGTTTTCTTAAGCGCTTTTTGGAGGTCTTCCTGGTTTTCTACGCACTGCGTTGACAGTCAGTTCACGTGATTACGTGGGAGGCGTGATGATGTCACACGAAACTCCGCCCCCCACGTCATTTCAGCTCAACTCTATTACAGTTAATGGAGAAAATACCTTCCAGTTATGACCATTAGGCGTAGAATTTCGAAATGAAACCTGCCCAACTTTTGTAAGTAAGCTGTAAGGAATGAGCCTGCCAAATTTCAGCCTTCTACCTACACGGGAAGTTGGAGAATTAGTGATGAGTCAGTGAGTGAGTAAGTGAGTGAGTGAGTGAGTGAGTGAGGGCTTTGCCTTTTATTAGTATATATATATATATATATATATATATATATATATATATATATATATATATATATATATATATATATATAGATAGATAGATAGATAGATAGATAGATATATATATATAATGTGTGTGTGTATGTATGTACAGTATGTATGTGTATATATAGAGAGAGAGACATAGATATAGATATATAGATATATATATAGATATTAGATATATATATAGATATAGATATATATATACTGTATATATAATGTGTGTGTATGTATGTATGTGTATATAAATATATATGACAGCAACACTCATAACAGTGACAAAACAATTACATTGACAATCATGTTATGTTATTTTCAAAATGTTTCCTTTAATTTTTCATTACTTCTTTAACACACTACTTCTCCGCTGCGAAGCGTGGGTATTTTGCTATTTTTAATAAATTTGCAAAATCCTCAAGTAAACCTTTTTCACGTTGTCATTATGGGGTATTGTGTGTAGAATTCTGAGGAAAAAAATGAATTTAATCCATTTTGGAATAAGGCTGTAACAAAACAAAATGTAGAAAAAGTGACGCGCTGTGAATACTTTCCGGATGCACTGTATGCCAGCATGCTCAAGTCTGTCTAGCTTTTTATCAGCTAGCACCTTCATACCAAATGGTATGGTACCAAATGGTAATGATCTGCTCCTTTTAAACTTATGAAGTTCATCTGGCTTCACTCAAGTCATAGCTTAAACACCTTTCACTGTCCCCTGTTAATTGTTAAACACATCTTGAAAGCACTGCAACCAAACACCAACTTCTCTGATTTTCTGCAAGACTCACATTTTTAATTTGTTTCAAATTCATACAGAGCTTCTGTAGTCCTTTCTAGCCATGTAACACTGGTCCCGCATCCTGTCACAGTTATCAGCGGCAGACAAATTTCTTGCACATTACATACAGTATGTGACAGTGTAACAGGGTATTGGATCCAAAATTGGGATATATTTCTCAGTATATGTTTTCACCTTTTGAAGTATTTGCTTGCTGTATTAGCAAATGTGCAAATACCTGTTCATATATTTTTTTATACATTTTGATAATGGAAGCTCTCTTATCAATTTCCCTAGATTATTATTTTCATTTACTACAAAATCTGCCTGAAAAAATTGCTTGTTGTTGAATCTTATTAATTGTGCAGAAAACAGACCTAGTTCAAGTTCTTCACTTTGCACATATTTAGTTTCTGTAGTCTGCTGTTTGTTACTATTTGCCTTTACACTCAGCTAAGGCAGTTCCTTGTTACATCTCCCATTTATTTTTTAACAGTGCTCAGTAAAAGCAAACAGTCAATTGTCACTGCAGCATAATATCAAACATAGTCTTGTTTTTTTTACCACAACATAGACGTTTCATACAAAGTCCTTAGTGTGACCTGATCTTTTAACCATTTTCAGCAACAGCAGCAATGCATTTGTTGTATAGCCCAAAATTACACAAGGAATACCTCAATGGGATTTAACAGGAATTTTTTTGACATTCCCCAGCCTTGACCCTCTAAGAAGACAAGAAAAAACTTCCAAAATAAACCTTGTAGGGGAAAAATTGGAAGAAATCTTAGGAAGGGCAATTCAGAGAGAGATCCCCTACCAGGTAGGGTGGGCGTGCAATGGGCATCAAAACAGAATACAAGTAATGCTCTTTCCATCCTATTCTCTAGATGACCCGTCTATAATTTTCACCTCAGAAATATAATACAATAGTGCAAACTACTTTGCTCTTTTACAGCTCTTCTCACAAAATGCAGGCACAGAGCCCTGCGGCAACTCTCAAGGCAAAATTAAATAATAGATTATACCACTCACTAATTACAGAACTGTCATATACAAGCATGCAGATTTGTTGAAATACATTAAAAACAAAGTAGAAACTAATTAAGATAAGTGAAAAATAACAATATCTGTCCATCACCTATTTTTAGAATCACTGCCAAATTGTCAAAAAGGAGTTAGATAAGCCAGACACAGTCAGAGTCCTGGAGATCTCGGCCAACAAGCCACCTCTCACCTATTGGCTATTCTAGAGCTGAGTCAGTGTTAGACTAGCTAATCTGATGAAAGGAACGTTCTACCCGAAGGTTCCAGTGCTCCTTTATCTGAGATGACTTTTCCATAGGCAGGCAAACAACTTGGCAGTAGAACAGTGGCACATAAGGATACCGACAAGAGAAACAGAATAGGGGAGGGTTAGTAACAGTTCATAAGTATCATATTAGTTATAATTCAGTAGTCTAAATCAGCAGTTCTTCTCATGGTATGGTAAACAAAAGTAGTAAGTCTTCAGCCTGGATGTAAAGTCTAAAGGGGCCCCCTCATATATTGTTGTAGCAGAAGTTCTACCACTTTTTTTTCTTACAACATCATGTTCTGTACACCATGGAAAGGTATGTGTTTCAGCTGTATCTGTGATTTGGAGGTCTATGGGGGTAAGTCATGTAACCATTTTGAATCTCAATTGATTGTCTGAGGGTGTTGTGTCATCTTCACTGTTCGCCCCATAGGTTATGTCTTGTCTTATTATACCCTGTCATCCTCCTAGAAACATCCTTAGGTGTTTTTGCTTCCTTCTTAGGATGGTCCAGTTTGAGTGTGTTTGATCTGTTGTGCACTTGTTTTATCAATGTTCTAAGCATCCACTATTATATATTTTGACATCTCAGTCTGGACTCTAATTGGAGATCGAGAAGAGGAAGAGAGTGAGGGCAGAGCCAAGGATCAAATGCTGGAAGTTGAAAAAGAAGATATAGTAAGGGTGACAGCAAGAAGGGTGCTTGGTATGACATCTGGATGGAGGAAGGAGGAAAAGGAAACTTGGTGACGGAATGGAGAAGTACAGGAGGATATACAGAGGAAGAGGATGGCAAAGAAGTGGGATAGTCAGAGAGATGCAGAAAGTAGACAAGTGTACAAGGAGATAAGGCGCAAGGTGAAAAGACAGGTGACAAAGGCTAAAGAAAAAGTGTATGATGAGTTGTATGAGAGGTTGTACACTAAGAAGGGAGGACCTGTACCGACTGACTACACAGAGGGACAGAGCTGGGAAAGATGTGCAGCAGGTTAGGGTAATAAAGGATAAAGATGGAAATGTACTCACAAGCGAGAAGAGTGTGTTGAGCAGATGGAAAGAGTACTTTGAGAGGCTTATGAATGAAGAGAACAAGAGAGAGAAGAGGTTGGATGACGTGGAGATAGTGAATCAGGAAGTGCAATGGATTAGCAAGGAGGATGTAAGGACAGCTATGAAGAGGATGAAGAATGAAAAATCCATTGGTCCAGATGACATACCTGTGGAAGCATGGAGGTGTTTAGGAGAGATTGCAGTGGAGTTTTTAAGCAGATTGTTTAATGGAATCTTGGAAAGTGAGAGGATGCCTGAGGAGAGGAGAAGAAGTGTACTGGTGCCGATATTTAAGAATAAGGGTGATGTGTAGGACTGTAGTAACTACAGGAGGATTAAATTGATGAGCCACAGCATGAAGTTATGGGAAAGTTAAGTGAAAGCTAGGTTAAGAAGTGAGGTGATGATTAATGAGCAGCAGTATTGTTTCATGCCAAGAAAGAGCACCACAGATGTGATGTTTGCTCTGAGGGTGTTGATGGAGAAGTATAGAGAAGGGCAGAATGAGTTGCATTGCATCTTTGTGGACCTGGAGAAAGCATATGACAGGGTGCCTCGAGAGGAGTTATGGTATTGTATGAGGAAGTCAGGAGTGGTAGAGAAGTATGTAAGAGTTGTACAGGATATGAACGAGGGAAGTGTGACTGTGGTGAGGTCTGCGGTAGGGGTGATGGATGCATTCAAGGTGGAGATGGGATTACATCAGGGATCGGCTCTGAGCCCTTTCTAATTTGTAATGGTGATGGACAGGTTGACAGATGAGATTAGACAGGAGTCTCCTTGGACTATAATGTTTGCTGATAAAATTGTGATCTGTAGCAATAGTAGGGAGCAGGTTGAAGAGACCCTGGAGAGGTGGAGATATTTTCTAGAGAGGAGAGGAATGAAGGTCAGTAGGAACAAGACAGAATACATGTGTGTAAATGAGAGGGAGGTCAGTGGAATGGTGAGGATGGAAGGAGTAGAGTTGGAGAAGGTGAATGAGTTTAAATACTTGGAATCAACAGAAGTAATGGGGATTGTGAAAGAGAGGTGAAAAAGAGAGTGATGGCAGGGTGGAATGGTTGGAGAAGAGTGTCAGGAGTGATATGTGACAGACGGGTATCAGAAACAGTGAAAGGGAAAGTCTACAGGACGGTAGTGAGATCAGCTATGTTATATGGGTTGGAGACGGTGGCACTGACTAGAAAGCAGGAGACAGAGCTGGAGGTGGCAGAGTTAAATATGCTAAGATTTGCATTGGGTGTGACGAGGATGGGCATGATTAGAAATGAATACATTAGAGGGTCAGCTCAGGTTGGACAGTTGGGAGACAAAGTCAGAGAGGTGAGATTGCATTGGTTTGGACATGTGCAGAGGAGAGATGCTGAGTATATTGGGAGATGGATGCTAAGGATAGAGCTGCCAGGCAAGAGAAAAAGAGGAAGGCCTAAGAAAAGGTTTATGGATGTCGTGAGAGAGGACATGCATGTGGTGGGTGTAACAGAACAAGATGCAGAGGACAGAAAGATATGGAAGAAGATGATCCGCTGTCGCAACCCCTAATGGGGGGTCTCACTCTTTTTCCTTCCTGCAGGATCTCTTGTACCTCTATGGTAACAATAAGCTTGTCTAAGTTGATTGTCTTTCACTGCTTGGTCTTTGTTTATCACAACTGACTGTAGCAGACTCCTGCTTCTCCTCATGAATCTCTGTGCTGGACTGGCATTGAACCCTTGCAAGGGAGGGTTGTTGTGTTTTAAAACAGAAAGAAGGTTCTGTGTTTGTTTAGTTTCATTTTGCCATCAGCTGTTTTGTAGTTTTGCAAACAGATTGTGCTTTATAATTGAGTTGGAGGTAAGTGGGTGACGATGTCAGATGCTCCAGGTCCCAGTATGTTTGAATTCCTGGGAGCAAAAACTGTGGTCCATTATCAGTCACTATGGCATCTGGGTTGCCATAGCTTTCCGGGGCCAGACGTGATTCTCAAACAAGAATAAACATATGAAGACAACCCCTTAAAAAGTTTGTAGTGAATAGTGGCAAATCTGCCGCTGCAAGGGCTATACCCATGGGGCTTCTTAATAACACATCCATAATGAAGCTTAATGATTAATTTGTACATTGCAACAAACGATAGTGGGAGACACACACAGACCACTGCAACTTCTTTGCTACATGCATTTCTGTCTGCTACAATATTTTTCTGTCATTTTTACTATTGCATCACCACATGAGATAACAGCTGATAGTGTTTATATGAGGTTTGTAGTCTATCTATACATATACTATTTGTTAAAATGCTGCAGCTATATTCTGACATTACACAGTAATGCTAAATTCCATTAGTTACTTGTTTACATGTGCTGTCAGAAGCTGTGCTTTACTGGTATTGTTAGGCAGATTTGTTGATTGCAGATGTTTTGAGTACAGTAATATGCATTTTCTATTGCTCTTTGTTATCAGTTTTCGTAACTGCAGTTCTTTTGACAGGGTGTGACAAACCGCTTACTTCGAATCTATGTTTTGCAGTTCATGTTTATATGGCTGCCAGCTCTTTTAAACTTTCATTGACATCTACACTATCATCGTAATGGTGAACAACAGAGAGCACACACAGCACCCTTGACTATGTATCATTTACTTTTACCACTCATCCATTGATTATCTTTGAATGCCAATGTATGTTCTGATGTTATAGAAAGGTTTTTCATTTGCAACAGGTTATATTTATTTTTAACATGTGCAATGTACTCTATCCACATGCAACACACATTTATATGTTGACCCAGGGTCATTTTAGGAGACTTTTTTTACTATAGACAGCTTATTGTAATCAGGAGCTTGCTCTCAGCTGAACCAGGTTAACGAGAGCACCACTGCCACCACTTTGAGAATCACCTTAATGAGGAATTGGATGGGTTTAAAAATGTAACACTCAGTGAGACGTTTAATTGTTACCATTCATGTATATATTATATATCTGGGTTATCAAGACAATGTTTGCCATGACGTGAGAATGAGCTTTTAGCTTGTAAAGAGTAGTAATTGGTCTATCATCTCCAAGGTAGTCAATTTTCCAGTAAGCACTAAATGTAAATAGGTCTCTTCTGACTTTTGTCCAAGGTATTCGTGCAATTTTACATTGATACATTGTTCTTTTCACCTGCCATGTGTCTAAAACCATGCAGATTGCACAGTTTCCTATGTAGGTCTTTAGGACTTTGTGCAAACCAGACCAGTACACACATTCTCTCACTCAATGAAGACAACCTTTAATACTTCGGTGTGATGGGTGAATTCTCTCCATATTTCCTGATGACAGGCCATGTGAAATTACTGTTTACCCACCTCTCAGTATTACACCATGTTCTAAACTAAGCTCAAGCTGCAATGAAAAAATGGCCTTCACTAGTGATCTTTCCCTTGGTGTATGATCTGTTTCAGTGACTTTTGCATTTTGTCTTTCTCTGTTTCTGCAAGGATTTTCTGCATCCTTTTCCCAGATATTGGTAAATCCAAATGTTTTTTACTCAATTTCAGTTTCAACCGATCCTTCTGTTGCACATTTATGTAAGTAACCTAAACTGAGTGTGCCTTCTACATGCAAATGTCAACCTGGAACATCTGTAACATTTATATTTCTGCAGTCTCAGCAGCATTCTCTGAAGTCTCCTTGGTGCACCTAGCAGTGGCTTCTTCATCATGATTTCCTAAGGTTTGTGGTCAGATTAGACTTCCACTTTCTGTCATAAATGTATTGATGGAATTTCTCTGTACAAAACAAGATGGCTAGATAGTCTTTTTCTATTTGAGCATAGCATCTCTCATTGGCTGTGCTCTGCTTCTATAGACTATAGGTTGACCTGCCTGGATGAGTTCTGCTCCTAACCCTGTCTCTGATGAGTCACACAGCAGAATGAAGTCTTCCTCTGGATTATAACACTTTAGATCAGCGTTTCTCAACTTTTAAGTATTTGAGACCCGAGTTTTCATAACAGTTTTAATCGCGCCCCCCCTAACGTTTTTTTGAAATGTAGATGCATATTTTATTATACCTACTTAACTTTTATCGACATTTATCTAACTCTATATTGTTCTAGTATCAGAATGTAGTTTAAGTTAATTTGTTTTGGTTTCAACAGATGTTTTTTTCATATTTTTGATTCTTGTTTTCTTTTTTTCACATCTTTGCGCCCCCCTTTTTGTTACTTCGCACCCCCCTAGAGGGTCCCACCCCACAGGTTGAGAACCACTGCTTTAGATATAATATTTTATAAATGCCTTGCACATCAGTCCTTTCCAAAACTAGATCTTTCTGTGTTAGTTGTTTTAAGACCTCACAAATATCAGATGGTTGCTCAGAGAATTTGGACAAGTAGCTAACCATTTGTTCAAATTTATGTAGCTCTTTTGTGCCAGATGGCCTTGAATTTTCACAGTATGTATTTTTAAGTCTTCAGACATTAGCCTATGTCCAATGTAAGGAGCTTCTTGGCCTTTTCTTAGCTTGAATTTCTGTGTGTTTAGCTTATTTTTATGCTCTATGCACCACTCTAGAAGCTGTTTTAACTTGTCATCATGCTCTGTCACAGCTAGTTTATCATTCCCACGAATGACTAGGATATCATCTGCAATGGTACACACACCTGCTAGACCATCTAGTGCTTGGTTTAGCTGGTGCAGGAACACTTCCAGTACAGAGTTTATACCCATAGGCATCCATAACCATCTATGCCAACCAAAAGGTTTGTCAAGTAGGTTGAATATTCCGTCACTTTCATGTGCCAGAACCTATTCTTCATGTAAAACACAGTAAAAACACTAGCTTTGGCCAGATCTGGTAGCACAGATTACATTGTTGGAAGAGGAAATTTGTTGCTTCTAGTGTTCTATTGAGAGGCCTTGAATCATATGCTGAGCAGGTCCCTTTTTCCATTCATATTGTTTCCCACAAAATATACAGTTTTTAATCTTTATCTCGATACTTTTTATTGTATCAATAGTGCACTGAGGATATGTCCATAAAGAGAATTGATGAAATATATTAAAGATTCCTAGGTAACCATCGTAATATAATATGTATTTTATGCATTTATGTATTGATTATGTAAATACTTCAAATCAATAACACACTAGCAGATTCAAGTTCTGTAACTAGCCTCATCATTTGTTGTGGATAGAGAGCCAAAGCTGAATCGTGCAGATACTGCAAATGGCTTACATTTTGACCTGACGCCTAACTACAATAAAATAATATGAAACCATTCTGAACAAAATTTATTGACTTGCCTTGCATTTGTGGTTTATTTCTCATAATTTGCTTTGAAACAGATAACAGATATAACCTACTAGTTGGGACTGCACTTTTAATAATGGAGGGACTGTCACCATTGAACATCAAATCACAAATCACATCAATTCCCAAACAAACTCCCAGGAAGTTAGTCTAACTTTGCAGTAGTTGTGCCCATCAGAGAACAGCCTCTACTTTAAAAAGTAAAGAGAGAGAGCAAAAAGGTCTAGGACATGTTAGGAAGAAATGGGTTATTTCAGGAGAGGACAGAAGAAAAACATACCCAAACAAAGAGGAAAATGCACACAAAAAATATACCCAGGGATGTGGAAGAATGCAGAAAACAAAGGAATCCTTAGAAAGGCCTATAGCAAAATATCTGTGGGGGTGAGATAGGGCAATGTAGAAATTTTAAGTGGAATTATGATAATTTGGGCTTTTAGAAACAGATGTAATGTTCTTAAAAATCAGGTCTCAGTTAAGAGGACCAGACAGTAGAAGATCACATTTGCAGACTAATTGGAAATGCAATATCTTAGAGTCAACTTTGTACATTTTACAGAGACAGGCAGAAGTGGAAAGAGTACTAAAAACTCTACTCAAGTAGAAATATTTTTACTTAGACAAAAATGTACTTAACTAAATGCAAATTACATGGAAACTACTCAAGTAAAAGTAAAAAAGTACAATCTGACAAAATGACTCAAGTTAAAGCACAATTTAATTGCCAAAAAAAACCTAAATTGGTAAATATCCTCAACTATACATGTTGAACTTTAGAGAGCATACACAGAATATGCATAGCAACAGAGTAGATTTTATTTATCAAAAGTCATATTCATTAAATTTATATGCATACACATACTTACAACTAGAAAAGAGTGTTTTGTATAAGGCAATTAAATTTCAAAGTCTAATTATTATGTACATTCCTAGCAAAGGTGTAGTAAACAATTGTTCAGAATTATCCCTAATATACTGTACAGTAAGTTAACAATGTAGTCTGTAGGTATCAATTAAAAACCATCATTTCAGACAGAAGAGACAGTGGAAATAAATTTTGCAAATAAAGTTTTACAATAGGAGACAAAAGAAATTAAAGCAGTTATCTACATCTAAACAGCAAGAGGCTTTTTAATCTTATTGACATTAGACAAGTAGAATCAGTACAGCACAGATTATACAAACAAGTTTGAAAAACTGAGATTAATGTGGTCTGGCCACATTCCATCAGATGCACGAAAGTACTGTAAAAGAAAAACAAATGTTTAATCATTTTGAGCAGAAATGTTCTCAAACAAAAAGGGCTGTTAACTATTGCTAATATGAAGTGCATGTCTACAGGTCCTGTTTATTTTGTCAGTTATTACTAAAAATGTGCTTTGACAAATACAACACTGTGTGTTTGCTGCTGATTATGTGTAATGTCAAAATAAATTTGCTTTTAAGACAATACAGCTGTTGTATTTGCTAAGTGCACCTCACTTATGTATTACGCACTGAAGGGAAGCATTTTTTAAAAATGGTGCTGCCTGCTACTGTGTCTTATCCTTTCAGACAACTGGACACTAATTCAACCACAACAATACTTGGCTACAGTGGCAGAGTTATAGGTCATAGGGTTTATGCACAGACCTTGTTGGCACCTTTTATAAAAAAAAATGATAATTTAATAGTTAAGTTACTGGCAGCAGAGCTGTTATTCAATAAACCTTATGAAAGGTTTCAAAGCATAAACAACTATATATTTTGAAGAAAATATTTGGGTCCAATTTTAATGATTTACACATTTGAATTGTATGACACATTTCCATCACACTGAATCAAGTAATCTTAAAATAAGTTTTCTTTTCTCAGATTTTTACAGTTTAAATGATTTAGATACTAAAGTTTTAGAAAAACAGTTATATAAAACATAATACCTTAGAAAGATAGGCTGTACTTAATGTGATTTGTTTTTGTTAACTTAAAGGTTCAAATATATTAATGTTATTTCTGCTTCAGGATTTAAATAAATATTCCATCCATTTTGTAAGATTTACATGTTTCAGTTGTTTGACAAATATTTATTAAAAATGCATTGTATAATCCTAAAATGTTTATTTTTCTCTGATTTATTTAATTGAAATTCCAGATATGTACTTTTAGGAAAATACATTAAAAATATATATTATTGAATATATCAATTGTGCTTGTGGAAGAAATTTAACAGACACTCCCCACGTGGTGTCCCGTATAGGCAGTAAACACAGGCAGGAAAAAGTGTCAGTCGTTATTCTTTATTATCGAAGTCTTGCAAGAGGCAACACAACATATCTTATTAGCAAGTGTTACAAAGGTAAGGAGTTTCCTCTACACTATATTTATACAATTCATTTATTAGATCAAAATTCCAAGGAATTCATTACACAATCAGAAAACCTTTAACATGATTAGATACACCCAGTTGCTGATGGGACCTGACAAACATTGATACCTTAAATAACCACAATTAACCCAGTCCACTAGGTTGATTGACAGTCCTGTCAGTTTTGGGAGTATGTGACTTTTTAAATGCAACCCTGAGATTTTGCTCCTTTTCCTTGTTCCCATGGTTTGTTAAACAAGGGTCTAATTTTTTATAATCCAGCGGGGTTCATAGACAGGAAGCTTAGCCTAAGCATTACAATACAAGAATGATTATGCCTTCTATATGACCTTCCCTTTAGCTTTTATATATGTTTTTTCCGATTATGCCACTAAAATGCATTTATCATAGCGAATAATAAAATAACAGTTTCAGCCTTTAAGCATAAGCTCAGAAGATAAACTAAGAAAACTCAAGCAGCAACTCAGCAGTTAATAAAGTTGGTCTTCTTTTAACAATTACCTGGTCACCTGCTAGGTGCATTTCGAACCTGGGTACAAAGTGTTTAGCTCTGTTTCCAAATTTAAAAAAATGTTGTGATCCCTTGGACGACAGTGCAGGACAAGGGATTTATCTTTATGTAAATATAGGATAGTCACATATGCAAAACTCACTATTTTAAGTTAAATCAACTTAATTCAGCTGTGTATGGTGAAAATGGGCATACTATGTTTTGAATATTAAAAAACTGATAATTTTGAGTAAGATGTTATCCATCCATCCATTATCCAACCCGCTATATCTTAACCACAGGGTCATGGGGGTCTGCTGCAGCTAATCCCAGCCAACACAGGGCGCAAGTCAGGAAACAAACCCTGGGCAGTGCGACAGCCCACTGCAGGGCACGTAAGATGTTATATTAACTGAAAATAAATAAAGTGAACAACCCCCTTTTTTTCGGACTGCACTTTTAATTGAGGGATTTTAATGATTTGTTATCATTAGCCTAAAAAAGTTCAAATATCTATCCATTCATCCCTTTACATGAAGAACTGTTGCAATGTGCAGGCGTACTGTGGCAGCACTTCACCTGTTCATTTTTGCTAGAAAAATATTTGTGTAGTTTCTGCAATATAGTCTGTTAAGTTTTCCTCAAATTAATTTACTTCCAAACACTTGGATTTTAATATACTATTTATTTATAATGCTGTGTTTTTGTGGTTAAAAAGATTTAACAGCATTTAACAAGTATTTAAAAATATCAATTTTTAAATATTGGTTTAAAATGTTTATAAAGGTGAAAGAACACAGTTTGTTTTGGATTTATTAGAGCTAATTTCATACTCTGAAAAAGCTTAAAATTGTTAAATAAATATAATGTAAAATGTTTATTTGCATATTAACATTGTCAAGGATAATTTTTTGAGTGCAAAACTACTGTGTAAACAATTAAAATTCTGTCAACATTATCACTAGATTAAACTATTTCAGTTAGAGTCTGATATATTGGCTTAGTAGCTATTACATTTAACTACAGTAAACCATTTATAACATTTATAGACTCAGAATATAGAAATATGTTTAGTGGTAGAGTGTATTTTTTATATATTATGATTAAAAACTAAATGAGGTGGATCGGAAATTCTTTAGAGTGCAATATTACCATATAACATGCAGTGTTTTAACAACTATATTATGGAACCACTGTGAGTCTATAGCAATACAAAAATTATCCATAAAATGTATTTGATCTTGGAAAAAAATTAATTGATACTGGCAGCTAAAGTACTGGTTAAAAATAAATATATATACATTTATCTTTAATTGTGCAACAGTTTTTACTGTTAAAATTTAATTCATCCATCCATCCATTATCCAACCTGCTATTTCCTAACTACAGAGTCACGGGGGTCTGCTGGAGCCAATCCCAGCCAACACAGGGCTCAAGGCACGAAACAAACCCTGCCCACCGCAGAAATTTAATTCATTGTACGTTTTATTTTTTAAAGTACACTAGTTATTTTAGTTATTCCTACACTGAAAGAATGGCATGTCAGATTAAAATAAAAAAATATTTACATTAATTGCACATAATAAAATTATTTATATCAAAAATAATTTAATTATGCCTAATGCACTAAATTAATTATATGCTGAAGCAACATATTTTTATATGAAATGAATTAAACTTTTTCATTTTCTGTTAAATTAATTATATTATGTTAAATGCACTTGTCAATAAAGCATAATATTTTAACAATTGTTTTATCTACTTATTAAAAAATGTACCTCACCAAGTTACTTAGCTATAACCTTTTTAGGTTGTCAATTATACATGTTCCAGTATCATTTTATAGTTCATGTTCAAAGTTATTAATAAGAAATAAACAGGTTTGCTTACACCAAAGCTAGTTTTATTTGGCAAAAAAATACAATCTGACAAAAATACAAAAGATTATTATTCAAAAGCTGAAATGTACAACAGTTGTACAAGATCACTGCTTCTTTGGCTGTGCCAGAATGCCATGCCCAATGTATAACTAAATATGAACACAAAATGCACCTTGGATAGAGTGTTATATTATAAAATACATGTATTTATATTTATGTAATTGTATATATTATAAAATAAATGTTAAATATTAGTAAAATATAAAGTGCAAAAGTTGCTGCTTGGCACTTTCTTTCACAATTTTTTTTTCAAACGAGTAAATTCGGTAACTGCATTGTATTGTATTCGAGTGTATTATTTATTTGTCTCTATTAATAGTACTTATTTGGTTGAGCAATATTATGATAATACTAATGAACAGCAATGCTGCAAGTAGCTGACTCGTAACGAATGTCAGAATGTTTCTTTTTTTAAAAGTACGTAAACGTACTTATACTAAGCAAGTAAATCTAGACAACTTAATAGTACCTTTACTAACTTGATGGTATTTAGTGAGGATAGTTTAATAAAACATTAAAAGACAATACAAGGAAAAACTCAAAATGGAGTAACATTAGTCTGTGTGATTAAGTGTTTTACATGAATATCTGAATATTTCTCGTGGTTTTTTTTTTTTCTTCTTTTTTTAACTGTTATTTCACTAAAAGTTTGCTCTTAACTGGCTACAATAACTCAAACCCACAACCTGTTGCTTCTTTGAAAGTCATATGACTTTATCACCAGGTTATCCAAACTCCCCTGATGATAAATCCGCTTAGTGCATATTAATTTCCATTGAGGACTAAATATAACAATTTTGACTTCTACTTAAATGACTGAAATTAGTATATTGTACATCCCACAAGATTCAAAAAATTAAACATGATTGAGTTATTTTCAACAGTCAAATATAAACAATACATGTAATATAAAGTAAATAGTTTTTTGTAAATGTTACATCCTGCTATTTCCCTTTTTTCAGTGTAATAACTGAGATGTAATTATAAAAATAAACTAAAAATATAAATATGTAGTGCTTGTTTCTTACCAGGCTGAAACACTGTCATATACAGGTATACAGTACATACTCCTTGTATGTAAACTGTTGACTAGTTTGTCAAAGTTATTTTTGCAGTGCACAGCACTTAATGACTGTAATCCCTAAACTTAATAAATGTTGGGTTAGAGTTACAGTGGAACATGAGTGCTTTTTGACCCTTTCACTGTAAGTTCATTAAGCGACTTTCCTTTATAATAGTGGTAGTGGGCTGTCTTGTCTTTTTTCATCATCACCACAACAACTAACAGATGCACTTTTTGCTTCTGTACCTTGTCACAAGAATAGACTGGAGACATGAAAAAGGTTTGGGGCATCCACCCGTATATTATTTCCTTGCTACAAAATTAGTTTAAAAGGATGTACAGTGCGTACAGGTTTGATTCCAAGACAGAACTAATTCTCTGGCACAAAGATGGTGGCTTTAAAGGAGAGTTGTGGAAGTGATGTTATTATTGGGGCCAGAACCAGAAATGGTGTCATAGAGGCCAGGGCCAGAAGTGACGTCATCATTGGGCCCGCAACCGGAAGTGGCATCATAGAGGCCGGGAGCTTAAAGTGATGTCATAGAGGCCAGGCGGAACTTCCCGTAACTGGTCTGCAGAAAAGCGAGAGAAAGAGCCACCCCCTGGTCTAGCATGGAATTACTCTCATTCAGGTCCTTTAGCTGCCCACCATGCGCACGTGTGTGACAACCTATAAATCTTCCTCTGTTGAGTTATCAGATTTTTTTTTTTGCAGTATCGTTCACATATTAACAATTACAATTTGTATAATTCGTATTACATTATTTTAACCATTCTAAAAAGGTAACGCACTTTCATTTGTTTTTGGGGGTTTGAGGAAGAGCTCAAGTATACATATAACTCCTCTTTTTGGGAAGCAGAGTTCTCACACATATTAAAGCTGCCTTGATTTATGTCCTTCAGTCTGAATGTCTCTGTTAGGATTGGCCAGGGATGTACAGTTTCTAGTTTATAAAGAGTGCTTCTGCTTTTGCAAATATACTGAAATCTTCAGGCACATCCTCAATCATTCAGGTTCCTTCACATGCAGTAAACATAAAGTTCTGGCACAGAAAATTTAAGGTAGAGCCTTTAATAGCGTAATCTCCGTTGTTTGCTGTTTGTTCAGTTATGCTTGCGGCTATCAAATTTGGATCGGAAACATGATTTACAACATGCCTGCATGAAAATGTCAGTTCTGCTACTCTGTTTAATTACTGAGCCAATGCGACACACTCCGCATGTGCTTAATGATGAAAAAAAACCAGCAATTAAACATTTCACTTACGGCACAGCATGATCTGAACTTTGCATGCTGATTTAAAACTGACAAAGTGGGGGCTGGTGGTCTTTCAAACAGGGGAAGCACATTTTAGGCCTACATCATAAAATTAGTTAATCACTGCATCATGTTATGTATGTGTAAATTCTGCCCAGCTTTAGTTTTGGAGAAAATGGTCAGTGACTCTGTCATACCATCTGGGAATCTTTTTCAGAGACTTGACCAATTGCTAATTAACAGGTTATGACCTATTGTTTTCTGTATGACTTCACTCATTTTAAGCAGGAGAAGTTCCTCTCTACACCTGTTGATGTAGCTCCAATTATTGCCTATAAAGACAATAGGTTGTATGGCTGATGCATTGCACTAACTCCATGTCTTCACCAAGAAATCACACAGCTTAACCCTTTTGCCTTGCACATCAAAATTTGAATACAGTATTTGGAGTTCAAATATCAGTCTTCCTGAATTGGGCATAACTTTTCAGGACACTTTGGAATGCCTCTTCATTGCATCAAATTTTCCTGGATTGATTAATTTTATGAAGAGTATACTTGACAAATTTAAAAATGCTGAGAAATCTGCTACATAAGATTATCTAGGATGGATATGTACTGATTTCTATAGCGCTCCTGGGATCCTGTGATTTTGGCAGACACTGACATTTTCGCCTAAGCTCATTTTGACTTGCTGCTTTTGCATAAACAGCTTTGAACGCCTCCTCTGACCTTTTTCTCCTTTGCAAAAGCAAGGAGACTCTCAGTTCATTGTTTGCAGTAAAGAACATGCATAGCCCTTTGCTACACAATGTCAAAGACCACATCAGTTTCTGAGATTTGTTCATACGTGTTCAACATGAAAAGAAACTCAAAATCCTCTAGTGTCCTTCAGAAGCCTTTGATGATATTGAGTGTGTCCTTATCTACTATAGTTTCATCCTAGATAAGCTTTTCAAAAGCCTGCTGGAGCCCATTATAGTTGTTTGCCACAATGCTCACTATTTGTGATGTAGTTTCATTGAGTAGTAGCATTTCTGGGCAACCTGTAACAACCTGCAGACTCAAGAAAAGACATCCTCTTGATGAAAAGATGAAAAGTGCCAACAGTCAGCGCACATTTTTTCAACACAAATGAAATAGAATATATTAAAAAAATTATAAAATTGTATAAAATTGTTCATATTCGGTATCTGTTTTTGATTATGCTTGTTTTTATCAGAGAAAAACAATACCAGATGGTAAACCATGTAGTGTAGTAAGCTTCCACTAACATTAAACTAATATCCAAAACTGTTAAGTGTATAGTTGTCTGACACAAAACTAGACTCCATAGTAGCTATTTAACCATAACATAATTACTAAAGTTGAAACTGAAACTAATATATATGTCTTTATGAAATAAAAAACTAAATTAAAATTAATAATACGAGGTGAGACACAAAAATAACCCGACTGGTAAAAAAAAAATATTTATTGATGAATTACAGCATTCTAAACATTGTCACCTTCTATATATTTCCCCTCCCGATCTCTACACTGTTCCATACGTACCTTCCATTGATTGAAACAGTGTTGGAAGTCTTCTTGCTTGAGGCTCTTCAACAGGCTTGGCATTCTTGTCTTTACTTCATCCATTGAAGAAAATTGTGTTCCCTTCAGGTCACTTTTGATTTTCGGGAACAAGTAAAAATCACTGGGAGCTAAATCAGGCCAATAGGGAGGATGATCAAGGACAGGAATGTTTTTGTCAGTCAAAAACTGCTTTATAGAAAAAGAGAAAATTTCCAAGAAATTTGATGTTGATTCATTGTTTGCTTTTTTCACCCAACATTATCATGGCAACTCGTGTAGCTATTGTGCAAATACTGACTGGGCTATTCACAGGATACACCTAGCTAGGTTGGCGGTTTAAGAGGGCTTGTAGGAGGGAATATAATTCTATGACTCATGTCTGGCTAACCTCCAGATGGTTTTCCAGGAATGCCCCAAGCCCAGTCTGGTTACTTTTGTGTCTCACCTTGTACACAAAGAAGGAAAACTAAAACTAAACTGAATTTCCAAGTAAGATCAGAAATAATATAGAAATAAAAACTAATGTAAAAAGACAAAACTATAATAACCTAGATGTGAATAAGACAGAATCATATTTGGATAATGTTTTAGTGAATTCTCTGTGATTCTCCTTGTTAGCAGATTCACTGCGCTTATCATGCCCTCTGAATGCCCGCCCTTGAGGGCAAGGCAGTGAAGTGAGGTGGTTAAGAAAGGCCCTGTTTTTTTTTTATTTTTTCACTGTTTCATTGTGTTTTGCTCCATGAATGAGAACAGCATCATTAATTCCATGTTCTATTCTGACCCGTCCAAAATAACTTAACTGTGCACACAAACTTGCGTGTTCATTGCTTTTCACTTTTGTATGCCCTGTCAGAGTCAGCCTGATCCCTAAAACTCAATTTTGACCAAGTAACCTTTGATGGTTTCATTCATAGACATGGCCAACAGTACATTCTCTTTGTCACAACACTTCCAGTCAGCCAGAACACCTTGTCATACCAAAAGTGCTGAAAAGACCGTTTATTTTTCCTTATCTTTTGAACCAAATCAGTCTTGGGCATTGATTTACCCTGCTGTTTCACTCTGAGTTTGGCTTTGCCAAAATCAGGTCAACAATATTAGCACTGTCTGCCATTATGCACAGCTAAGCTAGCTGGCTGGCTAGTCCTCCACCCATGATCTAGTTTGAAATAAACTAATGAACTTTACTAAACTGAAACAAAGAGTAAACTGAAGAATGCCTTATTTATGCTTTTATTTACAATAGGATATATACAAATATACAAATCAAAATAGTGGGCTACATTGCTAGGAAGTAATAGACAACGAGCAGTACGATTTCACTTGCCAAAAATCTGCATGGCACTGAACTTGAAATACTCCGATGCCAGAATGCTGTCAATCAAAAAGAGATACCACCACTTTGACTGTTACTACAATTATCGTGCAGCAACCCAGTGTCCTGGCCAGCCCACTGCCCCATTTACCATCAGCGATGCTGAGCTTCCCTGGAAATGAGGTTTTAAAGCATTTGTCCAATAAATGTCTAGCTTTGCTGCACTGGAAACAAAATATTCTAAAGTGACATTGACATCCAGTGAAGCTGCACTTCAGTGAGTTTTAATGGATAGTGCTGCCCTGGGAATGTATGAGAAAAAAATCATGTTACACAACCTGTAGGAAATTATTACTGATTTTAAAGAACTAGCCATGAAGTTGAACATGTTCTAGCATGATATTTGTCGTAGCAATGTTAATACAACAGTACATATTTGAATTTTTATGACATTTTAGGGGAGGTGGAGCTATCCTTGTAGTCTTAGAACAGTTGCCTTTGAACTGACAGTGCTGTATTTTTATTTTAGTTCCACATTGGTTGACCTTAATGAGAATATTATGGAAATATATATATATACATATATATACAAACCGGATTCCAAAAAAGTTGGGACACTGAACAAATTGTGAATAAAAACTGAATGCAATGATGTGGAGATGGCAAATGTCTATATTTTATTTGTAATAGAACGTAGATGACAGATCAAATGTTTAATCCGAGTAAATGTATCATTTTGAAGGAAAAATATGTTGATTCAAAATTTCACGGTGTCAACAAATCCCAAAAAAGTTGGGACAAGTAGCAATAAGAGGCTGGAAAAAGTAAATTTGAGCATAACAAAGAGCTGGAAGACCAATAAACACTAATTAGGTCAATTGGCAACATGATTGGGTATAAAAAGAGCTTCTCAGAGTGGCAGTGTCTCTCAGAAGCCAAGATGGGTAGAGGATCACCAATTCCCACAATGTTGCGCAGAAAGATAGTGGAGCAATATCAGAAAGGTGTTAACCAGCAAAAAATTGCAAAGACTTTGCATCTATCATCATCAACTGTGCATAACATCATCCGAAGATTCAGAGAATCTGGAACAATCTCTGTGTGTAAGGGTCAAGGCCGTAAAACCATACTGGATGCCCGTGATCTCTGGGCCCTTAAACGACACTGCACCACAAACAGGAATGCTACTGTAAAGGAAATCACAGAATGGGCTCAGGAATACTTCCAGAAACCATTGTCAGTGAACACAATCCATCGTGCCATCCGCCGTTGCCAGCTGAAACTCTACAGTGCAAAGAAGAAGCCATTTCTAAGCAAGATCCACAAGCTCAGGCGTTGTCACTGGGCCAGGGATCATTTAAAATGGAGTGTGGCAAAATGGAAGACTGTTCTGTGGTCAGACGAGTCACAATTCAAAGTTCTTTTTGAAAATCTGGGACGCCATGTCATCCGGACCAAAGAGGACAAGGACAACCCAAGTTGTTATCAACGCTCAGTTCAGAAGCCTGCATCTCTGATGGTATGGGGTTGCATGAGTGCGTGTGGCATGGGCAGCTTGCATGTCTGGAAAGGCACCATCAATGCAGAAAAATATATTCAGGTTCTAGAACAACATATGCTCCCATCCAGACATCATCTCTTTCAGGGAAGACCCTGCATTTTTCAACAAGATAATGCCAGACCACATTCTGCATCAATTACAACATCATGGCTGCGTAGGAGAAGGATCCGGGTACTGAAATGGCCAGTCTGCAGTCCAGATCTTTCACCTATAGAGAACATTTGGCGCATCATAAAGAGGAAGGTGCGACAAAGAAGGCCCAAGACGACTGAACAGTTAGAGGCCTGTATTAGACAAGAATGGGAGAGCATTCCTATTTCTAAACTTGAGAAACTGGTCTCCTCGGTCCCCAGACGTCTGTTGAGTGTTGTAAGAAGAAGGGGAGATGCCACACAGTGGTGAAAATGGCCTTGTCCCAACTTTTTTGGGATTTGTTGACACCATGAAATTCTGAATCAACATATTTTTCCCTTAAAATGATACATTTTCTCAGTTTAAACTTTTGTTCCGTGATTTATGTTCTATTCTGAATAAAATATTAGAAGTTGGCACCTCCACATCATTGCATTCAGTTTTTATTCACGATTTGTATAGTGTCCCAACTTTTTTGGAATTCTGTTTGTATATATATATTAGCAAAATACCCGCGCTTCGCAGTGGAGAAGTAGTGTGTTAAAGAAGTAATGAACTAGAAAAGGAAACATTTTAATAATAACGTAACATGATTGACAATGTAATTTTTTGTCATTGTCATGAGTGTTGCTGGCATATATATATATATACACACACACACACATATAAACATATATATATACATATACACACACACATATATATATATATATACATATATATATGTATATATATACATATACATATATAGCAAAATACTTGCGCTTTGCAGCGGAGAAGTAGTGTGTTAAAGAAGTAATGAAAAGAAAAGGAAACATTTTAATAATAAAGTAACATGATTGACAATGTAATTGGTTTACCATTGTCATGAGTATTGCTAGCATCGGTATGAAAACATCCGGTCAGATATATACATTGGTTTAGATATATTGGTTGAGATATATATAAATTGGTTTGCATAGATCCGTTCTAATATATATACATTGGTTGAGATACATTCGTTCAGATATATACATTAGTTTGAATACATCCGTTCAAATATATACATTGGTTGAGATATATATATTGGTTGATATACACTGGTTTAAATATATGTATTGGTTAAAATAGATTGGTTTAGATATATACATCGGTTCAGATACATCCGTTCTGATATATATATTGGTTCAGATAGATCCGTTCAGATATATACATTGGTTGGGATTTATGGGCAGGCACAACGCGGCCATCCATGTTTAGCATCTCCCTTTCGCTTCATCATTGCTTAAACACTGTTGTAATTATTGTGCAAATTTTATACAAGAAGCGTACGCCTGTCTGTCACGTTTTGTTTCGTAAGCCCTCTTGGTTGGGGGTCCTCGATTTCAAAGCACTTTTTTTCCTTTCATTATTTAAAACACTCACATAGATACCCGCCTCTTCGCCTCGCTCCGTCCTGCCCCGGCTCATTGTACCCGCCTCACTCGCTCCCTGTTGTCCCACCCATGACAGATTCTTCTCAAAAGCAGAGTTACCAGAAAGCATTAATCGCAACCACAGTAAGTCCCATTTTTTCACCTCATGAGACGCTGGTTTATCATAGGTGGAAAGCCGCTGGGTGATATCTGTTATTCCATATTGGCAGCATTTCATTAAAGGGCAATCTGTTTCAGCAAGGAGCTAAGTCCTGTTTGCTGAAAGGATGTTATGGAGGAAAACACTGGAATAGCGCTGTTTCGTCTGAATGTTTATCAGTGATCAGGGACCAGAATGATCAGAATATTCCTGCTTCACAAATATCTGATGTCTGTTTCTATTGTAAAACTGAGAAAGCCACACACGCGCGCGCGTACACAACACAAACACTCAAACTCACAAATCGTGGGTCACACACACTACTGATTAAGTGTATCTGTCACGGACGATCATTTTTTTCACCCAATAAAACTTTAGTTTGTCAAAGTTAGAAAGCAGCGCAGTGATTTCTATTATTCCTTATTGGCAGCATTTAATTTAAAGATGATTCACATCAACAAGGTGAAAGAGTCTCTTATTTTGACAGGGCGATCTTTTTTTTAGGCTTAACCGTTTTTGATTGACTTACAAAAGAAAATAGTTATTACTTACCCTCTTTGCTTCAAATTGGCTTTTTAAAAAACCTTTTTAATATAATTTATTTATGACAGTATAAAATAAAAAAGTAGTACTCAAAATTATAATGCGCATATCTAACAGGAAGAGGTGGTTGTAAGAGTATGATTGCTGACTCGCAGTTAAATGATCACTGGTTTGTGTCCTGGGGGGCTTCCTTTCTGTTATTTTATTTATTTATTTTTACAAATTGCTTGAGTAGTAAGAAAGGCGCTATAAAAACGTAAAGAATTAATAATAATAATAATTGTAGTAGTAATATTATTATTATTATTATACGTGTGAATGCATGATCAAATTCAGCTGCTGCGTAGTGGGGTATGAATAGGGAAAATACCACGAGTTCATTGAAATAATTACACAGCAAGGTGCACACGCAATGCAAACATAATGTGTATATTATTGAAGTAAAGGTTCATATAAATTAATTATATACAACTTTTTAACAAGTTGAGAGATGTCAACTGGTTAAAATGCACGAAATTACACATGTATTGCTTTATAGTCCACACATAGTGTATGTATATTATTAAAATAATGATATAAAAAGCCTATAAAATGGTATAGAATCTGCGTCGTAGACTTATGTTGTGTCAAATTTCTTCAAAGACGTTTTTAATTATTTTGCTTTAAAAAATCTTACGGCAAACATGTGAACCATTGAAAATCGCTGATCTTAATTAATTTGTTTAACGCATCCTCCGTGCAAAATGCTGTCATATCTGTTAGTAAACATGCACGCGCAGCAATGTCCTGATGTCTGCGTTCTAAGGCTGCATGGTATATTAAACGCTATTGACGTTTTACTGGGGTGGTCCGTGATTGAGGGCGGACAGTAAACTTTGTTTAAATTATATCAAAAAATACCAGTCAGTTGTGTTTTCAGTCATTTTGACGTGTTTACTGTTCTGTTACCAAAAAATTCTTCAACGGGCTCATCAACAAAGAAACGTGGATAGTAAGATTTAGTAAAATACCAGTAATAATAATATATTGCTCGACACCCAGTAACACTTTACAAAGACATTTAAAAGACAACTCGTTAAAATAAATGTAGCAATCCATTGTATAAATGCTGCCAATAAGGAATAATAGAAATCACCGTGCTGCTTTCTAACTTTGACGAACTAAAGTTTTATTGGATGAAAAAAATGATCGTCCGTGACAGATACACTTAATCAGTAGTGTGTGCGACCCACGATTTGTGAGTTTGAGTGTTTGTGTTGTGTATGCAGCGCGTGTGTGTTTTCTCAGTTTTACAATAAAAACAGACATCAGTTATTTGTGAAGCAGGAATATTCTGATCATTCTGGTCCCTGATCACTGATAAACATTCAGAAGAAACAGCGCTATTCCAGTGTTTTCCTCCATAACATCCTTTCAGCAAACAGGACTAAGTTCCTTGCTGAAACAGATTGCTCTTTAATGAAATGCTGCCAATATGGAATAACAGATATCACCAGGTGGCTTTCCACCTATGATAAACCAGCGTCTCATGAGGTGAAAAAAATGGGTCGTACTGTGGTTGCGATTAATGTTTTCTGGTAACTCTGCTTTTGAGAAGAATCTGTCATGGGTGGGACAACAGGGAGCGAGTGAGGTGGGTACAATGAGCCGGGGCGGGACGGAGCGAGGCGAAGAGGCGGGTATCTATGTGAGTGTTTTAAATAATGAAAGGAAAAAAAGTGCTTTGAAATTGAGGACCCCCAACCAAGAGGGCTTACGAAACAAAACGCGACAGACAGGCGTATGCTACTTGTATAAAATTTGCACAATAATTGCAACAGTGTTGAAGCAATGATGAAGCGAAAGGGAGATGCTAAACATGGATGGCCGCGTTGTGCCTGCCCATAAATCCCAACCAATGTATATATCTGAACGGATCTATCTGAACCAATATATATATCAGAACGGATGTATCTGAACCGATGTATATATCTAAACCAATCTATTTTAACCAATACATATATATTAGAACGGATCTATGCAAACCAATTTATATATATCTCAACCAATATATCTAAACCAATGTATATATCTGACCGGATGTATTCAAACCGATGTATATATCTCAACCAATATATCCCAACCAATGCATATATTTGAACCGAAATATATCTGAATGGATGTATCAAAACCAATGTATATATTCAAACCAATGTATCCGAACCGATATATATATCTGAACCAATGTATATATTTACGAACCAATCTTTTTTTCCTGAACGGCCCCTCATAATCTATATATATCTATCTATATATCTATCTATATCTATCTATATAATATATCTATATCTATCTCTATCTCTATATCTGTCTCTATCTCTATATCTATATCTATATATATATATATATATATATCCTTTGGGGTGCGAGCAGCTGTTGCTGGGGGTGCCAGAATCCATCGAGGAAGAAAAATTAAAAACATTATTTGTACAAAATCTTAATTTATCTATCCATTCCTAAATAATTAAATGGGCAGGCTATTTTGTATCAGTGCAATACGCTGCTCGTTAAAACGGATGACTCCTGCTCTTACGTGCACTTATTGCTGCGTGGGTATTATGAAGTATCGTATCTGTTCAAGTTCTATTTAAATTTTAAATATAAGTAATTTTTATTTGGTCGACAGAAATATGTTTAGTAGGAATGTAAGGTAAATTTAGTCATCATTGCATAAATTTTTCTTCACCATAGAAATTTAAAGACAAAATTCAACTTCCATTCCTACCAAAGATATTTCTGGTGACTAAATAGAACCTACTTATATCCAAATTCGAGCTATTGAGTTGTCGCCTGCCTGCCTGAATAAGTCACCCTCGCTTCTCTCTTACTTTTTTACCGTTCATTTAATCATGGCTAGTCGTGGAAAAATTATAACATGGAAGGAGGATTACACTGAGTATGGCTTTACCAAAACAATTATTGATGGCGAATAAAGTATCCATTATTCATAAAGCTTCAATTGGTGATCTGTTTTTCTGAATTAACCTCATATTTTTTCATTCTTCTTCTCAAACCAAGGGGGTGTGAAGGTAAAATGATTTGGGAAGTGCTGATATATATATATATATTGAATATATTGAAATAGTTTTACTGTCAAATGATGCAAACAGTATGCGGCACGTGTTTCGCCTAATTATGGGCTCATCAGGCAGTACACACTCACTGCACCCCTCTCGGGAATCGAACCTCGTCGTCAGCGGTAGAGGTGAAGCATCTCCAGTTGCGCCAGGGTGTGTGGTTCATTTATTTGACAGTATGTAGATCTATATATATATTGTGGAGGATGGCCGGCTGTTTATCCCGGCCAATACCCCTAAGCCCCAGGTGAAGCCCTCCTTGCAGCATGGAGGTCCCCAGAAGACCAGCAGGGCATCATGAACAATGAAGTTTTTATGCACAGCCCTGCAGGATGCCATGGGGCCACAAGAGGGAGCTGCAGGGAGGACCGAAGATTTCTTAGTGCCCTATGACCCCGAAGTTCGTTATAGGAAGAGCGACGGGCTTCGGGTTGAAAAAGAACTCTTACCTGACCTAGAAGTTATTGAGAATCACATGGACTGGGGATTAGGAACACTTCTGGGTCAGGAGATATAAAAGTACTGTGGGAGTACCCAGACGGTGAGCTGAGCTGGGTGGAAGGGTGGCAACGCATCTGGGAGCTGGAGGACTGATTTATTGTAGTATTAGTGATTTATATGAGTATTGTGGTGGAGAGTGTGCTTTGTACACTGTGGCGATTGAATAAAGTCAAATATTGGACATTTACCTGGTGTTTGGAGTCGTGTATATATATTACTTTTGAGAATGCAACGTATAGTTTTGTCTAGGAGGAAAGCAATGTTGCCTCAAATCAATGCAACCTTTTGTAGGGTGTGTCCCTGAGACTTATTAATTGTCATCATGAAGCAAAGCCTTACTGGAAATTTGAGGCATTTCAATTGAAATGGGAGATCAGAGGGTATGACGGTGATGCCAGGAATACATCAGAGTGTGGCGCTCTGCTTTTTTGTGTAGCTGCCTTCACACAGCTTCTCTGCTGCTTTATAAACGAATGCCATATAAGGCCATCGTTTCTCCTTGCTTCGAGGTTCTGTACTATTTTATTCTTCGTTTATTATGATTCTTATAGTTATTATGTAGCTATTCAAGACTTACTTTACTGTTCAGGTACCCATTTCCTTTATTTAATCCGCGGCTTGTACGTTATTTTTTGCTCGTTTATTACAATTATATAGATGTTTATTGATTCCCTTCTTTAGCTGACTGCCTGCTCATATAAGACGCTCCGCTGTTTTTTTGTAAAACAGCCTTTACACAGCTATTTCGCTCTTTTATAAATGAACGACATATAAAGGCATCACCTTGTCAATTGTGTAATGCATTTTTTGAACAGGTTTGATGCATGGAAGTGATCACTCGTACGTCGTTCAGTAAGTTCACGTGAGCTGCTCTTTTGTGTGATGTTGCAATGTCCATGGCTTAATTTAATGTTAGCTAAGACCCGGCACTTAAAAGTTTCTGGCTGCACTCCGGTCGTAATATGACGAAGCTGCACGAGCTCACTCTTGAGAATGCAACGTATAGTTGTCCAGGAGAAAAGCAATCTTGCCTGAAATCAGTGGCATCGTTTTGTAGGGTCTGTCCCTGAGACTTATTAATTGTCATCGTGCAGCAGAGCCTTACTGGAAATTGAAGGCATCTGAATTGAAATGGAAGATCAGAGGGTATAAAGGGGACGTGAGGAATACATTGAGTGTGGAGAAACTCTAGAGACAGCGTGTGTATTAACTTGTGGATTTTTCTGTGAGTATTTGGTGGCAACATGACGAATTTGCTTCCGCAAGACCGCGTTAGCTGTGGAGCTCAACTCGGAGCATATTTTTTTCCTACCTTGTCAATTGTGTAATGCGTTTTTTGAACAGGTTTGATACATGGAAGTGATCACTCGTACTGCTTTCAGTCAGTTCACGTGAGCTGCTCTCTTCTGTGATGTTGCAATGTCCACGGCTTTATTTAATGTTAGCTAAGACCCGGCACTTAAAAGTTTCTCGCTACAGCAATTTGAACTCCGTTACAAAGTGATCCAAAATCTCGTTTATACCTCGTGACTTCTCATTAAACTTATACCTCGCGAATAAAGTATTCAGTGTTTTTCTTCAGCGCTCTTTGGGAACTGTTCCTTCTTTTCTATGTACTGTGGTCACAGTCAGTTCACGTGATTACCTGTGAGGCTTGATGATGTCACACGCAGCTCTGCCCCCCACGGTAGTCGAGCTAACGTCCATTACAGTATATGGAGAAAAATAGGTTCCAGTTATGACCATTATGCGTAGAATTTCGAAATGAAACCTGCCCAACTATTGTAAATAAGCTGTAAGGAATGAGCCTGCCAAATTTCAGCCTTCCACCCACACGGGAAGTGATGAGTGAGTCAGTGAGTGAGTGAGAGCTTTGCTTTCTATTAGTATAGATAAGTGCTCAAAAAAATTAAAGGAACACTTTTTAATCAGAGTATAGCAGTCAATGAAACTTCTGGGATCTTGATATTGTCAGTTAAGTAGCAGAGGGGGTTGCTGATCAGTTTCAGCTGCTTTGGTGTTAATGGAAGCAAAAACAGGTGCACTAGAAGGGCAACAATGAGACAACCCCCAAAACAGGAATGGTTTACCTGGTGGAGGCCACTGACGTTTTTCCCTCCTCATCTTTTCTGACTGTTTTTTCACTAGTTTTGCATTTGGCTACAGTCAGTGTCACTACTGGTAGCATGAGGCGATACCTGGACCCTACCGAGGTTACACAGGCAGTCCAACTTCTCCAGGATGGCAAAACATTATGTGCCATTGCCAGACAGTTTGCTATGTCTCCCAGCACAGTCTCAAGGGCATGGGGGAGATTGTAGGAGACAGGTAGTTACTCTAGGAGAGCTGGACAGGGCTGTAGAAGGTCCTTAACCCATTAGCAGGACCAGTATTTGCTCCTTTGGGCAAGGAGGAACAGGAGAAGCACTGCCATAGCCCTACAAAATGACCTCCAGCAGATCACTGGTGTGGACATCTCTGACCAGACAAGCAGAAACAGACTTCATGAGGGTGGTCTGAGGGCCCAATGTCCTCTAGTGAGCCCTGTACTCACTGCCTGGCATTGTGGAGCTCGATTGGCATTTGCCACAGACTACCAGAATTGGCAGGTCTACCACTGACACCCTGTACTTTTCACAGATAAGAGCAGGTTCACCCTGACCACATATGACAGATGAGAAAGGGTCTGGAGAAGACATGGAGAATGTAATGCTGCCTGTAACATTGTTAAGCACGACCAGTTTTGTATTGGGACAGTGATGGCCTGGGGAGGCATCCATGGAAGGACGCACAGACCTCTACAGGCTAGACAGCAGCACCTTGACAGCGTTTAGGTATTGGGATGAGAAGCTTGGACACCTATGCTGCTGCAGTGGGTCCTGGGTTCCTCCTGGTGCTGGACAATGCCTGGCCTCATGTGGCGAGAGTATGTAGGCATTACTTGGAGGATGAAGGAATTGATACCATTGACTGGCCCCCATGCTCACCTGACCTAAATCCAATAGAACACCTCTGGAACATTATGTTTTGGTCCATCCAATGCCCCCAGGTTGCACCTCAGACTGTCCATGAGCTCAGTGATGCCCTGGTCCAGATCTAGGAGGAGATCCTCCAGGACCCCATCAGTCATCTCATTAGGAGCATGCCTTGATGTTGTCAGGCATGCATACATGCACATGGAGGCCATACAAACTACTGAGTACAAATCTAAGTTGCTGCAATGAAATTCTGGCAAAATGGACTAGCCTGCTGCATCATTTTTTCACTTAGATTTTTGGGGTGTCTTTGAATTCTGCCCTCTGTAAGTTGATAATTTTCATTTCCATCAAATGATGTGGCATCCTTTCGTTCCTAACACATTACCCAGTCCATATCAGTATAGTTATCCAGTATGATTTTTTTCCCATTGAGATCTGATGTGTTTTCAATGTGTTCCTTTAATTTTTTCAAGCAGTTTATATAAATCTGTACCCTTTTTATTTTTCCAGTCAAATATGTTAAATATTTCCCCTTTCCATTTTGAACTATTGTTGCAGTTTCCCTCCATAGATAAATTGGTTTTTTTTTTAAATAGCTTTAGATTTTTATTTTTTTCCCCAAAATAAACTTTATTAAATGTTTTGCAAATTCAAAAATATAACACATTGTTACATTTGTTATGTACAGAGTGAAGAAAAAACATAAGGAAATAACCAGTACTAAAAATATTTAAATTAAATGAAGCTGAAAATCCTTAGCAAAGCAATAGCCTTATTTAACTTTTTGTTTTGTCGAGATCACAAATTTGTTAATGTGGTAGAATAATTCAGTAACTCATTGCATACAGAAGACATAAATGATGATATCCTTCTGGAGAGTCTCATCTTGTTTATATAAAATTTAGATAGTATAATAATTAAGTTAATGATACAATGTTCGTCAGAACTAAAGGAGGCATTATTAAAACATAGCAGTAGGTAGCACTTTTAGGGGGTATCTCTCTACCAGTTCTTTTCTTCAAGTCTATTAAGAGATCTATGAGCTAAAATGAACTGACAAATACACCAATTAATTATTATTAATAACATTGGCATTTGTTTAAGGCATCAGGTTTACAAAACCTAATCCTAATGTAGCCCACCAGTTTTATAGAAATAAATGGTCCTTTTTCAAGAAAGGAAAACAATATAACTCTGGTTTACGATGACTATTTCCTATGCCAGTATTAAATATGACTGCCCACTTGTTAAGGTTCTTTAATACATTCTCAATTCCGGTTGTTGTAATCAGGTCACAGGCTGAAGGATTCAAGAATAAAAAGCCTCCATCACTCCAACTGCTCTTAATCTTCTAAAAAAGCACCAGTTTATTTGCACAGACTTAATTTTGTGAGTGAAATGTTACCATTTGAATCAATCATTAGTCAATTCTAGATTATTTAATTTTATGTTTTAAGTTTTATCTAATATTTTCCAGCAAGTGCTTACTGCTACATTATATTTATTTGTAATAAGTTTATGTTCTTTTTGATGTGCTTTTAATCTTATGTTGTGGTGTCCCTGTAAAACTTGCAGAGAAACTAAACTTAACTACTGAGGCAAAGTTTAATTCAGTTTAAAAGCTGTAAAATTAAAATATGCTGTAGTAACAGATCAGAATTAAAGCAGCATCAAATAGTTGAGTTTATGATACCCAGCATATGGACAGAGATTAGTAAAATTCTTACTTACACATCTAATGAAATCACCAGTGTCATTTGTGCAGACTCCTCATCTAATGTGAACACTTTTATTCCTCTATATTGATACAGTGCCAGATAATTTTGTCACTTTAAAAAAGGAAATACACTTTTTCATACATTTTTAAATGAATAAATAAATGGTATGTGCAAAAATAACAAAACGTATTCCTTCTCATTTTTATCGCTTAATTTCTGAATGGGTCCTTGACCCAACGTTACTTTCCGGGCTTTGCTGAGCCCTGCCAAAACCTTCCAAAAGTAATTTTACGAAGTCAGTCCTGAAACGACGGTGATGTATAGTGTTTTGGCTCTACAAGTGGATGTTATTGGATATCTCTGCCAATGAGCAGGTACTTTCTAAAACACACGTAGAGTAACACACTCTCTCAAAAATGTCAGTTGTTACTCTTTAACAAACTCTAGATGATAATGTCTGCTGAACAAATAGGTATCGTTGGCTAAGCAGAGGCAAGGTATGCTCCAACATCTGGGGCCTCATGCATAATGCTGTGCATAGAAATCACACTAAAACATGACGTATGTACAAAAGCGAAAATGTTCATACACACAAAAAAATCCAGATGCATAAATCTGTGTACACCAACTTCCATGTTCTTCTGCTACATAAATCCCAGTTAGCATGAAAAGTAATGCACATGCACACACCAGCTGCCACTCCCCAACTCATCCAAGAATTACGCCTCTTTGAATATGCAAATCAATATAAATAGCCCTTAAGCTCAACATTCTGTGAAAAGGCAATGGCAAAAGCACAGGGGAAAAGAGAAGAATTTCAGCGAATACCAAGTGGAGGCAAGGAAAAACGTTTGTTGGTTTAAACAGTTGTATAAACAACAAAAGGAAGTTAATCGAGTGACATAGAGTTCACAAAGTCGCACAGTGCCCAAAATAAAAAAGAAGTTGTCAGATATCAAAGTCACCATAAAATGGCGAGTCGTAGCCCAATGTCTGAGTGTCATATGAAAGCTTATTAGGGTACAGAGAAAAAAAATAGGCACACAGAGGGAAAAAATCTTGAAATGCCCACTTTAATCACGAAGTTTCCACTGCGTGACCTTCAATGAAATAATTTATTGCAGCAGTACTGTCTCTTTCAAATATGTTAACCTCCAATTTCCGTCCTTCCTTTTCTTTCTCCAAGTACACAATCGCCACACAATCAACTCAGTAATAGATGTTAAGCCATCTGTAAGCTTAGAACTCAGATTCTTCAAAACTTTTAAAGAACATTGAAATATCTTCATAGTACATGTTTAATTATTCTGTCCATCTATCCTTGCAGTGTTGCGCCAGCCCCAGCAAGAATACAGCGCGAGGCAGGAACAATCCCAGAATGGGCGCCAGCCTCTTACTTGCGCTGCGACACCGTATCCTCACATGTTTAATCATTAAAAATATAGATTATTTAAATTATTTTAACATTCTATATGTATAATGTAATAAACATATTTTGCTGCATTTCATCTAAAAAATTATATCGTCATCATATGTAAATATGTTCTTTATAAAGTGGCGCAGGATGTGCAATATTATATTATAACTGCATCACAAGTTTACAGTGATGCAACTGTACTTATAAGTATAAACAGTTCTACAAGGAGCACTTGATGGATTGATTGATTAGGTTTAAAGTTTTTGGGATGAAACTGTTTCTGAACCACGAGGTCAGTACAGGAAAGGCTCTGAAGCCTTTGTCATATGGGAGCAGTTCAAATAGGCAGCGTGTGCTAGATGCTGTATACCAATAATTCTCTTTCCAATCAGCTGCTGTAGAGCTGTGATTCCACACTCAGATACAGTGATATAATTACTCTGAGTGGTGCAGTAAGAGTAATATGGAAAAGGATGATCTGCTGTGGCAACCCCTAACGGGAGCAGCTGAAAGAAGAAGAAGAAGGTGCAGTGAGAGTAACAACGCTATAGTATTTGGAATAGTTTGGCCATTCCGTCGACCATTATATTGTTACAGGTTAATTAGAATCAGATGCCTTAAACTAATAAACAATATGCGGTTAATTTCAGTGTATATGATAAAGCCGTTTCAGGGATGTGGATCTAAAAAAGAAAGGGAAACCACACTGGAACAAAAGCACTGTATATGATGCTGGGTGCCTCCAGTTTGCAAAACCGAGCAGAGAACTTGCGTACGCCAGGTTTGAGCTAACGTGAAAATGTGCGTGGCTTTACGCCAGGTTTAGGCTTTATACATCGCGATTTGAGTGTGGAAATGGGTGTATGCAAACATTTTTGTGTGTACACACCATTTATACATGATGCCCCTGGTGAGAGGTAGAGTGACTCGAACAGAGGCTCGTGTGTGAATGAGGATAGCCCCGATTGGCTCCCTACTCCTGAGGTCTCGCGTCCCCATCCCCTTGGCCCACAGCCTGTCTCTCAGATTCACACAAATAAATTGGTGCCACAACTGAACTATAATACTTAGCGTGATGAGAGTAGTCGCAAAATCAACCAGAATGTTCAAGCAAATTATAGAAAAAAACCCAATCGAAATCCGTTAACTAGTTATCTTATGACAGAAATATACACACAAACAGACAGTTGTTGGATTTTGCATATATAGAGATATAGATTGGGGTAGCTCTAAAATTACTGCGGTATAAACTGACTGTGATATTCCCGCCACTTTTGAAAGAAACACATGACCTGTTAAGGACCGGTCTTTTGTCAACCATGCATTAAGTTTTTTTTTGTTTTTTTCCATAAGGGGAGTAAAATTTAAATTACTTCTTTCAAATTGATTCTTATATCTATCAGTTCCTAAATATTCTATTTTTTTTTTTCCTGAGATGTTGATAAACAGCAATAAAGTGGAATTCAATTCTGGTGAGTGCCTCATGTCTTAAAACATTCCACATACTAATACAGAATAAGAAGAAGGAGTGTATACTGTGCACAACCTTGACATGCAATTTTCAGAAGGTTCTGGCCAATGTCAAATTAGACTTCAAGGTGGATGTCTACTGGTATAATTTGAGATTAGATAGGATCACCCTACCATCAGGCCTTTCAGGTATAAACAGAAAGTGTTTGATAATTTTCCATCTAAAGGAATAAAGACAGTAGAGCTTTAACTTCTTGCAAATAAGTATAGGGGTGTGGGGACAGCATAACACTTAGAAAATTCAAATTGAGCCTGGAAGCAATGTTCATTTAGATTAATAGCTAGTATAGACTGAAAGAATAGGGGCATGTGAGACCAGGAGGGCAGAGAATCTTTAGCATGATTAAAAAGGCAACTGTAATTTAATGTAGCATTGTTGTGTAAAAAGCAAGAAATATCGGGATCCATAGATAAGTCACGGAATTAGCAATCTTGACAGCAAGTGAGGAGAAAGATTCATTGCTGGATATCTTAAGAGGAATAAGAGCATACTTAGCCCAATTAAGGTTATGACAAAGGTTCAAAAGTGCTAAATAAGTTAAGGACATGAGAGAAGTCAGAGGTGATGTTATCAGTATAAAGTGATTCTGTAGTAGGAACCATGCAAGATAAAACAAGAGATTAGGTCAGAGTTTTAAGTGGCAACTGCTACAAATTACAGAGGAGGGGAGCAAATGGGCGGTGCTTGATTGTTTGCTTTTCTCGGTCTTTCTCACTCTCTCTGACATGCTCTGCGCCTGACAGATGGGGTGTGAGCAGAGGGGCTGTTTGCACAGAGGCTGTTTGCCTAGAAGATACTCTAAAAAATGCTGAATAGACTACCTTCACATTGCTCCCTTCTTTGTGGCTGCTTTATCGTGGTGCGCATACTTAAAAGCCCAACAGCACGTATTGATTGTTTGATTGTTTGCTTTTCTGTCACGCTCTCTCTCTCTCTGCCATTCTTTTGCTCCCGATGGCGCTCCTTTGAAGAGAAGATATGTTTGCATTCTTTTAATTGTGAGAATGAACTGCCATCTCTGTTTTGTCATGGAGCACAGTTTAAACTTTTGACTAAAGGGTGTTATTTCATGTCTAGAAGGCTCTAATAATGTCAACAGTGTGGGAGAGTTTATAAGGGCTTAAAATATATAAAAATAACCATACAAACATATGGTTTCTACTTCGCGGATTTTCACCTATCAAGGGGGGTTCTGGAATGCAACCCCCGCGATCGAGGAGGAGTTATTGTACTTGATAATGCTTATTTCCAAGTTGGGGAGTGTCTTAACAGAAAAGTTGCCTATAAAAATGGGATTTCAGTCTTCTTGTGCCACAGGTAATCAAGGGCACTTGATAAATTTGTATTTAGCCTGAGGCTTTGAATATTCCTGGTAGCTACAGTTATATTGGCCATGAATCAGAAAATGAAGAAGATTATGAGAGAGAAAAGCAGAAAAAAAGTCTACAGACTCTGTTGGCACAATGAATTACAGAAATAAAAATCAATTGTGGAGTGTCAGCATCCTTTTTCTATCATTTCTAGAATCTATTTAATGAACTGTATATTCATAATCATTATGAAAAAGGAATGAGCCAACAAATTCAAAAAACACCATGAAGGAATAGTTTACAGTTCAAACTGCTGGTAGAGTGCAGTTTGCTAAATAAAGAAAAATTAAGTGCAAGGACCATGGGAAGAAAGCAAAAATGATGAAGTTCCAGTGAAAGTGAAAGTGCCAGTGTACTAAAGGTTATACAGTATATGGCTTCTGGGTATCATGTTTTCCAATCATTAAAGGTGACACTTCCAGAAGTGTGTGAAACCTGTAGACTGTCAGGAGAGAGAGGAAATGGGTGTAGCCGAGTAGTACAAGCTCATTTTAGAGCAGTTTGAATGACCTTCCTGGCAGCAGCAGTAGCTGCTAGATATTAGGTATTTTATTTGCTTATCTTAAAACAGTTTGTTGGTCATTGTAGATGAGGAATTTTATTATTATTGGTCTAAGACAAAAAAAAATACTGATAGGAGGAATAAATCTTGGGACATCTCTCAAAACTTAGGCTGTGGAATATTGTAGGTCATAGTTTCTTAAGTGAGCTATTCTTCCACCCTTCAGATTTTTTAAATTCTAATAATGCACACATTATTGCAATGTTCTTTGTCCTCTAAGTCAGTCTGCCTAAAGATTGAAACTTCTTGTTCTACTGGCCAATGGAATTTGCCAGGTTAGCAAGGTTTTGGGAGTATTCTGAATGTTCATCTTTCACCACTGCCAGATCTATATGGACTAAGGACAAATCATCCATAAAACTCTGTTGGATGGAAAGCACCACAACCAAATTACTGTATAGCCTAGTAAAGAAGATACTTATAAAAATCTTTTTTTGAGATTGGCCAGTTTACCATTCACCAATTGAGTCTTTTGAATTGAAAATCAACCATTTTAGATCGGTGGGCTAGTATGACTAGTATAGGGTACAGAGAAATTCTAACTTGCATGTGCTAATCAGCATGCATAGTAAATATTATATGTTAATATTGTAGTAAACAGCAGATTATGCTTAAGCTGTGAGGAGCTGGATACATGATTAACAGTGACTTGTGACATAAGTAATCTGAGCTCTGCATTCAATAAACCCCAGGATTATTCGTGATACACCTTTTACACTCTGGAAGGTTCAAGAATACAGGCGGGGACTCTCTAAGAATACAATAAATAAGAGTATTCTTGCCGAGGTGCCAGCTATTTTATGAGCAGTTTCATGTGGTCATAACAATAAAAATGTGTTATTTATAATATTTAAAATTATTTTATTAATTTTAATACAAAAGAAAAAAATTAACAAAACATACAGTATAATAAAACTGGTATATTTGCATAGGCCTACAGATTTGAAATTATGTTGCAATGTTTTGATACAGTACATTTTATGAAGATTTCACATTGTGCTAATATTGTAGTGTGAAGCCTGAATCACAATATTAAATGCATCATGGGATAAGTGTATTATCTTAAGCTTCATTAAGACTAATTGTAACACCAAGACTGTCTGAGAAGTATGTAAAGATTTTTCTCCAAAACTGATGCTAAGTCTGTGAATTCCCAAAACATATGGTCTACAGATGCTGGAGCTAGGTGACAACACTCACAATTTGGATCTTGTCCTGAGTGTATCTGAACAATTTGAATAAGAAAATTGTGTCCATTACAGGATTTTGGTTGCATTATGGAATGCTTGGCACTTATAGAACTAGAGTGTATTTTACAGATGGCTGAGTTCCAGTCATTTTCTGAGATGCTATATGTAACAGTTCAGTGCTATATCTATAGTTCAGTATACTTTATAACAGAAAATGTACTCATGGTGTAAACAATATTTTCACAAATGAACATATGCGATTTTCCGTCCTTGAAGTGGAAACAAATAAATGTCAGTGTTGTTTATTTTTGATTCTTTATCTTCCTTGTAGTGCTGTTCAGATTTAACAGTTCTTAATCAATCATTCTCTATTGAAGTTTAGTTTTTTTCTTTCTTGAAATTTTGTACACACTGGTCTAAATATATTTTGAGGATGTTTCAGTGAAGCAATGTTTTATTAGATGGGGAACCTATTAAAACTGGGGCACTTTGATATTCTTCAGTTATTTAAGTGTAACAACAACAACAACATTTATTTCTATAGCACATTTTCATACAAACAGTAGCTCAAAGTGCTTTACATATTAAAGATTAGAAAAATGAAAGACACAATTATAATGCAAAATAAATCAACATTTACATCGAATAAGAGTAAAGTTCAATGGCCAGGGGGGACAGAAAAAACAAAAAAAAACTCCAGACGGCTGGAGAAAAAAATAAAATCTGTAGGGATTCCAGACCATGAGACCGCCCAGTCCCCTCTGGGCATTCTACCTAATATAAATGAAACAGTCCTCTTTGGATTTGATTGCTTACGTGCCATGGGATACTTCATTCACATCTAGGTACCCTTTGGTTTTCTTACTTGCATTTTATACTTGAATGGTTGGTAATATTATGGTAACTACTTAAAGCATCAGGAAGATGAAGATGCATGCAAGGTTTCCATGCACACCGAGCTGGACTTGCTAATAAGAGGATTGCAGCCCTGCTGGTTTTTCATTAACTTGTACTGGAGATCTGTTTGGCATCAGTAACGGCAATCAGAGGTAAAAATGGGTAAGATCTACAAAATATGCAAGTTGGACTGTCCCTATCACTTGGACATCAGGTCACCCTTGCAAATTATAGTGAATTATTATAATCTGCAGATAAAGGTACTGTGAACTTGGTTTAGTGCAAGGTAAATAGTGCTGACTGAATATTTGTTTGTTCTGTGCATGATTGCTTACGTGCCATGGGATACTTCATTCACATCTAGGTACCCTTTGGTTTTCTTACTTGCATTTTATACTTGAATGGTTGGTAACATTTTGGTAACTACTTAAAGCATCAAGAAGATGAAGATGCATGCAAGGTTTCCATGCACACCGAGCTGGACTTGCTAATAAGAGGATTGCAGCCCTGCTGGTTTTTCATTAACTTGTACTGGAGATCTGTTTGGCATCAGTAGCGGCAATCAGAGGTAAAAATGGGTAAGATCTACAAAATATGCAAGTTGGTGTAACTACTGTCAAGATTAAATACAAACAGTAAGCTAATTCATAGTTGATGTTGCACATAATGTTTTACCAAAGTGAGGATAATGGGAAATATGCATGGACAGTATGGCAAGCCATACTCTATATCGTATATTTCTGATTGATAATCACCTAATCTTACAAAGCGTTTTCTCCCATTTATATATGAATGAAACCAGTTAAAGCCGTAGAAGAGAAACCAACTCACTGTTTTCAACAGGAAGAACTACTGCGATTTTTCATTTTAAAAACAACACTCGTATCTTGAAGAATAAATGCAGGCATGTTATTATATTAGTGTATTATCCTGAATGTATGCTGCTTACCAAGTATGTTGCAAGATTAGCTACTCCTGCTCTTTAAAATTAACACCCACAGGCATACACATAGAGATCCTATCCAGATAAAGTTTTGAGTGATACCAACTGCCAGTCACCCAGCAGTATTCCACATCTAAGTGCTCTCCAACAAATTAAACTAACAAAACTAAAAAAAAAAAACTTTATAACTTGACAACTATTTCAGTCTTTCATGGGACAACTGTGTCCAATATTCTATTGCATATTTCAGGACCCGAAACTCTGATAACAGACCAGTGTTATTCCAGTCACCAAAACCAAACTTTCAAAAACTCTTACTAACTTTACACTGGTTGTGTTAATGTCTTATATTATGAAGTCATTTGAGAAGTGGATTATAATATAACTGGTAAACAGAGTTTAGGCCAATCTGCATATAGAATAAAGAAGAAGAGTGAAGGATGCCACAGCTTACAGTATCTGCTGTATGAAAAATTTAAAGTTTCCAAAACCCATTCCAGGTTACTATTTAATGATTTTTTTTTCACCTACTGTTAATACCACCCTGCCTCACATTTTATTTAATAAGCTAATTGCTTCTGTTTGCACTTTAACTTGATTAAATGGGTCCTAGAATTTTTGTAAAGTATCAGAATGCATTTTGTGTGTATGGATGTCTGATTTATCTGATGAGCTTACACCATCTGCTGGCTTACCTCAAAGCTACCTTCTGTTTCCTCTTCAATTTATTTTGTATACACATGAAGGTCACAGTTCAAAAAAGAACAGGTATGTCTTAAAATTTGCTGACAACTCTGTCGTTGTCAATTTTTGTCAAGGACCTAACATTGTTTGTTCCTTTTTAAGACTAAATCTCTTTAAAACCAAGGCTTTGTGAAAGCTGCAGAGATAATGACACACAAAATATATTTAAGGAAGAATCACTGATAGTAGAATAACTACTAATCTGAATGTAGAACAGATCATTTAAAGGGGCAGAAAATTCAATTCCTTAATACACTGAATTGTTTTAAAGCAAACTTTAGTGTCACTCTTTCATTAGCTCTTTAGTCTTCTATTACATTTGCTTTTGCATGTTAGTTTGGATATGTTAGTAAAAGCAAAAACTGTTTCAACAACACTGTCAAAACTGGTAGTAGAATTCTTGGTATATAGCAATCCTTCCATCCATCCATTTTCAAACTCGCTTATAGTGAGCAGTGTCATGGGGAAGCTGGAGCCTATCCCAGCAAGCAGGGGGTGCAAGGCAGGAACAATCTCTAGATGAGGTGCCAGTCTGTCACAGAATGAAGACGCACTCATACAAACACACACAAGGGCCAATATAGCATTGCCAGTTCACTTAATCTGCATGTCTGGAGCACACAGAGGAATCCCATGCAGACAAGGGGAGAACATGCAAACCCCATCCCAAGTGCAGCCAGAACATAAACTCCATTCTCATTTGTGAGGCAACAGTACCACCACTGTGCCACCATGCCACACTTATAGCAGCCCTGTCTCACTGAACTGAAACACGAAGAAGGGTAGAAAGAAAGCCAGCTCTATTCTGCTGTATTAAATAGCAGAAAATCTCAGTTTCCAAAGGCTTAATTATTACCATTAGTTTGCAGATATAGATTCCCAAAATTTAAAAACAAAATAAGTTTATCAATTGTTTTATTCCCAGTGCGAAAATATTTTGAATTCTAGTGGCTGTAACAGTATACTGTTCAGTGTTTATTGCTTGTTCATTTTTTAAATGCTGAAAATAAAATGTCACAAATCATATTTCCAATACTTACGGTAAATAGCTAAGTGTGAATTGGAAATTCCTACACTCTACAGTGATATTCTCACTAGTCAAGACACTAATTAAAGATTTATGTAATTGCAAGACACAACCGTTATTCACTGTGAAAAGGCTTTGTCAATCAGATTAAATCCATTTTCAAATGTGTTAATCTTTTTATTTGTTTCTTGTGATTCATTTACTTGTCCAGCAGACCTTATTTATTCCAAGCAGCAAGTCCTTTCTACTACCGCTTGCTCTGTGAGCACTATAAACAGATACAGTAAAGAATACAAAATATTGTTTCATGTTTAAGATGGCAGTGTATATACTTGATCTCTTTGCCTTTTTAGTTAAGTTTAGTTTATTTTTTGTGTGGCTGTCTTTATTGAGTGAAGGCTCCAAGAGCTGTAACCATTTACAGTTAAAAAACACAAATTACACACTTTACAGATGAAATAATGCACATATAGATATACATTACTTTAAACACACAGTAAAACATATTAGTTTCAGACATAAAATTATCCTAAGACTATGTTTGTCCATTAACATAACTGCTGAGATATATCCAGTTGACAATGGGGAAATGAGCAACCAAAAATAATCTACTCAGTCCAGTCATAGTCAAAAGACACAGTCATGAAACCAAACCCCCAGGCATTCTACAGTTAGTAAAAATTTTACTCTCGGCTGGCAGTCTAATTTTCTTCTTTCAGCTCTTCCCATTAGGAGTTCACACAGTGGATCATTTTCCAAATCTTCCTGTCCTCTGTATTTTGCCATGGAGGTTAAACAGTAGCAGCAAGTGCCACGGTTGGATTCCAATAAGAGAAACAGAACAAAGACGTGTCAGTAACAATTCTTGAGTATTGTAACACATTAACGTTTCCAAAAATGATGGCAGATCATTCCACAGCTTTAGGGCCCAATAGCTAAAAGTGGGCAAACACTTGGAAAATGCAGCCTCATACAGAAAAGTGCAAAGGCATGGGCAACATGAATGCCAATTATAAACACAAGATGTGAGACACTGTCCTTCAAACTCTGAAAAAGAATTTTGTGGTTTATGTTGACAAAACATAAATATTGTCTAAGCTGTGTAGAGAACCAATTAAAAAGATAAATAAAATGTTAAGTTATATTGTAAAGATTGTTGACTATAAATCAAAAGGGACATCATACTTAGACTATATAATGCATTAGTTAGACTGTATTTGGAACATTGTGTGTCACCAGACTACAAAAAAGAAATAGAAGCACTTTAAACTCTGCAGGGGATAGCAACCTGTTTCCTTCAGGATTTAATGGACATGTTGTACTCTGACAGACTCAGAGAATTAAGCCTGTTTACTCTTAAGCATTGGAGACTGCATGGGGACCTAATCCAGGTCTTCAAAATCCTCAAAGGCATTGATAAGGCAGATCCAGCAGAATTCTTTCCTCATAATGGAGAATTATGTATTTAAGGAAACCAATGGAAATTAAGGTGAAGTGCATTTAAGACTAAAGCCAGGAAGCATTTCTTTATGCAAAGAGTTATGGGAATCTCGAACAAACTACCCAGATATGTAGTTGAAGCACAAACCTTGACAATCTTTAAGAAATATATGGTTAAGATATTGGGACAGCTTAGCTGTTAGCTAAACAAACAAGTTTGACGGACTGAATGTTTTCCACTCATTTCTCAAATGTCTAATAACTAGCTCCCCTCCCCATCCTGGGAATTCTGTATCAGAGTCTGTTCCATGGGCATGAGGACAGCTTGGCTAAGAGAAGTGGCACCAAATAACGCAACCAGATATCAAGAAGAGAGATTGAATACACGAGTGTTAATGACTGTATATAGTTATTGTATTACTTATATTTTTTGAAGAAATGACTAACGATAAAGATACAGTGTGTTCAGCTATTCAACAGCTGTAATCAGGGTATGCTAAATTAAAGGAATTTCCTTTTTCTTCGATTAGCCATGCTCCCTGAGATTTGTGGCTGCAACTTTTCATTTATTTGTCCCCATGGGGAAATTTGGCTTTTTCTACTGGGCAAGTTCCTACTTGGGACATAACCTCAGCCTTATCCATCACATTGAGTTAATTTGTGCCCCTCCTTGTGTTCTACACAGCTCATATTTGCATACCAGCGAATGCTGTAGCCATTCTGAGTTCTGAATCTCTGGCAAGGTTTTAAGGATTTATCTTAAGAGGGGAAGGAGCCCCCTTTATTGCCAAACAGGCATGCTGGCCTAGGCAACTTGACTGCTAGATAGATAGAACTTTATTTGTCCCCAGGGGGAAATTCATCTTTTTACAGAAGCTCTTTACATAAATAAATACATAAATAGTTAGATAAGTAAGTAAATGAATAAATGCACACACAGTTTGTTCTGAACACACTCTGGAATTACTATAAAGTAAGAAAAATTTATACTAATAAAAGGCAAAGCCCTCACTCACTCACTCACTCACTCACTCACTCACTCACTCACTGACTCATCACTAATTCTCCAACTTCCCGTGTAGGTAGAAGGCTGAAATTTGGCAGGCTTATTCCTTACAGCTTACTTACAAAAGTTGGGCAGGTTTCATTTCGAAATTCTACGCATAAGGGTCATAACTGGAAGCTATTTTTCCCCATATAATGTAATGGAGTCTTGAGTTGGAGATGGCCGTGGGGGGCGGAGTTTCGTGTGACATCATCACGCCTCCTACGTAAGTACGTAGAGAATAAGGAAGAACTCCAAACAGCGATGAGCACAAAACGCCATTTCACAATTGAGAAGGCAGAAAAACATTATGAAGCAAATGATGCATACAAGCATATTCATAAGTACAGCTACTGCGGAAACAAAGCACGGCGTGAACCGTAAGTTTATATTAAATTAAGTTCATAGACAGGCTGCCACTAGCGTTTGTAATTTAGTGCCTGCCCATATAAGGCCGTCCATCAGCGGCAATCCAATACAAACACTGCCGGTAAATGTTCACGGGTGAAGGACTGTGCTTATGCAGAGGAAGATGAGATGGTCAGGGTGGTGTTTGGCACAAACTCATTGAAACTGCGAGAGAAACTTTTAAGTGCCAGGTCTTAGCTGACATTACGAGATGGCACCAGTACAGCTGGGAACCTTCGATGCAAGAACACCAAGCGGCTCACGTGAACTGACGCAGTGCACAGACAAAAAGCAACAGTTCCAAAGAGTGCTGAACAAAACCGAATTACACAATTGAGAAGGCAGCAAAAAAATATGAAGCGTCTTATACATACAATCATATTCATAAGTGCAGCTACTGCGGAAACAAAGCACACGGTGGAAAAAGTGAATGTCCTGCTAAAGGAAGACAGTGTAAAAAAACCCGTGCATGCAGTTTGTCACATCACAGATAAAAGGAAGACGAGCTGTTTATTGATGCAGTAAGGAACTAATCGATGAATGAAACCTCTTATCTTTACAACGATTGACAAACACGGAATGTAACTTGAACACATCCTACAAATACGAGCCTGATTGAAAGAAATAATGATAATCAAATCCTTGATGACAGCAACATTCAATAACACTCACAAAACAATTACTGTATATTGACAATCATGTTACGTTATTTTTAAAATGTTCCCTTTTCTTTTCATAACTTCTACTTCTCCACTGCGTACACGGGTATATATATATAAATGTATATATATACCCGATCTACAATACATACTTTAGCATAGACAAGCCACACGCTGTGGCTAATTGTAGAGTCTTAAGCCTCTACGCCGACATTGAGGTTCGATTCCCGAGAGGGATGTACTGACTATGTACGCGCTACCTGATTCATTTTACCTTCGATCTCCTTGGTTTGGGACGTATGAAAAATATTAGGTTAACGCAGAATCATGTTACGTTATTTTTAAAATTTTCCCTTTCTTAGCACAAGCACAGCTGAGAAGCTTCGATGCATGTACTCCATAACGCGTTAAAAATAACGATTTAATCACACTTTCAATTCCAAGCAAACGGGAACGTTTGTCAATGCATGATTTCCTGGTACATCCATTACACTGATGCACACATCACAGCTACAAAAATGTTAGAGTCGGAATAAAGCGTTCCTACGACTGATCATTTCGACTACCCGAAAGCCTTGATAAAAGCATGGTTTTGTGCACACTGAAAAGCAAGCAAAATTAGATGCATTACAGAAAGCGGACTTTGTGGCTCTTACTGGGGATCATTGGACTTCCGTGACCGTTAGTAATTCTAAATACATCTAATTACAAAATGTTCAATGATCACACTGTTTTAGCCTAATGTACAAAATAATTTTGGCTAATGTTACTCAGAGTTTAAAGAGTAAGCTGGTCAAATTACCTTTTATGTTTCTGACTTATTTTTTTAAGAAGAAAACTGCACTTTATGTTGAAATTTTGGTTATTATTATTTAAAGACAATACTATTCTGAAAATGTACTTAAAGTACTTAAACTACCACTTTATTTTTAAGTCTGCCCAATTTTAACCAGGGATGATATTTTTGTTTCTGTTTTGAATTCAAATGCAGTTTAAAAGCTTTTTTCAGAAATTAAAACAGCTTCAGTTTACAATATTCATGTCCATGTCTATTATTTGATTCTGTCACCCACTAAAACCGTTTTAAATTAAAAAAAAAACATTTGCGATTTGGGGCAAATTTACGTGTCGATTACATACGATTAATCAAGATTAATTCTTACACAGCCTCTAATTAATTGGATTAATTTTTTAATCGAGTCCCACCTAATATATATATATGTAGATATATATATGGAGATTTGTATATATATGTGTATATACAGTATATATGTAGATATGTATATGTTGTATATACAGTATGTATATATGTGTGTGTGTATATATACAGTATGTGTATATATATGTATGTGTGTATATGTATATATATATATATAACTGTATATATATGTGTATAGATGTGTATATATATATATATATTTATATATATGTTTATATGTATATATATGTTTATATATGTGTCTGTGTGTGTATATATATATATATATATGCCAGCAACACTCATGACAATGACAAAACAATTACATTTTCAATCATGTTACGTTATTATTAAAATGTTTCCTTTTCTTTTACTTCTCGCTGCCAATCGCAGGTATTTTGCTATATATATATATATATATATATATATATATATATAATATAAATAGATAGATATGACAACAACACTCATATCAATGACAAAACAATTACATTAACAATCATCTTACGTTATTTTTAAAATGTTTGCTTTTCTTTTTCATAACTTCTTTAACACACTACTTCTCCGCTGCGAAGCGCGGGTATTCTGCTAGTTCTAAATAAAGGAAAGTTCTGACTTGGCTGTCACAGTCACAGTGAGGTATTATTATTATACAGGCATATTGCGGTTTCTGTTTGTATAAAGGAGCCCCACTAGCGTTTCATGACACACTTCTTTTGAATGATTTGTTGGCTGAAAGTGTTATTGTGTCAGAAAGAGGATGTGAGCATTGTTCATAATGGCACTCAGTTTTATTTTAACACACTTTTTCGCTGCCCTTTTAATTAGCCTGTTGATTTGGTGTGTCTCTGTTGAAGTGATGTTACAAGCTCAGTATGCCACGGCTTGGAAAAATCACACTGACGATCACAGAGTTATAGAAGATGTAAAGGATGTCACTTCCCACATTAAAAGAATGCAATCTCCTAAGGATAAATAGGCTGCTGTGCCCTTTCTTATATAATTCCTCTGTGTTATGAGACCAGTCCAACCTGCCATTAATGTGGACCCCCTTTACCTACCTTTACTTCCACTCCTTGAGCAGTGATTGAACATAGAGACTGTTTGGTGCGGCGAAAGCCACTGACTAGTTCATTGTTTGTGTATATGGAGGACCTGTACTGCCAAACATGATTGTCAGTTCCTAAAACATTAGATCAAATTTGTAGTTCATAAGAAAATACAAAGATCCTACACCAGTCTAATAGTGTAGCATAGTTTCCTGTCTAAATCAAAGCATACATGAAGTAGGTTTATTTCTTTAATTTATCCAGAAGCACTGAGGTTGAATGGTGGCTCCATATTAAACAGTGGTAGAGTGACAATGTCATACACCACATTCATTTGACATCACGGATGACACCCACATAAGCACCATTGTGACCATCAATGCTATGACCAAAATCTAGGAAAACAATTCTCAAAATTGGGATAACCACACAGAAAATGGTGCAGTGATGATGTCATTAAAATTTGGCTTTTTTAGATTGTCTGTAAAAAGCTTCAATTTAAATAAATTTTCATATGCAGCACTGATATTTCAGACTGTATAAATAAGTGAGGCCGCCCCGGTGCAGTTCCTAGTTTGCCTATGCTACTCCTACCAACACAAATGTTGTGAATATGCACTTAACTATGAGTTCACCAGTTTTTGACTGAAATACTTTTACCATAAGCCATTTTGAGTAATTCAGCATTACTGTTTAGATAAACAGTTATCTTTTATTTTGCATATTGAACCTCTACCTATATTGTACCTTGTGACAACTACTATATACCACCTACATCTTTACTTTGGTTACTTGGATAGCAAAAGCATTACCAGTTAAATAACTATGCAGCTATATATGTCAGCTTAGCTGTATTTTTTACTACAGGAAAATTACTTGTTTGACAACATTTGGAAAAGCTGCAGGTTTCAGAAAAGGATGATCTGGAAAATCTTTTCATCTTATTCAGTAAATAATAATCCTTGTAAAAATCTGAAATACATGCTGAAGTTTGGCTTCCCAAAGTTTCTCAATTGAGGTGTTTGCATCTAACCTAAATCTAAGCTATAGCTTACAAGGATTGATATTGCTAACAGGGGGTCGATAAAAAGTGTGGGTATATGATTTTTGCTTCATTATTTTATTCTGGGTCTTCAAATTACATATTCTGTGAACACTTGAACTGTCTTGTTCATTTACCTACTCTTGGTCTTAAGGTTACTACAAATATTTATTTCATAATTAAAGTGCAGTTCCTTGAACTTCCATAAAATAGCTACATGGAACACATAAAAAGCCCAAAAGGCCAAAATATTTATTTTCACTTTTTAATGTTTCTACAACAGAAACAACCTGAAAATAAATTTTTTGATCATTTTTGTCTCAAGCCTAATTGATATTAATTTATTCTCCGTTTCACTGTATAGTCTTCGACTATAAATATTTTACTTTATTTTATTTTGAAGAAATCCTTGTCAAAAACCATCTAACATATTTAAAAAATCTAGGACACAGTCAGAGCAGCTCTTTTTGTAGTAATTTTAGTTCCATACACAGTCATCCTTTTTAAGTAAAATACTAAATATGGATTTTAAATAACTAAAGAACATCCATCCATCCATTTTCTAACCCGCTGAATCCGAATAGGGTCACGGGGGTCTGCCGGAGCCAATCCCAGCCAACACAGGGCAGGAACCAATCCTGGGCAGGGTGCCAACACATCGCAGGACACACACAAACACACCCACACACTAGGGCCAATTCAGAATCGCCAATCCACCTAACCTGCATGTCTTTGGATTGTGGGAGGAAACCGGAGTGCCCGGAGGAAACCCACGCAGACACGGGGAGAACATACAAACTCCACGCAGGGAGGACCTGGGAAGCGAACCCGGGTCCCCAAACTGCGAGGCAGCAGTGCTACCACTGCGCCACCGTGCCGCCCCACTAAAGAACATCTTGAATAAAAATGGTATTTTAGAAGAATTATCAGTCTGGTATTCATAAAAATTACAACATTAAGCCTGCTTTGGTAATGGTGATTAATGACCTTAAACTTAGAAATGATGTTACTATCTGTATCTGTTCTCTCAGATCTCTGTGCAGTGTTTGATATGACAGAACATTGTATTCTAATACATCTCTCTATTTTATAAAAAAAATCCTGGGATGAGACGAGACTTTTTCAGAGAGATAATTTTAAGTCCAGCAAGACAAGACTTTGTGCCAAGAGATTTAACCACACCCGCAGTCCACTCACCTCTCATTGATGTAAATACTATTGTCAGACACAGTTCCTGTGCTCTCAGCTCTTACAAATTTTTACGTTTTCCTCATTTTAATACAACACATACAATTTATTTGTTTCCTTCAATGTAATCCTTTTCTGGACAGTAATTTTATATGTTCTAGATGAAACATCAATGATAAGTGAAGAAGAAATGGCAGTGCGTTGAAAAGAGGCCCAAAAGCTTTGGAGAGAAAAGAATTCCAAAAAGAACAATAATCTAAGAGCAAATTCGGAAAATAAGGAAAGTTATAATCAGCCCAGACCAAGTGGGATTGAAAACCTAACAGGTCCAAGCAGGGGTGGAAATAAAAGACAAAGAGTAGAAGACAAAGTAGAACGTCATAAAGAAGTTCAAAATTGTTGGTGCGATACACATCCAGAGCAGGTTACGGATTATGAAAGTAAGTATGCGCATCAGCGCTAACAAACGGAAATTATTACTCGTGAAATAATGGAACAGCAAAAAAGAGATTGAATATATGGACATAGGTGATATGACAGAAGTATGTAGACATTGTTCAGCTTTAAAGTTTAAGTTGGAGACTGTAGATCGTTTAATTTGTGTTGCCATCAGGGAAAAGTAGTGTTACTTCCCAATGAAGAGGCGTATTTGCGAGAAATAAAAGATTTGTTATTTGTTGAAAGTGAAATCCACAAACACTGCAGGCAAAATATCCAAATCTACAATAATCTGTTTGTATTTGCATCATTCAATGCTCAAAACATAGATTTACACGATTCAGGTCCATATGCTATAAGAATCTGTGGTCCCGCAACAATTAAAGCTACTACAAGTTTAATTTCAAAGAAACCACAATTCAGTCAGGTTTATATTTATGATCATGGATAGAGATGCAACATAGAATCGAAAGTGTTAAACAATCGGACGTATTAGAAATTGTACAGCCAATAATGATACAAATCCATACATCCAAAAGTATCGCACTTCACACAAACTTTATCTGAAAAACACAAAGAAGTTTTCTTGGATTTCTATATGAGTCCGAAAGATCACGCTCGCATATATAATAGCCAACATGTGACGAATTGTCAGCGATAATAGTTTTGAAAGACGGAGATATCAAACACAGTTGATATTCGTGTTTATCCAAAAGCACAGCACGATTCATCTCAAGTGGCAGATCTGGGAAATGACTAGTGCATAGGGCCCACATGGGGGCAGGCGAGCAAAATAAGCAGGGGGCAAAGCCCCCCAGTTGTCTTAAAAACCAACTTAACTAGTAGACACAAAGTGATCTTGCATCAAGGAAAAGATTTTCTACATGTGGAATTCCATTAGGATTTATTTTTGGCCCACTTCTGTCTTCTTGTATGCCCCTTTGTAGAACAACTATATGTGAGCATGCTGTCATTTTTCACAAATATGCAGACAGTGCATACGAGATCTCTAGTACCTGATCACCCAAACTCACTATATATGTTTAATTAGATTTCAATCAGCCTTTTCCGATTATGATCTTGTCCTGAAAATTGCATCAAAAGCAAAAAATTAGATACTGAAAACTACTACTATTGTTTTTTTTTATCAGATTTTATTTTCATAAATCAGAATGTTACAGTGGTATGCTACTCAGATAAACAATACCTTAACAGATACAACAATTTACTTTGAAATGAATACAATGTACAAGAAAAAAAAAAAATTAACCACCACCCAAAACCACTACTTTTAATTGAAATAACAGGCTGACCAGCATGATGCACTTACTGTATCTGACAGAAAATACAGTTATAAATTATATGTTTAAAAATGTAAAAGTTTTTCAATTGCTTTCACTTTTTTTCCAATATTTTTGGAGCCTTATTTTTCCCAAATTAGCCACTGCACTAATGTGTCATATTGAAGCAAATAAAAGACAGGCAGCAAAAGGACTCAGAGCACATAAATGCGTAAAGCAGTGCACATTTTACACAACCACACTCATGTAGTGTGACTCTTAAAATTTTTCAGTGGTGTGTTGGATGAACTCTGCCTTATAGTGAAAAACAGTCCAGATACTGAATTTATGGTTTACAAATACAAAAGTCATTAAAGCAAAAATTCAAATACAGAGAAGTCCAAAAAATGATGACTGTATAATTAGAATTACAAATCAGATGTGAAATATTTTCATAAACATTAAATGAGATTTTAGTCACACAGTCTAGAACTTACAGGGGTTTAAAAAATTCCAAGTTTGGTCATTTAGCAGTACAGACTAATAATGAGGTTATAGATATAGATGTTATTGTTGACTCTAAATTTAGTTTCTCCTCCTATATGATTTATTATACAAAATGTTTTTTCCAGCTTACAAATATTGCAAAAGTTAGGCTGTTTCTGTACACTGTGATGCTGAGAGACAGATACAGGCATTTATTATCATAAAATTTGACTGCTATAATGTTCTCTATTATTTCTCAAGCAATATGGATTTTTAGAGAGATAACAATATTGATAAGTGGGCATTAAAGAGGATTTATCACTGGTAGATATTGTATTGATATTGCTAGTGTGTTTAACTATTATGTTTTCCCAGCAAAAATCAGAATGAAAAGAAGATTAAGTGCATGATGTTTTTGCACTGTTTCTTAAGTGTGCAATATATTTTAGGTGCTTTGAGCACAAGTATCCAATTGTTAAAGATGAAGATACTAATGTAACCTAAGTTAACTTAAATATGAAAAATAAACTTCACTGACAACAAAGTTGTTTTATTATGCACAATCATCTGACAATTAAATGATGTTTGAAATTTTTAGGAGATTAATGGATGAAAAAATGAGTCTGTGCACATGTACATACCCTGGGAGATGCATACACTCATCATTATTTGCATTTATCTACATATAATATGTATTATTTCATGAAAATTATTATTGATATATACCCATGAGTGTGCTTGCCAGCTTTATTTGTTTTTACTTATTTTGTGGCTTTTTTCAGTATGATTTCCAGAAACAAAGAGTACCTGTTTATTAGACCTGATGGTCTACTGGAATATTTAAATTTCCATATCTCCCAGACTTCCACGTAACATGAGCCTGAAACTAACCTCTAAAGAGCAAGGAGGAGAATAAGCTAAGAAATTTGGCTAGAAAATAAAATGAGTAGCAGTCGCAAAAGAAATAGTATTTGTATGCATTTTAGAAGCATAAACAGTATGAAGGCATGAATCATTATATTGCAGAATTTTCTTGAAATTTAAATACAGGACTAGTAGTCCTGAATAAAAATGTGTTTGGAAACCAACAGATATGGCTTTCATAATGAAAAGACCCAAATGACTTGATTCAGTGAAAAAATGTTGGAATACCTATTTACAGTATAGTCTAAGATGTCTTTTTTCCATCTGTATTTATCCACTTGAATAATCTTTATTAATTGCAACATGTTTAGCCAGTAAGGCTCTGTTTAACAGCTTTTCTCACCGCTTATGCAGACCCAGTATGGAACATGTAATACACTAGGAATTTGACTTTAATACAAGATAAAGACAATAAACATAAAAAAGGAATACAGCATTTTAACAGGAAAATTCTGAATGGCAGATATAACAGTAAGTACATAAATGACTTTGTAAATCATCTGTTAAAAAAATGGCCTTGTTTCAGTCTTGAGGAATGAGGGCATGTTTAACGCTTTGAAGCACATAGAATGGTTTAACTAGTACATTGTTAATGCTCAATTTGTTACCATTATTGTGCATATAAGTCAAGGGGAGTGTTTTTTTTTTAGAGAGGCCTTTGTGTATTAGAAAAATAACCTACTAAATGTGCATTGCTTGGAAGAGTTTCAACTTAATAATAGCAGTGCAAGTTTAACCAATACCAATGCATATATACAGATCAAATATCAGCACCCAATATTATAGCTCCCCTCTCTGTACTGCATTGACTAAAAATATATCAACAGATTACAGCTAAATCAAACTGCATCAGCAAAACATTTACTAAAATAGACCAGAGACCCTCCTTTAGATTTGACATCAAGATCCTTCTCCACATGTCCAATGCTTTAAATAGACTGACAAAAGAGCACCTTACAGAATGTATATAAAATATAAAAATATGTTTCAGTTTGTGCTCGTAGATGCTGAGGTGCTGGTGCACTGAATGGTCCAAAGGTTAATCATAAGGTTAGTGGAGAAACGTATTTCTATAAAATTTCAAAGAAGCTTGTTCTCTTGATATTTTGAAATATCAGTTTAAGAGATATTTTTTTATTCTTGCTTTTACTTGACTACTATTTTATGTGTTGTTAGTGCATGTTTTATTTTTTATTTTAAACATATTTTGACTTTGTTCTATTTTGCAGTAAGTACTTTAAATTATAAACTGTATAAAGTCAAGGACTGGTATAAAGGGTGCTGTATAAATAAAAATTATTATTATTATTAACAAACCCTACTGTTCCATTTTTTTAAACTAAGACCATCATCCAAATCAACCATATGGAAGTTACTGTAGCACCCAAATATTGCGGTGCTAGATGTGAGTCTTAGGACAAGTAAATACGTCTGTGGGCAACTCATGAAAATTTTGGTAGTGAATAGTGGCAAGATCTGCCCAGTCTGTAAAGACTGCACCAACAGGGTTTCTTTTGGAAAACCATGTCAACAGTTTTAATTAATAATATATATTAATTATGTTTTAATTATGTAAATTTTTGTAGAATGGAAAAAAAAAACACAAACGATGTGATGAGTCTGCATAAGCCAAAAAGTATACTATGACTTCAGTTTTTATGTGAGGAAACATTTGGTGTGAATTCCACTATATGTACTGTAATGTGTATTGAACAATTTTCTTTATCTGTCTATAGACGTTGTAGTAGTTTATAGTGAAAAGTGAAATGGCTTTCTAAAAAAAACAGTGGTCATCTGCTGGTGAACCAAGGGCAGTAATATTCATAGTCCTAATAAAGGACTATAAAGTGTCATTTATTGGATTTTTGAAACCAAAGTAACTTTCATTAGTATAGCAACCAAAATGTGACAGCATTAATTAAATATGGACTACATGTATTGGATTTATATTGGAGAGAATTGAATGCCATTTCAGATTATGAGTAATGAGTGCAGGTATGAACAATCCAGTTCAATGGCTAATTCTGGGTTAGAACTCAAGCTAAGCAATCTCTCAGGTGCAGCACCTTGACAACACAACTAGAGCTAATTTATAGGAAATTTGAAGTAATACATTCATCTTCAAATGATAAGGCTGATTATATTGAAGTAAATTAAAGTTGAAACACATAAAATAGTAAATTAAAAATAGAAGAATAGATTTGGAGCATTAAAGCAACAAGATTTGGTGACTTAATGTGCTAGCTGTGGTGGAAAGGCTTGCAGCGTCGGGTCTACTAGACATTGGCTCATTATTTTCCCTAATTAGTGAGGATTTTCATATGTAAAGTTATGTTGTCACCTAAGGATTAAATTAGTGGAGTAAATGTTCATTACATCAGAATGAAAAATATCTACATTTACATTTGTAGTGCTCATTGCACTGTTAAGCTATACTGTGTTAGAAAGTAGTGTTTATAAAGTGAAGCAGTTAAGATCTTGGAGGATATGTGAGAGGAAGCAAGATTGTTATTGCTTTGATTTGGCCCTGCCATGTGCTAGCAGCTGCAGTGAATACAGGTCTTTTGAAATAGAAATTTGCCTACATCCAGTCTTTTTATTCCTGAAAGTGATTTCATCAACCTTAAAAAATATACTGTATATTCTATATACTATATATATTATTTCTACTATATAATAAAAACACCAAGGTCTGTTTGTTCAGTCCTTCAGAGCAATCTAATTGGTTAGTTTCAGTTTAGTGATGTGATTGAAAAAGGGAGTGTGAGACGCACATGCTGAGAAGACAGAAAATATAAAAGTGGACAGGAGGTGAGAAAGTCGCCTTGAAATGGCAGAGCCTGAGAAGCAGGCTTTGTAGAAATGTATTTGAGAAAAGGAGCACTGATGAAGAAACGTTCAGACTCATGAAAATAAAGAGAAAAGACTCTGAAGGTATACATAGGGCAACAGATAGCAAATATTTTTATTCTCCTATTACATATTGTGACAGATTAGGGCTTTTTCGCACCCTTTTACCCTCAGACACCATGTCAGACACCAGATAAAAAGTCCAATTATTATTTATTATAATAATAATGTGCAAAAAGCACCCTCCACACCACAATACTCAATTAACAATACAATTCTCAAATAAACCAATCCTCCACTCCCAGACACTTAGCCACCCTGCCTTCCAACTCAGCTCTCCGTCTGGGATTTCCCACAGTCCTTTATAGTCCTTGACCCGGAAGTGTTTGTCCCTCAGTCCGTGTGACTTTCTATCACTTCTGGGTCAGGTAAAAATTTCTCTTTTTCTTCAGCCCGGAAGTATATCATTTCTTCTGTTCCCGTGACTTGGAAATACTTCCGGGCTGTAGGGAAAATATAAATCCCTGGGCCTCCCTGCAGTGACTCCTGGTGGCCCCCATGGTATCCAGCAGGGCTGTGTATTATGACTCCACTGTCCATGATCCCCTGCTGGCATTCAGGGCACCTCTATGCTGCAAGGAGAGCTCCATCTAGCGGCCTGGGGGTATTGGCCGGGATGAATGGCCGGGCATATCTCACAATATATTTCTAGGAGGGAGAAGAATCCAACACAGCAGGAAGTACCAGCAGTTATTTTGTTCAACTTTAAACACTGGTTTGCAGTTCCCGGTGAGTCAAGAGTGAAAGTGGGAGCGAATGTGCAAGTGAATCATGTCACAATAGCTTGTCGATTCCAGAAGATTAATTGAAACTGAAAACAGCTTTGCCTTCCACGTTATCAACTACTGCTCGTGTGCCAGGAACATCGACTTTAACTGGGCTTGCCTCTTCATCCGCGGAGCACGAAAAAGACCAAAACTATCTGTTTCAAGACATACAGGAGCTCAAGAATTATTTAAAGAAAGATATAAAGAAAGAAATAAATGATATAAGGAAGGAAATTAAAAATGTACACAAGACAAATGAGAACCTGCTTCAGGATATTAAAGACCAGGAGAAACATTTAAATAATCACTTTGAGGCAGCCTTTAAAGGTATGCTAGAAAAAATTGAGGAACAAATACAGGAAAATGTGTCTAAGTTAAATAAATGGAGAGCACTTGGCACTCAGTTGGAAGATGTTAAGGAAACGTTCGTGACTTATATTGAAATAGCTGAACATCTGACATCTACTGCTGACAGAAAAGCAGCAGCTACAAATTATGAATGCAAAGTACTCAGAGACAGACTTGCTGCACTGGAAGATGGATGCAGAAAGAATAATATTAGAAACGAAGGTCTTACTGAGAATCATGAAAGTCCAAACCCAGTGAAATTCATAGATGAACTATTCGCTAAATTAATTGGGGAGGACTTCAAATCAGACTCCAAGACAGCAGCAGCTTACCGCATACAGAGATCAAATACCTCAAACCCTTGGACTCTTATCATGTGTTTCGAAAAAATTACAATCTAAATTACATATAATGTTACTTCTCAGACAGAAATGAGATTATATTTGAAAATAAACACATTTGTATTTTCCCTGATTTCTCACCCTCAACAACAGCTAAACATGCTGCATTTTACACCATTAAACAGTGCTTACGGAAAGCCGAGATCAGATACAGCCTCTTGTATCCTGAAAACTGATCCTGACACTTTTTTGAAATACGATCATGAGTCGCATTGTGTCCAGCCATGGCAAAGTAGATCTTGCCGGCTGTTTAATCCACTTGCAATGATGCTGGTACCGTAATTATACAACCTATTTCCTTCTCAGCCACTTTTTGTTTGTTTTAATTACAGTTTTATGTGTATATGTATGTATGTGTATATTGTTTTTTTTAGGAAAATGTTTAACATCATACCCTTGGTTTATTGTATTAGGGCTTACTATGCTAATCCAGGGCTACTGTTTAACACCATTCCCTGGGTTTACTCTCTCAAGGCTGTTTAACATTATATTTTATGCGTATGGTATTTGTATAGTGTTATCAATAGATGTCTCTATTTAAATCCTTATACGCTGCTGGAGGGCTTGTTTTGTTTTGGACATGCTCTGTCTCTAGGTATGTGAGAGAACTGGGACTTTATGAAGTGGGGACCAGCCTCATGTGGGGAGGCAAAATGGGGGGGTGGGAGGTCTGGGGGGGAGAGAAAAAGAGCAGGCTATCTCTAATCTATCCTTTTAGTCATAATTATAAGTGCCACCGTAACAATAGGCTTCATGGTAATAACTCCTGGGAAAATTGGAAATTAAGGTCAAAGGTGTCTTATTTTAAATTAAGACTACAAAATTAGAACAAAAGTTCAGAAGCAATGTCTCCATGACCGAACAGTTAACTTTATGAGCTGGAATGTTAAAGGTTTGAATTCAAATTAAAGAGAAAGTATTCTCACACCTAACAGGTCTAAGCGCTAAAATAGTATTTTTACAGGAGATCCACTTACTAAGTAAGGATCAGTTTTGGCTGCACAGAGACTGGACTGGCCAAATATTCCATTCCAGTTTTACAAAAAAAATTAGAGGTGTGGGAATTATTATACATAGAACAATCTCATTTGTGCATTTGGGCGTTGTGCAGCTCTGCTTCCAAAGCAACGAAGATGAGTCCACTAATTGATTTTCAAGGCCTTGATCATATTTGTCCAAGCATCGGTGATTATGCAAACCATTTGGTCTTCTGTGAGCTTCCAGGATACCAGGGATTCTTTCAGCTCTTGAGCTATTATTTCCCCTGTATGATCATTGGGGAAGTAGGATGTCTGGAGGCAGATGTTTTAAAGTGCCCAATCCTCGTTGATAAAATGAACTGGGATGAGTTAGGATATAGTGGTAGGTGCTGCCGTGAGTGGCAGCCTTTCCAGCAGCTCTGTGTACGACTTTAACTTCTTTATCTTTCTACCTTTTTTTACCTTTTTCTGGACATGGATTTTTACACGCCGAGACTTGTCTATTCAGGTAGCCACCTTCTAGCACTGAGAAAAAAGGCCTGTGTTAGAGTGATTCCCTATTTACCTGAAGAGGTAAGAAGGCAGTATTGTTGCAGCAGAGCCGGCGCTAAGCTAAAGGCTAAGCGGCTAGCGAGGAAGTGGCGATACAAGCCTTCGGTGCCTTCTGTGATCCTGGGAAATGTGAACTCACTACCAAATAAGATCAACGAAATGGCTGCGCTAGTGAAAAACGTCAGGACCTACAGAGAATGCAGTTTGTTGTATTTTTGTGAAACGTGGCTAAAAACTAGTATCCCAGATGCTAACATGGAGCTACCCGGGTTTAGCGCAGTTAGAATGGACAGAGACACAAATATCTGTGGGAAGTGGAAAGGAGAAGGACTCGCTCTCTATGTGAACACAAGGTGGTGCAACCCTGGACATGTAAACGTTAAAATCTCCACTTGCTGCAGGGACATCGAACTGTTGGCTGTAAGTCTGCGTCCCTACTACTTGCCCAGAGAGTTTGGACACATCATTGTTGTTATTGTTTACATCCCTCCTCTGGCAGATGTGGAGATAGCGTGTGATATCATGCATTCTGCTGTTGCTAAACTACAAACACAGCACCCTGAGGCGCTTATGCTAATACCTGGAGATTTTAACCATGTGACGCTGGACAAAACATTACCTGCCTTCTCCCAGTATATGGATTGTAAAACCCAGGGAAAAAGGATTATTGACCAACTGTATGTAAACGTTAAAGATGCATACAGCGCCACCCCGCTGCCTGCGATTGGGAAAGCAGATCATAACCTGATTCTGCTTCAGCCTCACTACAAACCAAGAGTAAGGGAGCTACCTACAACCATTCGCTCTTTCAGAAAGTGTTCCCCTGAGGCAGAGCAGGCTCTGAGAGACTGCTTTGGAACTACGAACTGGGATATTCTGCAGGGGTCACATAGTAAGAACATTGAGGAGGTTGTTGACTGCACTACTGACTACATCAACTTCTGTATGGACATTTGAGTTCCAGTCCAGTAAGAACAGTACACTGCTATGCTAACAACAAGCCACGGATTACAAGTGACATAAGAGCCTTTTGAACCAGAAGAAAAGGGCCTTTAAAGGTGGTGATCAGCATGAGCTCAAGCACATGCAGAAGGAACTCCGAGTCCAGCTCAGGGTGGCGGAAGAGCAGTACTGTACAGGAAAAACCTGGAGCATGTTGCAGAATATCAGCATGAAGGAAGTGTGGGATGGGATGAAGATCATCACTGACTGCAGCTCAAAGTGGGGGGCCACCATTGAGAGATACTTGGAGAGAGCAAACCAGATGAACAACTTCTTTAACAGGTTTGACCACCCTAAATCACTCTCTATGATACCAGCATAGGAGAGAGTTTCCCCCACCCACAATTACAGCAACCCAGGTAAGCAGAAAGCTGAGGAGACTTCGTGCCAGCAAAGCAGTAGATCCAGATGGAGTATCACCGTGACTGTTGAAGGCCTGTGCGTTTTAGCTGGGGAGTCCTCTACAGCGCATCTTCAACCTGAGCCTGGAACAGGGGAGAGTCCCGAGGCTTTGGAAAACATCTTGCATCATCCCAGTCCCAAAGGTATCATGTCCTGGTGAGCTGAATGACTTCTGGCCTGTCGCACTGTCATCACATGTGATGAAGACCATGGAGTGACTGCTTCTTCACCACCTGAGGCCACAGGTCCACTATGCCCTCAACCCTCCGCATTTCGCATACCAGAAGAAGAAGGGAGTGGAGAATGCCATCATCTAAATGCTACACCGATCCCTCTCCCACTTGGACAGAGACAGTGGTGTAGTAAGAATTATGTTTCTGGACTTCTCTAGCACGTTCAACACCATCCGACCTCTGCTCCTTAGGGACAAGCTGACAGAGATGGGAGTAGATTCATACCTAGTAGCATGGATCGTGAACTCTCTTACAGACAAACCTCAGTATGTGCATCTCGGGAACTGCAGATCTGACATTGTGGTCAGCAGCACAGGAGCGCCGCAGGGGACTGTGCTTTCTCCGGTCCTGTTCAGCCTTTATACATCGGACTTCCAATACAACTCGGAGTCCTGCCACGTGCAAACGTTTGCTGACGACACTGCTATCATGGGCTACAACAGGATTGGGCAAGAGGAGGAGTATAGGAACCAAATCAAGGACTTCGTTAAATGGTGCGACTTAAACCACCTACACCTGAACACCAGCAAAACCAAGGAGTTGGTGGTGGATTTTGTGAGGCCCAGGCCCCTCATCGACCCATGATCATCAGAGGTGACTGTGTGCAGAGAGTGCAGACCTATAAATACCTGGGAGTGCAGGTGGATGATAAATTGGACTGTACTGCCAACACTGATGCTCTTTACAAGAGAGTACAGAGCCGACTATACTTCCTGAGAAGGCTGGCGTCCTTCAATATCTGCAATAAGATGCTGCAGATGTTCTAGCAGACGGATGTGGCGAGCGCCCTCTTCTACGCGGTGGTGTGTTGGGGAGGCAGCATAAAGAAGTGGGATGCCTCACACCTGGACAAACTGGTGAGGAAGGCAGGCTCTATTGTAGGCACGGAGCTGGATAGTTTGACATCTGTGGCAGAGCGATGGCTGCTGAGAAGGCTCCTGTCAATCATGGAGAATCCAGTGCATCCACTGAACAGTATCATCTCCAGACAGAGGAGCAGCTTCAGCAACGGACTGCTGTCACTGTCCTGCTTCACGGACAGACTGAGGAGATCGTTTCTCCCCCACACTATGTGACTCTTCAGTTCCAGTCCTTAAACGTTAACACTTTACTAGATTATAGACTGTTATACCTACCTCGCACTCGCCACCTTGCATTTTTTAACTTGCACTGCTTTTTTTTATTGCTCTTTAATTAATATTGTTTTTAACAGTATGCTGCTGCTGGAGTATGCGAATTTCCCCTTGGGGATTAATAAAGTATCTATCTATCTATCTATCTATCTATCTATCTATCTAACTGTCAGGCTCATGTATGGCTGCATGGTTCTGCTCATTCAGAGATCCGTTGTTGCGGAGTTAAACAATGCTTTTTACAACTGCATGGCGATTTCCCCCCATGTTTCATTGTACAAACGGGGTAATGCCATCTCCGCAAAAAATATTTGCGTCTCAGTATTCTATACTTGGGGTCTATTACTTCTAGCATTCTAAGAAACCCAGGCTTTTCTACCATATAAATGGACACCATGTCTTTACCGATATAAAATGCCACCTCATCTGTAATGTCCTTGCACCTCTGCCCTGTCTTGTCATACGGTGTGACACTGGAAAACAAGACAGCTAAAGTTGGCTGTGTTCTAAAATTAGTTCTGGGAATATGATTAGAGCTAGCGACGTAATTTCAGCCTGAATCACATTGAATCCATTCCATTGGATGCCTTCGTTTCAGATGCTGGAACAGGTTTGTAGTGCTGCTACATTTTGTTTTAGCAGCTTTTTTACAAAACTTTCACCGCACAGTGGTCTGTTCCACGTCTGACCTCGCAAAACCAAACCATGTCCATATGACTGAAATAACATGCCCTTGTGTTGGTATTATTGTGTCTGCTTCAGCCATATATGTGCATTCATTAGTAGCAGCCATTTCTCTTCACCGTTGTTAGTCTGACATGTAGATCTCTGTACATGTGCAAACTCGAAGGTCTCCGGGAAAACTGGAGCACCCTTAGAAAACCCACAAAAACATGGAGAGAACACTAAAATCCTAAGTGGGGAGGATCCAGGATGTAAACCCTGGTCTCCTTACATCAAGCCAGGAACGCCACCACTGTGCCACCCACAACATGTCTAGCTGTTCTCTATATCCGGAAGCCACTCTCACTTTTTTGTTGATGTAGTTTTAGAAACATGTTAAGATGCACTGTACTGTATATATATAAACCACTGTCACTTTTTTATTGATTGTGTATAGTTTTTCCATTTGCTTTTTTGTTGTTTTGTTTTTTGTACACCTTAAACTTGGTCATCCTGCTGTATATGTTTTTGTTTGTTGGCCTGGCTGACTGTCTTAAAATGAGCTTCTGATTAGTTAAGTTCATTTGAAGCCCTGGTATTTCTTGTTTCCATAGACATCCAAATGGTGTAGGCGTCACAGAGTGCCTAAATAATTCAGTGGGTTCAAAACAATGGGGTTCAGTTTAAAGAGTTAAAAAGAGGTTCTAGGTCAGTTCAGCTCAGTGGAGCTACAAAGATACACTTTATATCCTAAACATGGGAAGATGGTGAATTAAACAGAAGAGAGAAAGATGTGATCAGAAAATCCTGAGGGAAATTACAAAACATTTTGGGTTCCCACTGTCCATCAATCACTCAGACATAAACTGTAGCTTCCCTACTGAGAAATGTCCATTTTCTTAAAAAAAAAAAAAAAATCTGTGAAGGATATAAGTCCACTAAAGGATGTTTTTAGACACTTAAAGCAAATCTATTTGGACTTTGTAAAAGACAATGGTTTTAATAGAATAACACAAGGACACAATAAAGAGAAGTAGCATATACATAGAAGGCACATAAGGCAGGAATCAAACCTAGACTTATCGTAGTCTGGGCTATAATGCCACTTCATTGCCATCACAAGATTACAAAAAGATCATTAGTAGCTGTTTATAATTTTTTGTTTAAATTCATTTTTTCAGGGTCATTTTTTAAAATACCTAGAGTCATACATTAATACCAAATATAACATTAGATTAAAAAAGAAAAGTTAGATAAAAAGTAGAAGAACTTCAGAATGATGATTTGCTAGTATAGGAAAGTGGTATTGTGCTTAGCACTTGTCCCTCATGGCAATAAGAGCCTAGGTTCAAATCTCTGCCTGGAAACTATCGATGTGTTGTTTGCACATTCTTTACAACAATTTGGATGTTTCTTTAGGATTTGTTCCCGCATCCTAAAGACATGAAGAGAAGGTTCAATGGCCTGGTATGATTTCTGTGTGAGAGGCACGCTGTCTGGGGTAGTATCCTGACTTGAACTTGATGCTGCAGGTATAAGCCATGTGTATGTTTATTTTGTAAATTGAAATACAAAGGTTATGGAGATGGATGGAAATATTGAATATATTAAAATGTTAATTTAGTGAATGACCACACAGAGAATGTCAGTTCCAAAACATAACAGGATACTGGAATATTATAAGTTACAGGTTGCCATATATAGGAGGAAGGAGAAGAATTTTTCAGGAAAAAGAAAAAACACTTAAAAGTGTGACTTAGCACTTTAAACATACTTTATTACATATTATAGTTAAAACAGTCTGCTGTGTTATAAGCAAAATGTACCTTGTCTGCTTTTGTATTCAGATAACTTCTTCTTCTTCTTCTTTCAGCTGCTCCCATTAGGGGTTGCCACAGCGGATCATCTTTTTCAATATCTTCCTGTCCTCAACATCTTTCTCTATTATACCTATCACCTGCATGTCCTCTCTCACCACATCCATAAAGCTTCTCTGAGGCCTTCCTCTTTTCCTCTTCCTTCGCAGCTCCATCCTTAACATTCTTTTTCCAAATATACCCAGCATCTCTTCTCTGCACATGCCCAAACCAATGCAATCTCACCTCTCTGACTTTGTCTCCCAACCGTCCAACCTAAACTGACCCTCTAATGTACTCATTTGTAATTCTGTCCATCCTCCTCACACCCAATGCAAATCTTAACATCTTAAACATGCAAATATTAAGCAAATCTTAACATCTTTAATTCTGCCACCTCCAGCTCTGTCTCCTGCTCAGTGAAAGTGTCAAAACCTTCATGGCATCGTCAGTCCAAAGATTTAGGAATACTGTTTTGTGGAATATTTCTTGGCTACATGCTGATAAGAGATACAAACCAGTTTAAATTAAATACAGCTGCCACAAAGCATGTACACAGTTTATGATTTTGCACTTCTCTACAAACCACATGTTTCTGTGTGCAAGGTTGTGCAGACATACTTTGCTGTAAGCTCCAGCATCTGACAAGGTTTCAGAAGTGCACTTTACTACTTCCCCCTGCTTTGGAGTACACAAGAACATTTCACTATAGCCAGCTGTTTGTTGTGTGGTTTCACAAGCCCCGCTTCTGAGTATGAAGTTACATACTTTGCCATCTCACCACTGACATCATTTTTGTGAATTTAGTTTTATTTGTTCCTTTGGAAGCAAGATTTTTATATGCATGAGTCCTGGGCAAAAGGGATTTACTTTTATGAGCTCCACACAATTAAAACAGAGACGACATATATATTTATAAGTTCTGGACAAAAGGCAAAGTTTCTTTCTGGAGACAGGGACCATAATAATGAATACTATGTAAGGTCAGACAAATGAGCTAATCAGAGACGGAATTCAAACTGAAATATATTGGATGTGTTGCTGATCCTCATCTGCTTATGGAACATCAGGACACTCCAGGCTGTGTGGTGTGAATTACCATACTCTGTTTGCTTTAATTTATGGCAGTAGCTATTTGAATAATGCTTAAAGACTAGTAAACAATCAGACTTCCTGTCCTCAAAGAAAGGAGTTTCATGCACTTCTTACAAAAAGCACAAGCACCCACGTTGCACTGCCAAAAAGGCTTCCACCTTCCTTTTCCCCTAACATTGTGTATGACAGGCCAGCAGAGCAAAACTTTAACAATAGTAAAAATATGCAAATAAATAAATGATTAAAAATAATAGAATAAAAAAGAGGGGAGAGAATCTGCTTCCTCAATTAAAGTGCTTATTCTAAAATGTTATTGATTAGATCCTGCCAAGGTTTGAAAAAGTTTTGTACAGATCCTGTAAGTGAGAATTTGATTTTTTTCATATTGTAGATAATATATAACATTAGTTACCCACTGACTTAACAGAGGTGAGCTAGCATTCTTCCAGTTGAACAAGATAAGTCTCCGTGCCAATAGTGAAGTAAAGGCAATTACAGTTTGTTTGTCCTTCTCCACTTTAAGCCCATCTAGAAGTACACCAAACACAGCTGTTAGTGGATTAGGAGGGATTGTGACACCAAGGCTGTCTGAAAGGTATTTAAAGATTTTGGTCCAGAATAATGTTAATTTGGTGCACGCCTATTGAGCTATGTTGTGTGGCTTGCAGTGAGAAGGACCCAAAGCCCAATTAATTAATGAAGGAAATCTGCACCTTCAATTACTTGGTTGTGTTAAGACTTTCATTTGCACTCAGAGTGCATGACTTACATTTGCCATGCAAATGATCAGTCAGCATATACAATGTGTGGATCTCTGGTCCTCCTAAGGACAAGGTTCCAGCTCCAGTAGTGCTCAAGTACCGGCAGGTTGCTTCACCCCATTTGTTTGATGGGCAGTGGAAGCTGGAGGTGTCATTTTTCTTATTCCCAAAATGTAATCAGCTTCTGCAGATTGCCTCACGCTCAACAGATCCAGCCCCAGTAGTTTGTGAGTACCACCAGGTTACATGCAATGGAAGGTGAGGATGCCAGTTGTCTTCTTCTTATCACTTAATCTGCTTCTGCAAGTTACTTTACTGTTAGCAGATATTTCAACAGTTCCTTTTCTATCAGCAATACCATGTGCCAGCACTGCTGTTGTTTTCCTGTCAGTCATGGCATGCAGCCATGCTGTCACTTTCAGTGAGAAGGACCTGAAGACTAATTACATGGCCGAGGTAGGCTGCAATTCCAATTGGTCGGTCTTGTTACACGTATCTCTTAAGCTTTCGATTAAGGCTCAGATCAAGATTCAAGGCCAAATGGTTTATGAGTTTTTGTATGACAGACAGACAGTGCTTAACATATATAAAGAAATATATTTGCATAAATGTATGTAATTAATCGCATCTAACATTAAAACATAATTATAAAATTAATAAATCCTGAAGTAAAATCTCACTAAATCACAAAATTAATGTAGAATCAACACAAAGGAATTTTTAAAAATTTAATAGCATAGTTTAAACTTAAGCAATGACTTGAAACTTGACCTTTTAACAAAATACTACTTGCACGTACAACCTGAATTTATTATTAATTATTAATATCTTAATTTTTGTGTGTGCATGGAGTTCATTTTATGTATAAACAGAAAAGTAAGTGTGGAGTCAATTAAGAAAAATAACTAAAATAAGAAAAAGTGTGGCCTTATTTATTGAACATGGCGATGAGAAAGAGTTCTTAACTAAGGACACGTAGGCCAAGCTGAAAATATGTCAACTGCTTCCTTAACTTAGCACATTTAAGACTCTTCACCACTTTTGGATATCATCCACTGGTCACTCGTTGAAACTGATGTACTTACTGAGGCATAATGGACAGTTGATGACCTCAGTTGTGAGGTGTCTGTTTATCATCCTGCTGCTAGTAAAACAAATTGTTGTTACTATGATCATGTTTATATTTTTTCTTTTTTGCTTATTTTTCCATCTATATATTATATATATGAATTGTTTTTAAAAAAACCTATATTGCGCACTCACATTTCAATGTATTTTATTATTTCAATGGATACCCCTTTTTGCTTACTACTTACATTGTTTTGATTTTTTGATTTGCTTATTTGTATTCCCTTTGGGTAATTCCTGTATGTGTATTGTTTTCTACTGTGTTTTGTATAAACTGTGTTTCTTTTTTTCATTAAGTTTGTTAATCTTAATTGACTCACTGCTTGTATTTCTATTTATAGTTAATTTGCCATATACAGGCTTTCAGATTGAATTATTTGGTGGATTTTCAACTTTTATGTTGTCCACTTTTGGGCAACAAGATTTTTCACATCTCAGGTGATTTATGCACAAGAATTATGGTATGTAAGCAATCAGTCTATGTCCCTGTCAAAAAGATGCTCCTTCCAAAGGTCATTAACTGTTGCTTGTATGTACAAGTCAATCTTTCCTCCACTACACCTTGCATTGTTCCAATACATTGAATACGTTAAAGAAGGTGAATTTTGGAGGAAATTACAGATATACTCATATTGTATTTTGCTTGAGGAGAGGTTATTAACAGCACAATTACATATCAATTAACTAAAGCATATGACTGATTTTATAATACAAATATTAGTACAAAGTATTCATGTTTCATGTTAATACAGTGTTTAAAGGAATGCTATACCCAAAAAGTATATATACTTTTAATCTATTACTTAACCCATATGGTTTGTGTTGATGACCAAGAAACAATTTAACTCAAGGTTTAATGGTGAATGAAGATTTAAGAAGTTTATGATATAATACAAACTGAATGCTGTACAACAACAACAACAATACGAAAGACATCCTTGAGAAAAAAAAAAATGATTACTCATGTTGTATATTCAACATGTTAGTTATCCAGTCATTTGCTCATAGCATCCAAAACATGTTATCAGTCCACATAGAGTAAAGCATTTTTGGAGGTGCTCTGCCAAGATGTGAACATGACATGTAGCATTTGCAGCTGACAGTTATCTGTTTCACAGCTTCACTAACATTAAATATCGCTTTCTCACCAGAATGCACTGATAAAATAAATCTAATGCCCTTTTTAATACTCCTGCATTAGTGAAGGCATTATTGTGCTTAACCAGTAACCAAGTAGGTTTGAGGGAAGCATTCTTGTTGAATTAGTGAATGGAGGGGTATTTCCTGCTGTGATCATAGCTTGCTTTCAAAGCCTTGATTTCCTTATGATGCCTCATGTTGTACAAATTAAGGATGACCTTTGGTATCAGTTGTCCTCTTACAACATTTTTACTAGCTACCACCTTTTGATAGCCACTGTTCAATGTTAATTCAAAATTTTATTACCTGAATAGTCAATGAAAGTTATAAGAGAGGATTTCTTGAGAGAAAAAAAAAAACAAATTAATGGACTTGCTTATTTGGAATGATAATAACACCAGAATAACAAGTACAGCATGGGCTTAATGATTCCGTATCTTGTATACATATTTTGTGTGATGTTAATGAGTAGGTGATTTAATTACAGTGTCAAAGAGTGAATGAGGCAGTGTCTGTTAAAGTTTGTGAGGTGTTTATTGTATATGGGAATGGTTAGGAGGAGCGGGTGACTCACCTGGGCAAAGCCAGGCTCAAAGTGTATTAACTCTGTAAGAATTTGACCCCACATCAAATCTATTTGATGACACCTTCTATATGCAGTACATTGAATTTCTTTTACTCATTTGTCATTTTAGTAATGATAAAAATGAATACTTAATTATAAGTAAATAAATAAAAAAGGAGATAGCTCTTATTCATTGTATCAATAAGCACATAAGCACATAGTACCTAAAGGATACATAATATGCAGTAACAGTGAATAATGTTTGAAAGTCCTGATATTTTTGGATAACAGTTGTGTTGTTTATGATACATACGGTGCAAGAGTAAACCATTAGCGTTTTAGATTGGTTTTGAATGCTGCAGTACCATAGTGGTAATAATGTCAAATGTTATAATATTTCAAGTAGATCAGTTTGTTAACACTACACTAAATGGATATTGTTATTGTTTAACAATACAATAGGAATGGGACTGATTAACCCTAGAATTTGCAAAGCCTGCAAAAAATTTTTGTTCTTCCTGAATAGCCTACTTTCCCCCAACACACGCAAAGAAAATCGTATGTCCTTACCAGCGCAACAACTGCCCGCTGATAACTGTACTCACCCCTCACCCATTCAGCCAGCTGTTTACCCCTCCTGACACTTATACCCTCTGTTTAGCACCACCAGTTCAAATCCTCTGACGTTTAGCTCAAGTCTGCTTTAAAGATTTTATATGGAAAAGAGTTGTAAGGAGTTATATAAGTAATAATATATCATTATTTGAAATACATACATTTCATGTGTTCAATGTTTCTGGACAAGGGCACAAGCATAACAGCAGACAGCTTCTTCACATCACTGTCAATGGCTAATAGCCTGCTACAACGTTCACAACATACGTTCACATTCCCCCCGATCTGACACTGCTAGTATTATTTGAAACAGAAACAGCTCCATATATTGAGTTTATGTCACATAAAAGTAACTATAATGGCTCTGATAAATAATTTGTCTTTCTAGTGCTGACTAAAACAAGTATCATAAATTTACCCAGACTGTTACTGACGCAGATCAAAAGTATGTTTTTATTATATTAAATGTAACCAGCTGGGAATGAAACACGCACACGCACACACACACATTCATGCAAACGTCTTTATTTTGTACCGATAGTTGATGTGTCGATGTGAAAAGTGAGTTGCAGCCCACTGTCTGTTTATTCTGTTTCAGACAATACTGCAGACAACCGTGAAGTCGTGGTTCAAGGTTCGCGGACTCAGTCGTTCACAGATTTTTCCTTAGAACCTAACTATTAATTGTTAGTGGAAAGCGCAAATATCCTCCGCAATTTTTTATGGCTTTTTTCATGGCAATACTGTGCTGTAGAGAGAATAGGAAGCGACCGCTGAGGGAAACGCAGTTTGGGATGGTGAAAGTAGCTAATCCGAGAATGTTATTCATTTCTCCTTGCTGCTGATTAACTGCTGCCCTGTGTCTCCAGCTGAGTGTCCTTGTGTTTTCCATTTTGTTATTGTATTCATTTTGTTATTCTTAAACGCACAAGATGTCGCCAAAACGCCCTGCACCTTCTAAGGCTTCTGGTACTGAGCCTAAGCACCAGAAGAAGTTTAAAACACTCCAAGAGAAGGTTGAACTGAATTTGCTCCGGGAACTAAAAAGGTATGCTGCAGTAGCGTGCCACTATGGCATTAATGTAAGCACCATATGCTACATAAAGAAGAACGAAGCAGCGATCTGAAGTACTGTATCTGTAAGTTTCTGTGATGGTGTCAAAAAGGTAACGACCGTAAGGAATAAAAATATCATCAGGATGGAATCTGCCTTGGCATTGTAGATCACCGACTGCAGGAAGAACATCCCCTTGGACGGTAACATCATCTGTGAGAAAGGATGGAAATTATACTAGCAGTTCGCTACAGGAGACAATGTAGCAACTTCCCATCACAATGTTCCTGAAAAATATAAAGAAAAGCCAGTACAAAAGCTGGAGTCGGGTGGAAGAGGACGAAGCCTGGAGCAGAGAAGTGGAGGTGGTCACAAGAAAGGCATTGAGGAAAAGGCGTGGACTGAGGGTGATTGGTGCAGGTCACACACATGCGCATGGGAAGTAGCTAAAGGGTATAAAAGAGAGTAATTCCATACCAGACCAGGGGTTGGCAGAGTGCACTGACCTTTTCTCTCACTTTCCTACAGACCGTTTGCAGGAAATTCTGGTTCCGGCCTCTATTATGTCACTTCTGGCTCTGGCCTCGATGATGTTACTTCCGGTGTAGAGCCCATGGACGAAGAGACTTCTGATTCCAGCCCTTCTGATGATGTCACAACTGGGTCCAAGCCTATGGAAGAGGACCCTTCCGCTTCTTCCCTTGATGACTTCACTTCCCTTTCTGGTCTTTAAAGCCGCCATAGTCTGCTAACCACATCAGTTCTGTTTTGGACTCCGTTCTGAGCACATCAGTGCTATTAATTTTCCCTTTTTGCAACCAGGGAATATTATACAGGTGGCTGCCTCAAAACTTCTTTATGACGCTTTTTGTGACAGTGGCATAGTTGCCGAGATGTAGGATTCTCTGAGGAACCAGGATCCGGAAGTGACTTCATGAAAAAGGCCAGAACCGGAAGTCCCTTCATCCATTGGCTCTACACTGGAAGTGACAACAACGAGGCCGGGGCTGGAAGTCACATAATAAAAGGCCTGAACTAGAAGTGGCGTCATCGAGGCAAGGTGGAATTTCCTGTGAATGGTCTGCAGGAAAGCGAGAAGAAAGGTCAGTGAACTCTGCAACCCCCTGGTCTGGCATGAATTACTGTTATTTAGACCCTTTAACTGCCTCCTATGAACACATGTGTGACAATATATACAGTACATCCGGAAAGTATTCACAGCGCATCACTTTTTTCACATTTTGTTATGTTACAGCCTTATTCCAAAATGGATTAAATTCATTTTTTTCCTCAGAATTCTACACACAACACCCCATAATGGCAACATTAAAAAAGTTTACTTGCGGTTTTTGCAAATTTATTAAAAACTAGCAAAATACCCAGCGCTTCGCAGTGGCGAAGTACTGCCTTAAAATTTTTATTAAGAAGAAAATTAAACCTTTTTAAACTGAGGGAAAATATACCAATATAGTAATCCCTCGCTACATCGCGCTTCGACTTTCGCGGCTTCACTCTATCGCGGATTTTAAATGTAAGCACATCTAAATATCTATCACGGATTTTTCGCTGGTTCGCAGATTTCTGCGGACAATGGGTCTTTTAATTTATGCTACACGCTTCCTCAGTTTGTTTGCCCTGTTGATTTCATACAAGGGACGCTATTGGCGGATGGCTTAGAAGCTACCCAATTAGAGCATGTATTACATATTAACTAAAACTCCTCAATGCTATAAGATATGCATCACGCGCGGAGCTTGATTGTTTGCTTGTGTCTGCCTCGGTATCTCACCCTCTCTGACATTCTCTGCGCCTGACGGAGGGGGTGTGAGCAGAGGTGCTGTTTGCACAAAAGCTGCTTGCCTAGTGTATACGGACGCACCTCTAAGAAATGCCGCTTTATCGCGGTGCCTCCAAAAGCACACTTATTGATTTTTTGATGGTATGTTTTAATCTCGCTCTCTCTCTCTCTCTGACGTTCTCTGCGCCTGACGGAGGAGATGTGAGCAGAAGGGCTGTTTGCTTAGAAGATACTGACGTTCCTCTAAAAAAATGTCGCGGCAAACTTAAAAGCACACGTATTGATTTTTTGATTGTTTGCTTTTCTTTGCGAGCACTCTCTCTCTGAAATTCTCTGCTCCTGAAGAGAAGAAGATCTATTTGCATTCTTTTAATTGTGAGAAAGAACTGTCATCTCGGTCTTGTCATGGAGCACAGTTTAAACTTTTGACTAAAGGGTGTTATTTCATGTCTAGAGGGCTCTAATAATGTTAACAGTGTGGGAGACTTTATAAGGGCTTAAAATATATTAAAATAACTACACAAACATATGGTTTCTACTTCGCGGATTTTCATCTATCGCGGGGGGTTCTGGAACGCAACCCCCGCGATCGAGGAGGGATTACTGTAATTATTTTTTAAGGATCTCTTTGTATACCACATTGTGAGTTCGGCCCTCCGGTTGTAATATGACCAAGCTGTGCGCTGAGCTTACTCTTGAGCATGCAACATACAGTTGGCCATGTGAAAAGTAATCTTGTTTCAAATCTCACAGCTTGGATTGCTGCTATCATAATCGGTTTGAGTTTCATGGTTTGTTTCAATTACGACAGTATTGAGAGTTTAAACATTCATAAACATCAAAGTGTCCACTACTGAAATCGTCACCTGTGATGATGTGGCCAGTTCGGTACACTTGAAAGCGACAACTGAACAATTCAGAGGCAGCCATCAACTCACATGCAGATCCATAGGTGAAGGGCTTAAGCATTTCACTCTTATAGTGCTCCTGTGTAGTATAATTATCTCCTGTACTGTCATCAGTCCACACCTTGAACCTGTCCCAGTCATTCAATACATAAGACACAATGTAGAGATTGGAGCGACGGACGGCCTTATATAGGCAGGCAGCCAACAATGTGGGAGGCGTTGGGATGTGGGACCTGAACAATGTAAAGTACGTCCAAAATACCTCACACGGTGACCAAGCTGCAGGCTATGGAGTTATATATGTGGCGTAGCGTAAGTAGGATTCAGTTAGCATTGGGAACCCGCGTACCACAAATTTCTTGAAGATGGGACCATAAGTAACAAAGACTGCTGAAAAGTTCAATATGGTGGCTGACAGTGGCATCATACAACCAAAATAAGTACGTAAATTAGTTTCGGTTAGCGCAGGAAAGCCACCTACCAAATTTCCTGAAGATGGGGCCATATATAAGAAAGTTCAACATGGTGGACGTTGTTGACCGTTATGAACATTACGCATAGAATTTCGAAATGAAACCTGCTTAACTTTTGTAAGTAAGCTGTAAGGAATGAGTCTGCCAAATTTCAGCCTTCTACCTACATGGGAAGTTGGAGAATTAGTGACATTCGAAAGTTCAATATGGCGGCTGACAGTGGCGTCATACCATTGAAATAAGTACGTACATCGGTTTTGGTTAGTGCAGTGAAGCCGCCTACCAAATTTCGTGAAGATGGGGCCATAAATAAGAAAGTTCAACATGGCGGACGTTGTCGACCGTTATCGACCATTATGACCGTTACGTGTAGAATTTCAAAATGAAACCTGCTTAACTTTTGCAAGTAAGCTGTAATGAATAAGCCTGCCAGATTTCAGCCTTCTACCTACACGGGAAGTTGGAGAATTAGTGATGAGTGAGTGAGTGAGTGCTTTGCCTTTTATTAGTATAGACTAGCAAAATACACACACTTCGCAGCGTGTTCCTTTATATATTCAGGTTTTGACTTTATATATTCCAGCGATGACTTTATATATTCAACTTTTGACTTTATATATTCTAGCGCTGACTTTATATATTCAAGTTTTGACTTTATATATTCATAAAAAAAGTTTTGACTTTATGTATACCGACGCTGACTTTATATATTCAAGTTTTGACTTTATATATTCGGGAAAGACTTTATATACAGTGGGATGCAAAAGTTTGGGTAACCTTGTTAATAGTCATTATTTTCCTGTATAAATCGTTGGTTGTTACAATAAAAAATGTCAGTTAAATATATCATATAGGAGACACACACAGTGATATTTGAGAAGTGAAATGAAGTTTATTGGATTAACAGAAAGTGTACAATAATTGTTCAAACAAAATCAGGCAGGTGCATAAATTTGGGCATTGTCATTTTATTGATTCCAAAACTTTTAGAACTAATTATTGGAACTCAAATTGGCTTTGTAAGCTCAGTGACCCCTGACCTACATACACAGGTGAATCCTATAATGAGAAAGAGTATTTAAGGGGGTCAATTGTAAGTTTCCCTCCTCCTTTAATTTTCTCTGAAGAGTAGCAACATGGGGGTCACAAAACAACTCTCAAATGACCTGAAGACAAAGATTGTTCATTATCATGGTTTAGGGGAAGGATACAGAAAGCTGTCCCAGAAATTTAAGCTGTCTGTTTCCACAGTTAGGAACATATTGAGGAAATGGAAGACCACAGGCTCAGTTCAAGTTAAGGCTCGAAGTGGCAGACCAAGAAAGATTTCGGATAGACAGAAGCGACGAATGGTGAGAACAGTCAGAGTCAACCCACAGACCAGCACCAAAGACCTACAACATCATCTTGCAGCAGATGGAGTCACTGTGCATCATTCAACCATTTGGCGCACTTTACACAAGGAGATGCTGTATGCGAGAGTGATGCAGCACAAACAGAGCCGCTTGAGGTATTCTCAAGCACATTTGGACAAGCCAGCTTCATTTTGGAATCAGGTGCTGTTGTCTGATGAAACTAAAATTGAGTTATTTGGGCATAACAAGGGCGTTATGCATGGAGGAAAAAGAACACAGCATTCCAAGAAAAACACCTGCTACCTACAGTAAAATATGGTGGTGGTTCCATCATGCTGTGGGGCTGTGTGGCCAGTGCAGGGACTGGGAATCTTGTCAAAGTTGAGGGACGCATGGATTCCACTCAGTATCAGCAGATTCTGGAGACCAATGTCCAGGAATCAGTGACAAAGCTGAAGCTGCGCTAGGGCTGGATCTTTCAACAAGACAACGACCTGAAACACTGCTCAAAAATCCACTAAGGCATTCATGCAGTGGAACAAGTACAATGTTCTGGAATGGCCATCTCAGTCCCCAAACCTGAATATAATTGAAAATCTGTGGTGTGAGTTAAAGAGAGCTGTCCATGCTCGGAAGCCATCAAACCTGAATGAACTAGAGATGTTTTGTAAAGAGGAATGGTCCAAAATACCTTCAACCACAATCCAGACTCTCATTGGAACCTACAGGAAGCGTTTAGAGGCTGTAATTTCTGCAAAAGGCGGATCTACTAAATATTGATTTCATTTCTTTTTTGTGGTGCCCAAATTTATGCACCTGCCTGATTTTGTTTGAACAATTATTGCACACTTTCTGTAAATCCAATAAACTTCATTTCACTTCTCAAATATCACTGTGTGTGTCTCCTATATGATATATTTAACTGACATTTTTATCGTAACAACCAACGATTTATACAGGAAAATAATGACTATTAACAAGGTTGCCCAAACTTTTGCATCCTGTATATGTATATATATATATATATATATATATATATATATATATATATATATATATATATATATATATATATATATATAGATTATGGTGAGCCAAACAGGCAAATACATTGATTTTCTGAATATATAAAGTCAAAACTTGAATATATAAAGTCACTGTCGAAATATATAAAGTCAAAACTTGATTATATAAAGTAATTTCCGAATATATAAAGTCAGCGCTGGAATATATAAAGTCAAAGCTTGAATATATAAAGTCAGCGTCGGAATATATACTTGAATATAAAGTCAGCATCGGAATATACTGTATAAAGTCATTCCCGAATATATAAAGTTAAACCTTGAATATATAAAGTCAAAACCTGAGTTTATAAAGTCAACGCTGGAATATCCATCCATTTCCCAACCCATTGAATCCGACCACAGGGTCACGGGGGTCTGCTGGAGACAATCCCAGCCAACACTGGGCGCAAGGTAGGAACCAATCCTGGGCAGGGCACATGCATCATTTTCAAAACATTAACCGAACAGTGTTTTTTTTATTTATTTTTCTGAATACATTTTTGTTAACTTATTTCAGTTTTTAAAGTTTACTAAAAATGTGCCTGAGTTGTTTCAATCAATATATTTTGACTTTGACTTTATATATTCAGGAATGAGTTTATATACTCCGATGTTGACTTTATATAATCAGGAATGACTTTATAAATTCCAACACTGACTTTATATATTCAAGTTTTAACTTCATATATTCAGAAACAACTTTTGACTTTATATATACTGACGCTGACTTTATATATTCAAGTTTTGACTTTATATATTCGGAAATGACTTTATATATTCAAGTTTTGACTTTATATATTCTGACGCCGACTTTATATATTCAGAAAATCAATGTATTTGCTTGTTTTGCACCCCATAATAGATATATATATATATATATATATATATATATATATATATATATATATATAGATATAGATATGACAACAACACTCATATCAAAGACAAAGCAATTACATTAACAATCATGTTACGTTATTTTTAAAATTTTTCCTTTTCTTTTCATAACTTCTTTAACACACTACTCCGCCTGAAGCGCGGGTATTCTGCTAGTATATATATATATATATATATATATACTCTTTGGGGTGCGAGCAACTGTTGCTGGGGGTGCCAGAATCCATCAAGGAAGAATGAAAAACATTATTTGTACAAAATCTTAATTTATTTATCCATTCCTAAATAATTAAATGTGCAGGCTATTTCGTATCAGTGCAATACGCTGTTTGTTAAAACGGATGACTCCCGCTCTTACGTGCAAGTTTGCGTGGATGTTATGAACTATCGTATCTGTTTAAGTTCTATTTAAATTTTAAATAGAAGGAATTTTTATTTAGTCGACAGAAATATCTTTGGTAGGAATGTAAGTTAAATGTAGACATCATTGCATAAATTTTTCTTCACCATACAAATGTAAAGAGTAAATTCGCCTTACATTCCAACCAAAGATATTTGTGTCGACTGAATAGAACTTGAAAAGATATATTTTTTCGAATGTGATTGCGCAGTTCAGATCGAGTTGACACGCACTACATCGAGCCTGCGTGCTATTGTGGTTTTGCCTTTGTACCTCAATAAGTCACCCTCACCTCGCTCTTACTTTTTTACCGTTCATCTAATGAATACACTGAGTATAGCTTTACCAAAACAATCATTGATGGCGAATAAAGTATCCATTATTCATAAAGCTTCAATTGGTGATCTGTCTTTCTGCGTTAACTGCATATTTTTTCATACGTCTCAAACCAAGTGGATGCGAGGGTAAAATGAAACGGGAATCGCGCATACATACTCAGTGCACCCTCTCTCGGGAATTGAACCTTGGATGTCGGCGCTAGAGGCAAAGCCTCTACCATTGTGCCACGGCGTGTGGTTTGTCTATTTGAGAGTATGTAGATCCGTGTATTTATTTATTTATTTATATATATATATATATATATATATATATATATATATATATATATATATATATATATATATATATATATATATATACCCGTGCTTCGCAGTGGAGAAGTAGTGTGTTAAAGAAGTTATGAAAAAGAAAAGGGAACATATTAAAAATAACGTAACACGATTGTCAATATACAGTAATTGTTTTGCGAGTGTTATGAGTGTTGCTGTCATCAAGGATTTGATTATCATTATTTCTTTCAATCAGGTTCATATTTGTAGGATGTGTTGTGTTCAACATTCTGTGTTTGTCAATCGTTGTAAAGATAACAGGTTTCATTCATCGATTTGTTTCTTACTGTATCAATAAACAGCTCGTCTTCCTCTTTATCTGAGATGTGACACACTGCATGCACGGATTTTTTTTTACACTGTCTTCCTTTAGCGAAACATTGACTTTTTCCACCGTGTGTTTTGTTTCCGCAGTAGTTGCACTTATGAATATGCTTGTATGTGTCACACTCTTCATATTTTTTTGCTGCCTTCTCAATTGTGTAACTCGGTTTTTGTTCAGCACTCTTTGGAACTGTTGCTTTTTGTCTGTGCACTGCGTCAGTTCACGTGAGCCGCTTGGTGTACATGCATCGAAGGTTCCCAGCTGTGCTGGTGCCATCTCGTGTGATGTCCACGGCTGTATTTAATGTTAGCTAAGACCTGGCACTTAAAAGTTTCTCTCGCAGTTTCTCCGAGTTTGTGCCAAACACCACCCTGACCATCTCATCTTCCTCTGCATAAGCACAGTCCTTCACCCTTGAATATTTAATGGCAGTGTTTCTATTGGATTGCCGCTGACAGACGGCCTTATATGGGCAGGCACTAAATTACGTGGGATTCCACCGTGTGCTTTGTTTCCGCAGTAGCTGCACTTATGAATATGCTTGTATGTATCACACGCTTCATATTTTTTTGCTGCCTTCTCAATTGTGTAATTCGGTTTTTGTTCAGAACTCTTTGGAACTGTTGCTTTTTGTCTGTGCACTGAGTAAGTTCACATGAGCCGCTCGGTATACATGCATCGAAGGTTCCCAGCTGTGTTGGTGCCATCTCGTGCGATGTCCACGGCTGTATTTAATGTTAGCTAAGACCCGGCACTTAAAAGTTTCTCTCGCAGTTTCTCTAAGTTTGTGCCAAACACCACCCTGACCATCTCATTTTCCTCTGCATAAGCACAGTCCTTCACCTACGAATATTTAGCAGCAGTGTTTCTATTGGATTGCCGCTGACGGACGGCCTTATATGGGCAGGCACCTAATTATGTTGGAGGCGTAGCTCCGCCTCCCACGGGCATCGAGCAGAAGTCTATTATAGTATATGGACGAAAAACTAGGTTCCACTTATGACCATTACGCGTAGAATTTCGAAATGAAACCTGCCCAACTTTTGTAAGTAAGCTGTAAGGAATGAGCCTTCCAAATTTCAGCCTTCTACCTACAGAGGAAGTTGGAGAATTAGTGATGAGTCAGTGAGTGAGTGAGTCAGTGAGGGCTTTGCCTTTTATTAGTATAGATAAAAAACTGACAAATCACATGTACATAAGTATTCATAGCCTTTGCTCAATACTTTGTCAATGCACCTTTGGCAGCAATTACAGCCTCAAATCGTTTTGAATATGATGCCACAAGCTTGGCACACCTATCCTTGGCCATTTTCGCCCATTCCTCTTTGCAGCACCTCTCCAGCTCCATCAGGTTGGATGGGAAGCGACGGTGCACAGCCATTTTAAGATCACTCCAGAGATGTTCAATCGGATTCAAGTCTGGGCTCTGGCTGTGCCACTCAATGACATTCACAGAGTTGTCCTGAAGCCACTCCTTTGATATCTTGGTTGTGTGCTTAGGGTTGTTGTCCTGCTTAAAGATGAACCGTCGCCCCAGTCTGAGGTCAACAGAGCTCTGGAGCAGGTTTTCATCTAGGATGTCTCTGTACATTGCTGCAGTCATCTTTCCCTTTATACTGACTAGTCTCCCAGTTCCTGCCACTGAAAACATCCCCACAGCATGATGCTGCCACCACCATGCTTCACTGTAGGGATGGTATTGGCCTGGTGATGAGCGATGCCTGGTTTTCTCCAAACGTGACGCCTGGCATTCACTCCAAACAGTTCAATCTTTGTCTCATCAGATCAGAGAATTTTGTCCCTCATGGTCTGAGAGTCCTTCAGGTGCCTTTTGGCAAACTCCAGGCGGGCTGTCATGTGCCTTTTACTAAGGAGTGGCTTCCGTCTGGCCACTCTACCATACAGGCTTGATTTGTGGATTGCTGCAGAGATAGTTATCCTTCTGGAAGTTTCTCCTCTCTCCACAGAGGACCTCTGGAGACAGAGTGCCTATTGGGTTCTTGGTCACCTCCCTGACTAAGGCCCTTTTTGACCGATTGCTCAGTTTAGATGGCCGGCCAGCTCTAGGAAGAGTCCAGATGGTTTCCACTTACGGACCTTCAAAGCAGCAGAAATTTTTCTTTAGCCTTCCCCAGATTTGTGCCTCAAGACAATCCTGTCTCGGAGGTCTACAGACAATTCCTTTGACTTCATGCTTGGTTGGTGCTCTGACATGAACTGTCAACTGTGGGACCTTATATAGACAGGTGTGTGCCTTTCCAAATCATGTCCAATCAACTGAATTTACCACAGGTGGACTCCAATTAAGCTGCAGAAACATCTCAAGGATGATCAGGGGAAACTGAATGCACCTGAGCTCAATTTTGAGCTTCATGGCAAAGGCTGTGAATACTTATGTACATGTGATTTCTCAATTTTTTTATCTATACTAATAAAAGGCAAAGCCCTCACTCACTCACTCACTCACTCACTCACTCACTCACTCATCACTAATTCTCCAACTTCCCGTATAGGTAGAAGGATGAAATTTGGCAGGCTTATTCCTTACAGCTTACTTACAAAAGTTAAGCAGGTTTCATTTCGAAAATCTACATGTAACGGTCATAACGGTCGATAACAGTCGACAACATCCACCATGTTGAACTTTCTTATTTACGGCTCCGTCTTCATGAAATTTGGTAGGCGGCTTCCCTGCGCTAACCGAAACCGATCTACGTACTTATTTCGATGGTATGATGCCACTGTCGGCCGCCATATTGAACTTTCCAACGTCACTAATTCTCCAACTTCCTGTGTAGGTAGAAGGCTGACCCCATCTTCACGAAATTTGGTAGGCGGCTTCCCTGCGCTAACCGAAACCGATATACGTACTTATTTCGGTGGTATGACGCCACTGTCGGCCACCATATTGAACTTTCCAATGTCACTAATTCTCCAACTTCCCGTGTAGGTAGAAGGCTGAAATGTGGCATGCTCATTCCTTACAGCTTACTTACAAAAGTTAAGCAGGTTTCATTTCGAAATTCTACGTGTAGCGGTCATAACGGTTGACAATGTTCGCCGTGTTGATCTTTCTTATTTATGGCCCCATCTTCACGAAATTTGGTAGGCAGCTTCCCTGCGCTAACCGAAACCAATGAATTGTGGTATCAGCCCGGCCGGGATGCCCAGGAGGATCGGAGGAGGGCTTGTGCCTCCTTCAGACCGCGAGGGGGCGTCCGCCCTGGTTAAGTTGGAGGCCTCGGGTAAAGGGCTTGGAAGCCCAGCCCTGTAGGGACCCATGGCCACCGCCAGGCGGAGCCCCGGTGTCTGTAGAAGTCTGGAGCCCAGCACTTCTGCCACAGGGGGGAAGAAGACAGGGGACACTCGGAGGGCTTCCGTGTGTGCAGCCGGCATTTCCGCCACACTGGGGCGTGTCTTGTGAGGAGTGCCGGGAAGCAGCTGGAGCCCATCCGGGTTCCTATTTAAGGGGCCGCCTCCCTCCAGTCATTGGTGGATGTCGGGTGGAAGTGGACAGAGCTGGAGAGAGGATCAGAGGCGGCCAGGAGAAAGGCACAAGGACTGTGAGGCCTGGACATTTGGGGGAACGGTGCAGGAGGCACCGGGAAGTGCACTAAAGTAAAACATTGTTAAAATTGTATATAAATAAACGTGTGTTGGGTGAATAACGATGTCCGTCTGTGTGTGTCCGGGCCAGCGTCCACAGTATGTACTTATTTCGGTGGTATGATGCCACTGTAGGCTGCCATATTGAACTTTTCAACGGTCTTTGTTGTTTTCTTGACGCCATGCCGTCCCGGGCGCCTCCAGCAACGGTGCGCTCGTTGGAGACCGCTGCACTCCTGGTAGGCACGCCGCCCGCCCACATCAGGGAAATATGGCCTTCCTGCGGACTCCTGGCGGTCCGTGGGGTTCCTTTACCCCGCAGGGCTGTGTGCACGCAACACCCGTGGTACGTGGGTGGGGTCCCCTGCTGCACTGGGTCGTCCACAACACATTTGCTACAGGCGGAGCATCCTGCCGACTACGCCAGATGTGGAACCAACCCGGACACAGACAGGCGAACATGTTCGTCCCTCATGACGTCCCAGCCGGGTAATGGCCCCTGGCATCCCTGACAATATATATACATATATACAGTAATCCCTCCTCAATTGCGGGGGTTGCGTTCCAGACCCCCCCGCGATAGGTGAAAATCCACAAAGTAGAAACCATATGTTTGTATGGTTATTTTTATATATTTTAAGCCCTTATAAACTCTCCCGCCCTGTTAACATTATTAGAGCCCTCTAGACATGAAATAACACCCTTTAGCCAAGCGTTTAAACTGTGCTCCATGACAAGACAGAGATGAAAGTTCTTTCTCACAATTAAAAGAATGCAAACATATCTTATCTTCAAAAGAGCGCCGTCAGGAGCAGAAAATGTCAGAGAGAGCGCTCGCTAAGAAAAGCAAACAATCAAAAAATCAATATGTGCTTTTAAGTATACAGAAGCACCACGATAAAGCGGCATTTTGTGGAGGAGCCTCCATGTCCTCTGTGCAAACAGCCCCTCTGCTCACACCCCCTCCGTCAGGCAGAGAGAGTGAGAAAGATAGAGAGAAGCAAACAAGCACCACGTGGGAAGCATATCTTATATCATTGAGGAGTTTTAGTTAATATATAATACATGCTCTGATTGGGTAGCTTCTAAGCCATCCGCCAATAGCGTCCCTTGTATGAAATCAACTGGGCAATCAAACTGAGGAAGCATGTAGCCTAAATTAAAAGACCCATTGTCCGCAGAAAGCGGTGAACCAGCGAAAAATCCATGATATATATTTAGATGTGCTTACATTTAAAATCCGATAGAGTGAAGCCACTAAAGTCGAGCGATATAGCGAGGATTACTGTATATATATATATATATATATATATATATATATATATATATATATATACAGTGGTGTGAAAAACTATTTGCCCCCTTCCTGATTTCTTATTCTTTTGCATGTTTGTCACACAAAATGTTTCTGATCATCAAACACATTTAACCATTAGTCAAATATAACACAAGTAAACACAAAATGCAGTTTTAAATGATGCTTTTATTATTTAGGGAGAAAAAATCCAAACCTACATGGCCCTGTGTGAAAAAGTAATTGCCCCTTGTTAAAAATAACCTAACTGTGGTGTATCACACCTGAGTTCAATTTCCATAGCCACCCCCAGGCCTGATTACTGCCATACCTGTTTCAATCAAGAAATCACTTAAATAGGAGCTGCCTGACACAGACAAGTAGACCAAAAGCACCTCAAAAGCTAGACATCATGCCAAGATCCAATGAAATTCAGGAACAAATGAGAACAGAAGTAATTGAGATCTATCTATTAGTCTGGTAAAGGTTATAAAGCCATTTCTAAAGCTTTGGGACTCCAGCGAACCACAGTGAGAGCCATTATCCACAAATGGCAAAAACATGGAACAGTGGTGAACCTTCCCAGGAGTGGCCGGCCGACCAAAATTACCCCAAAGCGCAGAGGCGACTCATCCGAGAGGTCACAAAGACCCCAGGACAACGTCTAAAGAACTGCAGGCCTCACTTGCCTCAATTAAGGTCAGTGTTCACGACTCCACCATAAGAAAGAGACTGGGCAAAAATGGCCTGCATGGCAGATTTCCAAGACACAAACCACTGTTAAGCAAAAAGAACATTGGGGCTCGTCTCAATTTTGCTAAGAAACATCTCAATGATTGCCAAGACTTTTGGGAAAATATCTTGTGGACTGATGAGACAAAAGTTGAACTTTTTGGAAGGCAAATGTCCCGTTACATCTGGCGTAAAAGGAACACAGCATTTCAGAAAAAGAACATCATACCAACAGTAAAATATGGTGGTGGTAGTGTGATGGTCTGGGGTTGTTTTGCTGCTTCAGGACCTGGAAGGCTTGCTGTGATAGATGGAACCATGAATTCTACTGTCTACCAAAAATCCTGAAGGAGAATGTCCGCCATCTGTTCGTCAACTCAAGCTGAAGCGATCTTGGGTGCTGTAACAGGACAATGACCCAAAACACACCAGCAAATCCACCTCTGAATGGCTGAAGAAAAACAAAATGAAGACTTTGGAGTGGCCTAGTCAAAGTCCTGACCTGAATCCAATTGAGATGCTATGGCATGACCTTAAAAAGGCGGTTCATGCTAGAAAACCCTCAAATAAAGCTGAATTACAACAATTCTGCAAAGATGAGTGGGCCAAAATTCCTCCAGAGCTGTAAAAGACTCATTGCAAGTTATCGCAAGCGCTTGATTGCAGTTATTGCTGCTAAGGGTGGCCCAACCAGTTATTAGGTTCAGGGGCAATTACTTTTTCACACAGGGCCATGTAGGTTTGGATTTTTTTTTCTCCCTAAATAATAAAATCCATCATTTAAAATCTGCATTTTGTGTTTACTTGTGTTATATTTGACTAATGGTTAAATGTGTTTGATGATCAGAAACATTTTGTGTGACAAACATGCAAAAGAATAAGAAATCAGGAAGGGGGCAAATAGTTTTTCACACCACTGTATATATTTATATATATATATATATATATATATATATATATATATATATATATAGTATATATATATATATATATATATATATATATATATATATATATAAAGAAAACTCTCTTTAATTTTAAGGGAAAATACTATAGATGACAGAAATAAGGCATATCATAACTCTTGGATGAACTGGTAATGTAGCGATTCAAAAGCGTTGCTCTAACTCAATTCACACCTAGATTTTGGACAGGCTACATTGACGACACATTCATCATATTGAAAAGTGACCAGCTGAATAATTTCCACAACCACATCAATGCAATATTCCCTGCAGTGCAGTTCACTATGGAAAAAGAAATAAACCAACAATTTAATTTCCTGGACATTTCTATTGGAAGAGGTAAAGATGCCACCCTGACTACAGGTGTTTATCGCACGGAATGCCATACAGACAAAATATTACACTTTGCTGGCAATTACCCATCATTGCATAAACGAAGCTGTGTTAAGACACTATTCAGAAAAGTTCACATCCATTGTAATACCAAGTAGACTTAAAAGAATTAAAGATGCAATCTTTTCCAACTGTTCACGTCAGACGACTACTCAAAGACATTCATCCACCGATAATTACATAGGAGATCCCAGAGACCCCAGCAAACAATCGACTTTAACCTGAAAGCTCCATCCCACCTGGCACAAACTTCCTTATCACAGGGTATCAGAAGGTACAGCACATATCCTTTCCAGATCAGGCATTTAAATAGCACAAAAACCTTCAAACAATCTGTGCACAGTCCTTTTTAATAGTCCATCCATCCATTATCCAACCCGCTATATCCTAACTACAGGGTCTGCTGGAGCCAATCCCAGCCAACACAGGGCATAAGGCAGGAAACAAACCCTGGGAAGGGTGCCAACCCACCGCAGGGCACACGCACCAAGCACACATTAGGGACAATTTAGGATCACCAATGCACCTAACCTGCATGTCTTTGGACTGTGGGAGGAAACCGGAGCACCTGGAGGAAACCTACGCAGACACTGGGAGAACATGAAACCTCCAAGCAGGGAGGACCCGGGAAGTAAACCCAGGTCTCCTAACTGCGAGGCAGCAGTACTACCCACTGCACCACCGTGCCGCCAGCTTTTAATAGTAAAAGCAGGAAATCAGCAGGAAGCAGTTTACATTATACCATGTGGTTCATGCCTAGCTGTATATGTGGGACAAACATCAATAAGACTCAGCATGTATACAGGAACATCACAATTCTGTCAGAAGAAAAGACCCACAGTCACTGATTTATGCACACACAAGTTCAACTGGACACATGTTTAAAGGGGACTTGGTACAAGTAAAACTCAAGGCTAATACTAAAAATGCCAGAGAACTGACTGAATCATGGCTATCCAATGAAAACGCCACTAACAGACATTTGAACATGAAACCAGCATATGCAGGCTCGGAAAGAAGTGTATGGACATAATAAATAAGAATTTATGACCAACACCCTCCGAATCCCACCTCATTATTTCCCCCCTACATCCACTTCTGCTGCAGTCCTTATATGCTATATATTGCTTTGGATTCCCGTATGTCTAATCATTTTCTGATGGTGGCTTCTGATATATATCATTATCTATCTATCTATATATATAAAATTCTTTTCGCGTTTGAAACGGAAACTACGTACCACAGAACATATTACAATGCACTCACGTTTAAAATAGAAATTACGTATGACCACAGGAGTCAGGTTACACAGAGAAAGTGAGACAGAAGCAGATCGAGAGAGAAGGCTCGCAGGCTCACTGATCAACGTATACGACAATCACAATTAAGGGCCTCACAAACACCCGAACAACGTGCTGAACAGAATTGAATTCCGACGGATGCAGTATTCACAGGCTACCACGTCACACAGGAGTCAGGGTCTGTATATGGAGGGATTTAGTTATAACATTGAAAAAGATTATTGCCTACATCGAAAAGTTACAATAGGAGAAATTAAAATCATGTGTGAGTACTGCCAAGCACAGAGGGTTAAATTTAAATCACGTGGGATGTGTTGTTCAGACGGCATTAATGCCGTTGCATCATGAGAGCCACAAATTTTCCCCTTCCACTCAGTGAGCGAAGCCACTGGGTAATCTGCTAGTTGTATATATTATATATTGAGTTGTGCTCATAAGTTTACATACCCTGGAAGAATTTGTGAAATATTGACCTTTGTTTAGAAAATATAAGTGTTTTATCTTGGTAGAGTAATATATATATGTTGCTCTACTTTCCCCTATTGTATTATTAATATGTAGCCATAGAATGCCTAATCCCACAGACTTACCACTGTTTATAAGGTATTATTGTATATAATACCTTATCCCTACCTTCCCTTCTATATCTATAACCTCAGCCAGTTAGATGTAGTAAAAAGATGAGCAGGAGTTAAGGTACACATAAAATAATGTATTACTGATAATATTCATAAATAATAACAAAATGCAAAGTACATTTGAATATTGGCAACCATACAACCTGATAAAATGGTGAAGTGTAATTCAGGTGGCACACAGACTTGTAGTTACTTAATGTCTCTAGTTAAGGCATCATTGGTGCTCTTCTTTTAGCCACATGTCTGTTCAATATGGCTGAAGCTGTGCTCTTCATTGTGTTGTCTTCAGTTCATGGTGTGATGGTCTTCTTCAGTTGTTAGCAAGAGAAAGATACTTCTACATCATCACAGGTTAGCAAGAGAGATGCTTCTTCATCATATGTTGGTTAGAGAGAGAATGTGGTTGAGCAAGCAAATGTATAGATTTTCTGTCCAACCCCTACTTCCAATAGGATATCATGGTACTTAAAGGCCTCTGAGACAAGCCAATTCCAAACAGCCATATCTCAGACCAATGGGGGGAAATAGGACATCTTAACACCTGCAACCCCCCCAAGACCATATGTTAAAGTACACCTTAGCCTACTTGCTGGGATAGAAAGACTTTAGCAAAGAAACACTCGCCAAACTGGTTCAAGACACATCCCCAAATCCTGTCGTAAAATTACAAATAGACTCAGTTGTAAAAGGGGGGACAAACACAAATGCTTCTCACCAAAGTAACACTAAATTACATTGCTTTGCCTAAATTACAAATAAAGACATACAAAACATTTATCAAGTTATATGCAAAATCTCACATCACAACAATAAGTAATCATGCAGAAAGTTTTCCTTTTAATTTGGGAGTGTGCCAATTCCACAAAACTGCCCACTTACAATATGCCAAACATCATCTAAAAAAGCCTCAAAACTTCTGGAACAAAGTCCTTTGGAGTGATGAGACCAAAATTGAACTTTATGATCATAACCATAAATACTACGTTTGGAAAGAATGCAACCAGGCCCATGATGAAAAGTACACCAACCTCACTGGGAAGCATGGAGGTGGATCTTTGATGTTCTAGGGGTGTATGAACTACAATGGCACAGGTAACTTAGTGAAAATTGATGTCAAGATGAATACAGCATGTTACCGGAAAAAACTGGAGGACAATCTTGCGTTCATCAGTCCAGAAGCTGCCCATGGGAAGTACTTCAATCTTCCAAAATAACCGTGATCCAAAACACAATACCAAACCGAATTTTTTGCTTGCTACAGAAGAAAAAAAAATGAAAGTGCTAGAGTGGCCATCACAGTCTCCTGACCTCAATTTCATTGAGATACTTTGGAGAGATCTCAAACATGCAGTTCATGCAAGACAACCCAATAATTTACAAGACCTGGAGGCTTTTGCCAAAAAAATGGGCAGCTCTACCACCTGAAAAAATCAAAGGACTCATCCACAACTATCACAAAAGACTGCAGGCCATTTTCGATGCTAAAGGGGCAATAACCAGTACTAAGAACTAAGGTAATGCAAAGTTTTGAACAGAGTTCATTTCATTATTTTCCTTATTACAATGTTTTGTTTAACAGTTGTGCTGTTCTGTAATGCCTTATAGTTTAACTTGGTTTCCATTAAAAGAAAATGAAATATCTTTTGCCTGATCAGCCATTTCTTTAAAATGTGGCACACATCTTACAGATTCTGCCAAAGTATGTAAACTTATGAGCGCAACTGTATATGTATAAATAAGTGCTCCAAAAATAAAGGGAATACTTTATCATCACAGTCTAACACCAAGTCAATTAAGCTTCACGGATATCAGTCTATCCAGTTAGCAAGCATAAACATTTGTGAATCAACTTCACCTGCTTTGGTGAAAATGAAAATGACAACCGGTGCACTGGAGAGGCAACAGAATGACAACCCCCAAAAGGGAATGGTTTTGCAGGTGGTGTCTACAGACAGTTGATCTTTCCATATCCTTCCTTACTGATTCTTCTCTGGTTTTGCATTTTGCTATTGTACTTGTCAATTCAGCTGATTCAGATTACACATGTAGTCCAGCTCCTCCAAGATGGCACATCCATAAATGCCGTTGCAAGAGGGTTTCTTGTGTCTCCCAGCACAGTCTGAAGTGCATGGAGAAGATACCAGAGCATGAGGATAGCTGGACAGTGTCATAGAAGTGCATCAACCCGGCAGTAATACTGGTATCTGCTCCTTTGTGCAAGGAGGAATAGGAGAAGCACTGCCAGAACTCTACAAAATGACTTCCACCTGGCTACTGGTGTGCATGTTTCTGACCTAGTGGCCCTGTGCTCTCAGTCTATCACTGTATAACTCATTTGGCATTCACCAGAAAATACCACAATTGTCAGCTTTTCTATTGGTACCCTGTTCTTTTCAAAGATTAGAGCAGGTTGACACTGAGCACAAGTGACAGACATGAAAGAAGATGCTGTGATGAATTTTATGCAGCCAGCAATATCATCCAGCATGACCGTTTTGGCAGTGGTTCAGCAATGGTCTGGGGAGGCATATCCTTGGAGGGTTACGCAGATCTCCATGCTGGGCAATGGTACCATGACTGTTGTTATTTATATATACCAGGATGAAATCCTCAGAGCCATTCTCAGACCTTATGTTGATACAGTGGGCCCTGGGTTCCTCCTGGTACAGACAATGCCTTGACTTATGTGGCCAGTAGTAGTGTGAGAAGTAGATACTGGACATTCCCCAGACCTGAATCGAATTGAGAACCTCTGAGATGTTATGTATCGGTGCATCCAATGCCACCAAGTAGCACCACAGACTGTTTAGAAGCTCACTGATGCTCTGATCCAGGTCTGGGAGGAGATACCCCAGGACACTATCTGCCGTCTCATCAGGAACATGCCCAAACATTTTCAGGAAGGCATGCAGGCACATGAAGACCATGCACACACTACTGACTCACATTATGAGTTGCCATGATGAAAGTCATTCAAGTTAGATCAGCCTGTGATTTTAATTTTTGACTTTCAGTGTAATGTTGAATCCTGCCCACAATGGTTTTATGATTTTGGTTTCCATTGACAGTTGTTACATCATATAGCAACTTGCTATATCTTTCTGTCGATATATAATCAGTATCAAATGCCAAACTCTATTAAACTTTGAAGTATCAATTGTTATATTATAATCTTAAACTCAGCCTTAATATCTGTAATCTAATATACCTACAGCCATAATACGCAAGGATGTTTAATTATTCAGTGAATCAAATGGTGAAAGGGAAAAATATAAACATGAACATCGCAGATAATAGCAAATACCTTTTCTATGTTGACTTACACACTGCAGTAATAGTGAAGTGTTTTCAAGTCCTTTGATTTATGTTTCTGCTGCTTCAGTATAACCTGTATATTTCATTCATTTGGTTTAATTTCACATTTGTGGTATTGTATTTGCATTTTCATCAAGATCAATGTATCATTCCTGTATATGAAATGCATTAAAGTTTATATATTACATTTTACAGATACATTGTTAACTTCATTTAAATAATGTATACTGTTATAATTAAACATGTGGCTCAGTGGTAGTGATGAGCTGGCACCTTATCCAGGGATTGTTTCTGCCTTGCGCTCAGAGCTTGCTGGGACTAACACAACCCTAGATGGATAGATGGGTGGATGGAATAATTTAACATGCATAATGGGAAAGATTTTGAAAGATTTTTCAATGTTCCTTAAAAGTTTTGAAGAAACCACGTTCTAAGCCTAGAGATGGTTTTACATTTATTAATTACATTTATTATTATTATTGTGTGGCAATTACATGGAGTAAGAAATAGAAGGACAGGAATTGTGGGCAGGTACATTTAACAGAGACGGTACTGCTGCAATTAAATCCAGGGTCGCGTGCACCCCAGGAAGAATCTTGTGGGAGGCAGAAACTATCCCTTGATGGGTTGTCAGCTCATCTCTACTGCACAATACCCCACATGTTTAATACATGCTTTAATGCATTTCATCATGAAAATGATATCAAGTACATATCTTAGTATTCTAAAATGTTAATAGAATTGTGTATTCCTGTTGGTATAAGAGAAAGCCTTTTTAAGAAGCTCATAGCGATTAACGACTTTGAATATGAAGCGTTTAATGTGCTACTTAAGTTACAATGGGATTTGAGAAGGGCGGCATGGTGGCGCTGTGGTAGCGCTGCTGCCTTGCAGTTAGGTGACCCGGGTTCGCTTCGTGTCTGCATGGGTTTGCTCCCACAGTCTAAAGACATGCCAGTTAGGTGGATTGGCGATTCTAAATTGGCGCTTGGTGTGTTTATGTGTGTCCTGTGGTGGGTTGGCACCCTGCCCAGGATTGGTTCCTGCCTTGTGCCCTGTTTTGGCTGGGATTGGCTCCAGCAGACCCCTGTATTCGGATTCAGCGAGTTGGAAAATAGATGAATGGATGGGATTTGAGAAACACTAGTAAATTTAACAGTGATTTTAAGATTAAGTTTGTGATGTTCTACTTTAATGACAAAATAAAATTAGAAATTAAAGTGGAAAATTTGAGATTAAAGATGACATTACAAGTGTCCCAGGTGTCTAGCAGGTGTCTAGCAACCCCAAAGAAGTAGAAAAAGCAAAATACCTATGGAACAAATTAAAACAAAAGAAACTGTTATGCATGTTATCTGGAGAAGAATTAGATTTTTTTTAACCTGCAGGAATCAGGAGTTGGGAGCTATGATTTTATCTGACAAGATATATTCAGGGGGTTTAGCAATAAATCTAGAAAATATAACAGAAGCAGTACACCTATATTCACGTGCATTTTACCATGACAAAATGACTTCCATCCATTTCCTAAATCGTATTATCCAGACCTAGGTCCTCATGTATACACAATGCATATGCACAAAAATGTTGTGTACACTTGTTTCCATGCTCACTTCATGATGTATAAAAACTAAACTAGGTGTAAAGCCGTGCACATTCTTACGCCAGCTCAATGCATTGCATATTCAAGTTTTCGGCACAGTTTTGCAAATTGGCAGCACCCAGCATCAAAGCAATGCTACTGTTCCTGTGTGGTTTGCCTTTATTTTTTAGATCTGGATCTCTGATGCGGTTTTATCAAATACACTGAAATTAACTGTATATCATTTATTAGTTTAAGGCATCTGATTGTAATCAACCTGTAACAATGTAATGGCCCACGGAATTGCCAAACTATTCCAAATACCACAGCTGCTTTAGTGTTGTTAATCTTGGTACACCACTCAGAGTATTTTAACCCACTGTATCTGAGTGTAGAATCACAGCTCTACCGCAGCTGATCGGAAGGAGGATTATTACAGCATCTAGCACTCACCGCCTTGGTTATACTCACAGCCTTTCCTGTCAGGACCCGGCAGTTCAGAAGTAGTTTCATTGAGTAAAAAATACATTCAATCAGTCCATCAAGTGCTCCCAGTTTTTACTTATAAGTACAATTACCTCACTTTAAACTTGCACTACAGTTTTAATATTGCACAACCTGAGCCACTAATGCTTGCATATTGTATATTTTTCATTATTTTTCAACATATTATTTTTATTATTGTTGTTGTTGTTATTTTATCATTTTATAGGAAACTAAGTTTATGGAGGATTTGCATACTGAATATCATTGTACCATACAATATCAATAAAGGAATTCAATTAAATTCAATAGAAGAGTGCATTTTTACAGATGATGATGACTGGCTTCTAAATCAATATAGATTTCCAAGCACTTGTCTTCTTGGAGTTCTTGATATAATGTATATTACATTATAAAGATACATTTTTAACTTCATTTAAATAATGTATACTGTTAATAATTAAATGTGCACTGTGGCGCAGCAACGAGCTGGCACCCCATCCATGGATTGTTCCTGCCTTGTGCTGTATGCTTGCTGGGGCTGGCGCGTCCCTGGACGGATAGATGGATGGAATAATTAAACATGTACTATAAAGATATTTCAATGTTCCATAAAAGTTTTGAAGAATTAGAGTTCTAAGCTTAGAGATGGTTTTACATTTATTAAAGAACTTATTGTGTGGTGATTGGTTACTTGGAGAAAGAAAAGGAAGGACAGGAATTGGGCATTAGTACGTTTGAAAGAGACAGTAGTACTGCAACAAATTATTTCATCAAGGGTCGCGTATGGCAAACATCTTGCGGGAGGCAGGAACAATCTCTGGACGGGGCGCCAGTTCATCACTAATACTGTGCCACTGTGCCCTCATGTTTAATACTGAGACTGAAGTAGACATTTTGACCTTTTTTTCACTGTGTCCCTATTTTTTTCTTTTCTCTGTACCCCAATAAACTTCTGTATGCCTTTTTATGGCATTTTTTTTTCTTTGAGTTTATTGATTTTATTAAAATCAAATAACATTCCATACACATAAATCAAGTTTTACAAAAATAGATTAGAAACAAATCAACCCCCTCCTCTGAGAAAGAGTGCTAGGCCAGCAGAGTAAAACTTTAAGCTAGTAAAAATAAGTAAATGGATAAATTAATAAATGAATAAAGATAAATGGAGTTCACCTGTGTTATAGCATGTCTTTATTTGAAAAGAGCAGTGTCAGATGGGGGGAGCGTGAATGTGACTGAGCGAATAAAACTGAATGAAAAAGAAAAAAAAGGTAACATTTACAAAGTACCATAAATTTAAACCAGATGTTACAGACTCAAATCAAATGTATGTTTTTATTGTATAATAGTAACAATAATAGCAGCTCATTACTCAAAATGGTAATTCTGGGAGGCAGCTGGATTCAAACCCACAATCTCTTGATTATGAGTCATCAGTTCCACCCAAGCAGTCATGTCAGCATTGTACCCTAACCTAATTTCTTTTTCTTTGGTTATATTCTTCAAAAAAAAGCACACTTGTTTTGTTATACGTGTACCTTTTGTGAAAGTGCTTATTTGATATTTTGACTTCAGCCTTCACACATTATACAGTCAGTCAGTTATTTCCCAACCCGCTATATCCTAACTATATCCTAACTTCATGTCAAAACTTTGTCATTAGTACTATAACATTAAATAACATTTCTTGCATTTCTCACATTTCCTGTCTTCCTACATCTACATAGATTGTTGTAGACACAGAACACACATGAAATGCATGTGTTCCAAATAACGATATGTTATTTACCCTATACAATTCCTGGCACCGCACACCCAGATAAACAAGATTTGAGCTAGGAGAATCTTTTTCCCCAAGTTGAGCTGTGTCGGTGGGGGGATGGGATAGCAGGCTGCTTGCTGCTTGTACTGATCGACATATTTGCAAAACAAAAGACGCTAATGGAGTGGTGCGAAGGACTTTTGGGTGGCCCAGGATTATAGGTTTTTTCATAGGCTTCAGGGATTCTAGTGTTAAGGGTAAATTTCGTTCAAACATTAGGAAGTGTTTCTTCACACAGAAGAAACCATAGACAGATTGTATAAGTTACCAGGTAGCGTGGAAGACAGTAGGAATGTAAGGACCTTCAAAACTTGACTTGATGTTATTTTGGAGGAATTAAGTAGAGAGTGTGGTACGTCATGTGACGGGCCTAGCAATGCCCTATCAGCGCACGCCCCTAACCCTAAGCAATCAGGACTGGAACCGGAAGTGACGTCATTGGCTGCCCAAGAGCCGGGCGGGATATCCCTAGAATGGTCTGTAAGAGATCGAGAGAGAGAATTAGTGCACTTCGCCACCCCCTGGTCTAGCGTGGAATTAAATGTACTGAAGCCCTTTAGTTGTCTCCTAAACACGTATGTGTGACAACTGATATAATGCAACTTGAAGTTGATAGTAAAATTTACAAGGAAACATGTATCTGAGCAGCTAAACAATAATAGGAGATTTTTTTGGAAACATTCTGGAGTTATGTTTCTGTTTATACAACTTTTATTGTTTTTATTGTGGTAGTGGGTAACAGACTAATTTTGCATTGTACACCCAGGAGGTTAAACCTGATCAAAGCATTACTTTATTTTTGTTTTTTACATAGCTGCAAATCATTTATATAGCAGACATTTACATTAACATTTATTCTCTTATCAAATGCCTTTATCCAAAGCGATTTTCAAAAGAGATTAACATAATCAAATAAACATTAGTCTGTGGGACTGTTTGTGAAGAAGAGTTACAGGACAGGTTCCAAAATTGACCATCACAAGAGAAGAACTCAGAACAAAAAACAAGCTAGTTATAATTCCTAGGTTACCAACTCTAATAGCTAATATCAGTAAATATACAACAAACAAGATTCTTCAAACATTTCTTAAACACACTGAGTTGTCAGGAGATGAGTAGCTCATTCTACCAGCCAGGAGCTACACATGAAATGATTCTGGGCTGAGATTTGAAAGCATGGATAGTTAACATTAGCATTGGCTCTCACAAGTGCCTTCATATATACAGTCACTGGTGTGAAAAACTATTTGCCCCCTTCCCGATTTCTTATTGTTTTGCATGTTTGTCACACAAAATGTTTCTGATCATCAAACACATTTAACCATTAGTAACACAAGTAAACACAAAATGCAGTTTTTAAATGATGGTTTTTATTATTTAGGGAGAAAAAATCCAAACCTACATGGCCCTGTGTGAAAAAGTAATTGCCCCTTGTTAAAAATAACCTAACTGTGGTGTATCACACCTGAGTTCAATTTCCGTAGCCACCCCCAGGCCTGATTACTGCCACACCTGTTTCAATCAAGAAATCACTTAAATAGGAGCTGCCTGACACAGAGAAGTAGACCAAAAGCACCTCAAAAGCTAGACATCATGCCAAGATCCAAAGAAATTCAGGAACAAATGAGAACAGAAGTAATTGAGATCTATCAGTCTGGTAAAGGTTATAAAGCCATTTCTAAAGCTTTGGGACTCCAGCGAACCACAGTGAGAGCCATTATCCACAAATGGCAGAGACGACTCATCCAAGAGGTCACAAAAGACCCCAGGATAACGTCTAAAGAACTGCAGGCCTCACTTGCCTCAATTAAGGTCAGTGTTCACGACTCCACCATAAGAAAGAGACTGGGCAAAACGGCCTGCATGGCAGATTTCCAAGACGCAAAACCACTGTTAAACAAAAGAACATTAGGGCTCGTCTCAATTTTGCTAAGAAACATCTCAATGATTGCCAAGACTTTTGGGAAAATACCTTGTGGACTGATGAGACAAAAGTTGAACTTTTTGGAAGGCAAATGTCCCGTTACATCTGGCGTAAAAGGAACACAGCATTTCAGAAAAAGAACATCATACCAACAGTAAAATATGGTGGTGGTATTGTGATGGTGGTTGTAGTGTGATGGTCTGGGGTTGTTTTGCTGCGTCAGGACCTGGAAGGCTTGCTGTGATAGATGGAACCATGAATTCTACTGTCTACCAAAAAATCCTGAAGGAGAATGTCCAGCCATCTGTTCGTCAACTCAAGCTGAAGCGATCTTGGGTGCTGCAACAGGACAATGACCCAAAACACACCAGCAAATCCACCTCTGAATGGCTGAAGAAAAACAAAATGAAGACTTTGGAGTGGCCTAGTCAAAGTCCTGACCTGAATCCAATTGAGATGCTATGGCATGACCTTAAAAAGGCAGTTCATGCTAGAAAACCCTCAAATAAAGCTGAATTACAACAATTCTGCAAAGATGAGTGGGCCAAAATTCCTCCAGAGCGCTGTAAAATACTCATTGCAAGTTATATAAACGCTTGATTGCAGTTATTGCTGCTATGGGTGGCCCAACCAGTTATTAGGTTCAAGGGGCAATTACTTTTTCACACAGGGCCATATAGGTTTGGATTTTTTTTCTCCCTAAATAATAAAAATCATCACTTAAAAACTGCATTTTGTGTTTACTTGTGTTATATTTGACTAATGGTTAAATGTGTTTGATGATCAGAAACATTTTGTGTGACAAACATGCAAAAGAATAAGAAATCAGGAAGGGGGCAAATAGTTTTTCACACCACTGTATAGAATACACATACAGTAGAGGAAAGTGGACAGAGTTGAACATGTAAGAATGTAATATGTAAGAATTTTTTAGATTGTAATTAGTAGTTGTAAATGGTTTGTTTTTTTCTAAAATACAAAAAAGAGAAGGTGACGTGGGAGAAAGCTTTAAAAGCTGGACTTTACTTTAAGATAAGAAGAAGTGATAAGTACATGTCTCTTCCTGAAACAAACTTTAAACAATTTTTGCAGAACTTAGTCAAGAGTTAATTGGAGTAGCACAGATTCAACACAAAACATTAGGCATAAACACTGGCATTTTGTGGCACTTCTATCTGTTAAATTTGTCTTTAGTTAACAATGTTTATTTAACAGTACATTATTGTAAAATTTTATTCACATTTTTTTATTAATAACCTTAAATGCAGGTCATACTATTCAGAATTTAGCATATTTGCAATTTTTATTAATTTCATTTTCAATTATGTAAATAAAGTATTGTTTTCTTTCATTCAGATACAGTATTTACACAGAAAATAAAACTATTACCAATACTTGAATGATAAGTTCTATATTATTCAAGTCAGTCTTTTTTTCCCAATCATGGTATAGTGAAATAGATGGAAATAGCAGGTTATTTAAATGGAAAGAATCAGTAGTCGAAACACTGTCAAAAGAAAGCAGACAAGGGTCAAAAACCAGAAAGTCATAATACACAAACAACAAATTTACTACATTTTGAGGGAAGTTATCTGAACTCTTAGTTACTGAGACATTAATTGTGGAGACCTTTAACACTAGAATTACTAGAGCCTACAAGAAAACTCATAAATCCGGCCGACCTTAAACCCGTTCGCACCTTTCCGCCAGCATCTTTTGTCCTGTAAATGTGCTGATTAAGACAAGCAGCAAGCAGCCAGCTATTCCATTCTCCACCGTCGCAGAACGTTCACTAAGTTTTCCCATCTCATGCCTTGTTCGATTATCTGGGAGTGAGTGAACTGCTGGAGTTTTAGAGTGGAAATAATAGATTGTTATTTGGAACACATGCATTTCATGTGTGTTCCATTTCTACAGTAATTTGTGTAAACACATTGTTAAAACAGAAACTTTTTCATATTTTAGTAATAAATGTTACAAAATGTAGGCATAAACTATGGAATGTGTGAAGAAAAAAAGAAAGAGACAAATATATGAGACATTGGGTATAAATTTATGGTACTTGTAAAAGTTAGCTTTTTTGAGTTTTATTCTGTCAATGATGATCATGCTCTAACACATACCCAGACCAACACAACCTATTTGCCTCCTCACCCACCCACCTGGCTGCCAACGCGCATACCCACCCACCTGCCTGCCTCTCCTGATCTGACTCTAAGTAACAGCACCAGCGTAAATTAACACCTTATCTGACACTGTTCGTTTTCAAATAATATTGTATTAGTGCAATGAAGTTTTGTGATTGGTACTATTCAGGTCATAAAATGATTTCTTCAAAATGTCACATATACCTACGTCTGTGTTTTTTTTTTTTTTGACATCATACACCATAAGGTGCATACTAATTCTGCGTGAGCAGGAACACTCAATAAAACTGAATAAAAAATAAAGTGACGGTGAGATACGAAGAAGGCAGATTCATTTGTGTGTCAGCTTTTATCTCTCCAGATCAGACAATGTCCAGTTCCATTGCCTCAAAACACTTCTCACATGTACAGTTATTCCCAGTTTTAAATAAATACCTAACAGCGTCAGATCCCTAGGGCGGTAGTATGTATCGTGATCGTGAGAGAATAAAAGTGAAAAAAAAGGTAACTTTTATAAGTACAGTACTATAAATGTACACGGTCTGTTACAGACGCAAACCAAATGTATGTGTGTACTGTATAATATTAACAATAAGAGCAGCACACTACTGAAAACGGCAAATATAGGAGGCAGCGGGGATCGAATTGGTGGGCCCTTGATTACAAGTCAGCAAATCTTGTCGCTACTCCACAGAAGCTGTTCTATCATTCTTGAACCTTTTATGAACAACAACAACAATTATTTATATAGCACATTTTCATACAAAAAAATGTAGCTCAAAGTGCTTTACAAAATGAAATTTTGAAAATAAAAATAAAAAATAAAGAAAGAATGAAAAATGAAAGTGTTTATTTGATCTTTGGACTTCAGGCTTCACATATTCTAGAGTTTACGCCTACATTTTGTAACATAAATATGAAAAGGTTTCTGTTTTAACAAAGTGTTTACACAGATTACTGTAGAAACGGAGCACACATGAAATGCATGTGTTCCAAACAACAATCTATTATTTCCACTCTAAAACTCCAGCAGTTCACTCACTCCCAGATAATCAAACAAGGCATGAGCTGGGAAAACTTAGTGAACATTCTGCAACGGTGGGGGATGGAATAGCCGGCTGCTTGCTGCTTGTCTTAATCGGCACATTTACAGGACAAAAGACTGGGGGTATTGGCCGAGATGACAAGCCGGCCAAAGATCACAGTGGATTACTCGTAATTGTTGACGATTTGGTATGATCCTGGATCTGTCGGTTTTTCGAAACTCTTGCTGGACATGTTGTCATAGCAGCACAACCAAATCCTCAAACCTGCTCGGTGCAGGTTTGTTCTATGTAAACAAAGATTAGCTCACACACTTAATCAGTGTCCGTGCATGAAATTCATTCAGTCATGGCTTCGCCGATCATGAATGAGTGGCCAATTAATATCGGTGCTCAAATTATAAGAAGACAATTTCATATAGAGAGTGTTTTGCGCGATCGGCAAGATCCTTTATTGCTCCCGGAGGAAATTTATTTTCGGAAGATACCGCTTTAGCTGGGGTGGAGGGGGGTAGAATATTGTACCTCAAAGATTTATTAGCACCTTATATTCAAAGTCAAACTAGGCGAAGCCGGGCTCTCACAACCATATAGACAGTATGTATTGCTTTGAGGTTTTTTGCAAGCGGCACTTTTTTATATACTGTAGGCGATGCAGAAAATCCATTTAAAAGTATATATGGAACATACCTATGGCACACATTGAGGACAAATATATGCAATGACCATCCTTTACTTGAAATGAAGTGATCACTGCATCCTGCCACTGGTTCTGAGGAGGAGCTTCCCCCTGGAATGCCCTCAGAAACAGGGCGATGGGCATTTTGCTGGAGAACCAACTCTTCTGCAGGGGTTAGGTCTGGACCGTGTGGACCTCCACCTGGTTTTTGCTTGTCTGCCTTCTTATTAGCTTTAAAATTAATGTTTTTTTATATTATATATGATTCATTATGTCAACAATTCTTTAAATAGTTATATACCAATATTTACCAGTTTGAAGTATATTCTTGTACTTCACTTTAACCTATTCCCATGTACTCATTGTGCTCACGTTTGATCTGGAATTATGACATTAAATAATAATTAATCTGACACATAGGAAATGAAACGCTGCATTCAGTAAGTACAATGCACACTACTTACGCATTTAATTTGTAGGCCACATTTTACCAGCCGTCTTTTCTGGTTTGGGCTGCTTTTGCAGTGTTACCCCTTGTGCATATTCAATCTTGAAATTCTTCATATCCTTCAAATAAAAGGTCCTGCTCTGCTTGTGTGACAAAAAAAGAAGCGCCCGTTCTTTCGTCATTTTGTTACAGCCTATCAAAGACTTGCTGATCATGTTTTCTAGACTCAATATATATGAGCTTTTCAATCAGCGCGGGCATGCGCATTCATCTCGGATGATTAGATCCAGCTAAACAAATATACTACACGGCTGCATTTGAAAAAACGACTTATCCCAGATGAGTTTCACCGCTATTAACTCATCCAAGATGAGGCATCTGATCTCGGATGATTTAAGCGACGTACGGCAAATACCCCCCAGGTCACTCCATCACAACAACAAAAACACAAAATGATGGCGTCTGTGAAAAACAAAATGGCATTGGGGAGGAGACAAAAAAGTTCAACTTCTTTAAATAAATTCTTCAATGTAAAACTAATCTTAGGTTTTGAATCTGGGTAATGTCAAAAATATTTAAACACATTCACATAATAACATTGTATGTTTTATTTTGCCACATAAAATTGTGTTCTTTTAAAAAGTACCTATTCTTGCATTTTAAAGTGTAAGTGATAGAGTAAGAGTCCAAATGCGAATGCAAAAGCCTTAAAAATTATGAAATATATTCACAATAAATGTACTGATTTCAGTAAATGTGCCTTCCACATTTCTGAGGCATGTTTGACAACAAAAGTAAACTGAAGTAATGCATTTTATCACAAATTCTTGGTACTATTTCCTTGACATAAGAATATGTTTCCTGTTCACTTGTCTGTTAAAAGCAGCCATCATGGATAGAGTATTGTCATTTACCCCAAGCACCCTCAAGTTACCCAGGCTTCATATTATCCTACTATTGTAGAATAATACTTATGTTCTCCTATGGCTTGTAACAAATAATGCTCTGCACAAAAGAGTGCTGAGTGCCCGATAGAGCAGCAGACCTGTCAGTATACTTTGAAGTCATCTGATATGAGTACACATCTGCTGTGATTCAAAGCAAGAACAGCGCCAGCAGCACATGCATACTCAAATCATATTATTTTTCTGCCAGCTTTAAAAATGGAAACTTCTCTCACCAGAGGCAACAGTGATAGAAACAGTCAGGACTGCTGAGGGACTATATTTTGACATCTTAGACCCCTATATCTCTGTTACCCTCTCAAACCTTGTGGTTGAATTGGAGCTGCTGATTTTGACCATGCACTGACTAGTGGGGTTCAGAGAGACTTAAGCCAAATTTGAAATAGCCAAATTGTGTAAACAAACCAAGTCAATCCAAATATTGATCCAGACATGTAAATATTCTAGCTCTGATTACATTCTATGTTACTAAATAGATAAAGTTCATCACACTGACACTCTTGCAGCCGAGATTCGGGCCCCCCTTAGGGGGTTGTGACTGTGTCATTGTAATGTGTTGGTGCTGTGCTTCATGAGGAATTCCTGTAAATGAGTACCTATGTACTGTTTAAAACAGTTGTCCGGGGGGCTCCCTCCCATTTCGGGACACTTGCCTGCTTTGCTTGTTCTGTCGCTGCAACTGTGATGCTCAATTACATACAAATAGCCTACAAAGCAAGACTCATGGTCATGTGTAAAACATCTGGAGACAACCCTGAACGAATTTGGCTTAAAGGTCAGTTGAAACAATTACACGATTCGCTCAGTTTGGAAATTTATAAATTGATCCAACACCTCATGAAGATGGAGCTCAGAGTAGGCATTGTTAATTAAGTAAAAGAGAGTAACAGTGCATGTGTTAACCCGGTCCAACAGATAGCAAGCCTGTCTGTATTGGAAAAACCTTCGAACATTGAGCATATAAACGTGTTTTGTGTGTGCAGAGAAGACTTTACTTTTGTTAAAAATAAACAATTTGTTGAAAAAGGAAGAACCTTTCTGTAATACCAGATTATACTTTGGGATTTATAGACATCACTGGGTTATTGGTAAAAGTGAACCATGCACTGCAGCTGGCTGCATATAGTGTCTGCAATTCTATGTTACAACGATACTGCCACAGTTAATGTGAGGTTGAAAAAATGGTGAAAAGATGAATTAAGAGAGTGCATTTGAACTAAATTAAGTTAAATGGTTCCCTGTCCGAGTGTTGTTCCCACCTAGAATAGGCTCTCTCTGTCATGACCCTGCCCTCTATAACAAAGATAAAACAATGGATTGATGGATGGACTGAATGGTGTGCTGTCACACTGTGATGTCCCGGGTTGGCTCCACTTTCCTTGTCAGCTTGAACCCATAATTGTCAATAAAAAAACTGAGGATAAGCCAAACAAATGAGGACGCACACAGTCAGCAAGAGTAGGTGACTGTGCTCTGTGCTTTATTTACAAACAACCAATGTCCAAAAGTGCAGTGTTCAAAAAATAAATAAATAATCTATGCAAATGATGTGTAATGTGGAGGTTAAAATCTCATAATCAATAAATACTCATTTAAAGCTAGGTTAAACCACAGGCAGGTGTTCTTTTATAAAAAGACATCTCCTCTGCTTACCTTATAAGATACTTGCAGCATAAGGAGATGCCTGCCGATAGGTACAATCAACCACTAAAATCTGGCTCATGTTCTTCACTGCCATTACCCGGCTTTACACAGGGAACCCCACAAGCCCTGCTCCTACTCTCTCTGTCATTCCTTCGACATCTGCTGAAGCCTATTCCAAGCCATGTATCAATTAATCATTAAGTTTCAGGTACTGCTGAACCTCTTGAATTGATAACAATAACTTTAACCTGTTTATTTTGTTTGAGTGTCAATTTCTTTTTCACTCTGGTTTTCAATATTTGTTTTACATAGTTCTTTTAATGCATAGGGAGAAATGGTACACTGCAGCCCTGAATGTTTAAAATTACACAGACTGAAGGAAATTAGAGTTGGCTTTTTTAAAAAGAAACCCTGGTGGAGCCTTTTCCGTGGCAAATTTAGCTACTATTCATTACAAACATTTTAGTGAGTTCTTATTTGAGTTTCACGTCTGGCCTCACAAGACACATCACAATAAATCTGAAAGTTTTAAAAGAGCCAAGGCCACCTGCATGTCAATTCTAAGCTCACAGACTATATCATGACTTAGCATTATCCCCTTTTTGTTGTGTATTGTGTGCATGCAGATTATGCAATACAGTCATATGAAAAAGTCTGGGAACCCCTCTTAATTCTTTAGATTTTCTTTAACATTGGCTGAGCTTTGAAAGTAGCAACTTCCTTTTAATATATGACATGCCTTATAGAAACAGTAGTATTTCAGCAGTGACATTACGTTTATTGGATTAACAGAAAATATGCAATTTGCATCATAACAAAATTAAACAGGTGCATAAATTTGGGCACCCCAACAGAGATATTACATCAATACTTAGTTGAGCCTCCTTTTGCAAATAAAGCAGCCTCAAGACGCCTTCTATAGCCTTTGAAGAGTGTCTGGATTCTGGATGGAGGTATTTTTGACCATTCTTCCATACAAAATCTCTCCAGTTCAGTTAAATTTGATGGCTGCTGAGCATGGACAGCCTGCTTCAAATCATCCCATAGATTTTCGATGATATTCAAGTCAGGGGACTGTATTTAAACATTATCTTGAAGAATTTGTTGATATTGGGTTGAATTCATCCGACCCTCAACTTTAACAAGGGCCCCAGTCCCTGAACTAGCCACACAGCCCCACAGCATGATGGAACCTCCACCAAATTTGACAGTAGGTAGCAGGTGTTTTTCTTGGAATGCGGTGTTCTTCTTCTACCATGCAAAGCGCTTTTTGTTATGATCAAATAACTCATTTTTTGTCTCATCAGTCCAAAGCACTTTGTTCCAAAATTAATCTGGCTTGTCTAAATGAGTATTGCATACAACAAGCAACTCTGTTTGTGACGTGAGTGCAGAAATGGCTTCTTTCTCATCACCCTGCCATACAGATGTTCTTTGTGCAAATTGTGCTGAATTGTAGAACGATGTACAGATACACCATCTGCAGCAGATCTTTATCTGCGGGTTGTCTGTAACCATTCTCACAATCCTGCGCATATGCCGCTCGTGTATTTTTCTTGGCCTGCCAGACCTGGGTTTAACAGCAACTGTGTCTGTGGTCTTCCATCTCCTGATTACATTCCTTACAGTTGAAACTGACAGTTTAAACCTCTGAGATAGCTTTTTTGTAGCCTTCCCCTAAACCATGATACTGAACAATCTTTGTTTTCAGGTCTTTTGAGAATTGCTTTGAGGATCCCATGCTGTCACTCTTCAGAGGAGAGTCAAAGGGAAGCACAACTTGCAATTGACCACCTTAAATACCCTTTCTCATGATTGGACACACCTGTCTATGAAGTTCAAGACTTTAACGAGCTAATCCAACCAATTTGGTGTTGCAAGTAATCAGTATTGAGCAGTTACATGCATTCAAATCAGCAAAATTATAAGGGGACCCAAGTTTTTTCACAGCCAGTTTTTCACTTTTGATTTAATTTGTGGTGGGCTGCCGCCCTGCACAGGGTTTATTTTCTGCCTTGCGCCTTGTGTTGGCTGGGATTGGCTCTGCTAGATGCCTGTGACCCTGTAGTTAGGATATAGTGGGTTGGATAATGGATGGATGGATGGATTTAATTTCATACAACTAAATACTGCTTCACTAAAAATCTTTGTTTGAAAAACACCCCAGTAGTCAGATGTTCCTAGAAAATGAAAGACATACCGCTGTTATCTTTTTTGTTGAAAGTAGAGTAATTTATTATGCAGGCTGAGAGGGGTTCCCAAACTTTTTCATATGACTGTATAGCCAAGCCAAATTTACCTCTCTGCTCCTATCACTCAAGCCTCAAAAGTGCCAGACATATGTGTGACTTTTGAAATTTGCTGGGGGGTTAACATTAGACATTCAATAATTTCAGTTATCAATTACATTTTTCTTGTAATTTTCCTCAGTCTCATTGAAGTATTTTTGGCAGTATATAATGCTCTAGTGAATTATAAATATTTCAGTTCATAGTAGAATTTTTAATTTCAAAGGCAGTTATTGTAATTTTTGGTCTTGTAAACACTCCTGTGTCTAATTTCAGGGAAATTATATTGGCTACAAAAACAAAACTGCCACTTTTGCAGATTAGTATAAAATATTAGCCCATGGTAATAAATATCACCATATTTTATCCTGATTTTCTGTATTTTTAATGATGACTGCCTAAAGGCAAAACACTGTAACAATGTAGATGGAAAATAAAGAATTATACTCATGAATCACCTTTTGAAAATACAACCAATTTCAAGCTGTATTCAAGAATTCAATCAAAAAATTACAGCTTTTGCACTATTCAGAAACTGCTTGCTGTTTGCAATCAAAATCAGCAGAACACACAACCACCATTCTTCCAGGTAACAGTTTCCCAAAGCATTTCTTTCTGAGTGCAGACTAAAATATTGATTTGGCAGTGTTTTTCTTATAATGATTCCTGGTACAAAAATTGTCAATTTTATTTTTAAAACATTTTTTTTCAGTGTAAATTAAGTTGAAAACATTAAACTTGTAATGATAATTTATTTAATAGTTATGTAAATCGAAATCAGTGAGGGCTACTAGGCCAAAAGTTGGTTCAGCTAAAGAAGTTAGTCTAGAAGAAGAAGATAGGGAAGGGGAAAGAAAAGGGTAAGTTAAAGGTAAGAGTGAGAACAATGAATTTTGGGACAATGACCGGGAAAGGAAGAGATTTGTCAGATTTGATGGAAAGGAGGAAAGAGGAAGTGTTGTGTGTGTAAGAGACTAGATGGAAGGTGAATAAAGCAAGAGAATTTGGAGGACGCTTTAAGTTGTTGAACAGTGGACCAAATAAGCAAGGGAGAAATGATGTATGTATAGTAGTTTTCAAAGACCTAAGACATATTCTTGTCAGTGTGAATAGGAGTAGTGATAGGGTGATGAGTGTCAAGCTGGGCCTTGGCGAGAGTGTAATTAATGCCATTTGTGAATATGCTCTTCAAGTGGGTTGTGTGAAAGAGGAGAAGGGCATTCTTTGGTTCCAATTGGAAGATGATGTTAGAGCAGTACAAGAGGTAGAAATGTGGTAGTGGTGATCTAAATGGGCATGTGGGAAAGAGTATAAAGAAGTTAGAAAAGGGTACATGGAGGGCGGGGAGTAGGGGAGAGACTTTGACGAAGGCGAAAGGATAGTAGATTTTGCCATGGCATCTGATTTGGTAATAGTTAACACAATTTTTGAAAAGAAAGTAAATTACAATAATGGAGGAAGGGAAAGCCAGATAGACTTTCTAATGTGTAGAAGAGAGAGATAAAGAATTGTAATATCATAAATGGGGAAAATTTGACAATGCAGCATTAAGTGATAGTGATGGACTGGGAGATCAGAATCAGCATGAGAATAAAACCAGAGCAAGAAGCACCAAGGATAAAGTGGTGGAGATTAAAAGAAGGAAGAGATTTAAGAACAGGTATAGGAAGAAAATTTTAAATGAACTGCAATCATTAGAGAATGTGAAGGAATAGTGAGAATAGCAAAAGTGCATTAAGTGCAGGTGAAGAGGTGTTGGGTAGGATGACAGGAAGGAGCTCACCTGGGGAAAAAGAGACAAAGTTGTGGAACATTGAAGTGCAGGATATGATAAAGGCTAATAAGGAGGCAAGAAGAAATGGTACCAATCAGGGAAGGAGGAAGATAGAGATAGATTTTTAGAATGGTGAAGGCTAGGAGCAAGGCTGAAAAGGATTTTAGTCAGATACAGCCAATGAAACATGACCAAGGTGTGGTCTTAAATGAGCATGATAATATCTAGAATAGAATGAAAAGGTATTTTGAAAAGTTGTTGAATCAAGAAAATCCAAGGGTAGTACAGTATTTGGGAGTGGAGTCCTAAATGAAGGGCTTGTACCAAGGAAGGAGGAAGTAAAGGAGGCACTAAAAAGAATGAAAAATGAAAAGGCTACAGGACCAAATGAAATTCCAGCAGAAGTGCAGAAGAGTTTAGGAAAAGAGGGAGTAGATGTGTTGTGGGATCTAATGCAGAAGATCTATGAACAAGAGAAATTACTACAGGAGTGGAGGAACAGTAAGATTGTACCCATTTATAAGTAGAAGGGTGATATTTTGGATTGTGTGAAGGGTGATCATTTGGATCTTACACAAAATTTAAAATTTGGGAAAGTGCCATAGAAAGAAGGCTAATGAAAGGGGCCACCACGGGGAAGGAGCAGTTTGGTTTTATGCCAGGGAAATGAAAAACTGATGTAATCTTTGCATTGAGATAACTCATAGAAAAGCAATGAGAAACTCAGAAAGGTTTGCATATGGTGTTTATTGATTTGTAGAAGACTTAGTAAATGAGAATTTTTCAGGATATGTATTACATCTTGCCTGAAGAAAGGACCTGAGTTGCCTCAAAAGCTTGCATATTGTAATCCTTTTAGTTAGCCAATAAAAGGTGTAATTTTGCTTGGCTTTTCTCAGGATATGTATGAGAGAGTGAGGACTCTAGTTATAAGAAATTTTGGAACAACAGTCAAGAACCCAGTTATGTAGGTCTGCACCAGGGATCTTCTTTAAGCCCTTTTCTCTTTGATCTGGTTATAGATGTGTTGAGTCATAGGACCAATCCTTCTGGTGCATGCTTTTTGCTCATGACATTGTATTGTGTAGCACCGGAAAAGAGGAATTGGAATTGGAGAGGAAATTGGAAGAATGTAGAAGGGTTTAAGAAGATAAAGGACTGAAGATAAATAGGAAGAAGACAAAATATTTGAGGTTTAATGATGATCAGGATTTAGACATTAGCCTGCAGAGAGTGCTACTGAAAAGAGTGAGTAAAGTTAAATTTCAAGGGTCACTGGTAGCCCAAGATGGAAAACTAGATGCAGTGATAACCCATAGAGTACAACATGGATGGAAGAGCTGGAAGAAGGAGCATTAGGAGTATTGTGTGATCAAAGAATTAAGGTAAAAGTTAAAGGTGGGGTTTTTAAGACAGTGGTGAGACCAGTAATGGTGTATGGGGCTGAAACAGGAGAAAAAGGTAAATGTGGCAGAAATGAGAATGTTGCAATGGACATGTGGATTTACAAAAAAGGACAGAATAAGTAATGAGACAATCAGAGGTACAGAAAAAGTGGAAGAGATATCTAAGAAAGTATAGGAAAGTAGGTTGAATTGATATGGACATATGATGTGGAGAGACAACGTAAATACAAGGTAAAAGAAAGCAAGGGAGGCCAAAAAAGGAGGTGGATGGATAAAGTAAAAGAAGATCTGAAAGAAAAGAGTTATAATGAGGATGAGGTGCCAGACTGAGCTGTATGGAGAAGTGTGTTCTAGCATATCAACCCTACATAGAAGTGGGAAAAGATCAAGTGGTTGTTAAATAGGTAGTCAAGGGTTATCCACAGCAATAAATATTAGAGATCTCTCCAAAAGGAACAGTAATAAAATAATTTTGTATTTATATTTATTTGCCTGTTCTTGTTTTTTATAAACAGAATAACAATCTTGTTTATTATTAATTCTATTCAGACATTCTGTAAATATTTAATTCTAATTCAAGATATCTCATGCTTGCATGGCTGTATATAAATATGGAAAGTGATGTCTGTCTTGAGTGAGCTTTCATGTAAAAACTATAAACAAGAAGTGAGCTTACATTACATTAAGGTCCAAAATAATTGTAATATCTCTTCCTTAATAATAATTAAAATAATAATAATAATTCTTTGCATTTATATAGCGCTTTTCTCACTACTCAAAGCGCTCAACAATTGCATCTTAAAGGCCTTGCTCAAGGGCCCAACAGAGCAGAGTCCCTATTGGCATTTATGGGATTCAAACCGGCAACCTTCCGATTGCCGGCGCAAATCCCTAGCCTCAGAGCCACCACCGTTAAGGCTAAAATGGTAAATGTAGCCAAGAATCTCAGGTGAATGTGAAGAACGAAGGAATATTTTTATATTTATTTTTTGATTTAGTAGTCTAATTCTTGCTCGAATTACATCTTTAATTTGAAGGAAAAAGTGCCTTGATGAAATAAGCTTTTAAAAAAATGAAAACCATGGCAAAACCAATAGTGTCCCTACACCTCTAGTAATTGGCCTTCTAACCAACTTTAAATGTTTCTACAGTATCTGATCTTAATTTTGATGTCTGCATCAACATAGAGATGTATGAGTGTCATGCTGACTTTAGCAATCGTGTTTCCTAAGTAGGTAGTCCATACAAACGATTATTAAAGTTCTTTCTAAAAGGAATGGCAACTATTACACAAGACAATATAAAGTACATTAAAAAGATAAATGAATATAACAAAATCTAACAATATCAGGAAAGAAATTCCATTTTTTAAAAGCAAAACACACAGTCCACACTATCAAAGTCCATTAAAAACAAGAATTGGAGGATATAACCTTTAGTGGTGCAGAGTCCATGTTGTGCACTGTATTATCCCAACAATTCATCGTCCAATTGTCCAAGGATGTACTTTGTTCATCAGATGCTCGTTTCCCAACAGAAGTCTTGTCAAATCATTGAATCCCTGTAAGCGTCTCTTCTTCATACTTTTTTTTTTCACTCTGGGCTTCTTGTTTGCTGCGACCTAGGAACGCCTCACTTCTCGTCCACCAGCTTTGCTCGGTCCTTTCATGTGGCTTCCTTCTCTCATTGGACCCACAGCCAGCTTCTTCTTGTGGAGTTGTCTTTTCCTCCCTGGAGGTAAGTGTTGCTGTCCTTGTGTCTCACGTCATACCAGCCATGTACCCTTGCCTGACTGTGAGCCCCTGTGCTCTGTGCGAGTGTCTTCGCACCATTCTCAGTGGACTGTCCCTCACCCTGCCTTCTCCTGCCCAGAAGTTTAAATGTCCTTCAGTCCCTGCCTACATCAACAGGACGATGGATTAAACGATGGCAAATCCAAATTTCCTGATGTTAACAAATAGCCTGGGGCCTCATGTATAACGCCGTGCGTAGAACTCGCACTATAACATGGCGTAAGCACAAAAGCCGAAATGTGCTTACGCACAGAAAAATCCAGATGCAGGAATCTGTGCGTACTCCAACTTCCACGTTCTTCCGCTACATAAATCCCGATCAGCGTGAAAACTAACGCTCGTGCACGCGCATTATGTAACGCCCCAAATCCTCCCAGAATTACGCCTATTTGAATATGCAAATAAATATAAATCGCCCTTAAACGCAGCCTTCTGTGAAAAGACAATGGGAAAAGCATGGGGGGAATCATAAGAATTTCAGCGATTACCAAGTGGAGGCAAAGGAAAAACATACTATTTGTTCAAATAAACCGTGGTATAATCAACGAAAGGAAGTTGATCGAGTGGCATAGCGTGTTGGAGAAACATGAAAGCTCACATCCACAAAATCGCACAGTGCCGGAAATAAAAAAGAAGTCACATATCAAAGTCGCCGTGGAAAGCCGAGTTGTAAGCCCACTGTCTGAGTGTCATATGAAAGCTTATTAGGGTAAAGAGAAAAAAGCCACACGGTGGGGAAAAAGCACGAAATGTCCACTTCAATCTCAACATTTCCACTTTAATCACGTAGTTTATTTTGTCATTAAAGTAGAACATCATAAAATTCATCTTAAAATTGTTTAATTAACCAGTTTCTAAAATCACATCGTAATTAAAGTAGCACGTTAAATGCTTTGTTTTGTATTTGATTTTCTATGTGCTCTATGTGTGTGAATCACTACTTGCTTCTTAAACCGGCTCTCTTCCTCCAACTGGACACAGAGTTCATTACATTCATGATATTACAGCTCTCAGAATAACTAAAATACTGAGATGTATACGTGATATCATTTTCATGATGATAGGAGTTAAAGCACGTTAGCGCAGATTCTTCAAAACGTTTAATGAACATTGAAATATCTTCGTAGTACATGTTTAATTATTCTATCCTTAAAGACACTCCCAGTGAAGAATATAGATTATTTAAATGAAGTTAAAAGTTTTATCTGTATAATTTACCAAACATATTTTGCTGCATTTCACCTTAAAAATGATATCGTCATCATATGTAAATACGCGCTTTATAAAGTGGCTCAGGTTGTGCGATATTATAACTATAGTGCAAGTTTACAGTGGGGTGATTGTACTTATAAGTACAAACAGTTCTACAAGGAGCACTTGATTGGCTGCATTTAAAGTTCTTGGGATTAAACTGTTTTGAACTGGTCCGTACAGGAAAGGCTTTGAAACGTTTTGCCGTTGCAGAGACAGCGTGTGCTTAATGCCGTATACCAATAATTCTCTTTCCGATCAGCTGCTGCTGTGATTCACACTCAGATACAGTGATATAAATACTCCGAGTGGTGCAGTGAGAGTAATATGGAAAAAGATGATCCGCTGTGGCAACTCCTAACGGGAGGAGCTGAAAGAAGAAGAAGAAGAAGGAGAAGTGAGAGTAACAACGCTAAAGCAGTTATGGCATTTGGAATAATATGGCTGTTCCCTGGACCATTATATTGTTACGAGTTAATTACAATCAGATGCATTACACTAATAAACAATATGCGGTTAGTTTCTGTGTATTTATAAAGCCGCATCATGAAAATAATGAGTAATCACACAAGAACAGTAGCACTGCTTTGACGCTGGGTGCCGCCAGTTTGCAAAACCGAGTAGAGAACTTGCGTACGACAAGGCATGAGGTACCGTGGAAAAGTGCGTGGCTTTACGCCAAGTGTAGGTTTTATACATCGCGATTTGAACGTGGAAAAGTTCTTACGCAACATTTCTGTGCGTACGCACCGTTTATACATGAGGCCCCTGATGTCTGTTTTTAGTTGTATTGATATGATTAAGTTCAGCATGTGTTCTCCCTTCTGTGTCAAATGGCAGTTATGCTGGCTAAGGTCAAAATAATACAGTAAGTTAATAAAATCTCTTACTTTAGGGTCACACTTGTTATCAATATAAAAATTACCTACAATTAGGAACCTGTCTTACTTAGCCTTTATTATAGATACTAACTCGTTAAAAGACGCATTATATTTTGGAGGTCTATAAATGGTGAATACAAGAGACTGCAACACTCCTTGAATCACTACAGCAAGATATTGAAAAGGCACAAAAGTACCAAAGCTGGTTTCTTTACAGTGTAGTCAGCTTGAGAAAATTCTCACTAAACCATACTTTTCCCTCCAAAACTGCATATTCTTCATAAAAAATAATTACTATGCGAGTTTAAGAAATTAATATATTTCATTTCTGATTATGAGTATGTGATATGTAAAATAATGAGTCACTGGCTTATTTATACACTGCTGCAAACAAGAAACCATGGGTTTTTGGTTAATGTTCAACACCTTATATACAGAGTCACCGAGTCAAATGCTACTTTCACTCATTGAAGAACATTGTGAAAAATAATATGTATAGAATTTCATGCGTAAAGCTTTGGTTAAAATCTCATGTTAAATTACTGATATATCTTTGAAATGTTTTCTTGGTATATTTACCTACTAAGAATGAAACTATTAATTACTTTATTCTTTAAACATTGTGGAGGGTAACTTCTATGTGTATAACTTGCAAATTAATTTCTTTATATTATATATACAGTATATTCATTCCCACATTACTCATGTTTATGTCATTGAGGGAAGTGCAGTGCATGGTATATGAAATTGGGAAATGAAATATATTCCCATAATCTGATCACACACACTTCAGCCTTTCACTGACAAACGTGTTAAATTGTAGTAGTTGCTGCAAAATGTTTCTCAGTGTTGTGGTGTCGGAAAGTTGATGGTGTCCAAGAAAATATAATCTTTATTCACAACCTTTTTCGGAAGAAAAATAGATTTTCTTTAATTTAGGGGCACTGACTTTCATGTTTATTTTAAGAATGCCTTTTCTTTTCATTCAGATATTTATAAACTATCCCTGCATTTACAGTATTTATTTTCTGTTGTGTCTCTATGTCTGCACTGAAGTGCAGTTTAAGGCAGGTTTCAATATGTCAAAAGGCCTTTCTTAGCTCTTTTTATCATGTTTTTAAATTACATAATCTTGTAATGCATTGTTTAGTACAGTGAAACAGTGATTGTCAAATTTGTATGTCAGAGGTAATTTTTTTATAGTTTATGTATTATTCAAAAAATTCTGTCAAAATTTCACAGCAGCATTGTTTATAATACATAAACATGTAACTCCAGTGTCCCATTTTTGTTTTGGTTTATTTTTTTGCTGAATTTGTACATTTTTTATTTCACAGCTGTGAGTATATTTGTTTAAAAAGTGCAGACTCTTTGTGTAATGTCATATAGGAAGACAGGTATGAGGGAATGCATCAATGGCTACTTGATGAGCCAATAATGTGCAGGAAAAGTAGAATCCAAGTAGTAACATGTTTTTCATGCAAGTGTCCATAATAGTAACTGCTATCCTTTTATTCAGAATTTCTTTATGATTTTTCTGCAGCTACTCTTCTGCTTAATTGTTATAGATCAACCATATATAGTATGACTCATTCTTAGAAGGCGCAAGGGTGTTTATGTACTTTTGCCTAGTTAGACTAGTTACATTGATCACCTATGGTGTGGTAAGCGTGGTATGGCTTCGGCTACTTTTATTTTTAAATTATGAAGACAGTAGGAAGTGATGAGTTCCTGACAATAATGAATATAATGTGATATAGTTGGTTAAAACAAAACTTGCTTATTTAGTTACAGGAACAAAAATGTTTTTCGGATTTACAATTGCATAATGAGGAAAATTTTCTGGTGATGCAGAATAGTAATTGGATCAATTGATATTAATCATCAATTCATTCATTATTGGTTTTGACAGTACTAATAAATAATTAGTTTGGGAAGGCACATGCTTAATTTTTCTTAATTTTCCTCTGTAAAAAGGATTCACAGTTGTTAGACTTAACAATAAAACAACTGAGGCACACTCATTTTAAGAAAAACTGTTTTTTGATAAAGTGAAGTATCATTCATATATAAAAACTGTTTAACTGGGACTAAGGGTTGACTGGGCTTGGCCATGCTGTGACTCAACAGCATCAGCCTGCACATGGTGTTTTTTGTACCTACTTAGTGGGCAGTGCTGCACATGAGAATTTCAAATATTCTTTTTTGAGAATATTCTGGATTTTTTTTTAATAATTTCAAAATGCAATATGAGTTAAAACCATAGATCCCAAACCGATGGGTATGGTGGGATATGTGAGCGTTGTGTGTGTGTGTATATATTTTTAAGGTTTGTAAAGTCTTTTGGGACTCTCCCCCAACGGGACGACATGCCGAAGAGCATCCCGAAGCGTGATCGCTGCATCTGTAGAAGACAGTATATCGGTTGCTGGGGCAACTGCTGGCTCCCAATGCCAAAGCGGCTTGCACTAAAGCAGTCGCGGTCGCGTTATAAATGCTTGCCATCAATAGGTGATGAAAGGAACATTATAAATGCAGGGAACAGTATTACTTGGCCACTAACCTGGCCAAAACCCTGCCTGATTGCTTTGTCTGTGTATAGGAGATTGGTAGATCCCATTCAAATAAATAACCATACTGTTCCTGTTTCAAGCTGAATAAAGTTGGTTTTGCTAAAGTAGTGAGACATAGCCTTGTGATTTGGAGCTCAAGACAGACTCACATGTCACTATATATATATATATATATATATATATATATATATATATATATATATATATATATATATATATATATACAGTGGTCTGAAAAACTATTTGCCCCTTCCTGATTTCTTATTCTTTTGCATGTTTGTCACACAAAATGTTTCTGATCATCAAGCACATTTAACTATTAGTCAAATATAACACAAGTAAACACAAAATGCAGCTTTTAAATGAATGTTTTTATTATTTAGGGAGAAAAAAAATCCAAACCTACATGGCCCTGTGTGAAAAAGTAATTGTCCCCTTGTTAAAAATAACCTAACTGTGGTGTATCACACCTGAGTTCAATTTCCATAGCCACCTCCAGGCCTGATTACTGCCACACCTGTTTCAATCAAGAAATCACTTAAATAGGAGCTGCCTGACACAGAGAAGTAGATCAAAAGCACTTCAAAAGCGAGACATCATGCCAAGATCCAAAGAAATTCAGAAACAAATGAGAACAGAAGTAATCTATCAGTCTGGTAAAGGTTATAAAGCCATTTCTAAAGCTTTGGGACTCAAGCGAACCACAGTGAGACCCATTATCCACAAATGGCAAAAACATGGAACAGTGGTGAACCTTCCCAGGAGTGGCCGGCCGACCAAAATTACCCCAAGAGCGCAGAGGCGACTCATCCGAGAGGTCACAAAGACCCCAGGACAACGTCTAAAGAACTGCAGGCCTCACTTGCCTCAATTAAGGTCAGTGTTCACGACTCCACCATAAGAAAGAGACTGGGCAAAAACGGCCTGCATGGCAGATTTCCAAGACGCAAACCACTGTTAGGCAAAAAGAACATTAGGGCTTGTCTCAATTTTGCTAAGAAACATCTCAATTATTGCCAAGACTTTTGGGAAAATACCTTGTGGATTTATGAGACAAAAGTTGAACTTTTTGGAAGGCAAATGTCCCGTTACATCTGGCATAAAAGGAACACAGCATTTCAGAAAAAGAACATCATACCAACAGTAAAATATGGTGGTGGTAGTGTGATGGTCTGGGGTTGTTTTGCTGCTTCAGGACCTGGAAGGCTTGCTGTGATAGATGGAACCATGAATTATACTGTCTACCAAAAAATCCTGAAGGAGAATGTCCGGCCATCTGTTCGTCAACTCAAGCTGAAGCGATCTTGGGTGCTGCAACAGGACAATGACCCAAAACACACCAGCAAATCCACCTCTGAATGACTGAAGAAAAACAAAATGAAGACTTTGGAGTGGCCTAGTCAAAGTCCTGACCTGAATCCAATTGAGATGCTATGGCATGACCTTAAAAGGCGGTTCATGCTAGAAAACCCTCAAATAAAGCTGAATTACAACAATTCTGCAAAGATGAGTGGGCAAAATTCCTCCAGAGCGTAAAAGACTCATTGCAAGTTATCGCAAACGCTTGATTGCAGTTATTGCTGCTAAGGGTGGCCCAACCAGTTATTAGGTTCAGGGGCAATTACTTTTTCACACAGGGCCATGTAGGTTTGGATTTTTTTTCTCCTAAATAATAAAAACCATCATTTAAAAACTGCATTTTGTGTTTACTTGTGTTATATGTGACTAATGATTAACTGTGTTTGATGATCAGAAACATTTTGTGTGACAAACATGCAAAAGAATAAGAAATCAGAAAGGGGGCAAATAGTTTTTCACACCACTGTATATATATACATATATACATATATACACATATATACATATATATACATATATATATATATATATATTATGAAAATGAACAGAGTCAACACACTTAAAAAGGTTTGGGGCAGCCACCCATATAATATTCCTTGCTGCAAAAGGATTTTAAATATCACGGAAATGTTCACAATACTGAGTCCAAAACAGAACTGCTGAGGGTTTGCAAAGATGGCAGCTAATGGATCAGACCGGAAGTGATGTAAGGGAACCGGAAGTGATGTTCTTCCAACATCTGACTGTGCGCCGGAACTGGAAGTGACATCATCAGCTCTGAATCAGTAAGGTTTTACTGTGGCTGGTCTGTAGAGATAACAGGAGAAGGTTTAGTGCACCCTACCACCCCCTGACTGGCATGGAATTACCTTTGCTTGGTCCATACAACATCCTCCTACTCACATGTGTGACAATATATACAGTATATATATATACATTACCTGGCCAGGACATCAGCTGTATTAAAAGACTGGGGGAGAGAGCATCTACCTTTCCCGGGACAGCAGTTGTGGCACCATAGATTGCCGTAGGGCACACTAGGAGTTGGAGTGTGGTACAACCCTTTTGGGTTCCATGGGTGCCTCCAGGGACAATTGTTGAACCTTACTTTGGGTTTCCATCACATCTGGTTGTAGTTCCAGATGTTCAAGCATCAGCCACAAAATTGAAGTTATGCAGGGATTTGATATTCCAACAAGACAATGACTCACACACAGTTCGAAATCTGCAAAGGCATTAATGCAGAGGAGAAGTACAATGTTCTGGAATGGCCGTCACATCCCCCTGACTTGAATATCATCGAAAGTCTATAAGGATGATTTGAAGCAGACTGTCCATGCTCGGCAGCAATCAAATTTAACTGAACTGGAGAGATTTTGCCTGGAAGAATGGTCAAAAATACCTCCATCCAGAATCCAGACACTCATCAAAGGCTATAGGAGGCATCTAGAGGCTGTTATATTTGCAAAAGGAGGCTCAACTAAGTATTAATGTAATATTTCTGTTGGGGTGCCCAAATTTATGGAACTGTGTAATTTTGTTATGATGCATGTTGCATATTTTCTGCTAATCCAATAAATTTAATGTCACTGCTGAAATACTACTGTTTCCATAAGGTATGTCATATATCAAAATGAAGTTGCTACTTTGAAAGCTCAGCCAATGATAAACAAAAATCCAAAGAATTAAGAGGGGTTCCCAAACTTTTTCATATGACTGTTGTGACAGATAGGGGGCAATATTGCTCCCTTGAACCCCTGTCCAAGACTCCAGACACCAGATAAAAGTCCAATAGTTGACTTTATTAATCTTCCACAGTGCACAAAGCACCCTCTCCTCCACTATACTCATAAACAAACACAATTCTCCAATACAAATACAATCCTCTACTCCCAGACGTGTTGCCACACTTCCACCCAGCTCAGCTCGCCGTCTGGGAGCTCCCACAGTCCTTTTATACACCCTGACCCGGAAGTGTTCCCAATCCCCAGTCCATGTGACTCTTTATCACTTCCGGGTCAGGTACAAGTCCTTTTCTTCACCCAGGAAGTACACCACTTCTGTCATCGCTCCTCCTATGACGCACTTCCAGGTTATAGGGCACATATGATTCTTCGGTCCTCCCTGCAGCTCCCTCTTGCGGCCCCTGTGGTATCCAGCAGGGCCGTGTATAAAAACTACATAGTCCATGATTCCCTGCTGGTCTTCGGGGCACCTCCATACTGCAGGAAGGGCTCCATCTGGCGGCCTGGGGGTATTGGCCGGGATGACGACCCGGCCATATACCACACTGTGTATATATATATATATATATATATATATATATATATATAGTGTGTGGCAGATGGCCGGGGACCCTACCCAGTCGGGACGCCTGGATGATCCACAAGAGGGACAATTCTTTCCCGGGGCCACGAGAGGGCAGCTGCCCTGGTCTGCTTGGGGACACTGGAACAGAGCTGGGAAGCTCATCCCTATGGGAGGACGTGGCCACCACCAGGGGGTCCCCGGACAGTAATGGAACCCTGGATGGCAGCACTTCCGCCACACCAGGAAGTGCTGCCGGAAGAAATCCCAGGGGCACCCGGAGTGTTTCTGGGTGCTCATCTGACACTTCCGCCACACCAGGAAGTGTCGTTGGACAGATCACCTGGAGCCCATCCGGGTTATTATAAAAGGGGCTGCCTCCCTCCAGTAGACGAGCTAGAGTTGAGAGGAAGGAGACGAAGCTTGTGAGGAGGGGAGTGGAGGTCAGAAAAAGAGAGAGAAAATGTTGGAGAATAAGGCATTGTGGTGCTATTTATAAATAAACGAGTGTGTTTTGGACATTCTGGTGTCTGTCTGTCTGTGTCCCGGGGCTGTTTTTCTGCGATATATATATATATATATACGAGGTGAGACACCAAAATAACCAGACTGGGCGTGAATCATAGAACTATATCCCCTCCTACATGTCCTCTCAAACTGCCGACAAGCTAGGTATATCCTGTGAATAGCCCAGTCAGTATTTGCACAACAATCGCTACATGAGTTGCCCCTAACAATGTTGGGTGAAAAAATCGAACAGTGAGTTAAGACAATACAATGCTCCTGTGCTCAATGTTTTTTCCATGAAGCAGTCTTTGACTGACAAAAAAATTCCTGTCCTTGATTATCCTCCCTATTTGCCCAATTTAGCGCCCTGTGATTTTTACTTGTTCCCGAAAATCAAAAATGACTTGAAGGGAACACATTTTTCATCAATGAATGAAGTGAAGACAGAAACAGAAAGCCATTTGAAGAGCCTCAAGCAAGAAGTCTTCCAGGACTGCTGCAATCAATGGAAGATACGTATGGAGCGGTGTAGTGCTCGGGAGGGCGGTTTTGTTTGGTCTTGTCAATTATGGGAGATGGACATCTAAAGTGGAACTCTGTTAGCAGCGGTGTTAATTATTCTCTTATTTTTAATCATCCTGAGGTATCCTGTATTTACCCAACTTAAAGGGGTTCTATTACAGTATATGCAAGAGTCTCAGAAAGAAATGGAAAAGAAAACCAAAGCTACATCCAAGCCTAAACAGGCATCAAGTCCAAGTCCAACCTCAAGGTATGGCCTTACAGAGACTGAACTGGAACAGATAGGCGAAAGCACAGATCTCCTGGGACCCCGGGCCACTGCATTGTCTGCAGTTGAGAGCAAAAGTGGGAGCGAATGTGCAAGTGATGCAGGTCATGATAGTTTGTTGATTCCAGAAGATCCATTGAACCTGGAAATGGCCTTGCCTTCCGCATTTTCATTTATTCCTCCCGGGAAGCCGGGAGCATCGGCTGTAACGGGGCTTGTCACTTCACCTGCGGAGAACGTAGGCCGAAACTATCTGTCTGAACTGAAGGTAATGATTAGTGCAATGGCCACCGCTCAAGACATAAAGGAGCTCAACAAAGATATAAAGAAAGAAATAAATGATATGCTCAAGAAAAAACAAGAAGCTGCGGGAGGGATATTAAAGACCTGGAGGTATGTGTAAATAATCGCTTTGAGGCAGCCTTTAAAGGTATGCTACAAAAAATTGAGGAACAAATTCAGGAAAATGAGTCTAAGTTTGAGAATAAACTGAGAGCACTTGGCGTTCAGTTGGAAGACATTAAGCAAACATTTACGACTCGAATTAAAAGAGCCAAACATCTGGCATCTACCGCTGACAGGAAAGCAATGGCTGCAAATTCCAAATGCAAAAAACTCAGAGACAGACTTGCTGCACTGGATGATGGATGCAGAAGGAACAAATTAGAATCAAAGGTCTCCCAGAGAATTGTGAAACTCCAAAACCAGAGAAATTCGTAGCTGAGCTGTTCTCCAAAGTAATTGGAAAGGACTGTAAATCAGACACCGAAATAGCAGCAGCTTTCTGCATATAGGGATCAAATACTTCTAAACTTAGGAGTCTTATCATGCACTTCGAAAAATGACAATTTAAATTACATGTAATGTCACTTCTCAGACAGAAACAAGAGATTACATTTGCAGATAATCACATTTGCATTTTCCTGGATTTCTTACCCTCAACAGCTGCTAAATGTGCAGCTTTTTACAACATTAAACAGAGCTTATGGAAAGCCGAGATCAGATACAGCTTTTTGTACTCTGCCAAACTGAAAGAAGATCTTATCGGCTGTTTGATCCACTTGCAATGATACTGGTACTGTAATTATACATCCTTTTCCCTTCTCTGCCACTTTTTGTTTATGCTTTAATTACAATTATATGCATATATATATGTGTGGAAGAAATTAATAATTCTTTTTTTTTTCTATTCTAAAGAAGACTGTTTAACATCATCCCCTTGATTTATTGTTATTGTTATTATTGTGTTAGGGTTTACTATGCTTATCCAGGGCCACTTTTTGACACCATTCTCTGGGTTAACTATTTTACTATCTCAAGATTGTTGAAGATTATATGTTATGCTTATAGTAATTGGACTGTATTGGCAATAGATATCTCAACTTTATTCCTCAAATGCCGATACTGGGGGTGTTGTTTTGTTTTGGATGTATTCTATCTCTAAGTTTGTCAGAAGTGGGGTCCAGCTTCACGGGGGGAGGTATATGGGGGGTGGGGGGACTAGGGGGGAGAGAAAGAGAGCAAGCTATCTCTAATTTATCCTTTTAAACCATATAATTATAAGTGCCAATGTAACAATAGGGTTCATGGCAATAACATCCTAGGAAAACTGGAAAGTAAGGTCAAAGCTGTCTTATTTTCAGTTAAAACTTAAAATGACAACAAAAGTTCAGAAGCAATGTCCCCAAGACTGGACAGTTAACATTGTGAGCTGGAATGTTAAAGGCCTGAGTCACGATTTAAAGAAAAAGTATTCTCTCACTTAACAGGTCTAAATGCTAAAATAGTATTTTACAGGAGACCCAATTATTAAGCAAGGATACGTTTTGGCTGCACAAAGACTGGACTGGCCAAATGTTCCATTCCAGCTATACAAAGAAAACTAGAGGTGTGGGAATTCTTATACACAGAACAGTCTCATTTGTAGTATCAGATGTAGTATCTGATCCTGAAGGGAGATATGTGATTGTCATAGGTAATTTATTTAACTGTAAAGTGATTTTGATAAATATGTATGCACCCAATGTCGATGATAGGGAATTCATGCAAAATGTATTTGCATCCATTCCCAATGTGAACACTTATAAAATTGTAATGGCTGGGGACTAACACTGCAAAGACAATTACACAGCTTGTAACTGAGTACAACTTATCAGACCCCTGGAGAGTTCTAAACCCAAACTCTAGAGCATATTCCTTCTACTCACTAGTGCATCAATGCTACTCAAGAATTGATTATTTCTTTGTAGATAACTTCTTGCCTACGATTAAATATTGTCAGTACGATGGTATTGTTATTTCTGACCATGTCCCCTTGATTTTGGAGCTAAAATCACAATGGGCCACATACTCACCTCGCAGATGTCTTAATCCACTTTTATTAGCAGATGAGAACTGTATAGAATTTATATCCAAGCAAATCAATATTTTTAGAGACAAATATATACTCATATTTAAATCAAGACATCATTATTATGAACATGAAGAGAAAGCTAATAAGATCTTAGCGCAACAAATCCACAAGCAAGAAGTTTGTAATGCAATCCCAGCAATCACTAACACAAATGGTGACAAAATCATTGACCATAAAAATATAATGCACACATTTAGAGACTACTATAAATCCTTATATTCTGCTGAGTTTAAAGAAGACAAGGCACAATCTAATGCATTTCTGGATGCATTACAGATACCACAAATAGTGGTAGTGCAGAGGAATTGGATAAACCTGGCACTATCAGAATTACTAGATGATATAAACTCACTGCAGAGTGGGAAAGCAGCAGGCCCTAATGGCTCCTCTGCCGAATATTTAAGAAATTGTCAACTCAACTAGCTCCCCTTCTATTAGCAGCATTTACAGAAGCTAGAGAAAATAAAATTCTACCTCAAACTTTTCGCCAAGCATTAATTAACCGTCTTTTCCTAAACAAAATAAGGACTTATTAAAATGTGCATCGTACAGACCAATCTCACTTCTGAATAATGATGTTAAGATACTCTCCAAAGTCCTAGCTAGAAGGATGGAGAAAGTGCTGCTTTCGGTAATATCACAAGATTATTAGATATTAGCTTCCAATCTTCGATGCATGTTTAATGTAATTTATTCTCCAACAAAGTCAAACACCCCGGAGATGATATTAACACTGGATGCAGAAAAAGCGTTTGACATGGTTGAATGGAATTATCATTTCACTACATTGGAGAATTTGGGTTTGGCCAGAACATTTGTACATGGATCAAACTACTGTATACCAATCCAGAATCTTCAGTTTGTATTAACAACATTAATTCAGACTAATTTAAACTAGAGCGTGGCATCAGACAAGGAAACCCCTTGTCATCACTGCTTTTTGCAATCGCTATTGAGTCACTGGCAATTCATTGTCAAAATGCTATTAAGATAAAGGAGACTATCAGTGAAGGACTGGAACAGAAAGTTTCACTATATGCAGACGATGTGGTACTGTATATATCAAATCCAGAAAATACTGTGCCTGCAGTCCTAACTGCACTAACAGAATTTCAAAAGATTTCTGACCTCAGAATCAATTTGAATAAAAGTGTGCTCTTCCCAGTGAATTTTCAAGCATTCAATATTAGATTGGACACCTTCCCTTTTATCATCACATATCAGTTTAAATACCTAGGGGTAAACATCACAAGTAAACATAAAGCTCTTTATCAACAAACTTTTGCTGTCTGTATGGAAAAATTAAGCAAGACTTGCATAGATGGTCAACCCTTCATCTCACTTTAGCTGGAAGAATTAACATTGTTAAGATAAATATCCTTCCTAAGCTTCCCTTTTTATTTCACAACATTCCAATATACATCAATAGATCATTTTTTAAGAAATTAGATTAAACCACAACCTAAGTTATTTAGAATTCAAAACATCCACGTATCCAAAGGGCGACCCTACAAAGACCTAATGCGGAAGGTGGCATGGCTCTACCTAACTTTCAATTTTATTACTGGGCAGCAAACATACAAACTATAAAACCATAGACATGGACACAAATAAATGAACATATACAGACTTGGTACACAATAGGAATAAAATTCTGAAGTACTTCTTTATATTCCTTGCTTTGCACCCCAATAAAATAAAGTTATCGCCAATATACTAACAACCCAATTGTGCTTTTATCTGTGGCACCTCTGCATGAGAACCACCTTTTTCCACCCTCTCAAACATATGCAGTTTTTAATGCCTGAAAAACATTTGGGATTAAATCACTTAGAGATCTGTACATAGACAACGTCTTTGCATCCTACGAACAATTACACTACAAATTTAACTGTCCAGGAACACATTTCTTTCACTACCTTCAAACTCGAAACTTTGTAAAAAAGAACCTGCCCAATTTTCCTCATCTCCTACCTTCCTCTATGCCAGAAAAAAATTTTGCCCAGTCTCGAGGACTCAGACATCATTCCGTAATATATACAGTAATCCCTCCTCGATCGCGGGGGTTGCGTTCCAGACCCCCCCCCGCGATAAGTGAAAATCCACGAAGTAGAAACCATATGTTTGTATGGTTATTTTTATATATTTTAAGCCCTTATAAACTCTCCCACACTGTTTATAAACATTCCCCGTAGAGTTATACAGCATAATCCCTTTGTATTCTCTTAGATATTAGGTAAGATTCATTGAAATTATGTATATAAACACCTAAATATTATTTTAAAGATATTGAGTGTCTCCGATATCACATATGTTACAGCCATTACGATAGACAGGCCACCAGCAATAAATACGTACAACGCAAGAAAACAGTGACACTAAACGTACGTACATGTACTAAGTACTGTAAGTAGAAAATTAATTATGGTTACTCACCAACAATGACACGATGACTTGTCCGATAACAATGAGTTTAATTTTACTGCACAACAAAGGAGAGCGTTGCAGCCCTTGTAAAGGAGCCACTTCAGGCGATTGTGTAGCACTGCCGTTGTTCTTCTTCTGGCAGTCTTCAATGCAAATCCCTAAAGCAGATTCCATCCAGACTACTGCCTTATTACATCCACTTACAACTCGTTTTGCACCCTGGTTAAAAGGACACTGCGGCCGTAGATCTTATATTCCTTTCCTACTTTTTAAATAAAAAGAATCGTAGCCTTCAACAAATCCAAAACATTTACCTTTTCGGCAATCGTTAACATCTTCCGTTTGCGCTTGGGCACGGCCCCTGAAGCAGTAGCAGATCGTTTTGGAGCCATAATGAAGGGCTTGACTATGGACAAAGATAAACACAAAAGAGCACAACTCTTTACACAGCGAAACACGTTGATGCTGAATGAGCGAGACGAGACTTCCTGGTTAACACTGCATTCAGCAGGCAGGAACTTAACTGCGTGCTCTGATTGGTTAGCTTCTCAGTCAGGAGAACTTAACTGCGTGCTCTAATTGGTTAGCTTCTCAGTCATCCACCAATAGCGTCCCTTGTATGAAATCAACTGGGCAAACCATCTGAGGAAGCATGTACAGGAAGTAAAAAGACACATTGTCCGCAGAACCCACGAAGCAGCAAAAAATCTGTGTTATATATTTAGTTATGCTTTCATATAAAATCCGCGATAGAGTGAAGCCGCAAAAGTCATAGCGCGATATAGCGAGGGATTACTGTAAAACTATTTTACAGTCCCTCCCTTTCAAAGATCCAAGAGAATAGTGGGCAAAGGATCTCTCAGTCAACATCTCAGAAAAAGAGTGGAAGGCAGCAATGCACAGAATTCACTCACACTCTATATGCACAAAATGTCCAAAATGTCTTTCATTTTTTCAGGGCAAGATCCAACCTGCAAACGCTGCAATCTAGTTCAGGCCTCACTGGGCCACATGTTTTGGGTGTGCACCAAATAAACATCATTTTGGATCAAATTCTTTAAATGCTTTTCAGACAGCCTTGGTGTCACAATCCCTCCTAATCTACTAACAGCTGTGTTTGGGGTACTTTCAGATGGGCTTAAAGTGGAGAAGGACAAAAAACTGTAATTGCTTTTTCTATACTACTGGCACATAGACTTTTGCTGAATTGGAATATTCCTAACTCAACAATTCTAAGTCAGTGGGTAACTGATGTTATATACTATTTGAAACTGGAAACATCTAATTCGCACTTAGAGGATCTGTACAAAACTTTTTGAAAACATGGCAGAATCTAATCAATAACATTTTAGAATAAGCATTTAAAAGAGGAAGCAGGTTCTCTCCCCTCTTTATTTATTTATTTATTAATTTATCTATTCCCTTTTTTTTACTAGCATAAAGTTTTACACTGCTGGCCTAGCTCTCTTTCTTGGGGGTGGAGGTTGATTTGTTTCAAGCCTTTTTTTTTTGTAAAATTTGAGTTATGTGTATGGAATGTTATTTGATTTTAATAAAATCAATAAAAATTTAAAAAAAAAAGTGAGATTGGGAGGGGGAGCATATAGAAGGTTACAATGATTAGAATGCTGTAATTCATCAATTTTTTTTTTACCTATCTGGTTATTTTTGTGTCTCACCTCATGTGTGTATATATATATATATATATATATATATATATATATATATATATATATATATATATATATATATATATATATATATATATATATATATATATATATGTATGTGTGTGTGTTAAAACCCAAGAAATTTGGTAAACAAATTGAAAGTGTCTAAATGTTGATATGGTCGTGTGGAATGCACTGGGCCTCAAGAATATCTGCAACGCATCTGCAGTTTATTACTTTTTTATGCTGGTGGCTGCTGTTACATTGGAAGCTGGGCTTAAAACTTGGAAGCGTGTGTTATTCTGTTTGGTTTTACAATCTCTCTCTTACAACCGGTGCACCCTCTGTGCTGTGCACTGTCTGTCCCTTGCTTGCTCGCTCTTGAGATGAGTGTAACTGCAGCAATGTTAATTAAAACTATGAAAAATATGATGTACTTCATGTAATGCCCACAACATCACAGAATGATAACCAGATAGTCAGATAACCCTCCTATAACCCTGACCTTAGCTTAAGTGTAACTGAGCATTCAATATAGATTTCATGACTGATGTTAAGTGATGTTGAAGCATTATGTGACTGACCACATAGGTATTGCAGGCTGCAATTAAACTCTATTGTAGATACGAAGTAGCTCATAAAGTAGCTTGATTTTTCCTGCTTCATTTCACTTCAATGTATATAAAGGTGACTAAAGTAAAAATGAATTTATGTAGTTGGGGTTGGATTTTTCCACGTTGTTGTCTCTGCACGCACACTTGACATGATCACCAGGCCATTTGTAAGTCCCACACATGCCAAATTGTGGCCACCTTTTCGCAATTCCCTTTCCGGCATAGAAATCATCAGGGCTTGTGATTTCTGCTTCCTCATCCTCTCTACTACTTACAGTACTTTGTCTACTCAACCACCACCTGTCATCCACACAGAGGTACTTGGCCCAACACAATTGAAAAGTGCTTCAGTCTAGTGGCTGCTACACTATATATTAAATTACATGCAACATGCACATTCAAGAACACGTACAGCACTTGTTATTATGACTAGCTGCTTTGTGACTTTACAATATTTAGAGAGAAACTGTCTGTGAAAGTGCTGGTTATATACCTGGATATTATGAAGCTAATCAGATTGGACTTCACCACACACTAAAAAAATTAGTGAGAATTGACAGTGAAATTATAGCTTCATCAGACCTCTGAGAAAGTTGGTGAGCTTTCTTAACAATAGCAGAAATGTGTTGTGCTGTCATATTATACCAGCAATATGCCAGATTATGAAGACTAAAACACATTTTTGCTAAACCAATTGTTCTATACAGAGTTTTGTAAACCCTATTTTTGGACATTTTGTACATTTATAAAAAATTTTTGCACCCCTCAACATATTTTATCATTATGATAGTCATGTTACTATGGTTTTATCTTGTTTGGTTTTCTTGTGGGCACTGCTATTTTCTTCTAGTTTTGTATGACTAGATGTTGATGAGGGACAGAAAAGTTCTCAATGGAGTATCTTCCTAGAATACACATGAAACAGATGAGTTATTGAATCTCTGCTAGTCTGTTATTTTCTACAGCGAAGACCTGCCAAAGTGGATAGTGCCCATTTTATCCTCTAATTCAAATCATTTTGTGATCATGCATGCACTTGCATACATTTTTGGTCATACAGCTTTTTGTACAGAGCTAAGGGATTTATAAATAGTCTTCATTTTAACAAAAGAGCTGTCCATGAATTAAAGAACTACAATGAAATTGTTAAGAAGAGCTCACAATCAACATAACTATTACACTGAAAGGCAAGTCAGTGTTATCCTTAAACAAACAAATGCTGTGCTCTCTTTTCAGACATGTCACAGTGTATGATGCATGGGAACAGACCTGAGTTCCATGAACTTAATAATGTGCGCATCTAATTTTCAAAGTATGACTATTTAATGCAGAAGTGTCTCCTTATTCATTAAAACCTTAATTTATTCTCTGCAACAATAACAACAACAACATTTATTTACATACATTACTTTACATGACAATGAATATCATATGGAAAATGAATACACCATCATTCAAGAAATACAAGTTTAAGTTTATTGCCATGTGTGCATGGTACAATAAAATTCTCACTTGCATGTCAGAATAGTGAAATTAATATCTATCTATCTATCTATCTATCTATCTATCTATCTATCTATCTATCTATCTATCTATATCTATACTAATAAAAGGCAAAGCCATCACTAACTGACTGACTCACTCACTCACTCACTGACTCATCACTAATTCTCCAACTTCCCGTGTAGGTAGAAGGCTGAAATTTGGCAGGCTCATTCCTTACAGTTTACTTACAAAAGCTAGGAAGGTTTCATTTCCAAATTCTACGTCTAACGGTCATAACTGGAACCTACTTATGTACATATATATTGGCCATAGTCTGCAGCTCGGTCGCCATGTGAGGCGGAATTGCGTCCCTCATCGTCAGCGGCAATCCAATAGAAACACTCTGCCGCTAAATATTCTCGGGTGAAGAACTGTGCTTATGCAGACGAAGATGAGATGGTCAAGGTGGTGTTTGGCACAAACTCAGCGAAACTGCAAGAGAAACTTTTAAGTGCCAGGTCTTAGCTAACATTAAATAAAGCCGTGGACATCACACGAGATAGGACGAGTACAGCTGAGGACCTTCAATGCATGTACTCCGAGCAGTCCACGTGAACTGACTGTGAACGCAGTACGCAGACAAAAAGCAACAGCTCCAAAGAGCGTTGAACAAAAACGCATTACACAATTGAGAAGGCAGCAAAAGAATATGAAGCGAGTGATGCATACAAGCATATTCATAAGTGCAGCTACTGTGGAAACAAAGCACACGATGGAAAATGTCAATGTCCAGCTAAAGGAAGACAGTGTAAAAAAAAACCTGTGCATGCAGTGTGTGATGTCTCAAATAAAGAGGAAGACGAGCTGTTTATTGATGCAGTAAAAAAGTTATCGATGAACGAAACCTGTTCTCTTTACAACGGTTCACAAACACAGAATGTAACTTGAACACAACACATCCTCCAAATACGAACCTGATTGAAAGAAATAATGATAATCAAATCCTTGATAACAGCAACACTCATAACAGTCACAAAACAATTACGGTATATATATATATATATATACATACATATACAGTAATCCCTCCTCGATCGTGGGGGTTGCGTTCCAGAAACCCCAGCGATAGATGAATATCCACAAAGTAGAAACCATATGTTTGTATGGTTATTTTTATATATTTTAAGCCCTTATAAACTCTCCCACACTGTTAACATTATTAGAACCATCTAGACATGAAATAACACCCTTTAGTCAAAAGTTTAAACTGTGCTCCATGACAGTTCTTTCTCACAATTAAAAGAATACAAATATATCTTCTCTTCAAAGGAATGCGTGTCAAGGAGCAGAGAATGTCAGAGAGAGAGAGAGAGAGAGAGCACGAGAGAAAAGCAAACAATCAAAAAATCAATACGTGCTTTGAGGCTTTTAAGTATGTCAAAGCACCATGATAAAGCGGCATTTTTTAGAGGAGCGTCTGTATCCTCTAGGCAAACAGCCTCTGTGCAAACATCCCCTCTGCTCACACCCCCTCCGTCAGGCGCAGAGAATGTCAGAGAGAGTGAGAGAGACAGAGAAAAGCAAACAATCAAGCATCGCGCGGGAAGCATATCGTATATCATTGAGGAGTTTTAGTTAATACGTAATACATGCTCTGATTGGGTAGCTTCTAAGCCGCCGCCAATAGCATCCCCTGTATGAACTCAACTGGGCAAACAAACTGAGGAAGCATGTACCATACATTAAAAGACCCATTGTCCGCAGAAATCCGCGAACCAGCGAAAAATCCGTGATATATATTTAGATATGGTTACATTGAAAATCCGCGATGGAGTGAAGCCGCGAAAGTCAAAGCGCAATATAGCGAGGGATCACTGTATATGTATATATATATATATATATATATATATATAACTATACTAATAAAAGTCAAAGCCCTCACTGACTCACTCACTCACTGACTCATTCACTCACTCATCACTAATTCTCCAACTTCCTGTGTAGGTAGAAGGCTGAAATTTGGCAGGCTCGTTCCTTACAGCATACTTACAAAAGCTGGACAAGTTTCATTTCGAAATTCTACGCGTAATGGTCATAACTGGAACATATTTTTCTCCATATACTGTAATGGACGTTAGCTCGACGGCCGTGGGGGGCGGAGCTGTGTGTGACATCATCACGCCTCCCACGTAATCACGTGAACTGACTGTGACCGCAGTACGTAGAAAAGAAGGAAGAGCTCCCAAAGATGCTGAAGAAAAACGCAAAATACTTTATTCGCGAGATACAAGTTTAATGAGAAGACACAAGGTATAAACAAAACTTTGGATCTCTTTGTAATGGAGTTAAAATTGCTGTAGTGAGAAACTTTTAAGTGGCGGGTCTTAGCTAACATTAAATTAATGCCGTGGACATCGCGAGATCGCACGAGATAGCACAGGCACAGCTCAGAAGCTTCGATGCATGTACTCAGAGCGGCACACGTGAACTGACTATGAACGCAGTACGCAGAGAAAGCAAGACCTCTAAAGAACATGGAGACTTTTGATCATGTGAACGTATCTGCAAAAACTGGTGTCTCCTGCCCTGCAAAAGTCGAGCAGCTGGCGCGCGCGCATGGCTGTGCCAGCCTTTGAGACGCTGACTGCGCTTCTGCCTTAAGTCAAAGTGAGCACTTTTAATTTTTTTCCTCCTTTCCCTGAGCTATAGCCCAGACAACTGCAAACACGGGATCCCTTTTCTAGACCGCGGCAAGCTAATATTAAGGTGCTTCGCACTTTCTTTTGCACGTATACTATTATGAGGTTGCGGAAGACACGCACAGGAGTGGAGGACCGACAGTGCCATCCCAGCCGGTTAATGGCAGTGACGTCTCAGCAGTCTACACAAGACCCACAGCGACGGTCCCCAAAAAGCGCTCATATCGTCAGCGAAGACATCTCTCTACACTATATAAAAGAAAAAGGCAACTTTCCTTTCTTTACACCTTTTTTCCTTTTATCTCAAACCAAAGCCTTTCTCTCTTAACACTGCAGAGGACACAAAACCAATTTTCTTTAATTGCTGGTAATGCCGGTAAGGCACATTACCAGAGGCAGAAATTTGGACGTTCACACAGAAAATGTGATTTCTATACCACAGCCGTCGTATAGTGCTTTTCAAAAGGGATCTACTACCGAGAGATGATTCATATACATTTTAGCTGCTGTTAGTACTACTTACCTGTTGTGTTACACAGTCTTTAAAATGTAGTTTACCCGAAACCACTCCAGCAGTGCTCAATGTAGCTTTACTTCTTAAAACGTTAATGTTTTACTGTTTAATAACTTATAGACTACATTTTTTTTTTCCCTTGCACTCAGTTACCAAAGCTATACACACACATATAGACACATACATATATATACACATATATATACCTGTGTGTATGTTTGTATATATATATATACATACATACACACACACACACACACACCTATCTACATTATATAAACACACACATAAATTCATTCACACAAACATATATACTGTATAATTTGTGTGTGTGTATGTATGTATATGTGTGTATATATAATGTAGATAGGTATGTATATATATATATATATATGTGTGTATATATATTTGTATGTGTATATGTAGATATATATATAGATATGTATATATATGAAGATATGTATGTGTATATATGTATATATGAATATATATATATATATATGTAGACTCAAACCGATTATGACAGCAGCAACCCAAGCTGTGAGAAAACACTAAAAAGGAGGCGTGTCAGACGTTGTGGTACATTTTCTGATGCAGCTAGACGAAAACAACTTTGTGACGCTGCTGCCAAATACACAAAACAATTACTTTGACAATCATGTTACGTTATTTTTAAAATGTTTCCTTTTCTTTTTCATAACTTCTTTAACACACTACTTCTCCGCTGCGAACTGTGGGTATTTTACTAGTATATATATATATACCCCGATCTACATACCACACGCCGTGGTGCAACACAAGAGGCTTCGCCTCTAGTGCTGATGTCCGAGGTTCGATTCCCGAGAGGGGGTGCAGTGAGTGTGTACACCTGACAAGCCCAAGATTAGGGCGAAACACTTGTCGCCTACTCTGCACTATTTGACAGTAAAACTGTATATATATATGTATGTGTGTGTATATATATATATATAATGTGTGTGTGTATATGTATGTGTGTGTGTATATATATATATGTATATATATGTTGATGTATGTAGATATGTATGTATATAGGTATATGTGTGTGTGTGTGTTGTGAATGCTGGCCCGGACAAAGACAGACGGACATCATAATTTCACCAGACACCGTTTATTTTACAACTACTATGTACAAAGTCTACCGTGCAGTCACACCCCAGTGCCTCTTGCACCGATCCCCCAAGGTCCAGGCTACACTCTTCCAGTCTTGGTGCCTTTCTCCTGGCCACCTCCCATCCTCGCTCTAGCTCCGTCTTCCTTCCTCCCGACACTCGCCACGACTGCTGGGAGGCGGCCCCTTTTATGGGAACCCGGATGGGCTCCAGCTGCTTCCCGGCACTCCTCCGCAGACACGCCCTTGTGTGGCGGAAGTGCCGGCTGCGCACCCGGAAGCCGTCTGGGTGTCCCCTGTCGTCTTCCCCCCTGGTGTGGCGGAAGTGCTGGGTTCCAGGGCTGTTCAGGCAGCGGGGCGCCGCCTGGTGGTGGCCACGGGCCCCTACAGGGCTGGGCTTCCATGCCCTCTACCCGAGGCCACCAGCGTAACCAGGACGGACGCCCCCTCGCGGTCTGGAGGAGGTACAAGCCCTCCTCTGGTCCTCCTGGACCAGTTTTGCCACAGTGTATATATATATATATATATATATATATATATATATATATATATATATATACTAGCAAAATACCCGCGCTTCGCTTGGTAAAATATACCAAAAATTATTTGTTAAGGATCTCTTTGTATACCACATTGTCAGTTCAGCCCTCCAGTTGTAATATGACCAAGCTGTGTGCTGAGCTTACTCTTGAGCATGCAACGTACAGTTGGCCATGTGAACAGTAATCTTGTTTCAAATCTCACAGCTTGTATTGCTGCTGTCATAATTGGTTTGAGTTTCATGGTTTGTTTCAATTACGACAGTATTTGTAGGACTTGTGTTGAAGAGACATTCGGCATCTGTCAAGCGTTGTAAGTATACAACCGGTTTCATCGATAACTTCACATTCAGCTTTTGAGAGTTTAAACATTCATAAACATCAAAGTGTTCACTACTGAAATCGTCACCTGTCAATCTAAGATGTTTAAGAGGCATTGGCGGTTGTCGAAAGGTGTAATATATTTGGCCATTTTGGTACACTTGAAAGCGACAACCGAACAATTCAGCGGCAGCCATCAACTCACATGCAGAACCATAGGTGAAGGGCTTAAGCATTTCACTCTTATAGTGCTCCTGTGTAGTATAATTATCTCCTGTACCATCATCAGTCTACACCTTGAACCTGTCCCAGTCATTCAATACATAAGACACAATGTTCCTCCGGATATCAAGAGTGAGCCTGATATGGCCGTGCAATATGTAACAAAGAGAATGGAAAAGGCAGGTGCCATCTCTGGGCATGGAAACCACTTGGTAAGTGACAGTTCTTTGATCGATGGTGATCACCTCGATAGACATGTTAATGGGGGTACGGTTGGAATGATAAAGGAAATGGGTACCTGAACAATGTAAAGTAAGACTAAAATACCTAAACAATAACTATAATCGTAATAAATGAACAATAAAACAGCGGAGAAGCCGTAGATTAAATAAAAAGGCTGTAGTTATCAGCAGGGAGACGTGAATCCCGTGGCGAAGCAAGGAAGTGAATGTAGAGACTGGAGCGATGGACAGCCTTATATAGGCAGGCAGCCAACAATGTGAGAGGCGTTGGGATGGGGGACCCAATGCCCCCTCACACGGTGACCGAGCTGCAAGCTATGGATGTATATATGTACGTAAGTAGGATTCAGTTAGTGTTGGGAACCCGCTGCACAAATTTCTTGAAGATGGGCCCATAAGTAACAAAGACCGTTGAAAAGTTCAATATGGCGGCCGACAGTGGCATCATACCACCGAAATAAGTACCAAATTTCAGCCTTCTACCTACACGGGAAGTTGGAGAATTAGTGATGTTGGAAAGTTCAATGTGACGGCTGACAGTGGCGTCATACCACCGAAATAAGTACGTACATTGGTTTCGGTTAGCACAGGGAAGCTGCCTACCAAATTTCGTGAAGATGGGGCCATGAATAAGAAAGTTCAATATGACGGACATTGTTGACCGTTATGACCGTTATGCGTAGAATTTTGAAATGAAACCTGCTTAACTTTTGTAAGTAAGTTGTAAGGAATGAGCCTGCCAAATTCCAGCCTTCTACAGTGTAAAAAATACTGCATTAAAATTACTTAAAAAAAATAAGGCAACAAATTACAAGCAATATTTTTGAGTAGATTTAATATACTGTACTATTGAGTAAACTTAATATATTAAACAACTCAAATTTACCTAAAATAAATGAGTTTGATTAAATATAAGTAGTGGCAAAAATGGTTTCATTTTACTCCAATTTGAAATAAAGTACTCAAAAAAAGTGAGTATGCAACGCTGGACAGTAATGACTTAACAAATACATGCTAAAAATCCATATATCTTAATTTATTTGAACATACAGAGATAGTCACAACAACTGAGTTATATTTTCAAAGGATAATTAAATCAAATGTCTGAGGATAATTTTTACTGAATTACTGACATTCAAATGTCAATGAAAATTGTCTTTTCTTTTTATAAACTTTCTTCAAAAAGTATATCTCAATCAAATAATGTCCCAGGAATGAGTGGTAAACGGGAAGGAAACAGAGAGTGAAAGCGTGAAGTCCTGCAGCAGGCACCGCTCTTCAAACACTTCCTGCATTTACTCCAACATGTCCTCTTAAATGAATGGCCGCCTTTTCACTACTTTTCAGTATGCGATAGCGAAAATCCTGAAATAAAATAGGAAGTAGGAAATCAAATATCGCTAAATAAATCACAGTGTTAAAAATTAACCAGAAAATACATGGCCTATGTAGAACAGTAATTAAATAAAAGGTCAAATAATACCGTGACAGTTAGGCAAACGTCTTTACATGTTGTTTACAGGTTGTAGTTTAGGACAAACGCCGTATCGTTCTCAAACTTATCTCAAAGTGTCATTTTCTTTTTCTGTGTAAAATAAAAGTTTTAAACGATAAAAAAAAACATATGAACATACGTAACTATCCGAGAAATGTGCTTGCTTTTTAAAGCAAACCAACGAGGTAAGTTGTTAGAAAGACGCTACCTTGCCCGCCATGTTTCCCACATGAAGGGAAAGTTTTCGTGAAAACAACAAATGCTTACATCTGTAACTATATGAGATGAAATACTAGTTATTCATTACGGAATTAATATGCTTTATACTTACACATTCGTAGTAAAATAGCTCTTATTATGGATAAGCGTTACAGCTGAATGCGTTGTTGTAAAGACCAAGAAATCAATGTAATGACACGGCACTTCCTCTCACATTTCGATGTGAGAGGAAGTGCCCTGTCATTAAATTTAACTTAACTTAAATGTGTTCAATTCACAGTATATTTTTTTTACATGAAATAAGTTATAAAAAATGTTTACATTTTAAGAAAAATAATAAGTTAACATTGTTCTTAATTTTTGAAAGAATTAGAATTAAAATAATCAAGAAAAAGGGTAAAACCCATTTTTATTAATTAAGGTAATGATTATTTTGCGTATAGTTAGCTATTTTTTATTATTATTTTTCGCACATGCAAGATTTATTTTTTACAGTGTACCTACACGGGAAGTTGGAGAATTAGTGACATTGGAAACTTCAAAATGGCGGCCGACAGTGGCGTCATACCATCGAAATAAGTACGCACATTGGTTTCGGTTAGCGCAGGGAAACCACCTACCAAATTTCGTGAAGATGGGGCCATAAATAAGAAAGTTCAATATGGCGGACGTTGTCAACTGTTATTGACCGTTATGACCGTTAGACGTAGAATTTCGAAATGAAACCTGCTTAACTTTTGTAAGTAAGCTGTAAGGAATAAGCCTGCCAAATTTCAGCCTTCTACCTACATGGGAAGTTGGAGAATTAGTGATAAGTGAGTGAGTCAGTCAGTCAGTCAGTGAGGGCTTTGCCTTTTATTAGTATAGAGATAGATAGATAGATAGATAGATAGATAGATAGATAGATAGATAGATAGATAGATAGATAGATAGATAGATAGATAGATAGATAGTATTAATTTCACTATTTTGACATGCAAGTGAGAATTTTATTGTACCATGCACACATGGCAATAAACTTAAACTTGTATTTCTTGAATGATGGTGTATTCATTTTCCATATGATATTCATTGTCATGTAAAGTAATGTATGTAAATAAATGTTGTTGTTGTTATTGTTGCAGAGAATAAATTAAGGTTTTAATGAATAAGGAGACACTTCTGCATTAAATAGTCATACTTTGAAAATTAGATGCGCACATTATTAAGTTCATGGAACTCAGGTCTGTTCCCATGCATCATACACTGTGATATGTCTGAAAGGAGAGCACAGCATTTGTTTGTTTAAGGATAACACCGACTTGCCTTTCAGTGTAATAGTTATGTTGATTGTGAGCTCTTCTTAACAATTTCATTGTAGTTCTTTAATTCATGGACAGCTCTTTTGTTAAAATGAAGACTATTTATAAATCCCTTAGCTCTGTACAAAAAGCTGTATGACCAAATGTATGCAAGTGCATGCATGATCACAAAATGATTTGAATTAGAGGATAAAATGAGTGAGTGAGTGAGTCAGTGAGGGCTTTGCCTTTTATTAGTATAGATGACAGCAACACTCATAACAGTGACAAAACAATTACATTGACAATCATGTTACATTATTTTTAAAATGTTTCCTTTTCTTTTTTATTACTTCTTTAACACACTACTTCTCCGCTGCGAAGCGCGGGTATTTTGCTAATATTTTATAATATGAAAATTATGAGACGAGACAAGACTATTGCCAAGAGCTCTTAGCTCTTATAACTTTTTACGTTTTCCTCACTTTAAGTTCCCAATAAAAGAAGACTTATGTCGAAATCTTTCATTTCATCCTGAAGGGTTATCAACAGAAGAAATGAGTACACGGGCAATCCTAGCACCAAGGAACGAATTAACGCAAAAATTGTCGATCGGTTACACAGTAAATTGGTTAAATGCATATCAGTAGATTATGCCAAAACAGTTGGTGATGATGGTGCAGAAGATGAAAACATCAACTTACAATATCCCATAGAATATCTACAACCGTTAACACTGTCCATCTTCTACTGGCCAAATTACTGTTGAAAGAAGGATGTGTCGTAATGTTATTGTGTAATTTATGTATGAGTGATGGGCTATGCAATAGGACAAGATCAGCTGTATTCAAAATTGGTTGATCAATTCTTAACATGCGGCAAGAAAGGTTATGTAGTACATATTCCACGGATAACATTAGACACCAAAGGAGATCTTGATATGCTATTTGTATTAAAACGTATACAGTTTCCCGTTAGAATAGCTTTTGCTATGGCAATAAACAAATCACAGGGTTAAACATTTGCAAACGTTGCTTTATTTATTATAGAGAGAAAGAAACGATATTCACTCACGGGCAGTTATATGTTGCGTTGTCATGATGTAACTTCAAACACAGAATCAAAATTGAATCCTATATTGATGAAAATTTAATTCTAACTGTTGTTTTTACAGAAGTTTCACAGTAAAAGTGTAAGTTTAAAAAGTATTTGCGTGTTAATTTCAAAGCCAAACTGAGCAAATACATTCAATTTATTGTTTTACTATTTCTTGCTATGGTTAATTATTCGCTGTAATGTAAAATATCTCTGTCTAGTATGTATATGTAACAATTCCCATGAAAAGAACAATCTGTTTAAATTGTACATCCGATTCCCCATACGTGAGCAGCACAACCACGAAGTGGCTTGTGCGTAGCACCCACCTGGGGGTTGGCAAGTAAAGCGAGCAGGGGGCAGAGCCCCCTAGTGTGTATATATATATATATATATATATATATATACATATATATATATATATATATATATATATGTATATATATTGTGGCAGATGGCTGGGGACCCTACCCAGCCGGGGTGCCTGGAAGGACTAGGAGAGATACAATACCTCCACTGGTCCACGAGAGGGCAGTTGCCTGGGTTTTTGCCACAACTGGAAGTGCTACCGGAAGAGATTCCAGGTACACCTGGAGTGCTTCCAGGTGCTCATACGGCACTTCAGCCACACCAGGCAGAAAAGCACATCCGGGGTATTATAAAAGGGGCCGCCTCACTCCATTAGTTGAGCCAGAGTCGGGTGGAAGAGGATGGAGCTTGTGTGTGGAGGAGTAAGGGTGGTAGAAGGAGAAGAGAAAAAGAAGGGACTGAGTATTTGCCTGATTTGAGCATTGTGAGGTGCTGTACATTGCAGAGAATTATTAAATGTGTGTGATTTTGGACATTTGGTGTCTGTCTGTCTGTGTATGGGAGCTGAATTACTACTATATATATATATATATATATATATACACTGTATATATACACACACACACACACACGGGGTGGACAAAAGTAGGTTTACGGTTGTTCATATGGAAAAAGACATGCAGGTTATGATTATTACAATAGCTTTATTAACTCAATAGCTTTAAGAAGAAGAATACAAATAAGGAGGCAAATAGCACAAATACATAATAGAATAATAAACAAATAATAATACAAGAATAAACTCTGTTTCATGTACTTACATGAGAATGTGGATAAGACTAGATTTGGTTTTCTATTATACAGTAATCCATACACATCTAGAAATCTTGTTAGCCTACATACTGTAAATCATTAGTGCTGCTATACTTGATTTCCAGTTTATCTCCATGCTGATGTTTGGTGACTTTAATTGCTTTTTTATGATTGTACCTATCTGTCTATTTCTTATATGTTTCAATATCACCATCTTGAAATGCATTGCTACATACCTTCAGTAAATAAATAATGTCATCTGGGACCCACGGTTTATTGTATTATCAGGAAATATGCAAATTGTTTTTAAAAGCAAACAGTCATTTTCACATTTTTGATTAATCCCATTATGATGATTGCATACTTATACAGATCTCATGTGGAGTTTAAGCGAAAAGACAATTTCCCCTTGGGGATTAATAAAGCATATCAAATCAAAATCAAAAAATAAACATGTTCAAGTTCATGCAATGAAAATAGTGCTGCTGTTTATCCTGTGCCTCTTTCTTCCAGCATTTTACCACTTTTCTTACCGGTCACTCATGCTTCAGGTTCTGCTTGTAGTTTGCAGCAGGAGTGCTGACAAGTAATCAGGTTGTCCTAGGTGGGGGTGTAGTTGATGTGAACTAAGAGTCAGTCAGTCAGTCATTCTCCAACCCGCTATATCCTAACACAGGGTCAAGACAGGAACAAATCCCGGGCAGGGTGCCAGCCGACCACAAGACACACACACACCCACACACCAATCACACACTAGGGACAATTTAGGATTGCCAATGCACCTAACCTGCATATCTTTGGACCATGGGAGGAAACCAGAGCACCCGGAGAAAACCCACGCCGACACGGGGAGAACATGCAAACTCCACGCAGGGAGGACCCAGGAAGCGAACCCAGGTCTCCTTACTGCCAGTAAGAGTTCCAAAGCAAATTCCAAAAAGTAATTCCAATAATGCCCACTTTGGGGGGAGGGGCATCATCAAAATCCCCATACAGATACAAATCGGCCTTGAACAATCTATATAAAATAAAAGATGTATTCTTCACAAAATGCTTTTCATTACAATGAAGCTCTATGGAGCACAAGAAGCAAAAGAATTGCCCAAAACACTAAGGGAATTCAGTGCACACAAAGTCCCAGTACAGTAATCCAGAAACAAAGTTAAAAAACAGCAAAAAGGTCAAAATCCCAATACCAAAGCAGAGAAAAAGCATTAGAACTCACTGAAACTCCCAGAACATATTCACAATGAACCGCCAGAACTATGAGAGACCATTTGGTCCCTGGTGGTGATTGGCAGGTGGCCCCACCTCTTGGGGAACCATCCACAAGACACAATGCATTTAATACAAGAAAGTAACATGAATGTAAAACAATGATCCACACGTCAACAAAAATTAAATAAAACAAAAATATGAACCCAAGCCAAGAGAGGAACCCTGCCTAAAATATAAATCTAGTAGCAGGTGGTGAGTGTGTTTTATAAGGATATATATATATATAGGATTAGCAGTGATCCAGGGTATTACCACCTGTCGCTAAACATCCCTAAAGTTTGCTTTGTATAACTCCAGAGGAACAATAAATAATCCCTCAGGAGGTAAACATTATTATTCTGTAAATACAGGAACAAGATGACAATGAACCCCATATAACTGAGGGAAAATATATATGTATAAATATATACATATATTTATATACAGTACTAATATATAAAACATGATCTGTATTATATTTATATCATTTGTTAATCATCATTATGTTTAAACATTATTGAAAAGATCAGTCAGTGTCAGTAATGGTAACTGCTAAAGAAAAATATATTAAAATTTAATACTGAATGGCTGAACAACTCTAAAATATTGAACTGCCAAGTCTTGTTTCAAAAGAAATGGTGAAGATGACGCACATTTTTAATTATTGTGACATTGAAAATGATGTTTGTAAAATCTGTCTTAAAGATAGGAAGATTAGAATAAGTAGCCTAGTGTAAAAATATAAAAGCTAATGTTAACAACCAGGCATCCAATAGATTGGTAAATGGATATAAAAACACTGATACAAAGAAAGGAGACCAGGGAGATACTCAGTGTGCAAACGGGTGCAAAATTATTAGTCAAAAGCAGATAAGTAGTTGGCCCAGTAATAGATGATCATCTTGTATAGCTACACATAAAGAATGCTAACAGAGATACTGTACAACATTCAGAAAGGAATATGGACTGGGAGATATACAGATAGCTGTGCATTTAAAGCACTGATGGACACCATGATATAACTCCTATTAGAAGCATCTAATGTCTTTACTATTCTAAAACCTCTGTAACTCTTAAAGGAGCTGTCCACAACAACTTGGCAGATAAACAGATGGGTTGCAGTAAAACATATTGTACTGTTTTTTTGGCTTTTGGCAGTCAGGATGCACACTCCTCCTTTGATATTTTCTATTCTTGAAAAGAACAAGCCAGGCAACTCTCAAAAAAACAAACAAAAATTAGTACAAGCAAGAACAGATTTTATTGGAAAATATTATTTCTAAACAGGTGTGGTCATTGAAAAATTATATAGTCTACATCCCATTCTACTTGTCCAGTTGACCCAGTTGTCCACTTGTTCTCTGTGAGGGGTACACTGTGCTGGAAAACATATTCCCAACACTCTATATGAAATCTGATTGCTGAGATACGTTTTGCAATGATGAAGACTTCTCAACATATTAATAATTCATGGGGAATGAGAAGTGAAATATATTTTCTGTTGTTCTTAAGTAGTGGACATGTAGAATGTTTAGTATATACCAAATGAAATTTACAAGTCTAAATGTTTGTTTCCAGTAGTGAAGAGTTTTAATGATACTTACAGTGTGGTGACATCATTTAGGTCCACATGTGAAAATGTAAATGTGATAATGTGTAAATAGTAAATGTGAATGAATGCATAATAATTCTGTGTGATTATATTTATGTAAGTGTGTTGCATTTATAACCTGATGATATTAGACTCTTATAGCATGACAACACTCCCAGCCCCCACCCCCCCTCCCCCCAGCATTCATTGGGAAAAAGTCATCAGTATATAGCTTGAAGAGCATAAGAATTATGTAAAGTATATGTAATTTCTGTTGCACTTCTAAAATCTCTACATGGCAGAGCTGGGAATTTTGAAGTGATGTCTGAGACAATTATTTTACCATAACAATCAGAACACCATATATTGGAATTTTTCATGGAAGAATACTGTTGTGTCTCTCCAGTGCTTTTCTCTTCACTTCTAGAATCTATATTAAGGCAGTCTGGCAGTTCGCAATGGTTTAGTATGCAACTGAGGAAAGATTTTTTGCTTATTTTCATCTATATGTAGCTCATCGTCTCCAATTAATGTATCATTTCCAAAATATCATAAAGGCAAGTTCTTCAGTCATTCCAAGTGCTAATGTCAGTTACACTATATAGCTTATTCTATATATATATAGTGATTTGCGTCAAGAAATATTATCTAACATTTGTTTTAAATCAACCCTGTAGTTTACAACCATCCTGTTCTTGTTGAAAAAGAGGATTTTAAACTTACAGCTAGCATCCACTATACATATTCCTTTTATAATTTTTAATACACCTTAATTTTCCTTTTCTTAAGATGTAAAGATTCCACTCCTTTAGTCCCTCCTCATAGTTCATACTCCACAATCAAGCAATCAGTCTAGAAGCAGCGAGAAGTGTGTAGGCAGACATATACAGTAGGTACACAAAGAGGAAGGTGTGAATGCAGAAAGAAAGAATGACACAATAGGTCTGTGTACATAAAAAAAAAAACTTAAAGCCAAACTGATAATGGGCAGTATGTGCATAAAGAAGATGAAATAGATATATGGGCTAAAACAAGAATGACAGAAGGGGAAGAGACAGCTAATAACCAAATGACACAGAGTTTAGAGAAAAACATCCACCTAGAAGTACAAGTAGACAGCCAGACAAGCAGGCAGGCTACTCGCTGTATAACTGCGGCTTCATTCATACAGGAAAGCAAGTGTTCTGCCTCCTCCTCCTCCTCCTCCTCCTCCTCCCTTCTCTCCCTTTACTCCCCTCTCTTACGCACACACATATATGCACACGGGAACGCACGCACACACACGTATCTACGTAACAGACAGCACTGCACACAGAACAATCCCCCTTTAATTTTAAAGCTGGCTCTCTCTTCTCTGCAATGATGTAAGTACAGAGAGTGAATTCGTAATATCAGAAGCAAAAAAAAGCCTTGCTCTGAATGTGTGTGAGCATACATGCGTATCTGTGTGTCTCTGTGTGTGAGAGGAGATAGGGGGGCGAGGAGGGGGGCGAGAGAGAGAGGGGGGAGGGGGAGATGCTGAGGAAGTTAGCAGCAAAGCATTAGCCATTTAAAGAATGCATTTGTTTATCTCCTTTTCTCTTTTCTTCTTTTCACCACTCCTCTTTCTCTCTTTCTCTTTTCTTTCCAAGGTAATTTTCCCTTTCTAGTTTACCACTGATTTTTCAACTTGTTTACAAATTGTCACTTCCTCTTTCCATCCATCTATTCATATGTCCATCTATCTCTCTGTCCATCTGTCTGCCCATCCGTCCATTTTTCCTTCTCATCCATCTTCTTACCCACTCATATATAGTATAGCTGGTTTGATGCAGTGTTTCCCTGATCTGCTATCTTTCTGTGGATCAAACTCAACTGTTGCTCTTCTCTTCCTCTCTACCCACTTCATCACCTGTTCCCATTTTTTGCTCTCTCACTCACTCCCTCCACACTCTGTCTTTCTCCCTGGCCGACAAAGCCCCCTCCTTTTCTCTCTCTCTCTCTCTCTGGCTCGCTCTCTCTCTCTCTACCTCTCTCTCTCTCCCTCTCTCTCTCTCTCTGTGTCTTGCTGCCTCCCTCTCTGCTTCGCTGTCTTTATGTTAAGGCTCAGCATCACCAAACCAACGTAGAGAAATGGGGCCGCAGGCCCCGCACGTCAGGCTTGCTGTCGGTTTGTTGCATTTGAGAACGGGCGTGCAGGTCCGGCCATGGCTCATCTTGCAGCAGCAGGGACAGCACCAGCAGCAACGGTTGCAGCTGGGACGATGGGGCTGCCAGCCACTGATGAGATGCTGGCACTGTCCTCTAGCTGGCCCTGCTTAGGCCCAAAGCGCAAGAGCATCTGGTTTATTTACAGGTATCTAAGGGAAGAGGGGGTGGGAAATGTGATGGCATGAGGGGCTGCTGGGATGCGTGTGTCATGGGAAGGGGGTAGGGGGTGTTGTGTATACAACCTGTGTGTGTGTATGTGCACGCATGAGTGTGTGTGTATGTATATATGTGCTTTTTTTTATTTTGTATTCCCGTGTCTGTACTCTTACTGTAACTGCAGCCAGCTGCCTTATTTTTACTAGAATCACATAGTAAACTGACTGGACAATGTGAGAAGGCAGGTTGAGGGGAGAGAGGAATTATTTGATGAGCACTATAGAGATCGAACCCCGGCAGAAACACTTCGGCCCAGAGTCATAACAGGTCCATGTGCCTGTCCTTGGACTTACTGTCTTTTTATAAGGATGTGATACAGGTCTTTCTCCTCTTCACAGCCTGGCCTCCTTCTGGCTTTTCTGTAGGAAGAGGTGCTTTTTCATGAAGAATGGAGAATTTTCATTGTTTATACACATTTGTGAGTTATACAAACAACCTAAAGTTACAGTTTGCCCATTGTTACTATAGTTTCACCACAATAGTACTATTGGTTAAATGATGAGCATGGATTACTAAATAAGAAAAAAAAAACAAAGTACTGCTTACTTAATCTTCCAACCCCCCTGTGCTTGTCTCACTTCCGTTTCCTTTGACATTCAGCCTTAGCTGCAGAACACCTAAATACTATTTTGCGTCAGTATTGGCTTTCTGCTGATTTCAATCATTTCTTACTGTCTTTTCTTCTTATTTTTCCTTTACACAGTGATTACATCATCAAAGAAAAAACAGTTTTGCTGCAGAAGAAGGATAGTGAAGGGTTTGGATTTGTGCTTCGAGGAGCAAAAGGTCAGTTCTTTCTTGAGAGTTTTCTTTTAAACGTGTGCTTCTCTCAGATGCACAGAAAATATAATAAGATATGTTCAATCCATCACCCAAGTTGGCAACAATACATTGTTGTCTAGTAAACTGCATTCTTGACCTGGACAGAATACCAGAGCGTTGAAGATCAAACACAATTTTGGTAACACACCACACTATGGGATAATTAACAATATTTTTTTGACATAACAGAATGTATTAACACTGCGATTGACAAGAAAACAGAAAAACAATCCAAACATACAGGCAAAAAGCAAAATTTGTCTCCTGGTTTAAAGTGATGTAAGAGAAAAAGTAATCTTTTTCTGCAGTGGCACCTTCTCTTTAATCTAATATGAAATCAAAAATTCAGCTTAAATTTTCAAAGCCCTGTCACTGGCTGCTCACATTTTCTAGCACACATTTTCTCTGAATAATTGTCTAAAAGTTGGATTTACCAAGGTAGCAAAAATCAAAATCCACATCACATCCATGAATGATTACAATTGGAACATTTTTCATGAACAAAGATTTAAACTCGAATGCAAAACATGGTTCTTGGAACACATTGTTATTCTATATAGGTCCAAAGAATGTTGGGCTCATAAGAAAGGACAGTTCAACTCCAGCATTAAAAGAAAGTGGCTCTTTGGACGTGACACAAGTTCTGGTGGATGATTAGGAAAAATACTTTGGCCTTTTTTATTTTTTTAATCCAGCTTTATCTTCTGGTGAATCATTTTCAGACACAATATTTAATGGTAGTTGTCTAAAGTTTAATTGAATCCCCACTTATGTATTTTATTTATTATAAAAACTACTACTCAGCTGTTAATTTTTATTTTTTAATGTATACACAATTAATAAATACCCAATTTATTTAGAAATATAGATACATGGTGGCACAGTGATTAGTGCTATTGGCCCACTTCTCTAGGAGAGATGATTCAAATCCTGGCTTGTACCAGCCAGATCATGTTCTTCTTGTGCCTGTTTAATATTTAAAGACATGCTAGTTAAAGTGAACCTCGATGTGGCCTAGAAACCCATCCTGGGTTTGTTCATGTTTTGAGTCTAATTAAAGCCGTGTCCCCCATGAACCTGAATTTGACTAAGTGAATCTGACATTCAAATAATGCTTACAAAATTACTGAAGAAGTACTAATCATAAATATGTCCTCAAGTTATCTGTCACTTCTCACTTAGGGTTCCCTAGACCTCTATGTAAATAAGTGGGTTAAAAGATTGACAACTGGATGTTTCCAATTTTTCATTAAGAAAATTATAAACCTGTAGGTTCAAGTTACTTTGTGGTGCCATTATAAATAGAACCCTGTTGCTTTTTGTCTAACTTTTGTTAGCTTCCTGGATGAGCAGGGAAAGACAAGTTGTTTTAGGCTGAGCAGTCTGTTCTCATCAAAACACTGTACAGTATTTCCATATTTACTTATGTATGTACAGCAGTGGAATGTAGCAGATATTTAGAGTATACAGAGTAGCTCTTGCCTACTACCTAAATGGTGTATTCAAACTTCCGAATGGAAGCTTAACATACTAATAAAGTATATCAGCCTAGCCCCTGAATAAAGATATAAATGCAGGCTTATTGATAAAACCAACAACCTTTTTAGACATGCTGGGTCAACAACTTTGAAAATGTGTCTTCTTTATATCAGTGGTGATGAGGCCAATGCTCACTGGTGATAGCCTGTAGCCCGTTACCACATTGATTAAAAGAAAACAAATCAGTATATGAGAATGTTTACTACAAATAGACCAACTAAGGACTAATAGATAATGACATCCAGTTTCAAAACCTATTATCTGAGCCTTTACAATGACAATCATTACATCCCACCAGTAATTTTAAATTCTCTCCCCACATTAAAATGATTTAATTCTTTTATTTATTTCTAAAAATGAATGCTTGGTCATTGCATCGTGAGTTTTGTTTACTCTACCTCTTTGACAGACCATGGAAAATAATGTTGTAATTAGAATTCTCCAGATATCCATTGGCAATCTGGAAATTAACCAGAAGATCTATCCTAAAGCATCTCCTATAGCTTTTGGCCTGAAGTTCATGTAAATCTACTCTCATGTAACTTCTTTTCTAAATTGCTAACCTACTTTATAAAGTTGGGTAGAGGTTTTCAGTGCTTTATACCACTTTTTCAACAGTGGAACAAAAGTATTGCTATAGCCGTACAATTTCATAAAATATATATGAGGTCTTCCTGGAAAAAGTCCATCCATTGTTAATATAACAAGAACGGTTTGTGAGGCATTGATGTAACTTAGCAGCCAAGGAGAATGGATTGGAATGCGCACGTGTGCACAATGATGACTTCACTGTACTAGTCAGTGGGGGCCCTTATCGCCATTGAGTGAGCATGTGTACTGTGTGGCTGTCGCATTCAAAATGACTGAGCAAGTAGATCAAAAAATCTACCTCAAATTTGGAACTATTTTAATGATTCAGAAGGCTTTTGGAGATGATGCAGAGTTTTTTGGTAAAACATCAAACCACACAGGTGACTCAGCCCCCCTACAGCCCAGATTTGAGGCCCTGCGACTTCTGGCTTTTCCCAAAACTAAAATCATGTTTGAAAGACCGTCGATGAGATTCACAAAAATACAATAAGGCAGCTGATGGCTATTCCAACAAAGGATTTTGCAGTGTTTTGAACAGTAGAAGAGACACTAGGAGAACTGTGTGAGGTCCCAAGTTGCATACTTTGAAGGGGACTGTGGCATCATTGTCCTTTGTGCAATGTTTCTTGTATCTTGTATCATCTTCTATGAGAGTATATATTCTTCATATTACATGGCTGGATATTTCTGGGACAGACCAGTATATACAGTATATATATATATATATGCATACAAACATGTGGGGGCCATACAAACTACTGAGTATGATTTGGAGTTGCTGCAATGAAATTTTGGCAAAATGGTCTAGCCTGCCGCATCATTTTTTCACTTCGATTTTCAGGGTGTCTTTGAATTCAGCCATCTGTAGGTTGATAATTTTCATTTCCATCAAACAATGAGTTTTATATATTTTTTTAAAATGTGCAATTCTAGCTACAGCATATAAAATAAAATCAAGATAATATATTTATCAGTTTAGTGTTGGATATTGGACAGGTTGACCACTGAAAAGTAGTATGCGTTTAGAACTGAAAATAAAAAATTAATGAAAATTGATATAAGGGGAAGAGAAACCAAATGGAGATACCTTTCAAACCTATTACAGAAAATGGCAGAAGAGGTACTATTTCTCATAATTACAGTGGCTTGTAAAAGTATTCAATCCCCTCGAAAGTCATCATAATTTTTTTGCATGACAAAAGATTTGTACATATATTTATCTATTTAGTATTTTAAAACTGAACTCTTATGCTGTAGCAATACATTTCTAAAGTCAAAATAAGCCATTTTCATTTTAACCGAAGAAGAAAAACTCTGTATAAAGACAATGTATTAAGTTACTTTCTTTAATACACAATTCAACAATTTTCAGAATATACTGAATGTATTCTATCATCACTAAAAACTTATTTGAATGATAGCATATGGAAAATATAAAAGTCCAGCTATGATTGAAGTGTGGTGGTATGAGACAAACTTTAAATGGAAATTAAAAAAACACATAAATCACTGAATTGAACAAAAGCAAACATGCACGCATATTCAAAAGTGGCCCTCATAACATTGTAGCTTTAGTAATTTTTGGTCTTCTCAAGCTTAAATAACTATACCAGACCTTCTTTAACTAGAAATAATAATTTCATTGAAGTCAGCATCAGAGGAGTAAAACCTCATGGTGAAGTATTTAATCATCCAGGCAGTTAATTATCACAAAATTTGCCATGTGCAATGTAAAATTAAAAATAAGCTTAAGCTTAAATTGCTTCCTAAAAGTACTAATTTTTTACTAATTTTTAATTTAGTTTAACCCATTTTTAGTTTTATATAATGCTTGTACATGTTCATAAAATAATAGACTTTACATTGAATACAGATCTGTCCAAATAAAATTCTAAATACTATTGTGCAAGAAACAAAACAAACAATATAGCTATGAGACAGAAGAGTTAACCGTGGTGCAGTCTATACTTGTATGTTTCAAGAACATGCAACAACAGTAACGTTTACTGAAAATTTTAAATCTTATTTTTTTTCATAGCATGTCAGCTTAAACAAATTGAAAAACTGAAAACCTGCATGTGAAAAAACCCTAAAGCAGTTAAAGTGAGGAAAATAAGAAAGTGCTAGCTGGCCAAGGTCTTCAGCCTCTCTAAGTGCCTCAATAATGTTTATACATCAAGGTAAACAGATATTGATAATGCTTATACAAGTAAGTTTAATGCATTTCATTTAACTTATTTTACAACTGCTAATGACAACTAACCTATAGTGCCCAGTGTACTGTTCTGCACTGTAGTATGTTAGGGGAGTAACACCAGTGAAATAGATCCCATACCTCAAAATAAACTGATCGAGAAGACATCTTTATTATAGATTTGACCCTGGACTCTCACAGGAGCTACTGACAGAAAAAAGGATGATGGCAAAATTAGAGGTCACTATGAGTAATGCTGCCTGTCCTCTCCTTGACATGTTTTCCTTGAGCACCGTTAGCCACAAGGCTTATCGTACCACAGTGCTAATAGGTGCTACTATAGCTCTTTTTGTCTATAGTTATAGCTTGAATAACTAGGCATACTGGGACAGGGATATTTCTTTATGAACACTATAAATTCAATTTACACTGGTTATATGGTATGTATAGTACTTGCATATCCATTTATAACTTTGTTTTTACTGTTTTAATGTATATCTGTCAGGATCAATTAAATACTGGGTACTGTATGTCTATCTCACCATCTTTAAAAATGTTCTCGATTCTACTTGTCTTTTTGAAGGTTTGCTGTAGTATGTCTTTAAAAGACACCCAGTTTTTCACTGCATTCGTGAAATAAAAATGTGGCAACTAGGTACCAAGGAAATGAGGAGAGTAGGCTCAAAATAATAATAACTAAGCTTTATCAGTAGGTTAAATTATACAAAAAGTATGACAGCAGGAGAAAAGTATGTCACATACAACATGTTAAAAATTACTACCTGTACTCTTCAACAGAAATCATTAAATAGAAAATAAAAATGTTATCTATTTTAGCACACTTTGGTTATGAACACCATTCCAAAGTGCTTTACAACTATACAATAATTGTTTATATATGTCTACAATTAGCATATGTTTACATAGTGAATCAATAATATGGATTAAAGTGGTTCAATACATTACCATCCAAAGGTGAGTTCTCTTCTTACTCAGGCTGCATAGGTGAAAACCAGAAATCCTAAAAACTAGCCATGAGTGACATGTATTGAGAGGTTAATAAGTACAAATTCATAGCTTGGTGACCATGACAACTCTGTCTTGAATAATATATTATTGAGATATTCTAATCACACCCACATTTTACTACTCTTTCAGTCATACTTTGTTCTTTATTGCATCCAGTGTACACCACTTGTCATAAGAGTGATGCACTATCAGTGTGAATTCTTCAAAATTTTCAGATGGTTTTTGCCATGGCAAGAAATTGTGAAAGAAACCTTTTGTTCTAAATAAAATATGAAATAAAAAAAAGTAATTTTAAATATGAAGATGGTTCACTTTGGGAAGAAAATCCCTTTTTGCCATGAGTGTCATCTGTCTGATGATAATCTTTATACATTTTGTAGCTTGAATGTTGTTTTGAGGGTTGACCCATCAGAGCTATGGAGATTTCAATTCAAAACAAGAAAGCTTAAAGTTTCACACACTTCACAAAAATATACATATTACATTTGGAAAAGTAAAAGTTCTTACAATCATTTTCAAAGGAGAGCTGGCAGAACACACTTTTGGATCAAGCTGTTACACCAAATGCCCCTTAAATACACCTTTGCAAAAGTTCATGCTGAGGCACTCTTGTGTAATTCATATGTAAGGAAAAAAGACAACGGAAGAAAGATTGTAAAAACGTTAAGTACTTACACTACTTGCTTACACCAGTGTGCAAAAAATTTTTAAAATTTTATTTACACAATTATTTATAGATTTAAGAGTATGGCAACAAAATTCCTTTGTCACATCCAGTTTTTGAAAGATGAAGATTTAAAATGAAACATTACTATTTCTTTTTAAAGAATTATTTTTAATATTAGTTATTTAGACTTGAAAAATTTATAAATTACTCATAATATATAATTGTATTAAATATAACTATTATTTTAAAAAGAAGTCTCTCGGTACTCCCTCTTATCACTAGAATATTTAAAACCTACAAAAAAAGCATAAACCCGGCCCACCTTAAATCCATTCACACCTCTCTGTCAGTGTCTTTTGTGTTGTAAATGTGTCGATAAGCACAAGCAGCCTACTATCCCATCCACCCACCACCTCAGAAACGGCAAACAGCTCTCCCAGCACCAAGTCTTGTTTATCTGGGATCGAGGCACCAGGAGCTGTATTGGGTAAATAATATATATTAATCTGGAACACATGCATTTCATGTATGTTTCGTGTCTACAGAGATCTATGTAAGTGTCGGATGACTGGAAATGTGAGAAATGTTGTGCACATACCTAAAAGACAAATTTTTATTAATGTTTTAAGTACTAACGACAAAATTTTAACATGAAGTGTATAATGTGTGAAGACAGAAGTCCAAAAATCAAATAAACATTTTCACAAAAGGTACAAATATAACAGAACAAGTGCGCTTTTATTCAAGACTATAATCAAAGAAAAAGAAATCAGGTTAGTCTACTTTGTTGTCATGACTGCTTTGGTAGTACAGCGGTAAGAACTGCTGACTCATAAACAACAGGTTGCGGGTTCAAGCCTTCTAGCGTACCAAATTAAATGTTTTGAGTAGTGAGCTGCTCTTATTGTTACTATAATACAATAAAAACATACATTTAATTTGAGTCTGTAACATCTGGTGTAATATATGGTACTTGTAAAGGCTAGTATTTTTTTTTTATTCAGTTTTATTCTCTCGGTCACATTCACGTTCCCCCTGATTGACACTGCTGTTTTCAAATAAAGACATGCTATAATAGAGGTGAACTCAGATGAGGATGAGAGTTCTACATCAGAGAAAGAGAACGGAAGCCCTCCCCGCAAGAAAGTTCCACTCACATATAAGAACAACACAGCTGCACCAGGCATAAAGGCGAAAGATGGCACTATTTGGATGTAGCAAGATGTCCAGTGTCATCCTGCCAGTCAGTCTACCCCAGTCCTTCAAAGAAAAAGCATGGCTTACAGAACTCAACTGAGAGAATAAAGCTGAATTAAAAAAACACTAACCTTTACAAGCAACATACATTTACACCAGCTCTTACAGAATCAAATCAAATGTATTTTTTTTTTATTTGTATAATAGTAACAATAAGAGCAGCTAATTTCTCAAAACATTTATTTTGTGACATGGCAAGGCTTGAACCCACAACCTCTTGATTATGAGTCAGCAGGTCTTACCGCCATACTACTAAAGCAGAAAAAATAATAAAGTACACTAATCCAATTTATTTTCCTTTGGTTATAGTCTTGAATAAACGCGCACTTGTTCTGTTATATTTGTACCTTTTGTGAAAGTTTTTATTTGATATTTGCACTTCAATCTTCACACATTATACACATCATGTCAAAATTTTGTCGTGAGTACTTAAAACATGAAAAAGCTTGTCTTTTAGGTATATGTTCAACATTTCTGTCATACTACACTTACATAGATCTTTGTAGACATGGAACACTCATGAAATGCATGTGTTCCATGTAACAATATATTATTTACCCTCTACAGCTCCCGGTACCTCACTCCCAGATAAACAAGGCTTGAGCTGGGAGTGCGTTTTGCCATTTCTGCAGTGGTGGTGGGCGGGGTGGTGGTGGTGGTGGGGGTTGTGTGGGATAGCATGCTGCTTGCGCTTATCAGCATATTTACAAAACAAAAGATGCTGAAGGATTTAAGGTGGGCTGGGTTTACAAGTTTTTTCATAGGCTTTGGTAATTCTGTTATAATCCACTGAAGGTGTATCACAGTGGAGTGACTGATAGAAGTCTGCTAACATTGCTGGACAATAAACTGTAATACTTTTCACCTTCTAAATATAAATTCCTAGTTATTTTAAAATAATAAAAAGAGAGAAAAAATGCTGATTGAGAATAATAAATGTCTATCAAATACTCAATTCTGGATTGTTTCTTCCAACAACTAACAATAAGAACAAGGAAGACTGCCATTTTTCAGCTCAATACACACTCTAAATAATATTCTGAGCTGAAAAAATACTTATGCCATGAAACAAACATAACTGCTTTTGCAAAATCAACAATTTTGGCAGATCTTAATTTATAAAACATAGTGATCTTTGTTTGCACAGGAGTATTTTGATGAAGATTGGTGTTAATTTATTACGATGGGAAAACACTTCTGAAGTATGGCATAAAAAGTATTTGTTTACCATTCGTTTTCTTAGCAACTGTCTGATAAATCTCATGAAAATTGTTTCAGATGTTATACAGTTCTTCAGAGTCTTGTACCATATAGTAAAAGCTCACAAAGCCTTCTTTCTTTACATACAGTTTTTTAGAATTGCTTTTGAGTTTTGACTTTTTTTTTTTTTTTTTATTTATTTATTAATTTTATTACAATCAATACATAGCAATCAAGTTTTACAAAAAAAATTATGCTAAGAACAGATGATCCCCACCCTTCAGTTAAAATTTAAGGCTTTTAAAAATACCTAAATCAACAAATGTGCTTTATAAATCATTTCAAAATATTACTGATTAGATTTGATCCTCTAACTGAGTATTTGATTTTTTTCAGTTTCCCACTGACTTAAAGAGGAGAGTTTGGGTTCTTCCAGTTTATCAGAATAAGTCTGCGTGCCAACAGTGTAGTGAATGCAATCAATTTGTTTGTCTTTCTCCACTTTAAGACCCTCTGGAAGAACCCCAAACACAGCTGTTAATGGGTTAGGAGGGATTGTGAGTCCAAGACTGTCTGAGAGTTCCAGAATAATGTTAATTTGGAGCAGGCCCAGAACATGTGACCTAGTGAGGCTGGGGCTTGGTTGCAGTTAGCAGGTTGGATCATGCCCTGGAAACATTTTGGAGAGTTTTAGTCGAGACAGATGTGCTCGATATATAATTTTGAGTTGTATAATTGTATGCTTTGCATATGGAGCTTGAGTGAATTCTCTGCATTGCTACTTTCCACTCTTTTCTGATATATTAATTGAGAGGTCATTTTCCCAGTGTCCTCTTGGATCTTTGAAAGGAAGGGATTGTAAAAGGATTTTATATATTGTAGAGATGGAGTCTAACTCCTTGAAATTGAGCAATAATTTTTCCAGCGTGGATGAGGGTGCAAGATGAGGAAAATCTGGAAGGTTCTGTTTAACAAAGTTCCTGATTTGAAGATAGTGAAAGAAATTTGTCTGGAATGTTAAATTTGGAACGTAATTGTTCATAGGATGCCAAGTTAATTCCAAATTTTTCCAGATATTAAAACTGCATATGTTTGTGAGGGTTGAAAGAGGTGGTTCTTTTGCAGGGTGCCACAGAAAGAAGCTTCTCCGTCTTAAAATGCTTTCTACATTGGTTCCAGATTCTAAGTGAGTGGAGCACAATTGGGTTATTAGTGTATTGCCGATAGCGTGTGTTTATTGGAGCACAAAGCAAGGAATACAAAGAAGTACTGCAGGATTTTACTTCTATTGCGGTCCATGCCTGTGTATGTTCTTCTATTTGTGTCCAGGTTCTTATCGACTGTATATTTGCCGCCCAGTAATAAAACTGGAAGTTAGGTAGAGCCAGCTCTTTTGATGCGTGGATGTTTAGAATTCCAAATAAATGAGGTTATTGTTGAATCTAATTGCTTAAAGAACGATTTATTAATGTATATTGGTATGTTTTGAAATAAAAAGGAGCTTAGGAAGAATATTCATCTTAACAGTGTTAATTCTTCCAGCTAGTGTGAGATGAAGGGTTGACCATCTATGCAAGTCTTGTTTAATTTTTTCCATACAGGCGAAAATTTTGTTGATAAAGAGCTTTATGTTTACTTGTGATGTTTCGAGGTATTTAAACTGTTCTTGATAAAAGGAAGTCTAATCTAATATTTACTTGAATTCACGAAAGAGTACACTTTTATTCAGATTAATTTACAATGCTGGCTAATTCTCACCACCTTTTAAGTTCCTTCCTTATTGTGGCAGGCTTCCATAGAATTCTCTTCTAAATATGAAAAATGCTGAGACCCACAGTTTTACTGGACATTTTTATATCTCAAAAGTAATGAATTGTAGTTAATGTTCTCTTTCCTCTTTTGCATAAAAAGAGGGTTGCCTTTCTAATATTAATGCCAAATTAAAAAAAAAAAAAACATAACTAAGACATTTTGGTCCAGGGGGCTGGAGATAGCTGTAATATTTTCCAAATATGCAGCAAGCACACTGGCACAGTTGTTATAAAGATGGACTCATATTTCCAGGAGGCTGTGTTGTGTAGCTGTAGCAATAGATCTGGAATATGGATAGAAGATAGGCATGCCGGTACAGGATGGTTGCAATTTGTTAAGTCCTTTCAGAAACCCTTCTCTACTCACTACTTACCACAGCTAGACTCCATTATGGGGCAATAATAAGTGCCTTTGTCTTTAAATTAGAAATAATGTGGACGTAAATGCAAAAATAGCTTGAGTCATTAACATCCTTATGAACAGGGCTGTCTTTTGCTATGAGTGTGACCTTTCCTTTGATACATTTTGTCTTCCTCTCCCCCTGACAGATCGACTGACCAATCCTGTTATCATGCCTGGAGGTTTTAATTAAAACAAGTTAACATACACTGACTGAACCATCAGCTTTCTTAATACTTACATATGTTAGCAAGTTAGGTCAAGTCAAGTTAGGGAGCATGCACTGGTACAGTGCATTGTCGCATGCCCCACATGACGAAACAACTCGGGATCCCGGTTGGCAACCCCCCAGGCAGATACGCGGCCCAGTCCCACCTCTCCGGAAATGACCCTCTATGTGCCGTAGCTAGGTGTTACGTGGGCGACCCCTTGGCCTGGTCCAGCCACTCGGGTCCCCAACAATGAGGATCTTATGAACTGGATCACCCTCTGGGAAACGCGCCACATGTCCATAGTGCCATAACTGATGCTCCCCCACAATGCAGGTAATGGGCCTAATTCGGGACTCCATGAGCAACCGCTCATTCGATACAAAGTCAAACCAACGGTACCCAAGGAATTTCCGGAAAGACACAGTACCAAAGGAGTCCAGTCTTCATCTCAGGATAGCATTCATGTCTCGCAACCATATAGCAAGACAGGAAGCACCAGGAATCTAAAAACTTGAACCTTCGTCCTTTTGCATAGAAATCAGGAGTGCCACACTCTCCTTTCCAGCGACCTCATGACCCCCCATGCTCTTCCAATCCGTCTACTGACTTCATAGGAAGAGTCACCAGAGATATGAATGTCACTGCCAAGGTAAGCAAACCTCTCGACAAGGTCAACACTCTGTCCGCAAACAGACACACTGCTGATGGCTGTGCCCAAGAGGTCATTAAAGGCCTGGATCTTGGTTTTTATCCAGGACACTTGCAAGCCAAGGCACTCAGACTCCTCGCTCAGTCTCTCGAGCACCCCATTCAGAGCCTCCATTGACTCTGAGAAGATCACAGCATCATCAGCAAAGTCAAGGTCCGTGAATCTTTCTTTACCAACAGATGCCCCACAGCTGCTGGACCCCACGACCATCCCCAATACCCAGTCCATACAAGCATTGAACAGCGTAGGAGCAACAACACAGTACTCACAGTACCAGTGTACAGGCCGCTCATGATATCCAGCAACCTTGACGGGATCCCACAAACCCTCAGTGTGTCCCACAGGGCATCTTAATCAACTAAGTTGAACACTTTACGAAAATTGACAAAGGCTGCAAAGAAACTCTGCCAATATTTGTGTTTGCACTCAATGAGAACCCTCAGTGCCAGGATTCGGTCTATGGTAGATTTCTTATGCGTAAAACCAGACTGTTCCGGTCGCTGGTAGGTGAGCAAGTGATCACAGATCCTTTTGAGGAGGACCCTAGCAAGGACCTTACCTTTCACCAAGAGCAGTGTTATCCCCCTGTAGTTACTGCAATCCAAGTGATCACCCTTCCCTTTACAGATAGGGGCGACAAGTCCCGTTTTCCAGTGAGTTGGAATGATGCCAGTCTCCCAAATGGAAACAAAGATTGCTTGCAATGCCAGGAGGACAGCCTTACCACCAGCCTGGAGAAGTTCACCCCGGATACGACAGATCCCTGCAGCCTTTCTTTCCCTCAGCTGGTTCATCACCTGTGCAATCTCAGTGAGATTGGGTGGTTCATATCTAATTCGAGGATCTGCCTTAAGAATCGTGGACCCAGAGATATCCAAAGTCCTCGCTGGAGTATCAGCTTTGAACAACTGCTCAAAGTAGCCACTGGGTCACAACTGTAGTGTCCTCCGTAAGGACCATTCCATCAGCTGCCCTGACTGCGACTCTCCAAGGAACAGATTCAGATGTATGTAGTGCTTCGATTTCTCTGTAAGCAGGACGTGGGTCGCTAGACCACAGATGGTGTGCCATTTGCTCAGATTCCTCTAGCAAACTCTTCTTTATCTGCCCTCAGAACCCTCACAGCCATCTTTCTCAGTTCCAGTACAGACCAGAGTTGCCATTGAGCCATGCACTGCAACTTCTCTTGATGATATCCATGGTGCCCTGCAAGATGAAACACCTCCTTCTGGGAACACCAGTATCACCAACACAACCCTCAGCAACCTTCACGGTCTTGTCACGGAAGGTCTCCCACATCACATTAGGATCAGCAGTCGCATCCAAATCTGCAAGTTCCTCAAACAAACTGCATGCAGACTCATTAGAAACAGCCTGGTCTTGGAATCTGGCCAAGTCCAGGCTCATTTTCCTAGTAGGTGGCAACCTATTGGACCTAAGATGGATCCTAAGATTAGCAACAACAAGTCTATGGTTAGAATTCACAAACTTGCCATTTCTGTCGACCCTGCAGTTTTGCAAGAGCCTCCATCGTTTGCCAGTGAGCATGTGATCAATCTCCTTCACCGCACCTCCAGTATTGGAGTACCAAGTCCAATGATGCAGCTTAGGGCGCTGGAACCAGGATCCAGCAATTCGTAGCCACTGACCTTTTGCAAAGTCAAGAAAAATGAAGCCAATTTCACCATGGTCACCAAACCTTTGAGGACCGAGACAATCATCATAGCCAGCCCTGTCAGTGCCAGTGGCTGCGTTGAAGTCACCCATGACCAGAGGAGCGTCACCTCATGGGCACCCATCAACCACCAAGCGAAGTTACGAATAAAATGTCTCCCTCGCCGAGACATCACTCACCGTGGTCAGAGCATACACAGAGACAACAGACAAAGCACCCAGAGAGTGCCATAATCTGAGTCTCATAATACACTTGTCGAAAGGAGTAACATCGGACACCATTGGAAGAAGCAAATCCATTACAGCAACAGCTACTCCCTGAGTATGACAGCCATCAGAGCAACCAGACCAATATAAGTTGTATCCACCTACAGAGATCTTGTCAGTTCCCGGTCTGCGCACCTCAAAGAGTGCCTCCACTGAAATGCGGAGTTTACGCAGCTCCTCCGACAGCAGAGGAAGATGATCATCTTGCTGAAGAGACTAGACGTTCCATGCGTCTACCCATACGGGCTGCCTCAAATTGGGACCCGAGTGCTGCCGTGCAGCAGGCAATGCCTCAGCACCACACCAGTTCTGATCCCCAACAGACCTGACCCCATTGGCCCTCCAACGGTTTCGACTCTTCCGGGGATGGGGTTCCTGAGGGATTTCCCCCATCCCCTTCATGATGCGAGCAACTTTCCTATGGGTGGCTGCAGCAGAGCTACTCCCATGGAAAGCAAAAAAGAGTCCTTTCTGTCATCTCAGAGCTGTGTGAAGTTTTTTTTATGGTGGCTGGAGTGCCAGTCCTGCCGCCAACCCCCATGATTTCCCTGATTTCGAGGACCGCTTGTAGGGCCGGATGCAGTTTGTCATACCCAGGACAAATGTTAACATGATAAATGTTTTTCTTTAACTGTATATGACTTTTTCATTAACTTTTCATGCGTTATTAACCATTGCTTTACAGACCTATGGTGAAGCAGTTAACGTCAGCCTTTCAAGAAATTAGGCTGACAAAAAATACAGCTAATTGTTAATGGAGACAACAGCAAAAGATGCAGTTAACAGGGTCCCTATAATGAGCTTCATTTTGATTTTCGAGAAAACTGAACCCATTTAACCCAAGGTTTTAATAATCACACAATTATTTGTTTGTTACAAAATAACAAATGTTATTGATTTTATTAACATTTCTCCTAAGTCAAATGTTAGTTTACTGAAATAAAAAACAACACATCATAATTAACATTAGTAACATTGTTAACATGGTTATTTTGAATAGTGGCTCAGCTTTCTATGTGCAGTGCAGAACTAACTTTTTTATGGTTTGTCTCTTAGTGACTCTCAGTCTTTGTTGTTCCATGTATTTCAGACTATGGGGTCAGATATCCGTGAATATAAATTGCCTGACCAATACTTCTTTGTTTATCAGCTCAAACTCCTATTGAAGAGTTCACTCCAACACCAGCATTTCCTGCCCTGCAGTACCTGGAATCTGTTGACGAAGGAGGTGTGGCCTGGAGAGCAGGGTTAAGAATGGGAGATTTCCTGATTGAGGTGAGTGCCTAGCAGTTTAAACTTATAGTAATTTTATATTTCATAGCTAAGTGAAGTGGACATCCTCCATCTATCCTGTCATTTATTTTTATTTCTTTGTTGAATATTTATAGCATGTAGTTTAGGTATTAAATCATATACTCTTCTACTTTACAGATGTATACATTTTGGCTCAGATCTTTCATAGATTGACTTGGTATCTTGGAATTTAATGTCTTTAGTGGTTATTTTTATCTTTAATTTTTCTTATGTTCCTTTTAATATGCAGTACATGAAATATGAATAGCATGTCCTCTTTATCATAGTTTCTGTCACATCATTAAAAAGGATATTTATACCCAGTAATATGTTTTGTAGCCAAGACAACGGTGAGTAAAGAGCAAAAGAAAGGAGTTATGTGTTTTTGTTGTTATGGTGTGGGCCTTCACTAGCAGAAGTGAAAGTGACCTATATAGTTTTTAAATATCAATGTGTATGGAGAGGCTTTGTATATTAATCTGGATTGAAAATGTTTTTTTCGGTTTTGTATTTTGTCATTTATGCTTATGCCAGGATCTTCATAGCCATGTATATATTTCTTTATGGCTGAGATTGTTAAGCTTTTTGATCTGAGAGCCCAAATAAGAAAATTGGTATCTACCGGGACACGAGAGCATGGTTTTTACATTATGATAGCACAGCCATACTGTACATAGATAAATAACAATGGGCATAAAATAAAAAAGTAAGAGGTTTTGTTTCAAGTATATATCTGATGCGAAATATTACAGAAAAAGGAAAGTGAAAAACAAATGTTTAATCAACAAAACAATAATTGTAATTCAATCTATTCTTGTGTTATATCACTGCCAGTAAAAAAACTTAGTGTAAGCTTTAGTAACCCATGACAGAAAGGACATTCTTCTTTATAAAGTGTACACTGCAAGGATATTATGATTTTTGAAAGGATATTATGAACAGTCACTTAACTTAGTCACCTGAGTCATGGTACTAGAAAGTGTTTACATGTTGTTTGTCTCTATAATCAGAAATATGGGCTGTATTTATTAAATAAGAAATTAGGTAGTCAAAAATGAATACATCAATCAATGCTCTTCATTTTCCTTGTCATAAAAAACATTTTTTTAAACATGTTTTTCAAATAAACTCTGCCATTAACAATGCATTCTTCTAAATACATTTGTAAATTGCTCAGCATATTCTGGTTTTCATTTAACAACTGTAAATTGAGTATAAAATTTAGTGATGTAGATAAATTATTACATACTATTCTGTATTTTATATTGTGATAGGATAAATCTTGATGAAGAATTTATTTTATAATTATTTTATTTATTTTTACAAATTTAGAGCACAACACTGCCACTGCACTATACACACCCTCACTTATCTCCCCACAACACACTAAAAATCTAACTCCACTGTCCTTTCATGTCACCAGCTTGTTTGTGTCATTCCTGCCTCCCTCCTTCTTTCTTAAATGGATCTTTGCTGTCAGAGATCTCAGTTTGATTGCTTCACAGGTTGTGAGAGGAATGATGATGTCATGGGTAACATTTATTTTGTTTTTGTAGCTTAGAAATAAAAGCTACTGTATTTGTGATGCATAAGTAGTGTTGTTTATAGGCAATGGTTCAGATCTCATACTACCGAAATAAATAGTATGTTAAACAGATCTTGGTATAGCTCTAGCCACAGAATTCACGCTTTGATGATCTTGGCTAATTGTATTACACAATCTTGTGGCAACCCATCACAAACATGACTCATTGTTTAAGAAACACAGTTGTAGAGGTTCAGCACATTTTAAAATATGACCTTGTGTCCAGTTTTTTGATAACGGTGGTGACAACACAAAAAATTAAATACTGTAAAAGCATAATTATTTTCCTAGATTAATACAGAGTGCTGAGATGATCTCATTCACACATCATCTATTAAAAATAAAAAATAAAATCATACATTTAACCATTGGTGACATGCATTTCTGGGTAAATATATCTGGTTGAATAAGAATAGCTTCTGCTTTATTAATTATTAAAAACTGCTATCTAAACTACTGTATTTTGTGATTTTACTTAAAACATAACATGCATAGTTACAATATCTACCCAAAAATTCTTCAACACAATTTTTTCAATGATAGTAATTCTTATGTATTTGTTAAAACATGGAGTATAACTAGATGCATTTGCCACACTCCTCATTTTGCCTTATTTTAAGCAGCCTTGCACCACCAAGAAATAACAGCATTTATCTCCTTCATGAAACGATACTGGTATGCCTGCTGTTGTTGGTGATTGTGAGTGTTTGCTACTGGCTCCTTCTCTACTACAATCATTTCAATAATAGCTCATTGTTTAATGCATGGCACTACACCATGACATTTTGTGACAAAATTTCAGATGCACTAGAAAACTGATTTTCTATGGGAATCTTTTAGCATGTAATGCATTTCAAATTAACCACAAAGAAAGTTTCAGGCATTTCCTGTTAATTTACAGAAAGTGTTGCCCATTTTCTGAGCAGCCCTTGGAAGTCTCTACAAGTCTTTCTCAAATGAACTGTTAATGTCTGAATAGACTCTTAACACCCCATGCCTATGAATAATAATATAAATACTGTCACACTTGGGTCACAGAATTGCACAGAAAACTCAGGATATTGTAGAGACAGGACCTTTATTCAAACACTTCAAACAAACAAGTCTCTTTCAGAAGTAAAAACGAGCTCAGTATGCAGTTAGCTCTCAATTAAAGAATAGACATCAAGGGGAGCACAACGGGAGCGGGACCCCCGACATTAGCAGAGGATGACCGGAGAAGGAGAGAGAGAAAACAAAGCAATCAGCCAAAAACTGACTGACAGGTGCTATTCAGGCTTTTAAGTATGCAGAGTACCGTGCAGAAAACATATTGCGCGGTACAGCAGCCACAAGTAAGCCCAGCAAGTAAATGAGCAATGTGAAGGTAGTTTGTCAGCATGTTTAGGAGGGGTTTTTTGAGAAGAGTCTGTCTTTTAGGGGTGCGTTCAACCCCCCTGCTCACAATACACACAGTATATTCTTAATACATAAACTATATTCAGGAGAGCAAAGATTATCCTAGCAGACACTCTGCATAATTTTCATTTTACATATTTTATCATTTGTAGCTTTTTGAAATTGATCAAAGTATTCAAAAACAAAGAGCATTTGCATTTCAACATTAATTTATCTTCCAAAACAAAAAGTTATGTATTTAAAAAAAGATTTAAATAGAACAGTGCATTTACAGTAAGTTCTGCTCACTATATTCACACTGTGAATGTAAGGAAAATGTATACATTATAAAACCTCTCCATTGATTTCAGTTAGTGGAAAAGTTATGCTTTTAGAGCATACTCTCTTTTTTCAAAATGAGATCTGAATGCAATATTGCAAGCACTGGATTTACCACAGCACAGATTTCATCTCTCAAAATATACCCAAATTGTTCCCATAAAAACACATTCACATTCACAGTCAACACAAACATTTTAAGAGTAGAAGCAAAATATTCCATGCACACATGTCCATATGCTGGACCTTCTTTTGTTTTGTGAGGTTTTATAGCCTGTTCTAGAAGCTTAGGTTAAATGCAGGAACCAACTGTGGTCAAGGCACTCTGAGCACTGGAGACTAAGCAAACCTTGCGTAGACTATGCCAAAATCAGAATTCAGAGAATACTGCAGATATGAGGAAGTACCACAAACCATCACCAGATAAGAAATATTTATTTTTTAGGTGTGTTCACATAAAATGTAAAGGCACTTGCTGTTATCATCAGATCTGTTTGTTTGTCTGATTGAAACAATTTGGGTCCCAGTGGACTAATTTCTTTTTAAATGTGGTAAAATTATTCAGGAAGTAAATTTGATAGAGAAGTTAAACGTTTGTAATGATATCTTGAATAGACTACATTGCACAATTTTTTTTAATAAAAAATAATTTAAAAATGAATTTATTTCTGTCACATAACCTGTATGTCAGATATCCAATAGTATGCTCAGTACTTTCTGAAATATTTTTAAATAAACCACTTCCAAAAAAATCCTCCTTTGAATAGCTGGGAAGCAGACGTCTGCATTGAATAACTGCTTTTCCATTTTTTTCATGGCTATTTTGATATTTTTTTCCTGGTTGTTCAGTGTTGGTCCCCATAGAAACTTTGCTATCTGTGTCCTCCATGAAAACATGATCATTTTTTTCAGGGTTCTTTATCTAATCTAATCTAATCTAATCTAATCACTACACATAACACATTTGGGTGGAGTATTTCTTTACCTACATGATAGTGAAATACCAAAACCATAGATGCATGTACTTGGCTAAAGCAATATAATTAAAATATACTATCACTAAATATGACTCCTTGTTACAAAAATATTTAATAAACAAAAATGACAGACAGACAGACAGCAGACAGGAGTAAGAGACAACTAACATTAGACTTTTACACATTTTCATAATAATATAATTCATATGAAACATACATGAACAGTACAGGGGCATCTCAATAAATTAGAATATCACTGAAAAGTTAAGTTATTTTAGTAATTCATTTCAAAAAATGAAACTCATATATTATATAGATTCATTACACACAGTGTTTCAAGCAATTCTTTCTTGTCATTTTGCTGATTATGGCCTACAGGTAATGAAAATCCAAAATTCAGTATCTCAGAAAAATAGAATATTACATAAGACCAATCAAAAAAAATATTTTTAATATAGAAATGTTAGCCTACTGAAAAGTATGTCCATGTACGCACTCAATACTTGGTTGGGGTTCCTTTTTCATGAATTACTGCATCAATGCGGCATGGCATTTAGGCGATCAGCCTGTGACACTACTGAGGTGTTATGGAAGCCCAGGGTGCTTTGATAGCGGTCTTCACCTTGTCTGCCTTGTTGGGTCTGGTGTCTGTCATATTCTTCTTGATAATATGGGGTTTAGGTCAGGCGAGTTTGCTGGCTAATCAAGCACAGTAATACCATGGTCATTAAATTAGGTATTGGCACTTCTGGCAGTGTGGGCAGGTGCCAAGTCCTGCTGGAAAATGAAATCAGCATCTCCATAAAGCTTGTCAGCAGAGGGAAGCATGAAGTGCTCTAAAATTTCCTAGTAGATGGCTGCTATGACTTTGGACTTGATAAAACACAGTGGACCAACACCAGCAGATGTTGACATGGCTCCCCAAATCATCACTGACTATGGAAACTTCACACAACCTCAAGCAACTTGCATTCTGTGCCTCTCCACTCTTCCTCCAGACTCTGGGACCTTGATTCCTAATGAAATCCAAAATTTACTTTCATCTGAGAAGAGGACTTTGGACCACTGAGTAACAGTCCAGTCCGTTTTCTCCTTAGCCCAGGTAAGACGCTTCTGACATTGTCTCTGGTTCAGGAGTGGCTTGACACAAGGAATGCGACGAACCAGACAGCCCATGTCCCAAATATATCTGTGTGTGGTGGCTCTTGAAACACTGGCTCCAGCCAAAGTCCACTCCTTGTGAATCTCCCCCAAATTCATGAATGGGCTGTGCTTCACAACACTGTCAAGGCTGCGGTTTACCTTGTTGCTTGTGCACCTTTTTCTCCAACACTTTTTCCTTCCACTCAACTTTCCATTAATATGCTTGGATGCAACACTCTGTGAACAGTCAGCTTCTTTAACAATGATCTTTGGTGGCTTACCCTCCTTATGTGGCCTACTGAACCAGACTGAGGGACCATTTAAAGGCTCAGGACACCTTTGCTGGTGTTTTGGGTTAATTAGTGAGTCCAGTGGAGTAGAGTGTGACACCAGGGGCCTCATGTATTAACAGTGTGTATGCACAAAACTGTTACGTACAAACATTTCCATGCTCAAATTGCAATGCATAAAACCTAAACTTGGCATAAAGCCACGCACATTTCCATGGCAGCTCATACCCTGGCATACGCAAGTTCTGTGCTCGGTTTTGCAGACTGGCAGCACACAGCGTCAAAGCAGTGTTACTGTTCCAGTGTGGTTTCCCTTTCTTTTTTAGATCCATATCCCTGACTCGGCTCTATAAATACACTGAAATTAACTGCATATTGTTTATTGGTTTGATGCATCTGCTTGTAATTAACCTGTAACAATATAATGGTCCACAGAATGGTCAAACTATTCTAAATACAGTAGCTGCTTTAGCATTATTACTCTCACTGCACCTTCTTCTTCTTTCATCTGCTCCGGTTTGGGATTGCCACAGCAGATCATCTTTTTCCATATTACTCTCACTGCACCACTTGGAGTATTTACAGTATATCACTGTATCTGAGTGGGGAATCACTGCTCTACACCAGCTGATCGGAAAAAGAATTATCGGTATACAGCATCAAGCACACGCTGCCTCTATTGATGTCTATATATGTCTATTGAACTGCTCTCATACGGCAAACGCTTTAGAGCCTTTCCTGGCGGTTCAGAAACAGTTTCATCCCAAGAACTATAAACGCACTGTATCAGTCCATCAAGTGCTCCTTGTAGAACTGTTTGTACTTATAAGTACAATTACCTCATTCTAAACTTGCAATACAGTTATAATATTGCACAACCTGAGCTACTTTATAAAGCGTGTTTTTACATATGATGACGATATCATTTTTAAGATGAAATGCAGCAAAATAAAACCTTAACTTAATTTAAATAATCTATATTGTTAATAAATAAGAACATGGTTTCATAGTGCTAGCGAGGAGCTGGCGCTCCGTTCACGGATTGTTCCTGCCTCGCGCTGTATTCTTGCTGGGATTGGCACAGCATTGGATGGATAGAATAAGTCTAACATGTACTACGAAGGTATTTCAATGTTCCTTAAAAGTTCTGAAGAATCGGCCTTCTAAGCTTCCAGATAGCTTAACGTCTATTACAAAGCTGATTGTGTGGCAATTGGGTATTTGGAGAAAGAAAAGTAAGGACAGGAATTGGGGGTTAGTATGTTTGAAAGAGACAGTACTGCTGCAATAAATTATTTCATCAAAGGTAGCACATGGCGCAGCAAGCATCTTGCATGAGGCAGGAACAATCACTGTGCCACTGTGTTCCCATGTTTTAACTCTTATCATCATGAAAATGATATCAAGTATACATCTCAGTATTTTAATTACTCAGGGAGCTGTAATATCACGAATGTAATGGATTCTGTGTCCTTTTGGAGGAACAGAAAGCCCATTTAAGAAGTACATAGTGATTCACACACATAGAGCACATAGAAGATCAAATACAAAGCAAAGCATTTAACCTGCTACTTTAGTTATGATGGGATTTTGAAAAACTAGTAAATTAAACGATTTTAAGATGAAGTGCTTTTTTCCCACTGTGTGCCTATTTTTTTTTCTCCGTACCGTAATAAGCTTTCATATGACACTCAGACAGTGGGCTACGACTTGCCTTTTCACGGCGACTTTGATATCTGACAACTTTTTTATTTCGGGCACTGTGCAACTCCGACACTCTATCACTCGATCAACTTCCTTTTGTTGTTTATACCACTGTTTAAACCAACAAATAGTATGTTTTTCCTTTCCTCCATTTGGTATTCGCTGAAATTCTTCTATTTCCCCCCGTGCTTTTGCCATTGCCTTTTCACAGAACACTGAGCTTAAGGGCTATTTATATTGATTTGCATATTCAAATAGATGTACTTCTTGGAGAAGACGGGGCGGGACAGCAGGCGCGTGCATGTGCGTTACTTTTCATGCTGACCGGAATTTATGTAGCAGAAGAACGTGGAAGTTAGCGTTTGCACAGATTTATGCACCTGGATTTTTTTGTACATAAGCACATTTCCGCTTTTGTCTGTACGCCATGTTAGAGTGTGAATTCTACGCACGGCGTTATGCATGAGGCCCCAGGAGTCTACAATATTGAACTTTTTCACAATATTCTAATTTTCTGTGATATTGAATGTTGGGTTTTCATTAGCTATAAGCCATAATCAGCAAAATGAAAAAATAAGCACATGAAATATATCACTCTGTGTGTAATAAATCTATATAATGTATGAGTTTCAATTTTTGAATTGAATTACTGAAATAAATTTACTTTTTGATGATATTCTAATTTATTGAGATGCACCTGTATGTGATTGTTAAGCTACATTTTCAGCCTTATTTAATATAATACTGGTAACATGTTTGCTAGGATGAATAGAATGCTCTAATGAATAAATCTTTTAAGTGGCAGAAATTTTTAAACTCTCTTTCTCCAGGAGTTTGCAGAAGACATCAAATGTCAGGGACATTTAACAGAGTGAATGAAAAGAATGAAAAGTGGAAAGGCAATTGGACTAGATAAAATACCAGCAGAAGTGTTTAAGAGTTCAGGAGAAGTGGGAGTAGATGTGTTGTTGGATCTAATGCAGAAGTATGAATAGAACAGAAAACCAGAGGAGTGAATAAAGTGTGATTGTACCCATTTATAAGGAGAAGTGGGATATTCAGGATTGTGGAAACTATACAGGGTTAAAGCTGATGTCTGACATTATGAGAATTTGGAAAGGGGTTTTATAGAGAAGGCTTAAGGAAGAGACCACCATAGGGGAGGAGAAGTTTAGTTGTATGCAGTTAGAGCAAGTATGCACCAGGGATATTCTTTAAGTCCTTACCTTACTTTGTTCTGTTTATGGATGTGCTAGGTCATGGGATAAAAGACCAATCCCTCTGGTGCATGCTTTTTGCACATGACTTTGTGTTATGTAGCACCAGAAATGAGGAATTGAGGGGAAGTTGGACGAATGGAGAAAGGATTTAGAAGATAGAGGGTTGAAGAGAAAGAAGGCATAAAATATGATATTTAAGGATGATCAGGATTCAGAAGTTAGCCTGGAGGGAGACCTATTAGAAAGAGTGAATAGTTAAATATCTACAGTAGGATTAGTGGCAGCCCAGGATGAAAGACTAGATGTACCTGTAGATGTAACCCACATAGTGCAATGTGGATGTAATAATTGGAAGAAGAGTATTGTGTGATCGAGGTATTAAAGTGGAGGTTAAAGGTAAGGTATTTAAGACAAGGGCAGTAAAAGGAGCACAGAAGAAGATGTTATTTGTGGTAGAAATGAGAATGTTGAGATGGATGTGTGGAGTTACAAAAAAGGACAGAATAAGAAATGAGACAATCAAAAGTGCACCAAAAGTGAGATATTCAAGAAACTACCAGAATCCTGATTGAAGTGGTTTGGACATGTGATGAGGAGAGACAATGAATATGTGGGCAAAAGAGTGTTGGGAATAGAAGTTCATGGGAAGAGAAAATGAGGGAGACCAAAGCGGAGGTGGATGGATAAAGTAAAAGAACATCTAAAGGAAAAGAATTTGATTGGCAAAGAGATATAGGACTGAGCTGTTTGGTGAAGCCTGATCAAGCGAATTGGCCCCACATAGATGCACAAAACGTTGCAGAAGAAGAATAAGAAGAATGCATAGAAACAACTTCTGATATTTCTATGTGTTATGAGGGAAGTAATAATACATTATAATAATATATTTTATTTATATAGCGCCTTTCCCATGCTCAAGGCACTTCACAGAATTTAAGAAAGAACGTCAGGGTAAACAGTGTATAGCATTGTACAAACCAGATAAATAAATAAAGAAGATTAAGACAGTAAATTCAGAGAAAAAGCCTAACAGACAACATAATTGATGGTATAGCACACACACATACAGGTTACATGAGCGTCTTGACATAAAGGTAAACTGAGAGAAGGGTAGTAAAATCAAGTAGAGCTAAAAGCCTCCCTGAACAGATGAGTTTTGAGTTGTTTTATAAAAGAATTCATGGAGTCAGCTGACCTGATTAATTTTGGTAGGTCATTCCAGAGTCTGGGTGCCATACAGCTGAAGGCCCTGTCACCAATGGAGTGTAGATTAGTGTGGGGCACAACAAGTTTGCCAGAATCAGAGAACCTTAGTGGGTGGGCAGGCACATAGTGATGGAGAAGGTCACTGATGTAGTTTGTCGCAAGGTCGTTTCAGGCTTTGTAGGTCATTAGTAGGATTTTATTGTCGATTCTGTAAGACAAAGGGAGCCAGTGAAGGCGGAGCAGGATGGATGTTACGTGCTTACTGCTGCTGGTTCGAGTAAGAACTCTTGCAGCCGAGTTTTGAATAAGCTGGAGCTGTAATATATGATTAGAAGGGGCAGCTGCCAGTAGGGAATTACAATAATTGATGCTGGATGTGAATAAAGCATGGGCAGGTTTCTCAGCATTAGAAAAGAAGAGGAAGGAGCAAACACGGGATATGTTACAGTGATGAAAGTAAGAAAGTCTCTTAATGTGATTTATGTGGGCGGAATAAGAAAGGGAGGAATCAAAAATAACATCAACATTTTTTGCAGTAGAGGCAGGTCTGACGAGATCACCGCCAAGATGGACTGGGAAAGAGCCCATTTTATTAAGTTGCACTTTAGTCCCAATTTGCAGGAGTTCGATTTTGTTGCAATTTAATTTTAAAGAGTTCTGCTCCATCCAGGTATTCATTTCACTGAGTCAGGTTGTGAGCTGAGAGAGCTCTGATGAAGTTCCACTTTTAACATTGAAATAGAGACGAGTATTGTCTGCATAAAAATGATAACCCAGTCCAAAGCTACAAATAATATGGCCAAGGGGAAGCATATAAATACAGAAGAGAAGAGGGCCAAGGACAGAGCCCTGAGGAACTCCTTGTGTGACTGGCGCTGAGCTGGATCTGCTGTTGCCAAGACTAACAAACTCTTGCTTATCAGTCATATAGGAGTTGAACCACTGGAGGGCAGTGCCAGAGATACCCAGCATATTCTCCATTCTGGACAGTAGAATGTCATGTCTGACAGTGTCAAATGCTGCACTGAGGTCTAATAGAATTAATATTCTGACTTGTCACGAGTCTGCTACCATAAGCAAATCATTGGATACCTGCAGCAGAACAGTTTCACAGCTGAGCTGCGCCCTGAAACCAGACTCGAAAGGGTTCCATCAAATTATTAGAGGTTAAGTAATTGGTGAGTTAGGAGGCAACAACACGCTCAAAAACATTTGACTGAAAAGGTAAGTGGGAAATAGGCCGAAAATTGTTAAGATTGTCAGCATCCATACCAGACTTTTTTAACACTGGGGTTACAGAAGCAATTTTAAAAGTGAGTGGCACAGAGCCTGTGTCAAGGGATGAGTTTATTATTGTTGTAACAGTCGGGATTATGGCATGAAAGCAGGATTTAAGTAGTGTGCTGGGGATGGGGTCCAGTACACAAGTAGTCAGCCTCATCTTGCAAAGCAGGTTATTAACAAATGCAGATGTGATTGGTGAGAACTTAGAGAAGGAGCTGGATGGAGTGGGAAGATGGGGAGAGATATAAACAGATGATGTATTTATGTTAGTCGAGTTATTTAGATTATTTTTTTTTTTTTTTTTCTCCAGCTTTTGGAGTTTTTTTTGTTTTTTCTGTCCACCCTGGCCATCGGACCTTACTCTTATTCTATGTTAATATAAACAGATGATGAATTTATGTTAGTTGAATTATTTAGATCTTTAATTTTGTTACGGAAAAAGTGGAGGAATTCCTCACAGACTTCAGTAGAAGTGGTAGTTGGGCCAGATACGGGTTTGATTAGTTTATTAACTACAGAAAACAAAACCCTTGGGTTATCGTGGCCACTTTCTATTATTCTGCCATAATGGATGTTCTTGGCAGCAATTAGTGCTTCTCTGTAAGCTCTTTGGTGGTCAGTGAAAGTTTGAATGTGCATGGTGAGGCCAGTCTTACATGACATTCTCTCAAGGCGTCGTCCTGCTGCTTTCATAGATCACAATTCTGAATTATACCAAGGACCTGAACGCTTAAAGGAAACCGCCTTATGTTTTAAAGGAGCTGTTTTATCTAATGCTGAATGAAGGGCTGAGTTATAGTGGTCAACAAGACTATCTAGTGTTGACAGAATAGGTGCAGACAGTAAAAGATCAGAAATGGATCCAGAAAGGATAGCGAGACAGATATTTTTAAGGTTTCTGTAAGAAATTTGTCGTTTACAGGTAAGAGGAGGGAGTGATAATGAGACAGTGAAAAGTACTGCTTTATGGTCAGAGAGTCCTAAATCAGTGCTGTAAATTTTGTCAACAGATAGTCCAGATGTACAGATCAGATCCAATATATGACCACCAGAGTGGGTGGGAAAATCAACATGTTGTGTCAAGTCAAAACAGTCCAATAAGGATAGGAAATCATTTCTCAGTTTAGATGTAGTAATGTCAATATAGATGTTGAAATCACCACGAAGGATAATTCTCTGGGAGTAAGCTTAAGTGGGTTAAAAGTTCAATCAGATCAGATAAGAAGGATGCATTGTATTTTGGAGGACAATAAAGAACAATGAGTGAGACGAGACCTGATTCCATTATTAGTTTAAGAGCCAGGCACTCAAAAGACAATGGGCAATCAATTGGGATTCTTTTGATCTACTCTGAAATCTGATCTAATCTGATTCTTTTGATCTACTCTGAAATCTGGAATCTACTCTGACAATTACTGCAAGTTCACCACCTTGTCTTGAACTGCGAGGCTGTGTGTGGAAAGTGAATCCAGCAGGTGTTGCCTCCATGAGAGATGTAAATTCATTTGGTTTTTGCCAAGTCTCCGTTAAACACAGTATATCAAGTTTGGTGTCAGTGATGAATTCTGACAGCACCAATGCTTTGCCATTAAGAGATCTCGAATTAAACAATGCAATATTAGTTATTGAGGCTTCATTTTGCACAGAGCCGTGATCAGAGTTTATTTTCATATAATGTAAATTTGGCACACGGACATTTCTATTTCCAGGGCCATGAGTAAGATGGCGTATTCCTGAGCAAATGCCGCCTGTGGTCTTTTCATTCGCAGCCCGCCAGTGGCGGTGACCTGACCTGCGATGTACATAATTCAGGCACCGCATAATACCGGTGTCTTTTAGGATGTTCCAGTCAGACCATTTGCTCTGGACAAACTGTTTAATATGAAGGAGTTTGTCATGAGAGTATTTTAGCATGATACTGAGCAATACTTATCTGATAGCATAGGAGAAGCAGCACAGCACAGCGAAGCCGGTAGGACAGGCGGGTGCGGTAGCATAGATGAGCGGCAAAGGCAAAGCAGCAGAAAGCAGGAGAAAGTAACAGGATATGGAGGTTCCAACATAGAGCCATAAACAGTAACGCTGGGTATTACAGGCGTGATCACCCCGGAGCCACAAGCCAGGTGGGTATGAACATCAGATCAGTTCTTAGTCGTAGACTACAGTAAAATGAATCGGGAGCAGACCAGCATAGAAAATATAATCAAGCAGACAGATCATCCCACAGTCCTAGATCGCCAGGTACAAAGAAATGTTCGTAGGTCTTGTTCCGTGATCCACAGATTCAGTTGTTCCGAGTCAAAGTAGAGTCCATAAAACCTGTAAAAATTAAACCAAATCCATAAAATTCGAGTCAGCATCATCCACGAGCTATACATACAATAAAGGAAATAAAACAAGAGTAAAAAAGTGTAGGATTAAGGCAAATTTTGCGAAAACTGTTGTTAACAGGGTGGAGCAGCAACAGCATGCATGCACCTGCGGGATGCAGGTGAAAATGTAGGAACACAAAAAGAAACATAAATCAAGACAAGTAAATCTCTCATCATTATTTTCATTTTTTCATTTTGTTTATTGATCAAGTGCTAAGTTGATTCTTTCATTTGTTTGAGTCAAATTACAAATGCTTTGTTATGCGCGTTATTATCTCTTAAAGCACAGTTGTCCTTATGTTATGCACCACGTTGACACGCAATATATGGTGGCCACAAAATAGCATCACCTCTGATTTTAAAGGAAAATGCAGTGGGCAGTAAACAGGAATTAAGACAAAATGGTGATATGATTATATCTTTGGAATGACAGCTTCAGAACAACAATAAAAATCAATACGAAAAGAAAAGAAAGATTAATAACATATCAACAAAACAAAAACATCAAAAAAGTAAAAGGTGTTTGTACTGAGAGCTGGACTTTACAGCATTTAAAATGTAATTGAATCTGGAAAGTACAATTGTAAAATTCATGCACTGGAGAAAATAATTTAAAATGCTAGTTAAGGCTATTTCTGACTAAGATGGTGGCACACTGAAATGTTTTGCAAAGATTGCATTTGTAATATAAGACTGGAGTTATAAAATTACAATATATCCTAAAGCATTAGTAAGAAATTGTACATTTTAGTTAAGTAACTTAAGAACATTCAACTTGAAATTTAGTTCCTTTGCTTTAAAGGAATCATGAACAATGCTAGTCAGTGAACAGATGTTAATAAATTATTAGAGTTTGCATGACTACTGTGAGTTTTTAATTAACTATTTGGAATTGGGTCAAAAAGAATTGATGAAATTTATTAGATAGATAGATAGATAGATAGATAGATAGATAGATAGATAGATAGATAGATAGATAGATAGATAGATAGATACTTTATTAATCCCAAGGGGAAATTCATTAGAAACATTCTTCAAATTTCTAATTCTGTTACTAAGCTTTTGAAGTGTTTTTTTGCAGATTGTGACTTGGTTTTGAGTTTGTAGCACTATATCTGGAAGATAATGGTTAGTCTGCAATCTTATAATATCCAATTTATTATTAGGTAAATCCATAAAGTCATTGCTAGTAATACAAGGTTAAAATGTTGCAGAAATTTAAATTTGTAATTTTCTGGTTGGCAAAATACATGTCCTTTAAGAATAATTGTATGATATAATGCCTTTTTCATATATGAGTTGTAGTCAGGTATAAAATAAGTTGTTGTTAGCACAGTGAAGTAACAAATTCAAATTAGCTCCTTTATTGCACTTGGTTACTTTTACTACTTTTTGAATTATATTTAAATGTGAATACTGTACTTGAAGGAACAAAATGTTTTAATATCATCTTAAAAGATCAATAAAGCAAAATGTTTATGGTCATGAAGACCAACTCTTGGGAAGATTTTCAAATGTGTGCCACTAGAACTAATATTTAGTCATCCCAAGTACACTAATGCTGTAGTCTATAAAACAGGTCACATCTGGAAGTTTCAGGAAGTACTGGATTTTAGTCATTTGCAATTAAATGAACAGTTATTTTCACAGCTGATGCTGCTTTCAGATACTGTCTTTGCAGTATCCTACTAAACAGAACAGGACCTGCATGATGGAGTGAGTTGTACTTGTGCATTCATGTTCTATGGTTCATTTTAGGCATTTTGTCATATGTGTTGCTCACATGTCTTCTCCCATTATCCTGAACCTCACAACTCCAAAAAAGAAAGTGAAATAGCTTGAAAATTCCAAGGAATATCAAAAGGCCATTCCTTTCAATGTGAAACTTATAAAATGTAGGTAAACCTCGCTATTAAACTGTATTTAATGAAGGGAAATAAATGTGTTGTTAGGTTTGTTTTGATGACAAACCTTATTCTTAAACTAATAATGTCAATTTTAATAAAGTCTGGTGTTATTTAAACCAGAATAGGTGTCATTTGTGGTGTCACGGATTGTTTTCAAATGTTTTATATTTAAATTGAAAGTAGATAGGTGTTTCTTCTTCTTTTTTCGGCTGCTCCCATTAGGGGTTGATACAGCGGATCATCTTCTTCTTTATCTTTCTGTCCTCTGCATCTTGTTCTGTTATACCCATCACCTCTTAGGCCTTCCTCTTTTCCTCTTATCAGCTTAGCAGCTCTATCCTTAACATCCTTTTCCCAATATATTCAGCATCTTTCCTCTGCACATGACCAAACCAACTCAATCATGCCTTTCTGATTTTGTCTCCCAACCGTCCAACTTGAGCAGACCCTCTAATGTACTCATTTCTAATCCTGTCCATCCTTGTCACACCCAGTGCAAATCTTAGCATCTTTAACTCTGCTACCTCCAGCTCGGTCTCCTGCTTTCTGGTCAGTGCCACCGTCTCCAACCCATATAACATAGCTGGTCTCGTTACCATCCTGTAGGCCTTTCCTTTCACTCTTGCTGATATCCGTTTGTCACAAATTACTCCTGACATTCTTCTCCACCCATTCCACCCTGCCTGCACTCTTTTTCACCTCTCTTCCACACTCCCCATTACTCTGTACTGTTGATCCCAAGTATTTAAACACATCCACCTTTGCCAACTCTACTCTCTGCATCTTCACCATTCCACTGACCTCCCTCTCATTTACACACATGTATTCTGTCTTGCTCATACTGACCTTCATTCCTCTCCTCTCCAGAACATATCTCCACCTATCCAGGGTCTCCTCAACCTGCTCCCTACTATCGCTACAGATCACAATGTCATCAACAAACATCATAGTCCACGGAAACTTCTGTCTAATCTCGTTTGTCAACCTGTCCATCACCATTGCAAATAACAAAGGGCTCAGAGCCGATCCCTGATGTAATCCCACCTCCACGTTGAATGCATCCATCACTCCTACTGCAGTCCTCACCACTGTCACACTTCCCTTGTACATATCCTGTACAACTCTTACATACTTCTCTGCCACTCCCGACTTCCTCATACAATACCACAGCTCCTCTCCTGACACCCTGTCATATGCTTTCTCCAGGTCCACAAAGACGCAATGCAACTCCTTCTGGCCTTCTCTATACTTCTCCATCAACATCCTCAGAGCAAACATTGCATCTGTGGTGCTCTTTCTTGGCATGAAACCATACTGCTGCTCACTAATCATCACCTCACTTCTTAACCTAGCTTCCACTACTCTTTCCCATAACTTCATGCTGTGGCTCATCAATTTTATCCCCCTGTAGTTACTACAGTCCTGCACATCCCCCTTATTCTTAAATATCAGCACCAGTACACTTCTTCTCCACTCCTCAGGCATCCTCTCACTTTCCAAGATTCCATTAAACAATCTGGTTAAAAACTCCACTGCCATCTCTTCTAAATACCTCCATGCTTCCACTGGTGTGTCATCTGGACCAACTGCGTTTCCATTTTTCATCCTCTTCATAGCTGCCCTTACTTCCTTCTTGCCAATCCGTTACACTTCCTGATTCACTATCTCCACATCATTCAACTTTCTCTCTCTGATTCTCTTCATTCATCAACCTCTCAAAGTGCTCTTTCCATCTGCTCAACACACTCTCCTCACTTGTGAGTGTGTTTCCATCTTTATCCTTTATCACCCCAACCTGCTGCACATTTTTCCCAGCTCAGTCCCTCTGTCTAGCCAATTGGTACAGGTCCTTTTCTCCCTCCTTAGTGTCCAACCTCTCATATAACTCATCATACGCCTTTTCTTTAGCCTTCGCCACCTCTCTCTTCACCTTGTCTCTTATCTCCTTGTTTACTGTCTGCATCTCTCTGACTATCCCACTTCTTACAACATCCTCTTCCTCTGTATACTCTCCTGTACTTCCCCGTTCAACCACCAGGTTTCCTTTTCCTCCTTCCTCTGTCCAGATGTCACGCCAAGCACCCTTCTTGCTGTCACCCTTACTACATCTGCTATAGTTGCCCAACTGTCTGGTAACTCTTTACTGCCACACAGTGCCTGTCTTACCTTCTCCCTAAACCCAACCTTGCAGTCTTCCTTTTTCATCTTCCACCATTTAATCCTTGGCTCTGCCCTCACTCTCTTCCTCTTCTTGATCTCCAATGTCATCCTACAGACCACCATCCTATGCTGCTTAACTACACTTTCTCCTGACACTACTTTGCAGTCTTCAATCTCCTTCAGATTGACTCTTCTGCATAGGATGTAATCTACTTGTGTGCATCTTCCTCCATTCTTGTACGTAACCCTATGTTCCTCCCTCTTCTTAAAATATTTATTCACCACAGCCATGTCCATTCTTTTGGCAAAATCCACTATCCTCTGACCTTCCTCATTCCTCTCCTTGACACCATACCTACCCATCACCTCCTCATCTCCTCTGTTCCCTTCACCAACATATCCATTGAAATCTGCTCCAATCACCACTTTCTGTCCCTTGGGTACACTGTTCATCACTTCATCCAACTTACTCCAAAAATCTTCTTTCTCATCCATTACACACCCAACTTGCAGGGCATATGCACTAACAACATTCATCATCATACTTCCAATTTCCAGCTTCATAATCATCACTCTTTCTGACACTCTTGACATACTGTTCCTTCAAAATAACCCCTACCCCATTTCTTCTCCCATTCACACCATGATAGAACAATTTGAATCTACCTCCGATCCACCTGGCCTTACTCCCTTTTCATTTAGTTTCTTGCACACACAATATATTAACCTTCCTCTCTCCATCATCTCTGCTAACTCTCTCCCCTCATCAGTCATACTGCCAACATTCAAAGTTCATACCCTCAGTTACACTCTCTTTACCTTCCTCCTCTCCTCCTTCCTCCAGACATGTCTCCCCCATCTTCTTCTCCTTCTTCGGCCAACAGTAGCCCAATTTCCGCCAGCACCCTGTTGGCTAACAGTACTGGTGGCAGTCGTTGTTAATGGAAATTTGTATTGTATTGTATTGTTGTTCGCATATTGATTTGGCAAAATTTTACACCAGATGCCCTTCCTAACGTAACTCTCCCCATTTATCTGGGACCGGCACAAAGAAACACACTGGCTTGTGCATCCCTTGTGGCTGAGTTAGGTGTTTACATTACAAAAATGCATAAATCTTAAGGTTTTCTGGAATGCATTAGCTACAGTTGTGTTTTTGCACTATGGGCACAACTGCTCATTAAAATGTTTATAAGAGCCCATAACTTTGTCTTCTTAAGTAATTTTATCTGTCAATTTACAACTTTCTGTTGTCTCAATGTAAATACTTATGCAGAAAAGATTTGTTTTTTATGGTTTGCCTTAGTGCCTTGTCAGTTTAACTTTGAGGCTTTGAAGGCCATCACCCAACATTGAAATTGCCACCCTTAAACATAGCCGCAGTAATTTAAAAAAGAAGAAAAGAAGATTAAGATCAGAAATACATTTCTAACAAGACATTACATGGGCATCTTGATCTTGGCTATAAACAGAAAAGAGTCTAATTAGCTCAAAGATAAAATGAGAACACAGAACAATGGAGGATTCAAGAAACCAAGAAAAACAGGTGTTCTAGAATGTACAGACAGATGAGTTACTCATGGAACTTTACAGCCAGTGCAAATTTCTTTTTTTAACAGTTTGTGTTTACTATGATAGAATGAGGTGCTCCATGTTGGTTTGGCAAAAATATATTGGTAGCAAAATATTCTTCAAAATATAACTTTACAATATAAAATTTGAAACTTAGAAGTCATCAGGGAAACATGTAATAGGGCATCTTCTGTGATTTCTAGTTGTGTAATGCTTGGCTTACACTATACAATTTTAGCTTCAGTTTTCCAATTTCAGACAAACATTTGAGTTCTGCTGCAAAATCCCCATATTACAGCTAAATCCCAGTGTGCGCCTTACACTGACTCTTGATCTATGAATAGTTTAGCAATCCATTTCAGCCAATCTTTGAGTCATCACAGATGCCTTGACTCTTTCAAGCATGTTTCAAATTATCTTAATGAAATCTTACACGTAGACAGAAGTAGTTATAGGCATGGACCTTCTGTCAAAAAGATTAATGACCTTTAGAGCCCCACCTCTATGGCGTCATACCGGAAGTCCCGCCATTTATGACGTTGTGCCGGAAGTCCCGCCCTATGACGCAATACCAGAAGTCATGCCCCATCGCCCCTGATGAAGTCACTCCGGAAAGTTCCGGCCCCTCACGTGACCTGGCACCGCCCCCTGGCAGTGGATGGGTGAAGGGCACCCAGTCTCCGCCCAGATTCTGCCTTGAACCCGCTCCCGGCACCTGATTGGTTCAGGAAACTGTCAAAGGGAATTTGATGGATGTCTGACCCCTCCTTGAACCCACCCCTTGCACCTGATTGGTTCAGGAAACTGTCAAGGACCGTTTGATGGATGTCTGCCCCCTGCTTGAACCCGCTCCCACCCCACACCCACCTGCATGCCCAGGAAACTGTCAAGGGCAGTTTGATGGATGTCTACCCCCTCCTTGAACTCACCACCGCCCCCACCCCTCTCCCGAAAGACAAGCTGGGCAGGTTACAGTCTTTACCTCGACAAGCACAGACAAGCCCAGGGTGTGTCCTGACATGTCCAGGCAGATTCCTGCCCTGGCCCTGGACAAGTCCCAGCACGTTCCAATCCGTACCCTGCCGACCTGAAGGGCCTGCCTTGGCCCCCAGGTCAGGCAGCACCTGACAGTCGGACTCCCCACACTTCCCAGTCTTCTCTCCGGAGGATGTGTGATCCCTGCTGAAAGCCCTTCTGAAAGGGCAGTATAAAAAGCGAAGCATCTTCTTCGGTTCTATCTATGATTTTAATATGAACACGAAATTAAAATATCTATCTCATCTTTGCTTTATGACTTGCAGCTCCAGGCTTTTTTCCCATCTCACAGACAGAATATGCAGTAAAAACAGCCTTAGCGGTGATTAAAGCTTCCCATCTCACAGAAAGAAATCAAGCAGCCCAGCTTTTAGCTGACACCCTGCGAGCAGGCCCTGCTGTCTCTCTACACACAGAAAGTAAAGTCAGGTATGGGAGGACTCTGTGAGTTCGCTTGCAAACAACTGAGCCCGCCCGCTTCGAGCACCCATCCCCATAGCTTCTCACTTCAGCTGTGCAATTCACAAGCTGACAAGTGATGTAATCTCCCATCCCCAATCTGCCCCCATGCCGCTGAGGAATTCTTTGTGGTCCTTTGAAGCACCTGGAGGTTATTTTTCATCTCTTTTAAGGGAGTTTAGGATCACCCTTTTTAGAGAGCCATCTCCACTCCAATTATTTTAGACCGATTTCTCAACTATCAACTTGCTGTCTGCAAGTTCCCTTCCTCCGGCCCCAGCCTGTTCGTGAGCGCCCAGAACGTCTGTCCATGGAATGTACTTCACTTTTCAAGGTAATGCATGAGATAACTAGTTTGATATAAGCCTTGTAAAAATCACAGAGACGTATGCCGCAGTTCCCTTTTAAATCATGTTTGAGACGTATAAAAAGTCTAGCCTGGGCTGATTGGTGGCTGATACCAAAAGACTCCAGGAGCTTACTGTAACGGTGTTTTCATTCATTTTTCTAAATGTAATTATTTTAATAAAGAATAGTAACCCAAAATCTGGATGATTTTAGACGTGTGAGTAATATAATGAAGTTATTTTTAAAAGTAACCCAACACCGCACAAGAGACACAGATTCCACTTGTGTTTTAGGTTTTGCTGTGGTCAGTGATTTTTAATTTTTTGCTTAGCTCATTTCTATCAACTAGGAGCCTTTTGACAAAGGAAAACTCTGTAAATACACTTGTGCATTTAAATGGAGATTTATAAGAAAGCACAGGAGGCTATAGTGAGGTGTGCTGGTTTAATTAGAGACAGGGGATGTAAGAAGCACTTTTCTGCACATACGAAGTTCATCAAACTAAAATCATGTGTTTAAAATCAGCAGCTTTAGCTCATGCTAGTGACCTCATAAATGGGAGCCAACAGCTCAGCACGCTTGTATATCTCACAAAATAGCAGAGCTAATTACTCTTTCTGCTTTAAACTAATGATCAAATATTCGGGTAATTCTTAATGAAACACTAAAGCGTTAGTGAACAAAAATACATTTTCAGTAGCCAAGTAAAATGACCGGTTGCTTTAACATGAAAATAACGCATCTTTAGAAAATAAAGAATCTAAAAGCATCTTTGTAAAGGTCTAATTTTAAAAAATCATAAGAAAAATCCTTGTTTCCAAAAGAGTTCTGCCCATTTTTCCAACAGTTTTCCTGACTGATCTTTGGAATCATCAGGGCCTTTCTGATCACATCCACCCCAAACATAGCATAGAACTTAATTTCTGTACTCATTTTAAATGATAATAGCCAGTATAAAGTCCCTAAAGGAACTGGAGACATCTGATATCTTCTTTCATATATCTTTTCTTGCCAGCCCAAGTCATTCAGATTCTGCTTACAACACAAATGTACGATTATTTTTTCTCAAATGGCCAAATCTTTGGCCTGCTAATCATGAAAAAATAAATACATAAATAAACCAGATTTATTCTAATGACACTTTATTTGCATATTTTATTATACCTACTTAACTTTTATCGACATTTATCTATCTCTATATTTATTTTTCTGTATCAGAAGGTAGTTTAAGTTAATTTGTTTTGGGTTCAATAGATGTATTTTTCATATTTTTGATTCTTGTTTTCTTTTTTTCACATCTTCGAGCCCCCTTTTTGTTACTTTGCGCCCTCTAGGGGGATCGCCCACAGTTTGAGAACCACTGTTGTAGGGTTTTTATTTGTAAAACACTCTGCGGCATTTCAAGCTAAATTAGATTCCCTTGTTTATTCAGCTGTCCATCAGTGTTCCATCTTTGTTATAAATTGTATTTAGTCTCTCTTTATTTACTAAACATTTTATATGATGATTAGAAAACAGTTATCTTGTTCAGGCTTTAATTTAAAACAGCATTTTCATCAACAGGTTATAAACACTTTGGTACTCAGGGGGCTTTGTATAATACAAAGTTTTAGAAATTCTGTTAATGCTTGGTAATAGCCTTCCATTTTATAGAAGTTATGAGCCCCGGAAAATAAGAACGGTTATAGTAGGTTATAGGAGCCTATACACTACAGGGCTGATGATTAGACTTTGAACATGTTAGGCCAATCAGGATGGAAAATGTTTTTAGTGAATAGTTACATCATATCTATTATATGTGTTATCACAAAGATTACAATTTTACTAAAACTGTGAGGTTTTATTCTTTCTTTTAGGTAGTCCAGGTGACATAGGACAGCTGTCATTGAAAACTGCTTTTCCCCTCTGTTTGTGAAAAAGCACCCTTGGTTTTAGTAGCATTCAGGGTCAAGGGATGTAAGTTTGAACTGTGATTCCAAGTTCTGCAAACTTCTTGAATACGAGTCCAAGGACCAGGGTTTGTGCAGGGATCATAGTCAGGGGCAGAGTTAAGCTAGACATTATTATTCCAAAATGAAACATTGACTCGCCCCTATCACAAAGATAAGATAGTAAAAACTAAAATTTACAAATACTAAGTACAGAGGAGATTAAAAACATCTTAAGACCAGATCAACAAGGGATCACCCCAAGCTCACCGCACACTACAACAGAACCTACGTGTTCTGCGGTATATTATCAGCTAAACTGTCATCTATGTAGGCAGTTCCACGGGATTGCAAAGAGTTGGGGAAAACATTATTTAACATCTGCTAGTATGAGGCTGATTAACATTAGCCGGTTATTGTTAGAATCTTACCTGGCACTAAAAGTGAAGCTTGTGTTCCTCCTGATTCAGGAAGAACATTAAATATTGGAGTTTAGAATATGAACTAGACTACTAGTCTTGAGGGTAAGGACATTTCTGCCAAAATAAAATAAATAAAGTTAATCATGAAGTAAATAACCACATGAAAAAGTGGAGTGATTACAATTTGAAAAACTGCCGTGATGTATAAAAACATTTGAAATAAATAATAAGCTTTTTTGACATGCGCAGTCTGGAATAGTCTGAATGTGTCTTAAAGAGTTCATTTTTAAATAAAACTTAAAAAGGCAAATTAAAAATATTAAATCTGAATAAAACACAGAAGTATCATTTAATGATATCAATTAGGGTTAAGTATTATCAAGCACCGGGATCTATTTATAAGGTTTATTTAATTTAGTTATAAACAAAGTGATTGTTGGCATTTTGCTTTGAAATTAACAATAGTTTGATAGAGCTTTAAGAATTAGAATACAAGACAAACCTCTACACTCTATAACAAAATGTTGCTGTTCCAATAGGAATATCTCAATCTCTGTTTTATTTTAACCTTTTGACAAGAAACCCCTGGTCAGGGAAATATACCACCTATATTGAAAATGAACAGTGCCAACATGCTAACTAAATAGATATAATCTAAGATATTTTAGAATATGGCCCTGGGCGCTAACCCCATGATTCTGACCAACTAAAGGGTCTGCACTTAATTGTCCAACTTCCTGCAGGTGCTATGGATCTTGTAATGGAGACTGCAAAAGATTCTATAATCTTTACTCTGTAATGGTCCATATGACAGAGATCTAGCGCCTGGGTCCGCAGTGTTAACCAGTCATAGGGCATGATGTTCAAAATTCACCTAGGGTGTTTCAAATGAGATAGGACTAGTGCGGCGTGTGTTCTGTATTCTTTTTACTGTATTAACTATTCACAGTGACCATACCCCCTGAGACCTTAGGTTTTTATGCCGAAGTACCTTTCACTGACCCGAATAAGAGACATCCATCAAAATGCTCTTGACAGTTTCCTTAACCAATCAGGCCGGTGGGGCGGGAGTCTCTTTTCAAAGAATATAAAAAACGTTTTCAACAACCCACCATCCTTGATGATGAAAGAAATTAGGGTTTAAAAATCAAATGGTCCTTTATTGGTCATTTTCAAAACAATGTTAAAATTCAGAGAGGGTTTACCAACTACTTCAAAACATTACAACTAAACAGTGTGATTAAAAGCCGACAAAAAACATGTGATCTCACCGGGACATTCAGTTCAGACACTTCATCTGATTTTCCAGGTCGTATACCTGTAAAACCCCTAAGGTCCATCAAACCTATCAGGTCCAGAAAATGGCATTTAGAGAAAGCCTCGGGAATTTCACGTATTTTTGAGTAAGAGTCAGCGTCCGTGTGATGAAAGGCTTGGACAATCGACTCCTGAATAGAATGTTCATTTTTCAGGTCGTCGACAGCATTTTGTACAAAGGTGGTGAAAAGGCAGAAAGTTGTGGAAACCACTCAGAGTCTTGATAACCGGGATCCTGAGCCACGGTTTGTGGAAAACAGACAGTCGCTGCTGCTGCTGCTGAGCCGATCAGTCTCAAACAGACCCATAGGCTGTGTCTGGCTGGGTCGGTCTGTACAACATCCCTACCGGTACTTTTTAGGTGCCGATCCGTTATTCTGTCCGGCAGAGCCGCCATCCAACACTTGTCCAGCTTCAGAGCCTTTTGAAATGTTTCACCCAGGGTTCGTCAGTTTGTTCAAGGGCCATGCCCGCATAATCCCCTCCTTGGGTGATATGTTCCAATCGGCCAGAGCCTCTGCCGGGTCGTCCATGGCATCTTCTTGTTGAACGGCCTGAATGTTCTCAGACCCTGCTAGGAACCCCGGAACATCATGAGCAGGTACAAAAATGTCAGGTACTGCGCCGTTCTCCAGGAAATTATCCGACCAATATAGGTCACCAGGGGCAGATACCTGAGGCTCAGGCCCCTAGATCTGGGTAGTTGAAGGCATAAGATGGTCCGGCCGAGAAGGCTGGTCTGCAGGCTAGCTGTTAGGCGTAGAGTAATCGGAGTCGGGCACGATAGCCTCAGGTCAAAACAGGCCATCGTAGGGGGTTGTCTGGTCCGTAGACCATCGTGACTGATCAGGAACATAGCTGGAGAGATGCTGATTGTTAACCATTCAAAACACGTTGTTGAAAAAGTTTTTTATACTCTTTGAAAAGAGACTCCCGCCCCACCGGCCTGATTGGTTAAGGAAACTGTCAAGAGCATTTTGATGGATGTCTCTTATTCGGGTCAGTGAAAGGTACTTTGGCATAAAAAACTTAAGGTCTCGGGGGTATGGTCACTGTGAATAGTTAATACAGTAAAGAGAATACAGAACACACGCCACACTCGTCCTATCTCATTTGAAAAACCCTAGGTGAATTTTGAACATCATGTCCTATGACTGGTTAACACTGCGGACCCAGGCTAGATCTCCGTCATATGGACCATTAGAGAGTAAAGATTATAGAATCTTTTGCAGTCTCCATTACAAGATCCATAGCACCTGCAGGAAGTTGGACAATTAAGTGCAGACCCTTTAGTTGGTCAGAATCATGGGGTTAGCATATTCTAAAATATCTTAGATTATATCTATTTAGTTAGCATGTTGGCACTGTTCATTTTCAATATAGGTGGTATATTTCCCTGACCAGGGGTTTCTTGTCAAAAGGTTAAAATAAAACAGAGATCCGAGATATTCCTATTGGAACAGCAACATTTTGTTATAGAGTGTAGAGGTTTGTCTTGTATTCTAATTCTTAAAGCTCTATCAAACTATTGTTAATTTCAAAGCAAAATGCCAACAATCATTTTGTTTATAACTAAATTAAATAAACCTTATAAATAGTTTCCGGTGCTTGATAATACTTAACCCTAATTGATATCATTAAATGATATCTGTGTTTTATTCAGATATAATATTTTTAATTTGCCTTTTTAAATTTTATGTGAAGACACATTCTGACTATTCCGGACTGCGCATGTCAAAAATACTTATTATTTATTTCAAATGTTTTTATACATCACGGCAGTTTTTCAAATTGTAATCACTCCACTTTTTCATGTGGTTATTTACTTCATAATTAACTTTATTTATTTTATTTTGGCACAAATGTCCTTACCCTCAAGACTACTAGTCTAGTTCATATTCTAAACTCCAATATTTAATGTTCTTCCTGAATCAGAAGGAACACAAGCTTCACTTTTAGTGCCAGATAAGATTCTAACAATAACCGGCTAATGTTAATTAGCCTCATACTAGCAGATGTTAAATAATGTTTTCCCCAACTCTTTGCAATCCCGTGGAACTGCCTACATAGATGACAGTTTAGCTGATAATATACCGCAGAACACGTAGGTTCTGTTGTAGTGTGCGGTGAGCTTGGGGTCATCCCTTGTTGATCTGGTCTTAAGATGTTTTTAATCTCCTCTGTACTTAGTATTTGTAAATTTTAGTTTTTACTATCTTATATTTGTGATAGGGGCGAGTCAATGTTTCGTTTTGGAATAATAATGTCTAGCTTAACTCTGCCCCTGACTATGATCCCTGCACAAACCCTGGTCCTTGGACTCGTATTCAAGAAGTTTGCAGACACTTGGAATCACAGTTCAAACTTACATCCCTTGACCCTGAATGCTACTAAAACCAAGGGTGCTTTTTCACAAACAGAGGGGAAAAGCAGTTTTCAATGACAGCTGTTCTATGTCACCTGGACTACCTAAAAGAAAGAATAAAACCTCACAGTTTTAGTAAAATTGTAATCCTTGTGCTAACGCATATAATAGATATGATGTAACTATTCACTAAAAACATTTTCCATCCTGATTGGCCTAACGTGTCCAAAGCCTAATCATCAGCCCTGTAGTGTATAGGCTCCTATAACCTACTATAACCGTTCTTATTTTCAGGGGCTCATAACTGCTGTAAAATGGAAGGCTATTACCAAGCATTAACAGAATTTCTAAAACTTTGTATTATACAAAGCCCCTTGAGTACCAAGGTGTTTATAACCTGTTGATGAAAATGCTGTTTTAAATTAAAGCCTGAACAAGATAACTGTTTTCTAATCATCATATAAAATGTTTAGTAAATAAACAAACATCCATCAAACGGTCCTTGACAGTTTCCTGAACCAATCAGGTGCAAGGGGAGGGTTCAACGAGGGAGCAGACATCCATCAAATTCCCCTTGACAGTTTCCTGAACCAATCAGGTGCCGGGGGCGGAGACTGGGTGCCCTTCACCCATCCACCACCAGGAGGCGGTGCCAAAGGGGCGGAGATAGGTCACGTAAGGGGCCGGGACTTTCCAGAGTGACGTCATGAGGGGCGACGGGGCGGGACTTCCCATATTGCGTCATGGGTCAGGACTTAAAGGTCATTAATCATTTTGACAGAAGGTCCATGCCTATAACTATTGACAGACCTACAACAAGCTGAGAGCAATAACCAATAAGAGGGTAACAGGAAATGAAATGGACAAGGGAGAATCCAGAAACAACCTTAAAATTACATTGAGGAAAGCCTGTCCTCAGCTTGTGTGTACCCAAGAAATGGAAAAAATAGTTGACAGAAGTCTGGAAGGATGCTACCTGCATCTCCTCAATAATTCACTCCTCTATATTTCCTGTTTTACACTATTCGTTCTGAATAAGTGACTGCTCAGACCATTTGTACTGCTCTTCCTGCTTTATTTTGGCAAAGCAACATGAAAAGAAACAGTCACATTTTACAGTATGTATGTTTTCATTGAAAATATTTTCAATGTTTTTTGTCAAATTAAGATCTTGCCATTTGTAACCCTCCTTTCTGTGCTTGAGCATGTACATTACTATAAAAACTGATTCCAAGAAAAAATATTGTGTAACATGAGCATTTTAGTGAGTTTGGGATTTTGAAAGTCATGTAGTCTGATCTCAGTATAATCTGACATTCTGAAGGCAACACATTTCAGCAACTGTAGTCATTAAGTCTGATATGCTCTATGTTTCAAAGTTGTGTAGTGTGATGCCAGGATAACTTGCATTGGGGATTTTTCTTCCCACCAGGAGCCACACTCAAATGTATAAATGATGAAAATTTGCAAGTTGAAATAACCTTTTACAAGGTAAATCTGAAAAATAATTAGTAATGGTGGCCGCTGTCCACTGACAAAAGCCTACAGTAATACTGTAATAATCAGAACTGATTTACAGTAGTATCAAACCACTAAAGTAATTTAAATCAAAGCTTCTCTTATTTCAAAGAACATAAACATCTATATTCTACCAATGACACAATTAAGGACATTTTTTATGAATGTGTAAATTTATGGATTTTTTTCATAAAACAATTCTAATGTAATTTTATTTAAATAAGCTTTCAGTTATTACATTTATACTTTAACTAGAATAGGTTGCAGTCTTTGTACTTACGACTAAGAATTTTTCATTTAAATATTAAAATATCTGCATGAGTTTAATTTTCAGAATTCCACTTGTAGTTTTTGTGAGGTGATCAGCATTAGCCTCTTGTCTTAGGTCTGCAATTAGGTATTAGAATAACAATAAATCTTAACGTTAAAATGTAGGTGTGACATAGCACTGGTTCTTGTCTGAACATTTATTGGCTGTATCAGTAGCAGATCAACAGTAATTAAATAATGATCTGAAATGGTTTCATTAACAGGAGAGGTAATTATGCTTTGAATGTCAACCTCATGAGTGATAATTACATCTAATTTAATGATTAGGAGAGTGTGTAGTGCTCTCAATAATTTGAAAAAATGAATCAGGGAGGAAACCTTAGCTGAGGGTGGTCGTATCTACAGCTTTGTTTATTTTATACTAATCAATTGACTTTTCCTTATTGTATTTTATAGGTAGTTAGAGATATATGTAAATAAGAATATAAAAATGCTTAATTTCAATTTTAATATCTGACATTAGCAACATAAATGATGTAATATCACAGAGTTATTTAGGATATATTTCAATTTAATAAATTAAAAGTTAACCCAATCTGCTTTCTTTGCCTGTAGTGTGCTATAATATTTATCAGGTGAAGTCACTACTAAACTAGTGCTGTCTGAATTCTCTCTGCAAAGTCTTTATATTAACAATATAGATGTTAGACTATCTGTCCATCTGTTTATGTATCTGTATACATATAGTATACACTGTATCACAAGATGGCTGAAGAGAGAAGGGATAGTCAGAGTGGAAAAGGAAAGGACAGTTGACAATCATCCTCTAAATTTCTTGATTTCTATTGTGGTCTTGACTATTATGATCAACTGGGCTCTTTCCAAAACATACCCCTTTAAGGCTCCAGTGAGGCCTACACACACAAAACCAGCTTGCCCCAAAATCAAGAATCTGGTTTTCAGCCAAACAAAATGGGGCCAGAACTTCAAAATTCAAAACCTGAGAGAGAAGAGCGATAAACCATATAAAACCTATGTCCAAATGACAAAGGAAAGTGCTTTATTAATTATAGAGTTTATTTTCAAAAAAGTAAAATCAATAAAACAAGAAAAGCATATCAGTATCAGAAATGGAGTTTGTCAAAAAGCCAAAAAATAGAGTGAACAAAACCAAGCCCATAAACCAGAAATCAAATCCTCAGAAACGCCTAAGTCCATAAACAAAATAACAAAATGAGAAAATCACTCATCAAAGAAAAAATCCACAAATCCAAGAGACTAATGCCACAGACCCACAATTGTTGCATCAGGAGGCCCTGGCCCCTTAGGAACAGTCTAAAGAGGAGAAGACACCAAGAACATATATATATATATATATATATATATACATATATATATACAGGTGGAATCCCATTATAACGAAACTCACAGGCCTATAAAAATACTGTATTTTGTTATAATAGAAATTTTGATGAATATGGGGAATATATGTATAGTACTGTGACTGGGGTTGCCAGTGTTTTGCCATATCTAAAGTTAGCTACACCAAGGACAGCTCCATAGCTGCTTTGCAGCGTCTGGTAAACAGTAAACCAAGGGGAAAGCAATTGGTTGTCCTCTGCAGGATCAGGGTTACCACGTACCATACTTGTCACACAATGTTTAACATTTAACACCTGGCTTTGATCTGCTGTTCCTCACACTTTCCTGATCTCCCTTCTCCAGACCATGTCTGCCACAGCGGTGATTCCGAGCTTTTGGTGTTCATCTAATCTGAACATGGGAGCTAAAGCAGGACCATCGCACATGCCGTGGCTCCTAACAGCTCCTATTCTGAATGAAGTCTTGAGACTGTATCTGCCGTCTCTGTACAGTAATAAAGTATCTGTATTTTCCTTGAAAACCTGAACTCATCTTACTGTCTTTTGTGCAACTCTGTGACTCAAGCTTGACAATACCTGTATAAAAAACAGAGCTTCTTAAACTACAAAAAATATTTTATTTGAAAATGAGATGTTAGATGTAACTTTTATTTTATAGAAATGCAGGTATGAAAGTACAAAAAGAAAATGACACATTAGATATAATTTCTTTAAGCAGAAATATAGGAATGAACACAGAATGAAAACGAGACGTTAGATGTAATTTTTTTTTTCCAAAACTGGAGCACCACCAGGAACAGTCCAGTATCCTTTTCACTTTACTTTGAACACCTCAGCCTATACGTAGAGCACCAGGTCATGTAACTTGCAGAAATTCTCATGGGAGAGTGTTGGAGACAGATGGAGAACTTTTTTTTTCTTGTTTTAGAAAAACCTGTCTACAACATTAGCAAAACCCAGTAACAAGTTATTTACCTTCACTGCATCGAAGAACCTCTGTGTCCAGTCACTATTCAGGGATTGGATGTGGAGACGGTGCATTTAATAAGTACTTGGGAATTTACATCAATGTTAGTTTGTATTGGTGTCATTAAACAGAGAAACTACATAAGAAAGAGAAGAGCAGGCTTTCTTTTATTACTGGAGACTGTGTTCCTTTAATGTGGGTAATAATATCCTCCACATATTCTACAACTCTGTAATAGCCAGTATGATTTTCTACACTGTGATGTGCTTGGCTGGTAACATCACTTCAAGAGTGGTCCACTGAATCAACAAACTATAAAAGGAAAGGATCTTGTATGGGACACACACTGACCACCCGCCACAGCAAGGTTGTAGCGAAAGAAAGAGGTAAAACAAAACCGAATACCATTATGAACAATGTTGCATGTTTCTTGACATATTTCTGCAGAATGTTTTGATGGCAGAAAGTACTCAGTGTTAGTGTGTTAGGGAGAGGATGTGCATAACGGCACTTAGTTTTCATGGCAGACAGATGTTTTCATATTGTGCTGTACAAGCATTTTCTGCAGATACACAAACTTTAACAGCCAAGGTTATGGACCAGAAATCCAGTGACCAGCTACAGACTTAACAGAAATTGGTTATATAATTACATATATATAGTGCTTTTCTAACCCATATATTCAGCGTTCTACATAGACGGTATGGTACCCCATGAACCATACTGATATTACAACAGCCATTTTTGTGCCAGTATTCTCACCACACATTAGCTATTAGCTGGTGAAGGGGTGAGATAGTTAACCATAGTTAACCAGTTAGAATACTGAGATGATTAGAATGACCAGGGAATTGTGGGCAGTTTAGCCAGGATATTGTGAACACTCTACTGTTTTTGAAGAATTCCAAGTGATCTGTTATGAACCCAGAGAGTCAGGATCTCTGTTTTACATCTCTTCTGGAAGCAATTTTTACGGCACAGTTTTCCCATCATTGCGCTAGGGCATTAGGAACAACACAGAAAACACAGGGCAATTGTTCCCTATTGACCTTATTGACAGCAGCAGCAACTTAAGCTTTCCCTAGGTGATTCCTATCCAAGTACTGGCTGGGCCCAGTATGGTAGAGAATAGAGAATGGTACAGAGATGAATAATTTCAGGTAACAGCTAAGCATTGTGTAGGTCTATAACAATCTATGTAAAGACATTGTTAAAACAGAAACATTTTTCATGTTTTAGTAATAACTGACAAAATGTAGACATGAAGTGTATAATGTGTGAAGCCTGAAGTCCAAATATCAAATTAACACTTTCACAAAAGGTACAAGTATAACAAAACAAGTGCGCTTTTAATCAAGAATATAACTGCAGAAAAGGAACTTGCGTTAGGGTGTGACATTGACACATCTTTAATATGACCGCTTTGTACCAAGATTCTTCCAAGAATTGAAAGTCTGACCCAATCGCAGCCCATATCACCTACCAAGAATTGACGAATCACAGCCCGTTTCGCTTACCTAGAATTGACCAATGACGGCTCGGTCAGCTACCAAGAGTTGGCGAATCACGGCTCGTGTCGGCTACCAAAAATTGGAAAGGGTAGGCCAGCCTCTTGTCAATTAATGTATTCTGCAAAAGCTTGTTCGAGTTGGCACACACACACTTTATGATTTGCGTTTATTTTTGAACTTTCTAAAAATGTTATTCACAAGTCTCCGTGGAGAACATGACTGAGAGAATAAAACTGAATTAAAAAAATGCTAAGCTTTACAACTACCATAAATTTACATTGGCTGTTACACACTCAAAGTAAATGTATGTTTTTATTCTGTAAAAGTAAAAATAAGAGCAACTCACTTCTCAAAATTGAGGCATCTGGGATCGAACCATGAACATCTTGATTACGAGTCAGCAGCTGTTACCGCTGCACCCCAAAGCAGTCGTAATTAAGGGTGTGTCAATGTCGCACCCTAACACAAGTTATTTTTCTGCAGTTATATTCTTGTATAAAAGCTCACTTGTTTTATTATATTTGTACCTTTTGTGAAAGTGTTTATTTGATATTTGGACTTCAGGCTTCACACATTACACACTTCATGTCTACATTTTGTCAGTTATTACTAAAACATGAAAAACATTACTGTTTTAACAATGTGTTTATACAAATTGTTGTAGACACAGAACACACATGAAATGCATGTATTCCAAATAATGATATATTATTTACCCTATACAACGCCAGGCAACTCACACCCAGGTAAACAGACTTGAGCTGAGAGAACTTACTGCCCTTTCTGCATTGGTGGGGGGATGGGATAGCATGCTGCTTTTGTTGATCGACACATTTACAACACAAAAGACACTGACGGACAGGTGCAAAGAAATTTAAGGTGGGCTGGGATTCCATCTTTTATCATAGGCTTTGGTAATTCTAGTGTTAAAAGGTAGCCACTAAAGGGAGCATAACTGTACCAAACCATATTTGGAAATGTGTCAATACACATTCTCCAGTACCAAAATATGTTTATTCCTGCAAGTGCTATGGAATAAATTACATCCATCACAGGACCCAGTGATAATAGCCTTGATTGGCAGGGTACTAGTCCATAGCAGTGCGCAATCACACCAACCTAAGCACTGCACATGTGTAGTATACATTGCAAATATCATAGAAGAAGTGCACTGTGTATATGGGAACAGTCATTTCTACACTTCTATTATAAACACAGTTCAAGTAATGACTTCAATAGACGGTTGGGTTAACTTAACTTGCAAAATATTTAATAGCTACTAAACGATAAACAGCTTACAAATAAATCACTGGAGGAATGGCAGGAAACAACCCTGTAAGGGTGCCTGCTGATTGGACATTTTAAATTGGCCCCATGAGAGTGAACACAGGTGTATGATTTTGTTCTGTGGTTGAACTGGCCGCATGTCTGGAATTGTGCCAATCATTGCTGAATTAATCATACCCTCTCAGTGTCCATGAACTGTATACCTTGCTGAAAAGTGAATAAATGCAATTTACTCCTGTTGGGAAAAATTTGTTTTTGTAATTGAGAGTGTATAATATCCTATTTATAGGATTTACTTTTTGCTACACGTTGTCTTTTGAAGTTTGCTTGTTCACAATGCTTAGAATAAATGATATTATTTAGAATTATAAAATTACATAGTTGCTGTTAATGTGCAATGGCAGTAAGATAACTGTCAATTATTAATAATAATTAGTCATTTATCAATGAATATACTGGATATTGCAATTTGGATCATTTCAGTAGAAAGAGTTGCATTAACAAGGAAAAATCTGGGTATTACACAGCTATCAGCTATCCTCCCTTCACTACAGGACATATTTTACAAACGCAGTGTCCGCAAGGCCTGCAGCAATGTGCAGGACCCCTTACACCCCTCACATGGACTTTTCACACTTCTGCCATCCAAGAGAAGATACTGCAGTATCAAAGCCAAATCTGCGAGGCTTCAGGAGAGTTTTTTCCCCTAAGCTGTTAGACTTCTTAACACCAGGCTGCCCCCTGGGACCATCCACACGGCCTCAACCACCACTAAAAACAGAACTTTTATACATGAAAACCACTATCCTGCAAAGATGAGTGTGCATGTAGAGAAGAACTGAAAATCTCATACTGACCTCTAAGGATTTTGACACTCTTGATATCCTTATGCTATGAAACATTCTGACCTGTCATTGTTTACACACGTCTTAAACAACTATTATCATACACTGATAATTTCTGTATTATCTATATATATTATTTATTATTTATTTACTTATTATATTACATATCTTACACATCAATATTGCTGCTACTTGTTTGTCCTATCTTTGCACAATGTCTTGTCTTGTTTGTGTTTTAATTTTAAATTTTAAAATTTTAATTCTATTTTTAATTTACTATTTGCACATCATGTTGTTACACTGTGGACCCTGAGCTTCGCAATTTCGTCTATCTGTATACTTGTATATGGTTGAGATGACAATAAAGTTCACTTTGACTTTTACCTTCTTATGTAGATATTATGGATATAGCACTTGACAAAGAGTCACTGTGCTCAAAATATATTCTCTTTTTAATGTTAAAGTGTAAAACAAAATGTTTTTAAAAGTTGATTTAACTTGCCAATTCATTCATTTAGTTATTGTGTTTATTTGAATTAAATATTGCAGGGAGGCAAGACCATTTGTAGCAGAATTCCCACAAGACAGGAACCAACCCTAAATGGAGCATTGGTCCATGGCAGGGTAAATTAGCACGCACACCAACCTTCAATGAAGTCAGAAGAAAAAATATATATATATATATATATATATATATATATATATATATATATATATATATATATATATATATATATATATATATATATATATATATATATATATATATATATATATAAACTGCTCAAAAAATTAAAGGAACACTTTGAAAACACATCAGATCTCAATGGGAAAAAGAAATCCTCCTGGATATCTATACTGATATAGACTGGGTAATGTGTTAGGAACGAAAGAATGCCACATCGTTTGATGGAAATGAAAATGATCAACCTACAGAGCCCTGAATTCAAAGACGCCCCAAAATCAGAGTGAAAAAATGATGTGGCAGGCTAGTCCATTTTACCAAAATTTAATTGCAGCAACTCAAAATTGTACGCATCACTTTGTATGGCCCCTGTGTTCTTGTATACATGCCTGACAACATCGGTGCATGCTTCTAATGAGATGACAGATGGTGTTGTGGGGGATCTCCTCCCAGATCTGGACCAGGGCATCACTGAGCTCCTGGACAGTCTGAGGTGCAACCTGGTGGCATTGGATGGACCAAAATATAATGTCCCAGAGGTGTTCTACTGGATTTAGGTCAGGAAAGTGTGGTGGCCAGTCAATGGTATCAATTCCTTCATCCTCCAGGAACTGCCTGCATACTCTCACCACATAAGGCCAGGAATTGTCGTGCACCAGGAGCCACTGTACCAGCATAGGGTCTGACAATGGTTCCAAGGATTTCATCCTGATACCTAATGGCAGCCAAGGCGCCTTTGTCAAGCCTGTAGCGGTCTGTGTGACCCTCCATGGATATGCCTACCCAGACAATCATTAACCCACCACCAAACTGCTCATGCTGAATGATGTTACAGGCAGCATAATGTTCTCCATGGCTTCTCCAGACCCTTTCACTTCTGTCACGTGCTCAGGGTGAACCTGCTCTCATCTGTAAAAAGCACAGTGCCCCAGTGGTGCATCTGCCAATTCTGGTATTCTATGGCGAATGCCAATCAAGCTGCATGCTGCTGGGCAGTGAGCTCAGGGCCCATTTGAGGACATGGGGCCCTTGTGTCACCCTCATGAAGTCTTTCTGGTTGTTTGGTCAGAGACATTCACACCAGTGGCCTGCTGGAGGTCACTTTGTAGGGATCTGGCAGTGCTCATCCTGTTCCTCCTTGCTCAAAGGAGCAGATACTGGTCCTGCTGATGGGTTATGGACCTTCTATGGCCCTCTCCAGCTCCCCTAGAGTAACTGCTTGTCTCCTAGAATCTCCTCCATGCCCTTGAGACTGTGCAGGGAGACACAGCAAACCTTCTGGCAATGACACGTATTGATGTGCCATCCTGGAGACGTTGGACTACCTGAGCAACCTCTGTAGGGTCCATGTATCGCCTAATGCTACCAGTAGTGACACTGACTGTAGCCAAATGCAAAACTAGTGAAGAAACAGTCAGAAAAGATGAGGAGGGAAAAATGTCAGTGGCCTCCACCTGTTAAACCATTCCTGTTTTGGGGGTCATCTCATTGTTGCCCCTCTAGTGCATCTGTTGTTAATTTCATTAACACCACAGCAGCTGAAATTGATTAGCAACCCCCTCTGCTACTTAACTGACCAGATTAATATCCCATAAGTTTCATTGATTTTATGCTATACTCTGATTAAAACGTGTTCCTTTAATTCTTTTGAGCAGTATATATATAAAAATTAAGTTAAACGATTTTATTTACTTTAGTTATAAATGCACTAAAAAGCAAAAAATAAAATTTTTTAACCACAGTTTTCGTGGCTGTATGTGACTAAATAAAATCATGGGGTGCACATAAATAAATAAATAAATAAATAAGTGGTCTTATCGGCCTATTTTGCTGTCCAATGTTATACACTGGCAACAACTTCATGATAGCAACTTTCTTGCACCCGCGCAGGCCATGTGAACAAGGTTTACAGCTATAATGCTAATGACTGAAAACTTTGCATGGTGGACAATGGCTGTGTAAAATAATTATAAATTAATGCATACACCAGGAAACCAAAGCCCAGATATGTCTAGACTGTTAGCTGTTAAACTAGGCTAGTGCTGTAGCTCCTACTGCTGCATTTTCCCAGAAAAACACTTCAACTATACGAGTGGTCAGTTTGAAGAAGTGGCAAAAATGGTTACCTTTATCCAAAAAGGAAAATTCAGATTGGAGAAAAGGGATCAGGTGCATATAATTATGTCAGATCAAATGGAAAACCCATGTCTATTATGATTACTTCGATTTCAGCATGCTTTCGACAGGTAGCACAGCTAGTTCTTTATAAACTATATGCTATAATCCCCCAATACACACACACACACACACACATTTATTATTTCACTGCGTGCGGTAATCCCTATATCTATCACATATTCAATTCAAGTCCTGCATTTTATTTGGATATTTATGACTGTCAATATAAGTTTACTTAAATGGTAATTAGCTAACTACTAGATATACCACTATTTTAAAGTTGCTGCTAATACAGTGGAACCTCAGTTCACGAACGTCTCGGAACATGTACAAATTGGTTTACGACCAAAAAGTTCGGCAAACTTTTGCATCTGTTCATGACCACACACTCAGTATACGAACAAGCCAGTTTCCATTTCGGTTTGTGCGCGCCAATGATTTCCGCACGTGTTCTGTGTCTCCCTGTGCATTCCCTGTGGAGAGAGAAAGAGAGACAGACACACACACACACATGTGCGTGCGTGCGAGAGAGACACATACACGCCCAAGCGAGCGAGAAAAAGAGAGACACACACGCATGAGCAATTGAGAGAGAGAGAGAAAGACGGCTGGACTCATAAGGCCGAGAAGGCAGTTAAAGAATGCACCGGGATTATTTTTAAAGAGACAGATCCGAGCATTGTTTTAACCTCGTTGTATTTAATGAAGACTTTTTTCTGTTGGATTTTAACCTCCACTTCACTTCTGTTTAGTGTGCATTGTTGCAATGTTACTTTTCTTGGTGGTTTATTAATTACGGGTTTTTCAAATGTTCATGTTTTCCCTGTGCTTAAAACTCATTAAAAAGGTGTTTTTAGTGAGCAGTTCGTAGCGCTATAGCGCGAACTCTTGTAGTGTTAGTTTTCTCTGTTGTTCAAGGTTTTCTCATAGTTATTCAATGTTTTTACATTTAGTTTACTATTACGCTGTGCATTCTATGATGTAATTAACTATATTTGTGCTTAAAAATATTTAAAAAATATATTTACATACAGTTTGTACGGTCTGGAACGGATTAATTGTATTTACATACAATCCTATGGGGGAAATTACTTCAGTTCAAGACGAAATCAGTTTACGACCAGAGGTTTGGAATGAATTATGGTTGTGAACCGAGGTTCCACTGTATTAGTATTTATATATTGTGCACTTGAATAATAGAGATACCTTTAATAAAGAGTTATTGAATGGGATTTCTGCTTTGGCCATGGTATTAAATAGATATCAAATGTTGTGAAATTTTCCTGGCATTGGTATTAACTACAAACATTTTGCTATCATGATTTCCGTACTTTTGACTTTTTGATCAGAGTGTTTGCAATATGTATTTGTTATGAGATAGCTAGTGTATTATCCCTGGTTTCACTTCATTTTTATTTAATATTTTTGTTGTCTTGTAAATATTATTTTGTGAATTATGTTTTTTTGTTCTATTTTATTATTACTTAAGTATTTGTTTCTTATTTTTTATACTTTGTTATTGTATTATGTTAATTATGTATTATGTTGAGCTAAGAGCCCACCAGAAAATCAAATTATGTTTGCAACATTAGAATTTACTTCCGTTATTGTTTTTTTTTTTTTTTGGCTTACATTTAGATTTTTATTTTCATTCATTGCAAGTACTTTCTTTTAAATATCTGATTTTTGGACTTTGTCTCATTCTAGGATTTCAGTTTTTGATTCTTTCATTTTTCTTTATTTTTTATTATTACTATGTTTATATATTTTGATAATAAACCTTTAAATATTAAATAACATTGCTTTTGTTATTGTAAGAGACAATCCTTATAAGTTAATATTAATGCCGGATTGACATAAGTATGGATGTCAAAAGAACAGATACTTTGGTATCAAGTCATTACTGTAATTTTGATAATGTAATGGTGCTGGCTTTCTTACAGTATGGGTAATATACCCCATTGATACTGGAATCATGACTGCAAGTAGACAAATTACTTCGAAAGGCACAATTGTGCGAAAAAATTTTAGTTAAAATTACATATGAAAAAAACTTGAATGCAAATGTTTTGAGTTAGAGAAATAGGAATGTCAGCGCACTACTACAGGAATGCTATTATTTAAAAAAGAAAAAAGGCAAAACACACAGTCACACAGCGGATTTCGTTATTGCCACATTTATAACATTATGGAGTGAGTTCAGTAATAGATTTGTACATGCTTTGAGAGCACATTGATGTGACCAATAACATATAATTTAATAGTATAACTTGCAGTGTTACAAAATTTATTACCAAAATAAAATGCATTTAGTGTTTTAATGCTTCAAAGCTCAAGACACATCTAACTAATATGACTGATATTGCATTGTAGATTGAAGAAATTCGCCAATGCATTTTTCACAGTGAATTTTCATGGTTTGATGGTTACTGTGTTTTTCCCTGAATATTCATTGTGCATCTGGCTTTGCAAGACCAGAGAAACACCACAGAGCTATAATAGCCAATGTTGGATGGGGCAGCCCCCTGAGCATATAACACTAATCCCTTGCTCACCAAAGGTACTGGATGCCTTTACTTGAATGCAAAATGCAGTTCTGCATAAAAAAGTGTGCCAAGTATCTTATATAGCAGCAAAGATGTCAGTATATGTGGTGTATAGCCAGCATCTCTTTTACTTGGAAAAAGAGAACATGCAAGGCATTGTGTACAGAGAAATCCACACATGAATAAGGTTCACTTGTAGTGTTTTCACAAACACTGCAGACATGAAAATGAAGGCTGATTTAAGACTAAACAGTTTTCTTTATGGATGTACAGATATGCCATTAAATAATATGTGTGATTCTGTATGGGTGATTGTGTATGCATGTAATTCAATACACAAACCATCATTTCAATCTTATTGTACTCAATTTATATTTTTTTTCTCAAAAAAAAAACAGTTCATTTATGATCAAGCACCACATTGCATTCACCCTTTTATTTTCAGAAAGAAAGCCTACCATTTATTTTCACATTTGGATTCATTGCTGGGTCTGTCATGTGTGCATAAACTCTGTAAGCGTGCCACTGTCCTTCACTGCATTCTTCCCTTGCAGCTTTATTACTTAATCCAAAATTCACACCTAGGTACCAATGTTCAATGATGTTTTTATGGTTGTAATAGGGGGTCTTTAGTGTAAAATGTAATGTAATACAAACAAATTCAGTGGGGTTTGCTCATCACTAATAGAATGCCCAATCACAGAGACACGCACACAGTTAGTAGAACTGCCAAAGCAGCATACTTCATGTCTGAGTACAAATCTGCAAACACTAAAACAGCCTGATTCTTTTGGGTATTTGAGGGTAAACTAATGTTCATGAGTATAATGTGACAAACATAGGGAAAAATCACATATGTCATATATGTAAATGGGATGATATTTCAATGTTGAAATTTAAGGAGAAATTGAATACAAGCAACTTTGGTTGAGTTTTCTAATTCTGGCTTTGTATATTTGGACATAAGCAATAACAAAATATACTGTAACACATGTAATGCAGCTGCAAAGTTGCAGAGCAAAAGCTCTATTGTAGTAGTTCTAAAATAATGGTTAATGTAAAACTAACAAGTTAAATTTCACCTAGGACACCTTAAAGTTGGGACAAATGTAAAAAATGGAGGAAGGAATTTAGAAAGTTAAAGCACTGGGGCGTGCATACGCACAGAAATGTTGCATAAGAACGTTTCCACGTTCAAATCGTGATGTATAAAACCTAAACTTGGAGTAAAGCCACGCACATTTCCACGGTACCTCATACCCTGTCGTATGTAAGTTCTGCACTCGGTTTTGCAGACTGGTGGCACCCAGCGTGAAAGCAATGCTACTGTTCCTGTGTGGTTACCCTTTATTTCTTAGATCCACATTCCTGACGCTGCTTTATAAATACACTGAAACTAACCGCATATTGTTTATTAGTGTAATGCATCTGATTGTATTTAGCCTGTAACAATATAATGATCCTGGGAATAGCCATAGTATTCCAAATACCATAACTGCTTTAGCGTTGTTACTCTCACTGCACCATCTTCTTCTTCTTTTTCTTCTTTCAGTTGCTCCCTTTAAGGGTTGCCACAGCGGATCATCTTTTTCCATATTACTCTCACAACACCACTCGGAGTATTTATATCGCTGTATCTGAGTGGGGAATCACAGCTGTACAGCAGCTGATCGGAAAGAGAATTATCGGTATACAGCATCAAGCTCCCACTGCCTCAGCCATGCTGTCTATTAAACTGCTCTCATACGGCAAACGCTTCAGAGCTTTTCCTTGCGGTTCAAAAACAGTTTCATCCCAAAAACTATAAACGCACTCAATCAGACCATCAATTGCTCCACTGTAAACTTGTGATACAGTTATAATATTGCACAACCTGAGCCACTTTATAAAGCGCGTATTTACATATGATGTCAATATCATTTTTAAGATGAAATGCAGCACAATATATTTGGATTGTGTTATACAGATAAAACTTTAACTTAATTTAAATAATCTGTATTGTTAATAATTAAACATGTGAGAACATGGTGCTACAGTGCTAGCAAGTTCATGTATTGTTCCTGCCTCGCGCTGTATATTTACTGAGGCTGGCGCAACACTGGAAGGATAGATGGATAATATAATTAAACATGTACTATGAAGATATTTCGAACATAGGCCGAACATTTAGCTGCCAGTACCGAGGAAAGAGCAGTAAATGTCAGTTCTGAATGTAAAAAACTAGGAGAAAAACTTGGAGACAGACTGGCTGCTTTAGAAGATGGGAGTAGAAGGTATAATGTCAGAATTGAAGGCCTGCCGGAGAATCGAGAAAGTTCAAACCCTGTGAAATTCGCAGCTGAACTTTTTTCTAAAATAATCGGGGCTTAACTTTAAAGCAGAATCTGAGATAGCAGCGCTTACAGCGTGCACGCGGATCAAACACCGTCAGACCCCGACCAAGATCTTTTATAGTTCGTTTTGAACGATTATCATTTAAGATAGAGGTGATGGCACTCCTCAGAAACAAGGAAGATATTATATATGAAAATAACCACATTCGTATCTTCCCTGACTTCTCTCCAGCAACAGCTATTAAACGTGCAGCCTTCTATAATATTAAACAGCGGCTTCAGCAAGCCAGTGTCAAATACAGCCTCCTGTATCCGGCAAAACTGAAAGTGGAATGGCAAGGTCATTTCTATGTCTTCACTAGCAAGGAAGGAGCAGAAAATGAATTAAGAAAGCTGATCCCGGGACTATTCTGATACATAATAGTGAGTCATGGCGGTAAATGATAATGCTAGGATTAATAATCTACTGTCTAATCTATTCGTTTTAAAATACATGTTTTTTATCAGAATATATTCTCATATATTTTTATTATTACTTAGTATTACTAGGGCGCTATATGTTTATGTTTTATTGTGCTTAATTACTTTTTCCTCCCTTTTTTTTCTCTTTTTCTTTTCTAATTATTTCATGTGTACCCTAAACGAGACTGTTCAATATCATACCCTTGGTTTACTGTTATTGCTATTACTGCATTAAGACTTGTTATGCTTATTTTGGACACATCTTTAACACCATCACCTGGTTTATTATCTGGGGGTATCATCTTAATGTACTAAAATTGCTGAAGACTATATATATATCTTAAGTGCAAAATTTTTTTTTTTTTTTCTTTTAAAGACTATATTGGTAACAGATATCTCTATCTTTTAACCCTAAAGCCACTGCATGGGGGCTTGTTGTGCTTTGGACATGCTCTGTCTCTGGGTATGTCAGAGGACTGGGACTGCGTGAAGTGGGTTTTAGCCTCACTTGGGAGGCAAAAGGGAGGGTGGGGGGTTAAGGGGAAGAGAAAGAGAGCAGGCTTGATCTATACCTAATCTATCATCTCAATCTTTATAATTATAAATATCAACGTAATAATAAGCAGCATGGCAACAACTCTTGGGGAAATAGGAAATTAAGACCTAAACTATTTCACTTCCAGTTAAGACTATAAAATGACATCAAAAACTCAGAATCAGTGTCTCCATGATGGGACAGTTAACTTCGTAAGCTGGAATGTTAATAGCCTGAATCACGAATTAAAGAGAAAGAAAGTACTTTCTCACCTAACAGGTCTAAATGCTAAAATAGTATTTTTACAGGAAACCCACTTACTAAGCAAGGATCAGTTCCGGCTGCAAAAAGACTGGGCTGGCCAAATGTTCCATTCTAGTTTTACAAAGAAAACTAGAGGGGTGGGAATTCTCATACATAGAACAGTACCATTTGTAGCATCAGATGTAGTATTGGATCCTGAAGGGAGATATGTAATGGTCATGGGAGACTTATCTAACTGTAAAATGATTTTGATAAATGTTTATGCACCTAATGTTGATGATAAGGAATTTATACAAAATTTATTTGCATCCATTCCCAATCTGAACACTCATAAAGTTATAATGGCTGGGGACTTTAATTGTGTTTTAAATCCACTTTTAGATAAGACTTCCTCCACAGGGGGAACGGCAACTAACACTAACACCGCAAAGATAATTACAAAGTTTATCATTCACTCACCCCGCAGATGGCGCCTCAACCCGCTTCTATTAGCTGACGAGAATTGTACTGAATTTATATCCAAACAAATCAAATTCTTTCTAGAGACAAATACATCCCCTGAGATCTCTGCAGGAATACTCTGGGAAACTCTTAAGGCCTTCTTAAGAGGACAGATTATCTCATATCTTTCCCACAGAAATAAATCCGAAGCGAAGAAAGTAGCAGAGATAAAAAGCAAAATTACTAAAATCGATGAAGAACATGCCAGACTACCAAGCGTGACTCTACATAAGAGGAGGCAGGCTCTACATTCAGAATTAAACCTCTTGACAACTAAAGAAACCGAACATCTAATTTACAAATCCAGACATCATTACTATAAACATGGAGAGAAAGCTAATAAGCTTTTAGCAACAAATTCACAAGCAAGATGTACGCAACGCAATCTCGGTAATCACTAACACGAACGGAGATAAAATCATCGAACACAAAAATATAATGCACACTTTCAGAGACTACTATAAATCCCTATATACTACTGAGTTTAAAGAAGACAATATACAATCTAATGCATTTCTGGATACATTACAGATACCACAAATTGACGCTTTTAGTGTGGAGGAACTTGATAAACCTCTGGCATTATCAGAATTACTAGATGCTATAAAGTCACTCCAAGGTGGAAAAGCAGCAGGCCCTGACGGCTACCCTGCAGAGTTTTACAAGAAATTCTCCGCTCAGCTAGCTCCCTCCTATTAGCAACATTTACAGAAGCCAGAGATAACCAATCTCTTCCACAAACCTTTCGCCAAGCACTAATCACTGTCTTTCCAAAACAAAATAAGGACTTATTACAATGTGCATCATACAGACCAATTTCACTTCTGAATAACGACGTTAAAATACTCTCTAAAATCATAGCTAGAAGGATGGAGAAAGTGCTCCCTCGTAATATCACAAGACCAAACTGGATTTATTAGGGGCCGACACTTATCTTCAAATCTTCGACGCCTGTTTAATGTAATATACTCACCAACTAAATCAAACACCCCAGAAATATTATTATCATTGGATGCAGAAAAAGCATTCGACATGATTGAATGGAAATACCTTTTACTATTTTGGAGAAGTTTGGGTTTGGCCCGAACATTTGTGCATGGATTAAATTACTGTATACTAACCCAGAAGCTTCAGTTTGCATCAATAACATTTGCTCAGACTACTTTAAACTAGAACGTGGCACAAGACAAGGATGCCCTTTGTCACTGCTGCTGTTTGCGATTGCCATTGAACCACTGGCAATACATTGTCGAAATACTGATCAGATAAAGGGGATTAGCAGAGAAGGACTGGAACAGAAAATCTCATTATATGCAGATGACATGGTACTGTATATATTTCCGACCCAGAAAATTCTGTGCCTGCAGTCTTAGCAGCACTCACAGAATTTCAAAAGCTCTCTGGTCTCAGAATTAATCTGAATAAAAGTGTACTCTTTCCAGTGAATTCTCAAGCATATAATATTAGATTAGACACCCTACCTTTTATCATTGCAGAACAGTTTAAATACCTAGGGGTAAACATCACAAGTAAACATAAAGCTCTTTATCAACAAAATTTTCGTCTGCATGGAAAAAATTAAACAAGACTTGCATAGATGGTCAACCCTTCATCTCACACTAGCTGGAAGAATTAACACTGTTAAGATGAATATTCTTCCTAAGCTCCTTTTTATTTCAAAACATACCAATATACATTAATAAATCATTCTTTAAGCAATTAGATTCAACAATAACCTCATTTATTTGGAATTCAAAACATCCACGCATCAAAAGAGCGACCCTACAAAGACAAAAGGCAGAAGGCGGCATGGCTCTACCTAACTTCCAGTTTTATTACTGGGGCAAATATACAGGCGATAAGAACCTGGACACAAATAGAAGAACATACACAGGCATGGACCGCAATAGAAGTAAAATCCTGCAGTACTTCTTTGTATTCCTTGCTCTGTGCTCCAATAAACACACGTTATCGGCAATACACTAATAACCCAATTGTGCTCCACTCACTTAGAATCTGGAACCAATGTAGAAAGCATTTTAAGACGGAGAAGCTTCTATCTGTGGCACCCTGCAAGAGAACCACCTCTTTCAACCTTCACAAACATATGCAGTTTTAATATCTGGAAAAATTTGGAATTAACTTGCTTAGAGATCTTTATATAGACAACGTCTTTGCATCCTATGAACAATTACATTCCAAATTTAACATTCCAGCTACACATTTCTTTCACTATCTTCAAATCAGGAACTTTGTTAAACAGAACCTTCCAGATTTTCCTCATCTTGCACCCTCATCCACGCTGGAAAAATATTGCTCAATTTCAAGGATTAGACTCCATCTCTACAATATATAAAATCATTTTACAATCCCTTCCTTTCAAAGATCCAAGAGGACACTGGGAAAAGATCTCTCAATTAATATATCAGAAAAGGAGTGGAAAGTAGCAATGCAGAGAATTCACTCGAGCTCCATATGCAAAGCATACAATTATACAACTCAAAATTATATATCGAGCACATCTGTCTCGACTAAAACTCTCAAAATGTTTCCAGGGCATGATCCAACCTGAACGCTGCAAAAGCCCCAGCCTCACTAGGTCACATGTTCTGGGCCTGCACCAAATTAACATTATTCTGGACAAAAATTTTTAATTACCTCTCAGACAGTCTTGGACTCACAATCCCTCCTAACCCATTAACAGCTGTGTTTGGGGTTCTTCCAGAGGGTCTTAAAGTGGAGAAAGACAAACAAATTGTGATTGCATTCACTACACTTTTGGCACACAGACTTATTCTGATAAACTGGAAGAACCCAAACTCTCCTCTTTTAAGTCAGTGGGAAACTGATGTGTTATATTATTTAAAATTGGAAAAAATCAAATACTCAGTTAGAGGATCTGTGCAGACTTTTTTCAAAACATGGCAGGATCTAATCAGTAATATTTTGAAATGATTTTATAAAGCACAGAGAATTTGTTGATTTAGGTATTTTTAAAAGCCTTAAATTTTACACCGTTTGGCTTGCTCTCTCTCTCAAGGGTGGGGATCGATCTGTTCTTAGCATAATTCTTTTTTTTTTGTAAAACTTGATTGCTATGTATTGATTGTAATAAAATTAATAAATAAAAAAAAAAAAAAAAAGAATGCCAATACTAGTTTACTTAAAATTATTGTTGGGTAACAGCTTGAAGAATATATCACTGTTTTAAAGCTGTTGTTATTATGAGTATTTGTATTTTTGATATTGTGTTAAAGAGAAAAGGTACAATATTATTCACTCGAATAATGGAATAACTTTATATTAAATAAATGGAATTTCTGTTTTTTCTATGATACTGAATAGGTATCAAGTATGATGAAATTTCACTAGCATTGGTATTGAATACATACATTTTGGTATTGTAACATCCCTACATCAGGGTTTTTACTTAAGTACTGTATAACAGAATAAGTTTTAGCTGCATAGATAAAATGGAAGATTCTATTTGGTCCTCTAGTATAGTAATGGAATATTCTTAATATTCTACTATTTTCCACTGTAACATTTCAGGTAGACTGTAGTTTTTTGACTAAGAACATAAACTTAAGCATATATTATGACATACAGTGCAGGGAGCGTAACAGATCCAAACCTCAGACACAGCCTTATTGGCACAAGTCCTGGGTTCAAGTAAATGTTCTTTATTTGAAAAAATACCTTCTAACAGGTTTCTTCATCAGCTAATCACAACCACAATTCTTTCTCTTCCTTATTCCTTCTCTTCTACTCCTTCTCGTGAATTGTCCTTCTCTTCCCCTGATTCCGACTGCAACTCACCTGTGTGAGGTAGTGTGGCTTCCTTTATACCGAACCCAGGAGAACTTTGGTGTTGCATGCTGGTCAGGAAGAACATCCTTACAATAAGATATCCTCCTTCCTCCAGCTCTTTCTGGCGGCTCCCAAGAAACCCAGCAGGGCCACCCGTTGAGAGCCCTGACGGATACTGATGCCTATCTAGTCATGTAGCCTCAAGAGGCAATCTTCTTCCACCTTTCCATTATAATGGCTTCCTGACCAGAATGCCAGCAAACCTATGTTCTCTTTTACAAAATTTGTATGTAAACATTTTCGATCTCATGTTTTCATGGGGAATGAAAGAAAAATGCTTATGATGTAAAAGAACAATAATTATGACCAGTTTTGTCAAATGACAATATGAAAACATCCATGGAAAAAAAATTTAATTTTCACTCTACATAATCCACCTGTCTGTTATCCATTCATATGACCAAAATCTGCAACACGTGTGCATTTTTTTACTAAAATACTATTAACAGGTAGTTTGTGAAAACTCCACATTGAATGTAACCAGGAAAGATGTTATTCCCACAAAACCGAGTGTCTGACTTGAAGACAGAACTCTCTCCCTCATTTATTGGTCAAGAGTTCTGCCTTAAAGTGAAGAATTCTTCCAGGGACATGGTAAATATATTGAGGCTGGTTCAAATTTGACAGCATGCTTAGATGTAGAAGCCATTTACTACTTTAAGCCACAAATTACACACCTTCACTTTTTTTATATTTACATTATACATGTAGTTAATTGACAGATGTCAAAGAAGAATGACACATATGCTGAAATGGAAAAGGTAACAAGAAACTATGAACAGTGTTATGATGGGCCATATCCTGTCCCAGCAGCACTGGTCACCAGTTAGGTCACAATCCTGGAAGAGGCGCCAGCTCATCACAGTTTTAACTTTCTTAGATTTCACAAATTTTCTGTCTACTACAGATGTGGCTGACAATTGTATTTTCTTCTTAAATGAATATTCCACTCAAAAATGATTTTTTTAAATGTAGTTTGTTTTGGTAGCTGAGAAAAAAACAATGATTTTGGACACTATTGGCTTTTATTACAGTATAAACTTTTTTCTCTCCATTCTGCATGAAAACGAGATTTTTTTCTCAGGTATCACTGCAAACTAAGTAAGCTATATAACATATAAAATGTTATTTGTGGAATATTTCTTTAATAATTTAGAAAGTAAGTATAAGTAAAAACCACATTATCATATAACTAGTATTTAATATATTAGAATAGAATCAACAATTGTACAGTGTATGCTTGCATAGCTAAGTAATGATAATCAACCTCTGTGGATACTGTGGATTTCCATTAATTTTGTTGCTGTGACTGAGCTGACATAAAAATAGTTTTCATCATAGACTGTTCCAAAGTATTGCATTTAACCTAAAACAGAATATTCAGAATGTGGCAGATGTTTTCCTGAGAAGAATTTGCCATCTACCCATTACAGATCTTCGTTTTTCAGTTCATGCATTATAGATCTTAACTTTTTATTTAGTTTAACACAGCCATCATAATGCACAAACAGGTTAGGCAGAGAACAAAGTTGCTCTTTTCACACCTGGCTTATGGCACCATTACTATTTACTTTAAAAATCTCTATCTTCCCTTTTATGCTCTTTTTGCAGAAAAAGTTATGGGCCTTTTATTTCTACTTTTAAGTGTTTAATTCATTAATTGACCTATACAGACTCCCAATAAGAGCAGAATCATTCATTAGTGTCCTGCAAACCGTGTATGTTTTACTGGTCCTAAGCCAGGCAGCCAAACGGGGTGTCACCTCCTTAACTGAACTGTTTCACCCCCTCGTTTTTGGTAAAAAAGACTTGCGCAATTTACTTGAGTTGTGCCATATGAATTTAGTACAGTGTAAGTACTTGTCCATCCCTCTCACACTAAGTGCATTCCATTTTTTCAGTGCTGCAGGAAGGAATAATAACAGCAGATTTTGTAGTTGTGGAACTCTTTGGTGGTAATTTCTTATTGTTCATATTGCATAGGTTACTAGTAATTTTATTTTCTTTTTGAGTCTACATTGTTTAGTAAATTTACAAAAGGCTTACATAATCAACAATTTGCTTTATTTATTGTTCAGGTAAGAATCTGCAGTGATTTGAAGGGTGGGGCTGTATCGTACAATGGGTGACAGCTGACTATGTAGGAAACTTTGCTAAACAGATCAGTAGGTTGGATTGGGAAAAAAGTTAGATGGCAGTCAGTATAGTGAGGGGCTCTCAAAAGTATGGCAATTCTGGCAGCTAACAGTGACATCAAAATTCAGTCTGGATTGGTATTGGGTAAGTGCTAGTAAACTGTCCTTCCTTAAGGCATTAACTGTTAGTTGTATCTTTGTATCAATATTTTCTCCACCACACCTCACATTCCTCCAACAGGTTAAATCTTTTAAGAAAGTTGAATGTTTGAGCAAGCCAAAATATACACTCATATTTCATTTTGTTTGAACAGAGGTTATTAATAATGAAATATTTATTAATTAAATAAAGGATCTTGCTGAAAGCTTAATACAGAGAATTCATTGCTTCTGAAAGTTCATTGCTTGACTGAGTATGAAAGTAAGATTTCGCTTTGGGTACTTACTGTGACTCAGTTTCAATCAAACTAACACCATTCCTTAAACAGGTGGCACAAGTCATCCTTCAAAACATTTTTTTTGTTATACTAAAATGATGCAGAATCTTTATACCTTAAGTATCTGTAAAATCAGGTATGTGCAGGGAGTTTGAAAGAGGCAGGTGCTTAATACATGTTAACAAGGCATAATGAAATGAAATGAAATTATTTACTTTGTGTTTGCCATTTCAATTTAGAGTATGACAAATCTCAGTTCAATAATTAATCATTCTGTGTTTGTTGCTTTGATCATAAAGTTATCACCTAAAAATGGGGTGAGCAGGAGGGTTCCCTTCTAAAGCAAGTGACACAAGTGGATAGAAATTAGCATGCTGATTAAACAGGGCAGGTGTTCAGGCATCCTCAGGTTCTCTAGCCATATCCTGAACCTCTCGTGTGCCTGGTGTTTTTCTCTAAATTCTGCTCCATTAAAATATCAAATATACAGTGAATGAAGAGTTGCACCACGTTTGTGTTGTGTGTTTATTCATCAATGGCTATGAATACATGTTCAGTCTGACTGACAACCTCTATCTCCTCACTTTGGATATTTTCTGTCAAGACAACACTATGACATATAGCAGTTGTAGATGACAGAGGTACTTGTTTCATAGAAAAAATAACATTATCAATGTATCGCAGACAAGGTCCGATAAAATGACTACAACACACTCTTTAAATACCTCTGCATTAGTAAAGCCTTTCCTGTGTTTAACTAGTAACTATGTAGCTTTGAGGGAAGCAAATCTTGTTTGTTGCTGTTATTGAGTCAGTAAATTGATGAGTATTTCTGCTGTGACTGTAGCTTGTTTCCATGGTTTTGATTTCCTAGTGGCACCTCACATTGTACTCTTTCATGATAGTGACTGTTTCACTTTATATAAGACATATTGGCTGAGCATCATGTTTAAAACTGAAATGATGATTCTTAGCATTGGTTTTCCTCTTATTTTGTCAGAGATCTTTTTATTAGCTAACTCATTCTGACAGCTGACGTGTAATCTAAATTTGAATGTTTCTTCCTGGGTAATCTGTAATAGTTATGCAATTAGGTACAACAATTGTAGATTTTCATAGGAAAAAATTAACACAGAATTCAAATGATTGAACTTGCTCATTTGGAATGATATTAATATTAGAATAAATTTTGTGCAACACATGCTTGATGAAACTAATCTTACGCAGATACAATACACATTTATCAGATATGAAGTAATTTAACATGTATGGAATTTGAATGAGAGGGTGAAAATGAATAAGGGAGGCTAGGAGTAAATTAGGAAGTGTGTATGTTTATGTGTAAGAGGTGCTTATGCTTGTGATGATGTGGGTTTGGCTCCACGCTCCCATCGCTGTTCAGGAGCCCTTCAACCCAACATCATCGGTAATGTCACCGATGAGCTAGTCAGTGGAGGCAATAACAATCAAGCAAGAGGATGGTAAAAAGTGAAAAAGTGCTTTTATTAAAACAGTCAAACAAAAACAAAGTGTTCAATAAATAAAGTGCAGTGAGTCCCAAAATCTTCATTAAATAAATAATCCATAAAAACACGTGGAGGTAAAAACAATAGAAAATCAATCCTTTAAAATCGAGTTTAAAACATCCAACAGGAAACAGTCTATAAACAAGCCCGGTGCCTTCTTTTTAAACTAGCGTTTCTCCTGCTTCACCCATCTGGGCCCCGCAACAAGGGAGACGCTCTCTTTCTGCAGCTGACCTTTGTGCCTGACTCTGCTGTCAGTTGCTTTACCGATCCTTGGCTCCGGTCGGCTCCTCCGGACAGCGACTTGGCAATTCCCTACGACCAAGGCTCTCACGTTGGGAACACCACGTCCCAAGTCCCGACTCCTGCTACCTTCCACGGAGAGTCCTGCGCCTTCCGGTCACTTCCACCCTTCATAGCTAACTCTACGGGAGTGCTCGCCCGCTTCCTGCTCCACCGACTTGCGCTCTCCTCCTCACTGCTTCCTGCTGCCAACCTCCGTTTCCTTCTCTCTTTCTTTTTCTGTTCGTTTGTTGTTCTTTTTTTTCCATTCTTTCTTTTTCTCTCCCCCCTATCTGACTTGCGCTTCTTTTTATATAGCGAGGGGCCATAGCAGCTGCAGCACATTAGCCACGGGAACAGTCACGGATGTGGGCAATCCCTCATCTGTGCAGTTGGTGAGAAACGCCCACACCGCAGATCGCCCCGTGGCTTGCTATGGCCCAACGCCCCCTTGCTAAGCCGCCGCAAGAGTGGGGATTATTTATTTAAAAACTGGCCCCTGCGTGAGAGCGCTGTGAACCCGCTATACCACAATGCTTTGGAATGGTGAGCAGGTACCTGACCTGCAAGAATCTAGCCCAGTTTCATATTTATTTTATGATTCCTGTACTAGGTTTGGGCAATTCTCAGTATGTTTTTTAAGTATACTCATGTTTTTACATTACATCAAAAATTGTAACTACAGTACATTTTATCTGATGGACAATCTGATGGATGTGTTAATGTGAAGTTCATTTAATCATGTAGTTGTTGTACCTACATCATTGTACTCTGTGAAATGAAGAGCAGAAATGAAAATGCAGCATAAGTAATACCATAGAGTTTATGCAGCATCTATGAACATATTTTATAATATTTAATAAGTAGTAAACCTTTAGATGTTGTATTGTATTGTAATTGTTGTAACAGGAGAATGCTATTTGAAAATCTGAGAATTCAACATTTACAGCAATTCAAGATTGAAAGGTAGGAGTTAAAAGAAAAACAAATATGGAATTAAATAGATTTTTTTTATCTTGTTTTTTAACCAGAAGCTAATATTATTAGTTCACTGGATGTCCTTTCTCTTGAACATGCAACATAAAATTCCCAATGAGTAAAGCATAACTGCTATTGATGAATTCTTCCTTTTCCTCGTGAATGACCTATAATTCTGTTGAGGGTCATTGTAAACCACAATTTTACTGGTAAATGTATAGTTTTGAATTCAATCAGGTAATTAGTAAGAATAATGGGAATTTTGGGTATATAATTTCTCCTGTAGGACATCCTGTAAAAATGGTAGCTTCAATCAGATTTAAATGCAATACTCTCATCTGCAATCTTTTACTGTTACAAAGTGAGGTGCTTTGTGCATAGGAATGCTGCTATATAAATAAAATGTGTTGTATTGTCAATAGATTGTAAGGTTTCTGAACTCTTTTGGGACTCTCCCTGATGGGACAACACAACAAACAGCGTCCCAAAGCGCGACTGCAGCATCTATGGAAGACAGTTTTTTGAGTTTTGAGGTGCAAGATAGGGACTCCCACGTTACAAGATATCTCTATTTTAGTCCTTTTACACTGCTGCTGGTGGGCTTGTTTAATTTTTGACGTGTTCTGTATCTAGGTACGTCAGAGGACTGGGACTTTGTGAGGTGTGTCAAGCTTTGTCCTCCACCTCCCGACTCTGGCTCCTCAACTGTTGGTGAGGCAGTTCCTTTTATAGTGCACGTAGAAGTGCCACAGGTGTTTCTTGACTTTCTTCCAGCTGCACTCCTGGATGTGGCAGAAGTGGTTCCTCTAAGGACTCAGCTGCACCTGCAATACCCCCTGGCAGCACCCATGGAGCCCAACAGGGCTACTCTGAACGTCAACTCCCGGCATGCCCTGTGGGTTACGTGGTGCTGTAGCAACCCAGGGGGGCTGCCCTCTAATGTCTTGAGAATGATAATAACTCCAACATGGTCTCCGGTCCTTCCACCCAGCCGCTGTCCCGGTCAGGTAATGGCCCTGTAAATCTGTCACGTAATCTATCCTTTTAATCCTTACAATTGTAAGTGCCAAAGTAACAATATGCTAAAGATTACTCAAAAAGTACAGTACAAAGGCATTTGATCATAATGGAAGCATGTAATATGGAGGGTTGGGGGGCATGGGACAGGAGAGAAAGAGAGCAAGCTATTTCTGATCTGTCCTTTTCATGCCCACAATTGTAAGTGCCAACACAACAATATGCTTCATTGTTTTCCGATAGGAGGCGCTAGCTCTTTGGAAATACATTCTTTTCAATTGTGGCATCTTAATTAGCCTGAATTTAAATAAATATAAATTAAAGAGGTGATATCCCTCCCTTAGTTATACAGCAGTGAAAAATCACATAAGAGAAAAAATAACAGCTTTGTTTAATATTGGCTTATGCTGCATATAAAACGAGGGAAGCGAATAGCAAGACTCATTCCAAGGGTGGGGGCCTGGCATGTAGAGTATCATTGTCGCTGCGTAGGAAGGATTTTCAGGACTGAATGACGTAGTCTTCCATTCGTCCGTTGGCTTCAAACGTGTTTGACTGCTGTCCAAGTTTTTTATACTGTTTTCTCCATGTGCAGGCGCCCATGTAGGCAAATAGTCCAATTCCAAACAAGAAAAGAAGATTTTGTGCTGACTTTTAACAGATGAATAAATAGTAAACACCTGTCTTTAGGCTGACTTTACATTCCCCCAGCTGTCTTTGTCTATCTTGTCCTACGCTTGGTTTAGCAATTCCAAATGCTGACAGTGACATTAAACTTAACATTCTTATTATATAATATTCATAGCCATAACTCCTGGCAGTATTGGAAATTAAGGTTAAAGCTATCATATGCAAGAATTTACAACCTTAATTTAAGACTATAAAATGACAACAAAGGTTCAGAAGCAATGTCTCTATGACCAAACAGTGGTCAAAGGTCTTAATCACAAATTAAAGAGGAAGAAAGTATTCTCTCACCTAACAAGTTTAAACGCCAAATAGTATTTTACAGGAGGCTAGCTTAATCAGCAAGGATTGGTTTTAGTTGCAAAGAGACTGGACTGGCCAAATATTCCACTCCAGCTATACAAAGGAAACTAGAGGTGTGGGAATCTTAATTCATAGAACAATTTCATTTTCAGTATCAGACATAGCATCAGACCCTGAAGAGCAATATATGATGGTGATGGGTAATTTATTTAATTAAAAAGTGATTTTGATAAAACTTTTACACACCCAGAAATAGAGACTTTATCCACAACGTATTTCTATCAATTCCTAACTTGAAAAATTATAATGGCCAAAGACTTCAGTTTTGTTTTTAATCCAGACTTGGATAGGTCTTCAGCTACAGGGGTGACAACATCTAACACAGCAAAAATTATCACACAGTATATAAATGACCATAACTTATCCATGGAGATGACTAAATCCATACTTAAGAGCATATTCCTTATTTTCACCAGTATATCATTGTTACTCAAGAATTGATTATTTGTTTATAGATAACATTTTTCTTGCCTGCAATCAAATCTTGCAAATACAACGCTATTGTTATCTCCGACCATGCCCCTCTGATCATGGAGCTCACATCACTATGACCCACATACTCATCTCACAGCTGGGGTCTTAACTGTGGAGAACTGTACAGAATTTATATCCAAGCAAATTGATTTTTTTAGAGACAAATGCATCCTCAGAGGTTTCTTCAGGAATACTCTGGGAACCTCTGAAGGCATTTTTAAGAGGGCAGATTATCTCATATCTTTCCCTCAAAAATAAATCGGAAACCAAGAGGGCCTTAGAGTTAATCAGAATTAACACTATCAGAATTACTAAACACTATAAACTCGCTTCAGAGTGGCAAAAATGTCAATCAAATTAGCTCCTCTTTTATTAACAACATTTACAGAAACCAGAAACAATAAAATTCTACCTCAAACTTTTGGGCAAGCATTAAATACCATTTTTCCTAACAAAAATAAGGACTAATTACAACATGCATCATACAGACCAATCTTACTTCTGAATAATGTTAACATACTCTCCAATGTCCTAGACAGAAGGATTAAGAAAGTGCTTCCTTCTTTAATATCACAAGATCAAACTGGATTTATTAAAGTCAGGCACTTAGCTTCCAATCTTTGACACCTGTTTAATGTATCATATTCACCCATAACGTCCAGCACTCCAAAGATCGTATTATCTTTGGATGCAGGGAAAGCATTTCATATGGTTGAATGGGATTACCTGTTCACCACTTTGCATAAATCTGGGTTTGGCCTTAACATATGTGCATGGATCAAACTACTCTATACCAGTCCAGGGGCTTCAAGTTGTATTAACAATACTATCTCAGACTACTTCAAAATAGAATGAATATGGTACTAGACAAGGATGCCCCTTGTCACCACTGCTATTTGCAATTGCCATTGAGCCCTGGCTGTTCACTTTCGAAATGCATCAGAGATAAAAGGTATTTTCAGAGAAGGACTTGAACAAAAAATATCAGTATATGCAGGCGATATGTTACTGTATATATCAGACCCACAAATTTCAATGCCTGCAGCCCTAACGTTACTGGCAAAATTTCAAAAGATATCTGGACTCAAAATTAATGTGATCAAAAGTGGGCTTTTTCTAGTGAATTCTCTAGCAATCAACATTACATTCCCTTTTGTCATTACAGATCAGTTTAAATATCTGGGGGTAAACATCACAAGTAAATATAAAGCTCTTTTTCAACAATATGTTGCTGTTTGCATGGACAAAATTAAATAAGACGTGCATAGGTGGTCTATCCTCCATCTTACTTTAACAGAAAGAATTAACACTACCAAGATGAATACGCTTTTGTTTCTATTTCAAAACATCCCCATATACATTAATAAAAATTTTTTTAAGAAATTAGATTCAATCATAACCTTATTTATTTGAAATCTGAAACATCCACGCATGCAAAGGGAGACCCTACAACAAACTTAATCAGAAAGCAGCATGGCTCTCCCTAATTTTCAATTTTATTAATGCGTGGCAAGCATACAAGCTATAAAAACCTGAACACTGACACAGATAGATGAACACACACTAGCTTGGTCTGCAACAGAAATGAAATCCAGTACCACTTTATATTCCTTGCTTCATACACCAGTAAATACAAGGTATCGTCAATATACTAACAACCCAATTGCGCTTCATTCACTCACAATGTGGAACCAATGTAGGAAACACTTCAGGTTAGAGAATATTTTATATGTATTGCAGAAACATTTTGCAGAATCGAGTTGACGCCACCCACACTTTCACTCGGGAACAGATGCGCAAGCTGGGCAGCACTCATTCGACTCAGGGGACGAGGTCAGGGTATACAATCCCAAACGAGAAAAGGGCCACTCGCTAAAACTTGAAAGTGCTTTGGTTGGGCCCTACTGGCTGATTGAACAAGTAGGGGAGGTGGTATATTGAATACCAATGCAACCAAGAGTGTTTCTGTTCCAAGATCAATTAGAACCCTACAGAGGAGGGTTAGAAGAGGATGGTTTGGTGGTGGTGGCAAATAGCCAGGAAACCCCAGAGGGCATCCACTCTGTCCCTTCGGGCAATGACCTTGGAGGAAATGCCCCTCCTAGGAATGGCTCAATTCCTCATTGGCCCAGACAGATTGCAAGGCTGCCACAAAGGTATCAGGACTTTGATATGTCCTCAGGAACAATGAGCTGGAGTGGGGACGCAATGTAATGATGCAGCCAGAGACTCAGGTTTATGGGACTGGATAGCTGCTGAGCACGCTGCTTGTGGAGGATGTGCTAAAGGAACACCTCGAGGAGAGGCAGAAGTCAGGCACATGTAGTGGAATGTGTGGGAATGAGAGGAAAATAAGCCATGTGCTTCAGGGTCAGAACACTGGAGTAGAAGGCGAACAGTGGGAGTTTAGCTGAGAAGCAATAAATACAAGTTAATTGGTTTCAAACAACTGAATCACATACGGGCGTCTTTCCATGGGTCCCATGGGTGTTACAATATTAAATTACCATTTAAAATCAGGCAGTGAAGAACATTTCAGGATAGAATATCAAAAATCAGTTCTGCAGTAGGTTAGCACCCTGCCCGGGATTGGTTCCTGCCTTGTGCCCTGTGTTGGCTTGGATTGGCTCCAGCAGACCCCCGTGACCCTGTGTTCGGATTCAGCGGGTTGGAAAATGGATGGATGGATATCAAAAATCATATCAAAACAGAAAACTTTCCAATTTGAAAGTTTAATTATATTTGACATTGGAAATTTTAAACACTACCTTCTGGGCCGTTCAGTAAAAGAAACAGATTGGTTTGTAAATATATGAATTGTTTCGGATATACATATTGTAGAGTAAATAAATATGACAGCCAGTCAAAAAAAGTTTTGGGGAACCACCCCATATAATGTCCAGTGGACAGGTCAAAATGAAGCCTGTCTCAAAATAGTGAACAACCAAAACATTTGACAAAATATCAGTGCAAACACAGGAAAAACAAAGACGAGAAGTAAACATAAACGTAAACGTCTGTACCGCGGAGCCAAAATGGCTGAGTTGTCCTTCAGTTCCTTCCAGATGATGTCACATTCAAGTCGAAGCCATGATATCATTTCTCCTTCCTAATTTCCTGTTGCCGTCTTTAGTTTTTTATAAATACCCCTGTGTTTGCACTGATATTCTTTAATTACTTAAAACACATGCACAGATACTGGCCTACTTACCCCACTCTGTCTCGCCCCAGCTCACTGTGCCTGCCTCACTTGCTACGTCTTATTCCACACATGACAGATTCTTCTCAAAAGCCAAGATATCAGAAAGCATTGATCGCAACTGCAGTATGTCTCATTTTTTCATCTTTTGAAATGTTTTTCTATCATTGACCGAAAGCCACATGGTGATTTCTGGTATTCCGTATTGGCGGAGTTTCATTAAAGGTTCATCTAAGTCAGGAAGGATAAGAGTCCCATTTGCTGAAAGGATAGACATCTTTTTGGAGGCAAAAACTGAAGCTGTGCAATGTTTATTAGAATTCAGAATGATCAGAATATTCCTGCTTCTCAAATAACTGATGTTTAACTCTTTTTATAGTAAAACTAACAAAACCACACACACACACTCAAAAACTTGCAAATCGTCTGTCACACATGCTACTTTTTAAGTGCATCTGTCAGGGGTGATTATTTTTTCTCCCTGTAAAACATTAGTTCATCATTGATAGAAAGCAGCACAGTGATTTCTGTTATTCCTTATTGGCAGTGTTTCATTAAAGGGCGCTCTACATCAGGAGAGAGTAAGAGTCTCTTAGTCTAAAAGGACAATCTTTTTAGGTATAATCATTTGCACATGCACATGCCAACATACAAGTACAGAATGTCTAAAGTGGCATACCAGAACTGATTTATACATATCCGAACTGGTGTATATATATCTAAACCAATGTATGTGTGTGTGTATATATATATATATATATATATATATATATATATATATATATATATATATAACTAAACCGGTCTATCCGAATAGATTTGTATATATCAAAACTGGTGTATATATATTGTCACACAAGTGTGTATAGGAGGCAATTAAAGGGCTCGAATACATGTAATTTGACGCCGGTCCAGGGGAACATGCCGCCCGGCTCTGGGGTAGCCAACAACGTCACTTACGGTCCTGATGATATCACTTCCTGTAATGGCCTTTAAAGCCACCATCTTGTTAATACTGAGTTAGTTCTGTTTTGGACTGAATAGTGTGAACATGGATCTGATTATTAAGTAGATTTGCAGCCGGGAACAATTATACGGGTGGCTGCCCCAAACCTTTGCAATGTCTTGTGATCTTTATTGTTACAATATCTAAACCAGCAATTTTAAACCTTTTTCATCACCCAAATTCTGCAGCACACCAAAAAATATATTACATTTCTTGTCAAAAATAGGCATAATTTTTGATTGATTTACAAAAATATAATAATAGTAATTACTTACCCTTATTGCTCCCAAGTGGCTTTTTAAAAAGTCTTTTTTTTTCAAACTATTTATTTATAACAGTTTGAAGTAAAAAGGTAATACTCAAAATTGTTAGGTGCCAATGAAACTGTTAAGCACAGGTGGTGCAGGTGTGGTACATTTTACTTTGCTTTTTTTTTTTTGCAAAGCACTTTGAGTAATGAAAAAAGCACTATATAAATATAAAGAATTCTTCTTATTATTATTATTAGTATACAAATGCGTGATGAAATTCAGCCGTGGTGCACCGGGGGATAAATAGGGACACTAGATAAGGGATTTTGTAAGACGTGTTCATTGGAATAATTACACAGCACGGTGCACACTTAATACTAACATAATGTGTATATTAATGAAGTAAATGTTAATATAAGTTGATTATACAAAATCATTTTAGTATGCAAAATTTTAACAAGTTGACACATGTAAAATGGTTATAAATGCATGGAATCATACATTTATTGCTTTTTATTTCACAGTATATGTACTGTATATTATTAAAATAATGATATTTAAATCATATATAATGGTATAAAAGTTTCACCATAGAATTGTTTTGCATCATATTTCTTTAAAGAAGTCTTTAATTAATCTGTTTTAAAATCTTGTGGCACACTTGTGAACCATTGAAAAATCACTGATCTAAGAAAATTAATATAGAGGGTGAGCCAAAATTAAGTACCACATTTCTCAAGACCATTGTGCGAGGTAGAGGCAGCCAACTGGGTTGGGGGTCCTTTCATAGACAATCCCTTGTAGTTTTTAGTTGGCAACATGCCTTGGTCCATTGCGCACCATGCTTGCGCTATTGAAGCATTCTTCAAAAACAATGAATGCATCATCACTACTCAACACGCCTTCCAAATGCACTTCAGCATTCCTCCTAAGGGCCCATTTATATTTCATGCTCAGAACACTGACATACATGCATCATGGCTGGCACATGTTCCCAGCATTCATTTGACGTGTCCTATGAGCACGTCCTCAGAGATTAACGTGACGCATGCGCAAGTTGCAGTACCAGCGAAAAGTCGGGGGCATAGCGTGATAAAAGTCGAAACGTGACGTCAGAGTCTCTGTCTACTATCTACTATCTAAAGCCGCTTTGAGGATCCTGTGGACACTTTTTCTCTAGTGTCGTTTCTTGTGACTGAAGACAGAGAGATATTAATTAAAGTTAGTAAAAAATCTTTTATTAATACACACCAGGCAAGGGTAAGATGACAGAGAAGCACAGTCCTAGGACACCTGCCCTTCATCTGCTTCGAGGGGTCGGTATCCCAAATCTTTTATAGGGCCTTTGTCTTATGACTTTGGTTGCACAAGAATTTCAAACCGTTACATCTTACAACATTTTGCTTGGATCAGCATTTACCACATCCTTTAAGTTCATCAGTTGGTCACTTGTGGTTTTTTGTTCGTTAGGAGAAACAAGAAGTTTGCACTTGCACTATAAAGACAGGTTCTGTGTGGCTCTATCATGTATACCAGATTGATCAAACTGATCAAACTATTTATTATTTTTCCACAATCCTCTAGGACTGATGTGCGCGCTTCAATATTTGATGAATGTGGTGAAGCAAAATTCCGACATACAAATGCATTTGTGGTGCTTTTATATTCAGGCGTCGCATATTTCCCAATGTAATGACACAATACATTTTAAAAGTCTCACATACCATCTTCTGTGCCATCTTTTTTTTTGTTTTGCACCTTCACAACAGCATATTTGAGCCACAGAGAAAAAAATTAAGGACATGGTGAAAATGTCTGTTTTGTGATTAAAAAGTACAATTCCGCTTATCTCGAAATATCCACTTTTACATCATAGTTTACTTTATCATTAAAGTAGACCGTTATAAACATTGTCTTAAAACTGACCCAGTTATTAATTGTTACATGCTTCTGGGGCTTCCTTCTGAACTGACAGCAGGGTCAAGCAGCAATAGTTCACCATACAGAACACATTAAATGTATGATATTCCAGTTCTCTGCACATTTAGAATCCTTAGATTTATACTTGATATCACTTTCATGATGAAATGCATTAAAGTATGCATGTTACATTTTACATATAAATTGTTAACTTCATTTAAATAATGAATACTGTTAATAATTACACATGTGGGAGCGACACGAAGGCAAAGGGGTAGTGCTGCTGTCTCGCAGGGAGCCACGTCCCTGGTGTTTCCTGACTGGAGTTTGCATATTTCCTTTGTGGCTTTCCACAGTGTGCTCCGGTTTCCAAAGACATGAAGGTTTTGGAATTTGGTGTCACTAAAATGACGCTAGTATGTATGTGCTTATATTGATCTTGTGATAAGCTGATGCCCTGTCCAGGGATTTTTTTTTTGTCTTGCACCTGATGCTTGCTGGAATGGGTGCATCCCTGGATTGATGGATGTAATCATTATACATTCTTTTCAGAGATATTGTGACAAGGTGTCCTTGGAATTTAATGGATGTTTCAGGCAATTTACAACACAGCAAAGCCAAACGTTTTCTCACTGTGATGATATCTTACACTGCCATGTGGTGGAATCTTCCAGATTTCCATAAAGTACGTGTGCAATAAAAACAGTACAACGCTTGCGTAGCAGTAGTGTCCACAGGCGCACGTGTCGTATCACGTGAAGTATAAACCCAGCGTAACGGTGACGTCCCAAATCAGAAAACAATTTTTCAGTGGGTGGCTAGATTTAGACAGATGGGTACAGCATTGAACAGAAAATCTCCAAGCTGTAAGGATATCAATTTTGCAGTCTCCTAGACATTCAGTGCACAAATATGCTTCTGCTTTAGGCATATGCAACACCTCTTTGAGGAGGATTTTTCATGAGGACCTTAATTTCCATCCTTACAAAGTGATGGTAGTGAAGGAACTCAGTGAGAGAGACTGGGAGAGCTGTAAAGAGTTGTGGGTGAACATTCTGCAACGTTCATCAAGATGCTATCTTCATGTGCAGCAATGAGACAAATTTACATTTGAATGGTTGTGTAAATAAGCAAAACTTTTGTTATTGAGCTGAGACCCCTGCAAAGTGAGTTACAGTTTGGGGACACTAATTTCCCTGGCTTGCTCAGAGCTATAGAATTGTGTTCCCTCTGAATACTGATTACAAAATGAACACTGGAGAGGTAAATTATGCAAAATTGATTTTAAAAGATTGTAGGCAGTCTTTTATATAGTTTTCTTCACAACTATCCCCTGCATTTCCAACCACTGGAGGGAACACTCGTTTCCATGGCTGGAGAAGAGCGATAGGCTTTTGTGCACCCTGCCTTCTGCTTTCAAAATATACTCTGGATAAAATGCACAATCATATCTTAGCGTGCTTGCGCCAAATGAGAAGGGGTTAGCTGCTCTTGCATGTTTACTGACAAACAGGACGGCATTTTGCACAGAGCATGCATTAAATCAAAAGAGAAACAGCATGCAAAGATACTTGAACATTAGAAGATCCACAACAATCACACCTTAGTGCGCCTGCACCAAATGAAACAATAGTGCATTCCTGTAGTGGAGCATCCATGTTCATTTGACTATGGCTTCAACTACACGAACAACAGAGCACTGCTCTGTGTTTTTTTAAACTCTCCATAAGCCAGCACGAATGTGTTGTACTGCGTTACCTTCTATCAATTGTGATAATTTTGCCTTTACTTCTTGATTCAACCTTGTATTTATGGGGAAATTTGTGATATTAGGAAAGAAATTGAAGTATCTCAGAGTTGTTTGTGATGAAGTGTGGCTGATCAAGTGGTGGGGTTAGACTTTTACATAGTTACTGGAAAGTGACACTGCATCTAAGCATCCATATGTTGCTTTGTTCACAGGTGAATGGACAGAATGTGGTTAAAGTTGGACACAGGCAAGTTGTGAACATGATTCGTCAAGGAGGCAATAACCTGCTGGTCAAGGTCGTGATGGTAACACGTAATCCAGACATGGAAGAAGCATCTCGAAAAAAGAGTAAGGAAAACTTTGACAATCAAATATGTAAATAACTCTGCTGAACCTGAATACTTAGTGACAAATGTAATGGTAAGAATTGTGGTAGAAATGAACATCTTAATTAAAGAAACATATTCTCTAACAGGTCAAATCTGATAAAACCTTTTAGTCTGGTTTCAGGTTTCTGACATGTATTAACCCTTTATGCTATTTCTTTGAGATTTATGCTGTATTTTTATATGGAACGAATATCAAAACACTTTTTTCTTAATGACTATATGACCCCTAAGACATAACCTACCTAGGCTAATTTTGGTGACAGTGAATTTATCTTGATTTTTAGTGACCGTTGAATGTTATGAGCGCTTTTTTCATGTCACTGTAATTTTTTTTTTTTTTGGTTTTATTGTAATCATTCCATACAAATTGATACATTTTTACAAAAAATAGGATTGAAAACAAATCAACCCTCAACCCTGAGAAAGAGAGCATGGCCAATGGAGTAAAACTTAAAGCTAGTAAAAATAAATAAATTGATGAGTTTAATAGGCGGATAAAGATAAATGGAGAAGAAAAAGAAATGGGAAGAGAATCTGTTTCCTTGGTGCTTTAAGAGCTTATTCTAAAATATTTTTGATTAGATCTTGCCTGGTTTTGAAAAAGTTCTTCACAGATCCTCTAAGTGAGAATTTGATTTTTTCCAGTTCTAGATAATGTAAAACATCAGTTACACACTGACTTAAAAGAGGAAAGTTAGAATTCTTCCAATGTAGCAAAATAAGTCTGCATGCCAAAAGTGTAGTAAAGGCAATCACAGTTTGTTTGTCCTTCTCCACTTTAAGCCCATCGGGAAGAACACCAAACACAGCTGTTAGTGGGTTAGAAGGGATTGTAACACCAAGGCTGTCTGAAAGGCACTTAAAAAATTTTGTCCAGAATGATGTTAATTTGGTGCAGGCCCCCAAACATGTGACCCAGTTAGGCTGGAACTTGATTGCACAAACATTTTGGACAGTTTTAAGCGAGACAGATTTGCTCGATATATAATTTTGAGTTGAATAATTGTATGCTTTGCGCATATGAAGCTCGAGTGAATTCTCTGCATTGCTGCCTTTCACTCCTTTTCTGATATGTTGAGTGAGAGATCCTTTTCCCATTGTCCTCTTGGATCTTTGAAAGGGAGGGACTGTAAAATAATTTTATATATTGCAGAAATGCTGTCTGAGTCCTCAAAACTGCAATATTTTTTCCATCATAGAGGAAGGTGGGAGATGAGGAAAATCGGGCAGGTTCTGTTTAATAATGTTTCTAATTCGAAGATAGTGAAAGAAATGTGTTGCTGGAAAGTTAAATTTGGAATGTAATTGTTCATAGGATGCAAAGATGTTGTCTATATAAAGATCTCTAAGTAATTTAATCCCAAATGTTTTCCAGATATTAAAAACTGCATATGTTTGCGAGGGTTGAAAAAGGTGGTTCTCATGCACAGGTGCCACAGATAAAAGATTCTCCATCTTAAAATGCTTCCTACATTGGTTCCATATTCTGAGTTAGTGGAGCACAATTGGGTTATTAGTATATTGGCGATAACTTGCATTAATAGGGGCACAAAGCGGGGAATAAAAAGAAGTACTGCAGGATTTTATTTCTATTGTGCACCAAGCCTATGTATGTTCATCTATTTGTGTCTAGGTTTTTATAGCTTATATGTTTGCTGCCCAGTAATAAAACTAAAAATTGGGTAGAGCCATGCCACCTTCTGCCTTAGGTCTTTGTAGGGTCGCTCTTTGAATATGTTGATGTTTTAAGTTCCAAATAAATGAGGTTATGATTGAATCTAATTGTTTACAAAATGATTTATTGATGTATATTGGAATGTTTTGAAATAAAAAGAGAAGCTTTGGAAGGATATTCATCTTAACAACATTAATTCTTCCAGCTAGAGTGAGATGAAGGGTTGACCATCTATGCAAGTCTTGCTTAATTTTTTCCATGCAGACGGCAAAATTTTGTTGATAAAGAGCTTTATGTTTACTTGTGCTATTTACCCCTAGATATTTAAACTGATCTGCAAAGGGAAGGTGTCCATTCTAATATTGAATGCTTGTGAATTCACTGGAAAGAGCATACTTTTATTCAAATTAATTTTGAAACCAGAGATCTTTTGAAATTCTGTAAGTGCTGGTAAGACTGCAGGCACAGTATTTTTTGGGTCTGATATATACAGTATCATATCATCTGCATAGAGAGAAATTTTCTGTTCAAGTCCTTCTCTGATAATCCGCTTTACCTGATAAGCATTTTGACAGTGAACTGCCAATGGTTCCATGGCGATTGCAAATAGCAGTGGTGACAAGGGGCATCCTTGTCTGATACCATGTTCTAGTTTAAAGTAGTCTGAACAAATGTTGTTAATACAAACTGAAGCTTCTGGATTGGTATACAGTAGTTTGATCCATCACAAATGTTCGGGCCAAACCCAAATTTCTCTAATGTAGTGAAAAAGTAGTTCCATTCAATCATATCAAATGCTTTTTCTGAATCCAACAATAATAATATCTTTGGGGTGTTTGAGTTTGCTGGTGAATTTATTACATTAAACAAGCGTCGAAGATTGGAAGCTAAGTGTCGGCCTTTAATAAATCCAGTTTGATCATGTGATATTTCCGAAGGCAGCACTTTCTCCATCCTTCTAGCTAAGACTTTGGAGAGTATTTTAACATCATTATTCAGAAGTGAAATTGGTCTGTATGATGCACATTGTAATCAGACCTTATTTTGTTTAGGAAAGACAGTGATTAATGCTTGGTGAAAAGTTTGAGGTAGAATTTGATTGTCTCTAGCTTCTGTAAATGTTGCTAATAAGAGGGGAGCTAGCTGAGTGGAGAATTTCTTATAAAATTCGACAGGGTAGCCATCAGGGCCTGCTGCTTTCCCACTCTGAAGTGACTTTATAGCATCTAGTAATTCTGATAGCGCCAGAGGTTTATCCAATTCCTCTGCACTAAGAGTAGCTATTTGTGGTATCTGTAATGCATCAAGAAATGCTGATTGTGTGTAGTTTTCTTTAAACTCAGTAGACTATAAGGATTTATAGTAGTTTCTAAATGTGTGCATTATATTTTTATGGTCAATGATTTTATCTCCGTTCATGTTGGTGATTGCTGGGATTGCATTGCGAACTTCTTGCTTATGGATTTGTTGAGCTAAGAGCTTATTAGCTTTCTCTCCGTGTTCATAGTAATGATGTCTTGATTTAAAAATGAGTTGTTCAGTTTCTTTAGTTGTTAGGAGGTTGTGCTCTGAATGCACAGCCTTCCTTTTCCTATAAAGAACCTAACTTGGACACCTGGCATGTTCTTCATCTATTCTAGTAATTTCGCTGGATAGCTTTGATACCTTCTTGGTTTCTAATTTATTTCTGTGGGAAAGATATGAAATAATCTTAAGAAGGCCTTTAGATTTTCCCAGAGTATTCTTGCAGTGACGTCTGAGGATGAATTTGTCTCTAGAAAGAAACTGATTTGTTTTGATATAAATTCTGTACAGTTCTTGTGTGCTAATAGAATTGGGTTAAGATGCCATCTGCGAGATGAGTATGTGGGGCATAATGATTTTAGCTCCAAGATCAGAGGGGCATGGTCAGAAATAAAAATAGTTTTTTATTGCAAGATTTAATCGTAGGCAAGAAATTATTATCTATAAAGAAATAATCGATTCTTGAGTAGCAATGGTGAGTAGAAGGAATATGTTCTTGAGTTTGTGTTTAGAAACCTCCAAGGGTGTGATAAGTTGTGGTCAGTTAAAAACTGTGTAATTGTCTTTGCAGTGTTTGATGTCATCACCCCAGATGACACTGTAATTTGGATGGATACAATGGACCCAAATACCTCAAGCCCCATTTGGGGCTCATTGCTAATACTGACTGGAATGTCAGAAAATATTTCGTGATTGCGTTTTACAGGAAATGGCTCGACATAGGCATCTTTCTTTGAAAAAATCAGTGATATTATAAATGCCAATGACTCTTTTGATTCTGACAATAAAGATGATGACAATGATCCAATAGATATTGTGGAAATTCCCCCAGAATGGGTCGATGAAGTTTCTGACAATGAAGATATCGATGACGACATTATCGATGATGAAGAGCCAGCAGATGTTCCCGGACTTATTGAAATTCATTGTGCGACAGGAAGGGATGAACCTGCTACAGTAGACCTGGCTGTGCCATCAACAAATATAGTTACAAAAGATGTAGCCCCACCAGCTGCTAAAAAGAGAACACTGCCTTTGAATTGGAACTGGAAGAAAAAAAAAAACAGTTACTCAAAAGTGTACCCAAATTCTGATGCTGTGGAGACAATGAGTAATGATCTCATTCGTGAACTCAAGGGGAAAAGCCTGGTGAAGTGTTTTGAGAAGCTGTTTGATGACCAAATTGTCTCAAATATTGTCCAGTAGACTGTGACATATGCCACACAGAAAAACATCCAGCACTTTCAGCTTTCAAATGAGTGCATCTGGAAAATTATTGCAATTCTTCTTTTCACTGTCTGTCATTCTCTTCCTCAAGAACAATTATATTGGTGTGAAGATGAAGACATGGATGTCCAATGCATGAGAAAATGCATGAGTCGACACAGGTATCTGGAAATCGGTACCTCCATCTCATTGACAACTCTTAGCTCGAAGGGATTCTGGCAGAAGAGCGGGATAAGCTTTTCAAGATTCGCCCATTGATTGACAAAGTAAACAAACACTTTCCGCAATTTGGCGTCTTCTCTGAAAATTTGAGAGTTGTTGAACAAATGGTTCGATACTATGAAATCACTATGTCATGCAGTTTATGTATGTGTTAAGCCAGTAAGGTTTGGAATCAATCAATGGGCAATTTGCTGCTCACATACAGGGTATTGTTACCAGATGCAGGTGTATGAAGGCAATCAAATGATGCCGAAGATGACTCAAGCATTACTGGGCTTGAGGTATCTGTTGTTCTGAAAATTATTTCAATTTTAAAAACACCAAACATGCACAAACTTTACTTTGACAATGTTTTCTCTGGATTCTATCTGATGAAACATTTGCAAGATATTGATGTCAGAGCAACAGGTACTGCTTGATTCAACAGAATGAACAAATGCCCTACTGTGATAGACAAGGAGGTGAAGAAAAAGGAACGAGGAACATACGACTACAGATTTGATTTATGCAATGAAATTTTGGCTGTCACCTAGAACGACAGCAGCTATATGAGGCTACTATCCTACTATGAAACCGCTTAGCCTGTCTCACAGATGAAGTGATGGAGTAGGACTAAGAATAAAGAAGTTCAGTCCTCCAACCCAAACTTATCATAGAGTATAACAGGCATGTGGGGGGAGTGGACAAGATGGATTGGAACGTCCAAAAATACATAATTACAATAAGAGGCAAAAAGTGGTACTTCCCTTAGCTTACCAATACCATTGACATAGCACTGGTGAACGCCCACACACTTTATGTAATGGTACAATTCCCAAACGGTACAATTGCCCAGCTAAATTACAGAAGGGTGGTTTCCAGAGCATATGTATCTTGGTCTGTCTTCACCAACATCTGATCGGAAAAAGCCTGGGATGTTCTGATGTCCTTTTGACATCAGAACACCTGTATTTCACTACATTGAATGCACAGACATGGACAAGCATAGGAAATGTGCAGTGTGTAAGAAAAAAGCCAGAAATCAATGCTGTAGATGTGATGTTCAACTACACATGGAATGTTTTCAAGAATGTCATCAAAAACAGATAGTGGGTACCATGATCCCTATTTGGGGATTGGACTAAAATTTGAAATTTTGGAAAAAATGTTGGTGCTACAATTGAAAATACATGTTTTTCTTACTATTCAGATGTGGATGGATAGAAATAAAGTAAAAAAGATATTCAGAAAAAAAATTGGCAATTAACGGGTTAAAGGAACAATATCATACATATGGACAGGGTGTAACGGTTAGGTGGACTGGCGATTCTAAATTGGCCGTAGTGTGTGCTTGGTGTGTGGGTGTGTTTGTGTGTGTACTGTGGTGGGTTGGCACCCTGCCCAGGATTGGTTCCTGCCTTGTGCCCTGTGTTGGCTGGGATTGGCTCCAGCAGACCCCCGTGACCCTGTGTTCGGATTCAGCGGGTTGGAAAATGGATGGATGGATGGGTAACTGGCCCAACTGCAAGGTTACTCCACAAGTTTGCAGAATTCCCTCCACCAGAAAGGAAATATGTCATACGAGTTGTGTTACCTAGCTTTCCCCTGGAAATTCAGTCAGTGGGCCTAAGTTATAGTGTCATTGGTTAATCAGATGTATCACTATATTTGTATTTTTTTTTTTAGCAGGCGATAATATTACTAGTTCCCTTGAGATGCTTACTTGCTGGTGGTGTTGTGAAAGAGAATGCAGCAGATCTCTTGTGTTTGGTAATGTTACAAAGGTCATTTAAAGTTGGTTCATTCAAATTGCTGAACATCCTGCCTCTCCATTCGCATCAAAGGCTAAAAATAGTACTGCCACAGGGTTTGAGCTATTGATTACTTTTACTCACTCAAAAGTACAGTCTTATTCTCTTCACATTCTGAAAAACAGCATCTTCATCAGCTGTTGTGTCATCAGTTTATTTCAAATTTATTGTCACACGTAATTTTATGTACATTTAGCAGATATTAAAAATCAATAAAGAGAAACAAATGTTAATTGATTAAATGTAATGGTTGTTCACGTGACACAAAGAAACTATAAAAAAAAATAGGTTATGTATTGCAACTAAGAGAGATCCCTACTGATTCAATTTATTTATTTATTTATTTTTTATTGAGTGCAGAGTTAAATCACTTATACCTATTTACAGTTTATTAACAGTAAATGTTTGACTCAATTCCCTCACCTTTTAAATAAATGACTTTTAAGATTCTCCTCTTCAGCAGATACTTATGCCCAATATGCTTATTAATGCTGCTTCAATTCGTTGTTCAGTAATGAAGTAAGGTAACAATATTCCTTCTACATTGCATTGTAGTTCATTTAGCTGAAGGCTTTTACAAATGATTCACAACTACTGTATATATACCAAATACCCAGTGCAAATATCAATAGTATGGAGTGCCATGCCCATAATTACTCTATAAATGTTAACCAGGGTACCAGGAATAACCAGGATACCCATAAAAAAATCGACACGTGTTAACCTGGTCTGTCAGAGACCAATGGTTTGTCTAATTGGAATAAGGGTATACATGGTATTTCAGAAAACTTTTTTTCTGAATTATCAGGTTATTAAAAGGTATTTAAACACAGTTACTGTAACATTCAATCAAAGAGCTCGACTGCTTGGAGGTCCAATTGTTCAGTGGGGATCAACTTTTTACCCTCTGGAAGCTATATGATATCCGTGTGAGTTTGTAATGTTTCTTTTTCTCAACTTGCTTTGTATTTGTAAAGGAAGTTTATTTTAATGAATGCTGCACTTTTGTCAGGAAATGATGAGATGTGTGCATTTTCAGGCTATGAATGTGGTTAAGCATTTCATCTGAAAATGTACTGTATGTACATGATAAGTACATTGAAGCTGTCAGGGGTCTGTGTGTGGTGTTTGAGTTTTTGTCCTCCACTTATTTGATCATATATATAACTTCTGGAGGTAAAACACATTGGGCTGGTTGTTTATCCTTCCTGTATAAATTCAATCTGAGCTTTTGATTTGGTGTATGTGGCAGCATTTTCATGTCATGAACGTGAGTCACTTTACTATGCATTTTCCAAAGCGTCTTGTTTAATGTGTTTTATGGAGTTGTTTACATGCATGCGCATCCATTCTGTGTTTGTATCCAGACATGAAGCGTCCTTGCGTCAGCTGTGTCGCACATTTTCATTTATTTCCTGTCAGGAGGTGTATGCTGCCGGGTCTTCCTTGGCCATGAGTAGGACTTTAAGCCAAACTTTGGGACCACTGTGAGTTGGACATCCAAATCATAGGTCTTCTTGCATGTATCATGGCATAAGCTGTTCACTGACACCAAGATCAATCTTCAAAGGCCAGGGTTGCATGAGTTTTGCGCATGACAGACAGACAACTCTTGGAATTTTGTATTGTCACAGATAGGGGGCAGTATCGCTCCCTTGAACCCTTTTCCAAGTTGCTAGAAACCAGATAAAAGTCCAAAAGTTGACTTTATTTATAAACAACAGTGCACAAAGCACCCTCCTCTCCACTATTCTCATTAAACAATACAATAATCACTACAATAAACAATCCTCCACTCCCAGACACGTTGCCACCCTTCCACCCAGCTCAGCTCCCCATCTGGGAGCTCCCACAATCCTTTTATATTCCCTGACCCGGAAGTGTTCCAATCCCCAGTCTATGTGATCTCCTATCACTTCCGGGTCAGATAAAAAGTCCTTTTCTTCACCCCGGAAGCACGTCCTACCCCTTGTCCACGTGACTCAAACGTACTTCCAAGGCATAAGGAAAATAGTCACTGCTCCTCCCTGCAGCACCTTCTATCAGCCCCCATGGTATCCAGCAGGGCTGTAAAGGTAAACTCCAACATCCATAATTCCCTGCTGGCATTGGGAGGCCTTCAGTTCTGCAGGGAGGGCTCCACCTGGTGGCGTGGGGGTATTGGCCGGGATGAATGGCCAGCCATCTATCACAGTATGTATACTAATGCTATAGTTTTACACCACTGCCCCCCTCATAGGTGAACATATGACTGGTGATACACTGTATTCAACAAGTAAATATCCACCATATGTGGACCTGAGTTTAGTTCAGTAGTGCATATTGCAAGCTAACATTTCTGCATTGCTGCACTTTTTATTTGACTTTCCTTGATTTTCAATTTTGTAAGTTATTCACTGTTACTTCAGTTCTTATTTAATGCAATTATTAATTCCCAACTTTCTCTGAGGAAAACTGTTGTTTCCATATACTGGGTCTGTTTCGATTTGTGTATTCCTTTTAATTTAATCCCTAGAACTTTGTAATGGTTTAAGATTGCAGATCAAAGCATTACTTTCAAATCTGACTGAAACTACCATTTTTACAGGATGTCCCACAGCAAAAATTATATTTATACTCAAAATTCCCTGTTTCAATTCAAATAATACAGTAAAACTGTAAGACTGTGATCAGGAATTGATTGATCTATGTCAGAATGTTTTTACTCATGGGCAATTATGTATAGCATGTTCAACAATATGGATCTCCATTAAATTAATAATATTAGCTCCTGCTAAAAAAAAAATCTGCAAATAGTGTATACAGAAAAATAGTTAGGTTCATTGCATACTTTACTACATCTGTTTAAACCAAAACACTCTAACTGTGACCCATTATATTTGGACAGAGACAACTTTTTTCTAATTTTGGTTCTGTACATTACCACAATGAATTTTAAATGCAACAACTCAGATGCAGTTGATGTGCAGACTTTCAGCTTTAATTCAGTGGGCTGAACAAAATGATTGCATAAAAATGTGAGGCAACTAAAGCATTTTTTAACACAATCCAATCATTTCAGGGGCTCAAAAGTAATTGGACAATGACTCAAAGGCTATTTCATGGGCAGGTGTGGGCAAGTCCGTCGTTATGTCATTATCAATTAAGCAGATAAAAGGCCTGGAGTTGATTTGAGGTGTGGTGCTTGCATGTGGAAGATTTTGCTGTGAACAGACAACATGCGGTCAAAGGAGCTCTCCATGCAGGTGAAAGAAGCCATCCTTAAGCTGCGAAAACAGAAAAAACCCATCCGAGAAATTGCTACAAAATTATGAGTGGCAAAATCTACAGTTTGGTACATCCTGAGAAAGCAACACAAAAAGACCTGGACGTCCACGGAAGACAACAGTGGTGGATGATCGCAGAATCATTTCCATGGTGAAGAGATACCCCTTCACAACAACCAACCAAGTGAACTACACTCTCCATGGGGTAGGCGTATCGATATCCAAGTCTACCATAAAGAGAAGACTGCATGAAAGTAAATACAGAGGGTGCACCGTAAGGTGCAAGCCACTCATAAGCCTCAAGAATAGAAAGGTTAGATTGGACTTTGCTAAAGAACATCTAAAAAAGCCAGCACAGTTCTGGAAAAACATTCTTTGTACAGATGAAACCAAGATCAACCTCTACCAGAATGATGGCAACAAAAAAGTATGGCGAAGGCGTGGAACAGCTCATTATCCAAAGCATACCACATCATCTGTAAAACACGGTGGAGGCTGTGTGATGGCTTGGGTGTGCATGGCTGCCAGTGGCACTGGGACACTAGTGTTTATTGAAAATGTGACACAGGACAGAAGCAGCCGAATGAATTCTGAGGTGTTCAGAAACATACTGTCTGCCCAAATCCAGCTAAATGCAGTCAAATTGATTGGGTGGTGTTTCATGATACAGATGGACAATGACCCAAAACATACAGCCAAAGCAATCTAGGAGTTTATTAAAGCAAAGAAGTGGAAAATTCTTGAATGGCCAAGTCAGTCACCTGATCTTAACCCAATTGAGCATGCATTTCACTTGTTGAAGACTAAACTTTGGACAGAAAGGCCCACAAACAAACAGCAACCACTGCAGTAAAGGCCTGGCAGAGCATTAAAAAGGAGAAACCCAGCATCTGGGGCCTCATGCATAACGCCGTGTGTAGAATTCGCACTATAACATGATGTAAGCACAAAAGCCGAAATGTGCTTGTGCACAGAAAAATCGAGATGCAGGAATCTGTGCATTCGCCAACTTCCGTGTTCTTCCGCTACATAAATCCCGGTCAGCATGAAAAGTAACGTGCATGCACGCGTGTGCTGTCCAGCCCCAACTCCTCCCAAAATTACGCCTCTTTGAATATGCAGATCAATATAAATCGCCCTTAAGCTCAGCCTTCTGTGAAAAGACAATGGGAAAAGCACAGGAGAAAATATAAGAATTTCAGCGAATACCAAGTGGAGGCAAAGGAAAAACATACTATTTATTGATTTAAACAGTGGTATAATCAACAAAAGGAAGTTGATCGAGTGACATAGCGTGTCGGAGAAACTCAAAAGCTCAAGTTCACAAAGTCTTACAGTGCCAAAATAAAAAAGAAGTTGTCAGATATCAAAGTTGCCATGAAAAGGGAGTCATAGCCCACTGTCTGAGCTTATTAGGGTACAGAGAAAAAAAAATAGGCACACAGTGGGAAAATTTGTTCAAGATTGTTCTCAAATCAAAGACACCATCCCTCTATCACTCTTCAATTTGCTATTATTTTTATTATACAGTCAGAACATTTCCTTAATATTAAAGTCTGTAACTGTCTTTGTAACTGTAATATCATTTTGGTCAAGCAAAAGTGCATACACCTGGGGCCTCATGCATAACGGCGTGCATAGAATTCACACTAAAATATGGTGTAAGGTCGAAAGCGGAAATGTATGTACAAAAAAATCCAGGTTCATAAATCTGTGCGTTCGCCAACTTCCATGTTGTTCCGCTTCATAAATCCCGGTCAGTGTGATAATAAACATATTTTGCTGCATTTCTTCTTCATCATCATATGTAAATATGTGTTTTATAAAGTGGCTTAGGTTGTGCAATATGTTGTGAAGAAAATAGGAGTTTTCATCTGACCCAGAAGTGTTGCCAGTCAAATGGACAGTGATAAGAGAAACACTTCCGGGTCAAGAACTATAAAAAGGACTGTGGGAGATCCTAGCGTTGAGCTGAGTTGGGAGGAAGGGAACAACGCATCTGGGAGAGGAGGATTGTTTATTGTTAGAGTATTATTGATTTGATTTATGAGTATTGTGTAGTGGAGGGTGCTTTGTGCACTGTGTAATTCAAATAAATTTAATTACTGGGCTTTTATCTGGTGTCTGGCGTCTGATCCGAGGGTTCAAGGGGACAACAGCGCCCCCTATCTGTCACAGCGGTTAATTTCAGTGTATTTAAGAATGTAATAGCCCCTACACTTTTTAGAGGTAGTAGAAGTTGATTATAATAATTATTCCAAGCCTTCCTCTTCACCTATAATGCACAATTTACACATGTATTGCTGTGTAAAGGATTGCAGCAGAACTCTGTATTATAGGACACCAATTGCAGTATTTGGTGACGCTTTCTGCTAAAAAGTTTGACTAAACATTGACATCAAAGTCTAAAATTAGCACTAACGCATTATATAGTGGGTATGAGAAATAATTACCAGCAAAAAATGAGTTCCTAATTACATTTTTTCACTCAAAAGCACTGTTCTCTGTTGTTCTTTTTCTATCACATTCTGAAATATAGCATTTCCATCTGTCATGGGGAAAAAAATTGTGGTCCATTCTGTGTTCATTGTGGCTTAGCTCCATTGCTTAATTTATGGGTTTTTTTTTTAAAATCTCCTTTATATTTTTCTTACTTCACAAAGCACTTCAGCAAACACTATACAATATGAAGGGGGGCTATAGTGTTGTATTTTTTTCAAAAGTGCAAGGCAATGACTTGATAAAAAATGTGGTATAATCAGTTCATTTCAGATTTTTTATATTTGGTGTACACAGTAAAATGAAGTGCATGATTGACCAAGTGCATCACGCTGCCACCATCTGGAAACCTGAATCTCACTTCTTTTATTATGTCAAATATAACATTACAATAGGTACTGATGAGCAAAACAGTTGATTCTTCTGGAAAATACTTTACATTTTGCATGTGTGTGCAATAGCAAAACTTAGTAAAAGGTTTTTATGTTGTGTTTTGAGGCACATAGAAAGAAATGAACAGTGTTCCATAAGGACTTAGCAACAATCCATAAAACTCTTTTGGACATATACATTTCTCAGAAAATTGTTTGAATTAAAATAAACACATTAAAGGTGGCTTTTGTAAATGCAACATCGCTAAACACAACCCATGAAGAAACAAAAAGACATACAGTAAGGTAAAAACTGTAATCCAGAAAGACAATTAAATTGTCATCCAGAATATGTTGAGGAAGAAAATTCTGAAGCTGCTTTGATGACATCCCACTTTTTCAGATGCTCCTTTTTAAACTTTGTGGATGCTGATCAAACCATCCACCTCAGTGCACTCCTTCTGTCTAATGGAAATTGTAGTTCCTGCAATAATGTTGCAAATGAGATGAGATGATGGTTGGGTATTTATTAAATTCCTTTCTTCCTGGATCAATTGTGCTAATTTGTCTGGTCGAGAAATGGCAATTGGTTAGTGATTCTTTTTGCAAAGCAAATTGTAAGCTGTCCTGTGGACTCAATTTCAATGGAATCCCTGGCACATCACTATAGGAATACACAGGCCTGGCCCTCCCAAAAACAAATATACATTGTTAAATTTATAGTCTACTTAAGATCTCAGGACTATGGCCTGGATAAAATAGTTATATGGGCACTTAGTTTTTTTTTAGTTTTGCATACTAAAATGCATCATACCTTTAATATGCATTATATTATCTTCTAGCAAAATACCCGCGCTTCGCAGCGGAGAAGTAGTGTGTTAAAGAAGTAATGAAAAAGAAAAGGAAACATTTTAAAAATAACGTAACATGATTGTTAATGTAATTGTTTTGTCACTGTTATGAGTGTTGCTGTCATATATTATATATATATATATATATACACACACACACACACATATATACATATACATACATATCTACATATATACACACATATACATACATATATATATACACATATATATATATATACATATACATATATATATATACACATACATATATATACATTTATATAGATACTAGCAAAATACCCGTGCTTCACAGCGGCGAAGTACTGCCTTAAAATTTTTATTAAGAAGAAAATTAAACCTTTTTAAACTGAGGGAAAATATACCAATAATTATTTGTTAATGATTTCTTTGTATACCACATTGTGAGTTCGGCCCTCCGGTTGTAATATGACCAAGCTGTGCGCTGAGCTTACTCTTGAGCATGCAACGTACAGTTGGCCATGTGAACAGTAATCTTGTTTTAAATCTCACAGCTTGGATTGCTGCTGTCGGTTTGAGTTTCATGGTTTGTTTCAATTACAACAGTATTTGTAGGACTTGTGTTGAAGAGACATTTGCCATCTGTCAAGCGTTGTAAGTATACAACCGGTTTCATCGATAACTTCACATCCAGCTTTTGAGAGTTTAACCATTCATAAACATCAAAGTGTCCACTACTGAAATCGTCACCTGTCAATCTAAGATGTTTAAGAGGCATTGGCGGTTGTCGAAAGGTGTAAAATATTTGGCCATTTCGGTACACTTGAAAGCGACAACCAAACAATTCACCTGCAGCCATCAACTCACATGCAGATGCATTGGTGAAGGGCTTAAGCATTTCACTCTTTTAGTGCTCCTGTATCGTCATCAGTCCACACCTTGAACCTGTCCCAGTCATTCAATACATAAGACACAATGTTCCTCCGGATATCAAGAGTGAGCCTGATATGGCTGTGCAATATGTAACAAAGAGAATGGAAAAGGTAGGTACCATCTCCAGACATGGAAACCAATCGGTAAGTGACAGTTCTTTGATCAATGGTGATCACCTCGATAGACATGTTAATGGGGGTACAGTTGGAATGATAAAGGAAATGGGTACCTGAACAATGTAAAGTAAGTCTAAAATACCTACACAATAACTATAATCGTAATAAACGAACAATAAAACAGCGGAGAAGCCGTGGATTAAATAAAAAGGCTGTAGTTATCAGCAGGGAGACGTGAATCCCGTGGCGAAGCAAGGAAGGGAATGTAGAGACTGGAGCGACGGACGGGCTTATATAGGCAGGCAGCCAACAACGTGGGAGGCGTTGGGATGTGGGACCCAACGCCGCCTCACACGGTGACCCAGCTGCAGGCTATGGACGTATATATGTACGTAAGTAGGATTTAGTTAGCGTTGGGAACCCGCGTACCAAATTTCTTGAAGATGGGCCCATCTGTCTGCCGCCATATTGAACTTTTCAACGGTCTTTGTTACTTATCTCCAGATGGTAAACGTTGGTGGACAGCCATTTTTAGGTCTCCCCAGAGATGCTCAATTGGGGTTAAGTCAGGGCTCTGGCTGGGCCATTCAAGAACAGTCACAGAGTTGCTGTGAAGCCACTCCTTCGTTATTTTAGCTGTGTACTTAGGGTCATTGTCTTGTTGGAAGGTAAACCTTCGGCCCAGTCTGAGGTCCTTAGCACTCTGGAGTGTATATATATATATATATATATATATATATATAGTGTATATATATATATATATACATATATATATATATATATATATATATGATAACTCCTGTAGCCACAATAAATGCCTTTATTGAATAGACAAACCAGAGGTGAACAAGTTCCTTTCTACTGCAGCCACAGCCGCGACACACATAAAAAACATCAATAATAACTCATAAACTTGCAATATTATTTAGGAAAATGGGAACATTTTACTTACCAAAAATTTGGATTATTTGTAAACAAAACACATCCTCCTCTCTTTCCTCAAAAACAGTTCAATTACTCTTTTGTACGGATTATCCGTGCACTTCAGTTCCATCAAAACGTTCCTTTCTATCGCCATCGAAGCAAATGCTGAAAGGCGAACCCGCCCTATGGTATTTCTGGCATAAGTTTGAATTCGCTTTAGGGCTGAAAATGTCCGCTCGATAGAAGCAGTGTACATGGGAATGCTCACCGCCAAATATACCAATGTGAACAGCTGCCCCATGCTGTCATTCAGATTTTTCTGATGAAGGAAGTCAAGGAGATCAGAGGGAGATTTTTCTGTAAAATCATCCATGGCATACATTACAGTCCGTTCTGTTTTTAGCCGAGACAGATCAAAAAGTGCTCCGTGGCTCTTGTGTTAAACTGGAGAAGGCTGCATGCGTGAAATTTTTCTTGTATTCCCGAAACTTCTGGGGCTCGAGAAGGGTGACAAACATCAGGTTTTCGTGGTCTTGAAATCTGGTCTGTGTCTGGCAAATAATATTGTCCAGAATCCTGCCATGGAGTTGGCCGTAGTGCGCGCAACAATCTTTCGCTCGGAGCGTTTGCTGTGCGTTCAGTGGCCTCGTAGAGTTCCTCATATCGGCTTCTATCCAATCAATGGGTCTGAATACGGTGACGTTGCTGTACGCCTGCTAGGGGGCCCTACTGACACCAATTCAAAATCTGATTGGTTGAAGCAACAGGTTAATCGACAGTTATTCTGTGTTAGAGTGCCTGCACATTGGATTGTGAAAGCCTCTCTGCCTGGCAACAAATGATGGCTGAAACGTGATTGGTTAAATGCTTTAATACGAAACTCCTCCTATCGGCTATCGAGCTGCAGTCTATTACAGTATATGGACAAAAATACGTTCCAGTTATGACCATTACACGTAGAATTTCGAAATGAAACCTGCCCAGTTTTTGTAAGTAAGCTGTAAGGAATGAGCCTGCCAAATTTCAGCCTTCTACCTACACGGGAAGTTGGAGAATTAGTGAGTGAGTGAGTGAGTGAGTGAGTGAGTGAGTCAGTCAGTCAGTCAGTGAGGGCTTTGCCTTTTATTAGTATAGATACCAAATATGTATGATTTAAAGGTTTAGCCATAGTGCTGCAAAGATATTACATTCTATAACCTAGTTACTCAATTATTTGAAATAATTAACCTTTAATGGTTTTTCTACTTAGCATTATTCTATCCACATTCCAGTTAAAGTCAGAAACAGTCCAGAATCAAAAATAATGTACTGTGTAATATTGAAATATTACAAAAATATATTCATTGTTCATTTTAGACAGTCTAATTTCTAGGAGTAGAAAGCTTTCATTGTATTTTTATTGTTGATTTTTATTAATGAATACATTATACATAATAAATGTGCCATGCCTTAACAGATAAATACATAAACAAGTACTTATGAAAGCAGGATATGTGATAGCACTCAATGTTGTATCAGTTTTTGAGTTTGCAACAGTGTGATACACATTCCATATTCAAATGAACAGCATCAGAGCCAACCACAGTGGAACGTATCAAAATGCAAGCCTACCAGATCTGCATGATCACAGTTCTAGTGTGGCTAAAGCAAGCATGTCATAATATGTACTATTTTTCACAGTTTTTATTGTTTGGAACTTGTTTAGGAGGAAATTAATTTATTTTTATTTTTCCCATTTACTACTGGTGCAACACGAATTACAGGTCATGTCGCACTTGTCATCATACTTATGATTTAGCCTGAATTGCTAGTACAAATATGGCTTTGGCATGAGTCGACTTTGACATTGCCTGGCACTGACTACAAATCTGGTTCAGTTATTATCTCCTGGTCCTTTCACCACTCACAGTAAACGCAGAGATTCTGTCTCATCACAGAACAGAATAGAAAGCTGCTTAAATAAGCAATGAAATGACCAGTAATACATTGGGTCAGCGCTGCCTCTTACCACATAGTGCTGCAATTTTTTTGAGTGCAATTTCTTATTAATCGATTTAAGACAAAATTTAAGCGTCACTAAAATTTTACTAGGCAAAAAACAATTTTTAAGTGTGAGTAAGGTTTATCCTTTGATTTTGATGTTTTTGAAATTTCTGAACATTTGGTATTGAATTACTAACTGATTTAATAATTACAATATAAAAATAATGACTCATCTTTTAGAACACAGCAAATGAAAAGAAGTCAATTAGTTTTGACTAGAAAATTTCATAGCATTAGCATTGCTGATCTCTGACCAGCAATGTACCAGAAATACATTACCAAAGCATGCTTGGTTAGCAAAAGTTTTAATTTGGTCAGCTTTTAATTAAGGTTCTGTTATGCACTCAACTAAATATATCTCCTAAACAAATAAGAGGAAATAAAAGCTACAAATATTCTGTTGCTGCAAAAACATGTTGCCAAGTCATCTATGCTTTCATGTAGGTAAAAGTATGTGACACCAAAGAAGAGCTTACTTCCCCCACTGTGTTATTAGCATAGACACCTTTAATACCTAACTGCTGCCATCTTGGAGCCCTGTAACAATGGGACAATTTTTATAATCACTTTTTGTTATAATTTTGAATGGTCAAAATGCTAGTTCTGCTACATTTGAAATTATAATTCTTTTAGTGGATGTTCTTCCTGCTTGTATTTTAATGTATTTTTTACCAAAAAACTAAAGCAAAATAAATACTCAGATACTTAAGTATTCAAAGACAGCTTCCCTCTGTTTTAGTAAATCTTGCTTGGTTCATATTTAATGCTTCAGTGGCATCCAGCAGTACCATCAAACACATCAGCTTTAAATTAATCTCGCATACTACTAAATGGTCTGGCTTGAATAAAAATAGTTATAGTCTTAGGCACTGTCAACTTTCAACAGTTTTAGAAATACTTGAAATAGTCAACCTGAAGTTGGTTGTTATACTCCAAAAAGAATTTACATGTAACACAGAAAACCAAATATAATGGTGTAAAATAACTTGAATTCATCCAGCACTGTATGGTCATTTGTTTCCCAAGATTATTGAATTGGGGTATGGCATATTCACCTGATTATTTTCAGATCTTTTTCTTATGATATTGACCTGAACTGATACCAAAAGGCATTAACTTTCCATTAAGTGAATCCAGAGAATAAAAAAGAATTTACATTTGAAATTAACTGTCTGCTTTCTTTCAGTTCCCCAACAAACCAAGAGGCTGACACCACCAGCAATTGCACTGCGCTCTAAATCAATGACCTCAGAGCTTGAAGAGATGGGTAAGTATTAGAATAGATGTTGACTTCTCACCTCAAAAGTAGAGTGGCTTCAGACATCTGGTAGCTAGTGTGAGATATGTCTAAATCAGCCTAGACCATGTGTAGCTTTCATACACCTCAAAGGATAAATGTACAATGGATCAGTCTCTGTATTTATCAAGCGTCTCAGAATTACTTGTAGGAATTTGACTAAAACTCTTCCTAGGGTAAGAATTTGTCCAACCCCTTTAGAAGTAGTTATGAAGCATCCAACATCCACTCCCAGCCAAGAATAGGAGTTTTATGTTTGAGAAAAAATAACATCTGATATTAATGCTAAGGCTTCTAAACAAAGATAGTAATAATAGTAATATTATTGTTATTATTATAATAGTCAAAGTACTAGAACAAGGAAAATATAATATTGGAGGATATTGCACTAACCTGCACATAATTGTTGTCACTTGGCAATAACATCAAGAATAATACTGTAATGACCAGTGACATAAAAAGGCTAAGACACACACACAGAATAAGAATCAAGCCTAATTATGGCCATGTTTGTTTAACAAGGGATGAGCCGCAGCCGTATTTTCAAAAGAATCGTCTTCCCGCTGTTATAGCCAAGAGAAATGCCTCATTAAATAACAGTTACTGAAACTAGCCATTGCTATTCTTGCACTGTTTCTGAGGTCACCTTCACTCTTCCAGTGTTCCCAATTGTCTTCCAGATTTGTACGCCATGCATGTGTCTGTGTCTACCCACTTATCTTCTGCGAAGCTCTATAAATCCAATGCTCAGGAGTCTCTGCGTGCCTTCTTGAACCTTCTTCGGCTTGTAAAGTCTAATACAAATGTTCCCAGGGTTCATAGAATGCAGAGCTGAATGTACCTGTGTGACATTTTTCTGCCAATAAGCCATCCTGCTCTGCCTATCTTCATGGTAATATGCTAGCTACTACAATACAGTTTGCATCTATGACCACCTGTGTTTTGATACCGTCCTATTGCTTGTGATTCATATATGCATGGTTATCCACACTTGGAGAAATGATCTTTATTTGTGTGCCGATTTGCATGAATGCAGGTTGCTTTAATATTACCTCTGAATGTTGCGTCATACATTGTAAGGGTGTTCATGAGCTTCCCTAAAACCTTGTGAAGTTAGGGGTATTCTCAGAAATTTGAAAAATTGATAAAATGTTTTCACTCATAGTATACGCCTAAGAGTAAGGGTAAATTTGTGTTCTTTGAGATTTTTGAATCATTTAGGACCATTTCCTGCTCTGAGACGTTTGATAAATATGGGCACATGTTTGAAAGTAAGTTTCTTTATAGTCACTTGTTTGGGATTATTAGAACAGAGAAAATCAGAAATTACTAGCTTGTAATTTCTGGCTGCTAAATGATGACCAATCATACTCCTGCCGGCTTGAGAACATTGGCAAGACCTACTTTTATGTATTAATCAGTAACAGATAGGCTCCTTACTTTTTTTTCTAGAATGCCTCTCACTGTACTTTCTCTATTAAATTGTTTCAGCCCAGCTCCAAACCTCTCACACACGACGTATGTGATTCAGGTAACATGGCCCCTTGAACTTTTGCAGGTCACAAATATCTGCAGGTTCCCAGCCAGTTCTTGCTGTTCTTATAATCCTACCAACACCAGGTACCCCAGCCTCCCCTCTTTGAAATGAACTGTACCCTCCCTTGTAACCTTTTGCTTTGCCCTTTCTCTTTGAAATTAATCTTGCCTTTATCAGCTCTTCTGAGATGACATCCATCTTGTTAACCACCCTCCCTCCCTGCTTCTTAGCAATTCACCCTTATAATCGTAGTGTTCCTTCTCTCTTACATAAAATTAACTTACATGTGTAATATTTAGTTGAGATTTTATTTAAATATATAATCTCTTATTTTCTTAAACTGTAGTTATTTTTGCAACTTCCTATACCTTTTCTGCAGTTAGACTAATCTGCACTGAAAGCCCCTGCCCTTTGTTTTAATAAATCTTATTTGACATCGGATTTATTTGCCCAGTGATACCCTTCCGTGCCTTTGTTTTCAAAGAAATTCCTTTTTTTTTTTTAATTTCTCTATGAAACACAAAACGTACTGAGTAACCATTGATAACTTTTATTCAATAGCTGGTTATTAATAAAAATGTTTATTATTTTATTTTTGCTGCATGGATTTCAATAGTGGAAAAAGGTATGTCCTGAATAACTGCTCTTTGTCTAGGACAGACTCTATGTGTATGTGTTTCTATATATGTGTATATCAGTATATTATGTGAGCATTTCCATGCAAGAAAGCAACTTCTTGGTTTTGAATGCATTCGTCTGAGTCCACATGTCAGCATTTTTAAAATTTACTTCTGTTCTTATATGTAGTAAGCTGTATTATTATTTTTAGGTTTACTATACTGTATTTTGTATTTAATTTGTAATTTTTGTATTTTTCTAAACACAAACTCACTGCAACAAATCAAAATTTTAAGTTATTTGAAATAGCATTCCCTGTTGTAATTTTTGATTGCAGTGCAGTATTATTACAATAATGGAAAATAGCTGTGAAATGTCCATCTCTGTCATTTTGAGATATTCTTTAGCAAAATAACCTTGAACTGTCAGAGGAACCAATTTTATGGTTTATGGCTAGGTTCAAACCAGAAGTACTTTGACATTCACACAGGTCAATAAAAGGATGAGCTAAATTAGAAATTACCGGAATTATTCTAATTATCCTAATATTAGGAATGCAAAACAAATATGATTTGATTCAGGTAACATTTTAGGTAGCCTGTGATACATTAAGTTGCTTTTCAGTGTTATGATTTATTTATTTAATTGGTCCAGGTTCTGCTTTGCACTTCATTTCTCCTGAAGAATAAATAATAACAAAAGCATGCAACAGTGTATATGCAGAGTCATCACAACTCCTCAGAGTGAGTGAAGATTAGGCAAAATGGAACTTTTTTTTGATAAGTTGCTGTTTAATGTCATGGCATTTCATCTGAGTCTAGATGAAATGTATTGCTATTGTACCTAACTTTCTTGTAGTTTCAAAACACAGAACACTAGCCAACTACAGTGTCAGTTTGTTTCAAGGCCATGAAATACATTTATGCACCTTTCAGATTGGTGAAATACCTTTTGAGCTTTTTTTTGTTAATTCTGACACAAAAGACAATAAAACCAATCTGAATGCATTGCATTATAGCCCTCAGAATAATGCAAATATTGAAAAACATTGTTTGACAAATATGCTCCTATGTATAGCTCTCTTACTCTGTGTCTCTGTATGTTGTTTTTTTAATTTGACGCTATAACATCATTATGTGTGTCATTCTTGTATGGAAGAACATGTGTCTTTCTTTCTGCCTTCTTTCATCTGATAATTAACAGTAGTATACAGTATAGTAAAATAATGAGTGTGAACAGAAAGTTTACACTTTTATCATAGCCAGAGCTATTACAAATTATGAAAAATATATAATATTTTAATGATATTTTTTAAATCAAAATTACCAATTTCAGGTTTCTTTTTTCACATATTTTGTCATTTTACTTGTTAAACTGGCAGATTATGTTTTGATTATGGTTTGTATTTATAACAATGGCTCACATTCTGAAGGCTACATAGCTATCTTCACACCTTCTAAATAATATTTTAGATTTTAGCTATATAGAAAGAATACACTTACCTCAATTCTTTATTTTCGTTGCTTGATTTCTTCTTTTTTATTTATCCAGCCTCCCCATGGAAAAAGAAGACAGGTAAGATTTGTCTTCTATATATAGGACTTTTTCAAATAGTGTGTTCATTCAAATTAGTTTACTTTTGTTCAAATGTTCTTTTTGTCATTGGTTGAAACCAAAGTTCAATAAACTAAATAAACTAAAAACTGCATGTCCATTCTTACAATGAACTTTGCATAGACACTTGCAATACAATTTTGGTCAATTTTAAAAATAAAAATAATTGAAATAATTATTATGTGGGGCACACATTTTTCCTTCTTCTCAGAAGACAACTGTGGTGTTGTAAATCTTTAAACTGTTTTTTTTTCTTCTGGAAAGCCAAATATCAGTGTTTTATAAAAAAAAAATTAAGTTATTTTATTTACATACCAGTATATATTTTGATTGGAAATTATACAATATGCAATTAATTATTCATATAAAATTAAACTGGTATCAAAGGCTAGTGATTCTTTGTTCTTGCTTTAGGTGAATATTCAATGAAGTCCACTAAAATTAGAACCGTTCTCTTGATTGTTCTTACTTATGATTGAAACAAGTTTTTTTTTATAATTCACTTAATTTGATTTAAAAATAATACTAAATGATGCTACTTTTATATTGAAAGTAAAGAATTAGGGAAAAAAAAGATCAAGTGAAAATAAAACAAGTGAACTGTAGACACATTGCTGTCAATGCTGATATGGAAACAACTTCTATTTCAGATGTAGGCCATATGTTTACATGAGGTGATATTGCACAGGGGTTGCGTTTATAAGTCTTGGCATGAATTCAAGTGTGCAAGTATGCGCACAGCAAAATAAAAAAAGGAAAATACCAAAATAATGCAATTTTTAAAAGTTGTAAGAATGACACTATATAGCACCCGATCCGACACAGATTAGACACAGGAGGCACATATAAAATTAAATAAATTTTTATTTTTCTTCAGCTGTGAGACACGTTTTCCCCATGTCTCACTAGCCCAACACAGTCCCAAGCACACAATAAACACTTTCTTCTTCTCACTCCACCACTCCTCACCAAGCTTCGTCCTCCTTCCACCCGACTCTGGCCCCTGAGTAGTGGTCACTGGCTCCCTTTATAGTTCACCTGGAAGTGCTCCAGGTGCTTGATACCTGATTTCCTGCTTCACTTCCGGGTTTGACGAATTAGCTGCCCACACGGGCTTAGGAGTCCCAAATACAGCGCCCCCTGGCGGTACCTGCGGGACCCAACAGGGCTGCACCCAACTCCAATTCCCAGGATGCCCTGTGGGAACCCGAGACACTGTTCCACGCCAGGGAGGTGGCCAACTAGCGTTCAGGGGGATGTATTGCAACATCCATGGCTGTTCCCCCTGAATATAGTGTGCAGGGGCGTCCCGGCTAGGTAAGGACGCCAAGCTCCTGTCACAAAGTATACGCAACTTACCCTTTATAAATAACAATCATCTTGTAAATGTGCGTATGTGAATATACCTTAAACCCTGCATGGTTATCACCCTGAAACAAACTTATATAGACTATGCTAATGAACCTCATACATATACTGTATAATGAACAGATTTATATGTAAAGAGGGACAATGGCAACAACAGAGAAGAAAGGCAAGAAGCAAAACTTTGAAGACTGCAAAGCAGAAATTCTCATCTCTGAAGTAGAGGCACACAAAGAAACTTTATTTGGTTGCTTAAGCACAGGTGTCACCAACAAGTGCAAATATGTTGATGGCAACTGCTACCATTAATGCTGTGAGCTCTACCAACTATACCAGACCCGAAATTAAAAAAAAATGGCCGCACGGTAGAAGAAGTCCATAGAGGTTTAGAAGCTTGTCACTGGCAGAGTGTGAGCGCAATGAGATCATGGAAAAATCAATCTACACTCTCTGATTTTGATCTGCGACTGGTATATATAATCGGAGATGCCTTGTTATGCAGCATTATGCCTGAGCAGTCCAGAGACACAGATGTGGAGGATATGATAACTGAAAAGGAATAAGGTAAAACACTTAACATATTCCTTTGAGTGAAATAACCACATTATATGAAGATGTCAGACGTTTAATGAAAATCTTTCTCATGAACATCCATCTTGATGTTCAGAGGCAGTTACTGGTGCTGTTGAAACATCCACTGAGGAGAACTACAGCGTAACTGATCCCAGTGGGATCTTTTGTGCCACACCAACATTTTCTCTACATGTTGTCAGTGTGTTATGCAGCAACAGTGTCCTCACAGATGTGGTACTGCAGATACAAAGAGAAACAAGCCATCCAAGAAGTGAGCATCTTGTTAGGAAATACAACCTTGCACCTGTCTGTTCATTTTACAAATGACACATCACATCCACATGCTGCCTCACACCGGGACGGGCAGCCACCTCAGTAGCTGTATAGGGAGTAGAGTCATCTGGCTCCATGTAAGTAGGGTCAGGGGATGAAATATTATTATGCCATGCCATGTTATTCAGCACAGTGCATTTAATCACAATGATGCAGAATTTTGCATTGCAATCAGCATTTGAGGATTCTTATGGTGCACTTGATAACTGAACATGCAAGAGCATGTGTGACATTGTAGCACCTTTACTCTATGCTCTGGAGTTGGGCCACAGCATTGGTCAGTCCTGTCTTGGCATCATTGTTGGCATACGTTAATGGAATATAATTGGTTATGGTTAACAAAAGCAGCTTCATTCTTGCTAGGTGCCTTTATTGCAGTATGACAGCAGTTAATTGCCCCAATTATGCTTCGAAAACTAGACACTGCTGTAAATTGTGTTTTTTTGTTGGTCTGTACACTCACACCATACATAAACTGAATGTAGTTCCTTGTCAGTTATTTATTGCTTCTAGCACAGCGAACATGATGACTTGTTGGTCAGTTGCTTCTGATAGGTGCATGTTGCCAGAAAGCCATAAGTTGTTAAAATCTGAAATCTGAATATTAAGAGGTAGAGCCTGATTTCAGGCAGTCTGTCTTAATAATGCTGGACCCAATTCAGCACATTTTTCCAAGAGAATGGTGTTTGGAAGTCTAAATCAACTGATAAGCCAGTCATTTTCATAGGCAAAAAAATCCTCCTGTTCCCTAAAAGCTTGTTCCCTTTGTATATGATCATTTGCAAGCAGTACCAAACAAGTAATGTTATGTCAAATTGTTAGAATATGAATAAGTTATAGGGTGTGATATTTTTATCTTTCTGTGTGCCAGGAGCTAATCACACCTGTGTTTTTTACTTAAGTCAATTATTAACAACAAGGGAATGCATTGGTTTCCAATGCTGAAAATTGGCAACTGGTACAGAAGCTAATATAAACCAAGGAAATCAAAGTAAGTTTTTCAGTGCAAATAAGTAGCATTGGCCCTCTTGAAAGGCACCTACAATACAGTATATATATCATATATTTATTTTGAGGTGTAATGTGTTTCTCATGTCACAATGCACATTATTATAATGGCTTGGTGATATTAATTATTATGCTCATGTGTCATCATTTAGCTGGTTTATATGCATTTACCTACTTTATCAAAGGTGTTGCCATGTCACACTTAATCCTAAATGTTGTATATTTATAGTTTTCTGTCTCACTCCATGCCATTTGTGCAGCACTGCCGCAGAGACCTTAAACAACTTAACTCATCCACATAAAAACGACAAGGTTGATCTTTCTTGAAGGTTTTACTGGACATACGTCATTGTAAACTGAAATATATACAAAATAAACATACAGGTATTTACATGTGTACAACCAAAGACAACAAATAATCATTTACAAAGCAATACATAGCAGACAGTACACATTAAACAATAAAGCTTTAAAAGGCAAACTTACAAGGCAAGTAATTTCCACAGTCTGATTGTGATGACATGCGCGTAGACAGAGGTTCAGATTATTGCGTACCACAACTAACCAGACCCAGGGGTTTATATACCTTAAAGATACATTTCAGACCTGACTGAAACAGGAGACAAAGGGGTTGCTACATGCAATACAAGGGGTGCATTGTATTTAAATATTCATTATGGGACCTACGTACTTTACGTGAGCTTCATGGACATTTATAACACCACTGTGAGTGTGGAACATGACTGACAGGTGTGTTAATAAATGACAAGACAAAGGGTAAGTACAATTCAAAAAAATAACAGTAATAGTTAACAGGTTGGAAGGGGGCAGAAAGATATAGGTCAGAGTTACTGTAAATATATACACATTCTCTGGTCTTCTTTTTTTTTTTTTTTATAAATCCCAACTTTTGCCTAGAAAGTTGCATACACACGTTTAAGGGCTCTTTTTGTGTTTACGCAATTTTAATAAATGGTACCCCTGGTGAGGTGCATTTTCCACAGCTGACTCATGGGTGAGACAATATCTCTTTGTGCTTTTCACCATAAAGCTAATGGAATATTTAGCTGCAACTTTGTTTTGTGTATCTATAATAATAATAATTTATTTATTTATATAGTGACTTTCTCATGCTCACATGAACATTTTTCATTAAACAAATTTTTTATTAGAAAAAAAAAATGGATCCTGGCAATTCAAGCACAAACTATAATTAAAAGCTTTTCTTGACTGTGAAAGCATAAATAGTTTCCATACTCACACAGATGGCTCTAGATAATACATATTTACCTTGGTTAACCAAGACTCTTGTTTCTGTTTCTTTCATTTGTTCTGCGCGCTGAACATGTTTCTTCCTTGTCTTTTGTTAATTTACATGTGCTATTATTAAACACAACATAATTTTTGAACCATAGATTTGTAAATTCAAACAGAAAGCAAACATAAAAGCACTAAAATTTAGCTATTAGGTTGGATAGTTGAATAGAAAATTTCACCTCATCTCCGCAGAGTTGTCCAAATTACTGAACTCACTATCCATCTTCATTATGTTCAATTATTGTGAATTTTGTCTTTTCCAGTTACTTTCTGGATCATTAATTTACATTTAAATAAAAGAAAATTCAGTTGTTGGTTGTCTTCAAGTTTTTCCGGTTAGTTATCACTTGGGGATGTTATAAGCTATGCAAGATCAAGAAACAATATAATTATTTTTACCTGACAGGTAAAATGAAATTTGAAATCTTTTTATCTTTTGTAATATTTTTAATACTACCCTTGAAGTGTTTATAAGCATTACCACTGATTCAGTTGGTAAATAAGTTGAGAATTTAATTAAGTTTTATTAGTCTATGATGATATCATCCGCACATATGTAAGACTGAAGTATATCAGGTGATTAATTAACTTTGTACCAAATCAACAATATGTTCTTCTGTGCACATATACACAGTAGCAGACTGTGAACATGCTGCCTAGACTTTGATGATACAAAGCATTTTGCAAATAATACGAAAAATGTATAATTCAATTCATCCATAATTATGCATATTTGCATTACAATACATTTAATACATTTTAATACATTTAAATGGCTGTACTTCAAGCAAACCAAAAACACTAGTTACTAACATGCAGTACCTGTAATGCCAGCATAGGCCTATAGTTCTTGTGCAGTGCAAGAGATTGTAAAAGGATAGTCAACAAACAGTTAAGTACAATATTGGTGCAGACATTTGAGAACACATATCTTATTATAGATATGATCTAACTGAATTCCTCTTGTACCAGCCCAAAAAAAAAGCGTGGTTAAAAAGGCCATGGAATTCAGCCTAATCCACCATTTACATTAGAAAACATTACCATTTGACTATATTACAGAAGTACCTTAAAAACTGGTCTGTCAAACTATATTCACCTTTAATAACTAAGAACTTTCACAAAACACATCTCCTGACATGATGTTATACCCATTTGCTTTACATAAATATATGCATTATTATATTTTTTTAAACAGAAGTATTCTGCTTCACTTCTATGCATATCAGAAAAAACAAAACAATGCAACAATATCCATCCACCAGTTTGTTATCTAATATATAGTAGTTAGATGAGGGCTAGGGGCAGCACGGTGGTGCAGTGGGTAGCGCTGCTGCCTCGCAGTTAGGAGACCCGGGTTCGCTTCCCGGCTGCTCCCTGCGTGGAGTTTGCATGTTCTCCCCATGTCTGCATGGGTTTCCTCTGGGTGATCTGGTTTCCTCCCACAGTCCAAAGACATGTGCATTGGCAATTCTAAATTGTCCTTGGTGTGTGCGTGCCCTGTGGTGGGCTGGCGCCCTGCCCAGGGTTTGTTTCCTGCCTTGTGCCCTGTGTTTGCTGGGATTGGCTCCAGCAGACCCCTGTGACCCTGTTGTTAGGATATAGCAGGGTTGGATAAGGGATGGATAGATAGATGAGGACTGCTGGGGCTTGATCATATTGGGAAATACAACTAAAAGAACATTCTCTGTGTCCTACTAAAATGTGAAATTGAAAGAATAAAATTACAGCAGGATTTGGAAACAATAATTCAAGATAAGTCAAACATTTTAACATTTGCTTTAACAGTCTTTCACGTTTTATAGGTATTAAAAAGAATGTCAGTCAATCAATTATTAAAACAGCATCAAAAAATATGTATTTTCAAAAATAAATGTTTATTTTTGTTTCAGATTATGATTCCACCCAGGTTACAGAGAAGAAAAGAACTGTCTATCAGATGGCCTTGAGTAAGAACAGAGCTGCTTATCTTATACATATTTTTACAGTACATTTCTATATATATATGCAATATATTCAGTGTGTGTGTATGTGTGTATGCCTGAAATTTTTCCAAGTTGGCCTGTAGAGAACACTGACGTTATGTGCAGGAAAATGTATCTGTCAATAATATGATTAACTTTATTCCTGTGTTCCTGCCTTCTTATTTCAGACAAACTGGATGAAATATTAGCTGCTGCCCAACAAACAATAAGCACCAATGAAAGTTCTGCATCAAGAAGCCATGTATCAGCCAGTAAGCGTGAAAGAGCAGCAGGACGAGGTTTCTTTACAGCAGAGGTAAACATAATTATACAGTTTAGCCCATATAAAGTTTTGAAAAATGGTCATGTGAATAAGCAATTGGTTGTTTGCATTAATGTTAAAGGGGAACAATCATGTTTTCTATGTTTTAATAATAATACTTCTAATAATAATAATAATTCTTTACATTGTGGTAGCCAGCCCGGACACAGACAGGCGGACACGTTGACGTCACCCAACACACGTTTATTATACATTATGTACAGTTCTAAGTGCACCACAAACCCCCAAGTCCCCAAAGTCCTGGCCACAACACACAATGCCTTCTCTTTTCAGGCTGCCTCCTAATCACCTTCCAGATCTCGTCCGTCTTCCACACGACTCAAGTCACCTCATGAAGGGAGGCGGCCCCTTTTATAAGCACCCGGATGTACTCCAGCAATCTCCCACCAACACGCCCCAGTGTCGCAGAAGTGCCGAAGTCCAGGGCTCCCAAGGCATCCGGGTGCCCCCTGGTGGTGACCACGGGCCCCTACAGGGTTGAGCTTCAAAGCCCTGTACCCGCGGTCCCCATAGCAACCAGGGTGGTCTCCCCCACATGGTCTGAGGAAGGCATAAGCCCTCTTCTGGTCCTCCTGGGCGTCCTGGCCGGGTCACACACCAAGCCACCTGGGACAACATTTATATAGCATTTTTCTCACTACTAAAAGTGCGTCAGTGAGTGGGGAGCCACTTTAGCCACCATTAATGTGTAGCATCTAACTGGATGATGCGACAGCAGCCATTTTTGCATCAGTACGCTTACCACACAGTAGCTGCTAGGTGGTGAGAGAGAGATACAATTAGAGACAATGTATGATTAGGGGGTCAGAATGATTAGGTCCTGTTGGCAATTTAGCCTGGACATCAGAATACACCCTAATCTTTATGAAGGATGCCTGGGGATATTTATGACCACCGAGAGTCAGGACCTTGGTTTTGCATCTCATCCGAAGGACAATGCCATTTTTTACATCACAGTGTCCCCATCACTGTACTGGGGCATTGGGTTCCATATTCAGACCACAGGGTAAGCACCGCCAGCTAGCCTCACCAACACTGTTCCAGCTGTAGCCCAACCTTTTCCTAAATAGTCTCCCATCCAAGTACTGGCTAGGCCTGAACATGCTTAACTTTAGGTGTATGAGTGCACATGGTATAGCTGCTGGTGATATAATTTAAAGTACTTTTACTTGCAGTTACTTTCCTAAATAAACTGACAGAAAAGAGTAAACAAGTAAAGCTGGTGGAAGAACTCAAAATCCCAAATTAGAGGGACGGGCTATTCTTCACTGGTAATTTATATGAAAATTACTTTTTAAAAGCTCCTGCATGAAAGAGTACGTTTCTCTATTAAAAGATTAAAAAAAACTGACTGTTCCTCTTTAAATTATTTACAGTCAATTTGGACTAAAAAAATACAATTCAGGTAAATAAATGTTTTATTTTTTTAAGCCGTTCACAAAATACGAGAACCATAAAAACTTCCTAAAGGAAAACTATTAAACGATATGTTAATTTAGTCAAACAGAAAATTAGCAAATGACAAATATATAGCATAGTTAGCAGTGCAGGCGTACTGTGGAATTATATTTTATTGTTCATATGTCATCTTTCCTTACAGCCCAGCTTTGATCAATCAGCCCTTGGAATGATGCAACCAGGTGCAGGAGTTTCCTACGAAAGACCTTCTTTTCTGTCAGGGCATCCTCATCATCCTGGTATGATGTTACGACAAAAATCCATTGGTGAGGAAGTCGAAAAAAAATCAGTCTATGTAATTGTCACTCTGTCTGTCTGTCATTCTGACTGTCTAGCTGCAGCACGTTGACAGTATGTCCAAGTCTTTGTAATGCAACACCAAGGTTTGTTATTTTACACAGCTCCAGACCAAGATTTGTAATTTCAAAAGGGCCTCTTCTCTATAAACAGTATTTAAGCAGATCATTGATGTTGGTTAGACATGCAAGTTGTTTGATCACTGCTTAAAAGTATCACCATTGCTTGTAACTAAAACCAACATGCTTTATAACTACTTGTATAATCTGCTGATCTCATAAGTCTATAAAAACAAAGATGGCTGCCCACTCACAAGTCTTTTAATAGCTCCTAGCTGTTTTATTTACAACTCAATGAGTTTACCTTGATCTTCAGGGTCCATTTGTAATGCCATTTTATGTTTCTTAATCATTAATTTAGATTAAAAGAAGGAAATCTTATGATGATTTACTTCAGTTTTTGACTGATTCAGATTCAGCAATCAAATCTTGCCAACTTCATTGAACAGTTGTGCATTTAAATGCTTTTTTGTTAGTTTATGTGAGCACTACTTAGAATTTATATGTGCAAAAATAAAGCTTGACTTATCAAGCATCTTTATGTCTAGGCAGTATGTGCTTATAAGAAGTATTTGTAAATATATACTGCTGTTGATCCGGATATATAAGGATGTTGTAATCATATTTTTGATCTTTCTATGGCCACTGTTTTTTTGCTTGACAGCTTTAATAATTATGTAGCATTGATCTTCTTGTCTTCACATTTGAGCTCTATTTTATTAGTTAAGAAATACATTTAGGAAAGGCTTGCTTTTCTTTCTAAGTGGGAGTTATTTTACTGAAACTTTAATCTTAATATTTAATGTTTTTTTTTTTGTTTGTTTTCTTGTTTTTCTGTGTATTTATCTCCATTTTGCTTTGTCCGTATGCTGTACTTGCTTAATTGTATTAAGTATCCTCACTTTTTAAAGTGAGATCAGTTTACCTTTTTTTTGTGCTGGTGTAGTAATGTTTTGGTTAATTTTAATCACTCAGAATTGCCATGAGTTTCCTGTCATCAGTTATTGGAACTTGTTTAAAGAGTTTCCATAATAACTATTTTGTTACCAACCACAAGATAAATCCACACACACACCAAATAATAACCTAAGCACTGTTAACAGTGACTGAAGAACATATCCCACCAGAGAGATATAAGTTTTAATGTTCTTAGATTTTTCCTGTAACATGAAGCAGCAGACAACATATATAAGGTATATTGTACTGCCGATGTCAGAAGCACAAAAAGACACCTCTCCATCACAAAAAGACATAAACTGTAAAAGAACTGGGCTTCTGCATGGGAAAGAAAAATCAACCTAACCTGAGACTGTGACATCAACATTAAGACATGTGAAAGTCCAATCAGTGTTGCAAATTAAGGAAACTGAGTTAACCTAATTACATTTTACATTACTCAATTAAAACAACTAATACTGAAAATCACAAAAAATTGCCAATGCATAGAATCACATAGGCCATATTAATTCTCTCTTAATAGGCATAACAATTGGCAGAGTGATAGGTCAGTGGCTAAGGAGCTGCACTGGTATCTGGAAGGTTCCCAGTTCAGATCATGTTACTACCAGAAGGGGTCTTATTCTGTACTCATTTCTAATCCAGTCCATCCTTGTCACACCCAGTGTAAATCTTAGCATCTTTAACTCTGCCACCTCCAGCTCTGTCTCTTGTTTTTTGGTCAGTTCCACAGTCTCCAAACCCATATAACACAGCTGGACTTACTACCGTCTTATAGAACTTCCCTTTCACTCACTCCACCCATCCTTCCTGCACTCTCGAATTCATCGCTCTTCCATACTCCCCATTACTTTGTACTGTTGATCCCAAGAATTTAAACTCCTCCACCTTTGACAACTCTACTCCCTGCATCCTCACCATTCCACTGACCTCCCTCTCATTTACACACATGTATTCTGTCTTGTTTCTACTGACCTTCATTCCTCTCTTCTCTACAACATATCTCCACCTCTTCAGGGTCTCCTTGATCTGCTCCTTACTCTTGCTACAGATCACAATGTCATCTGCAAACATTATAGTCCTCGGGGACTTCTTTCTAATCTCGTCTGTCAACCTGCCTATCACCATTGCAAATACAAAATGGCTCAGAGCTGATCCCTGATGTAATCCCACCTCTATCTTGAATGCATCTATCCCTCCTACCACAGACCTCAATACTGTCACACTTTCCTTGTACATATCCTGTATCACTCTTTCATACTTCTTTGCTACTCCCTACTTCCTCATACAATACAACACAACAAAATAATTCCCCAACAACTAAATGAAAAAAGAGAAGTTACCTTAACTGTTCAACTGGTCCCATACATACTGTTTAGTTCACTAGCTTGTGCTTCAGTGATACTCCTATTTATTAAAATAATAATAAATGTAATGTAATCTCAGAAAATCAGCTACATATTATGTCTTTTGAGAGCTGTTTGCATAATATATCCTTTGAAACATGTTAACTTTGTAAAGCAGTTAGTATGTTTTGAAAGGTGCTTGCCTAGGACCCCACTGCTTGTCATATTCTTTTTCACTGAAAAGTGTTGATGAAGAACTTTCAATCAATGTAGATTTCCTTTGATTAAATACCGCCAAGTTTTGGAGTTCCCAAGGCATAATTCTGCCCATGTCAAGACATTTGGGGTGTTTTTAAAGGAGATTGCTATGTATTTACCATCTGCACATTTGCTATGTTTGCCTCCCCCAACTCCAATCAGCCATTCAGAAATTTATTGGTTGATTTTCTGCCTACTAAAATTGAGTGTTGATCTTTTCCCTAATATTTTTAGTAACATATTAAAATGGGCCTTTACTAGGGTCTGATTACATAGCAGTAACTGACTAATAGAAGTACATAGGCAGTTAATATTCTAAAATGTCACTTTTTAATTAACTGTTACATAACATTTTTAGTCATTAAATACTTTCAATAGAACCTGTAGAAGGATATCATTCCATTCCCCATCAGTCTGTCTGACAAATTCTCTTCCTACCACACCTACAAGCACAAAACTACAAGAAAACAGTAAGTAAGATGAATCAGTATGAAGATTGAACAAACACCAAAAGTGACTAAATTGTTTCAATTGATTAATGTCTGATGTAATTTCAAATCAAATGATGATATTTTTTTTTGTCACATACATGCAGTGATATACTTATTTGCTCAACTCATGTGACTGTGTCTTGAGACTAATATACTGTAAAGGGTCAATAACAGTACACAACTTTATAAGTTAAAAAACATTAACAGAATTTTAAATATGTAATCAATAATAAAGCAAAATAATATATTTGCATGGAAAAATGCATATGCATGAATTATTTAGACTTTGTTCTTTAATAATATATTCTTACAATTAATTTTATTTTGACAAATCTTGGTGGCTCTATTTAATAGTGAAAAAATTAAAATCTTGGTGCTTATGTAAAAGCCATGTCACATTATGGGACTTTTCCAGCGATTTTCAGTTGTAGCATTCTTTTACGTAATCTAAGTGATTTGGAGACAGTCAGTGACATGTTCCTGTGAAGCCGGTAATGTAATGTCACATGTCCAGCGGCTCACTCTTACCAGTTCACAACTTGCTCCAATAAAATCAGATAGATTTGATTTTGTTTTTAGTCAAAGAAACAGGGCCTGTGTGCATAAGATCTGACAATCAATGAATGCTCATCTGGAAGTACAGTGCAGAGCATGTAGCAGTAAGGAATAAGGAACATGGATATTGTGGACCTCACAAAAAAGAGAAGCTCATCTGTATTATGTCTTGCGTTTTATTCACTATGACGGAATAGAAAAAGAAAAATGGCTGAGAATGTGGCTGACCTCGCCTAACTTGTTAACCTTTTATACAGTAAATACAGTGTTATTGGCTGTCAAAAAAAGGGATGAGCACAGTTGAGCTGAAAAGTCATCATTAAGTTGGTAGAGTAGACATGCCCAGGGATTTTCAGTCATTTAAATTTGCATGGTCCAGCATCGAAATCAGTAACTGTGGTAAACAGTTCTGACATACCCCATGACTAGAAGTTCCTTAATGTGACATCAGCTTAACATGTTGCTTGAGCCTGATTATGGACAGCAGCAATTAAATGTCTTGGTAATGAAAAAGTTAATCTCTTCCATATACCTCAAACAATTAATAAGACATTGTCAGATTTGCAGACAGACAGACTGATATACAGTTAGAAGGAATGACAGAGGAGGTGAGTTAGAGGGAAGAAAAAATAATATTGAAATAGGTAAATATACATTAAGTGTGAATTTGTTAGTTTAAATTTGTATTTTTTGGAGTTGATGGTTTGAGAAAACTGTTCAGTTTAATATGCCTACCCTGAAAATTTTAAGGCAAGGCTCTTTGTAAGTTTAATGTATAGTCTATTAAACAAACTAGTTGACATTGGATTTATGTTACAGAATAATAAACGTTTCATTCCAGTCAACATAAAATTTACATTTTAAAAAATTCTTATTTGGTTAGTTAAAGACAATAGACAAATCATACCTGATGAATCTATTATTATTATTATTAACCTTTATTATCTCTTGTCAGACCCATTTTATTTCCCACAATCTACTTTTTTGTCCTGTTATAAACACTGAAATAACAGAGTCTTTAACATGTGGGAGTTTCATAGCCTGTGCCTTTGGGAAGGTTATCTTCCTAGGATAAAAATGGCTTTGGCTTAATTAAAAATTCAGTGATTTCTTCCACATTCGGTCTCTATTAATAAACAAATAAAAGGATACTTCTAAAAATTCCACCTTTGTTGTGAATAATTCACCCATGAAAACTAGCCATTATAAGGAACTTCAATAAAATGAAAATTAAAATTAAATCTTAGATAACAGTAAATATATCTGATCAAAGATGTTGTAGCCAAAGAAAAATGGTATACTGAATCACCTAAAACCTAATAACTAACTCAGTATGCTATCTTGTCACAAGTTTATAGCTTAATTAAGCTGGGGTATATACTGCATATTGGAACTTCAAAGTCAGGAAAACTTTATGAGGTTCCAGTAATTTTCCTAAATTTTTTATTTCTCTTTTGCTTTCTAAGATGTCCACGTTTTATTGTAGCTTCTGGTAGTTTGTGGTGTTCTTCCTATTTGTCTTTCTTCTTTCAAGACTGCTTTGTCATAATATTTCTCTTTCTCAAATCTGGTGTTTTCCCTCTCACATAGGAGTTCCTGAAGAAGAGAAGCACTTCCTCACTCCACCACCAATGAAATTTGCCCGTAGTCTCTCTGTCCCTGGCCCTGAAGAAATACCACCCCCTCCCACCACAGCACCCCCTGAACCGCCCTATACTCCTGGACCTCCAACAGGCTGGGGAGGTCCTGGGGGTGGTGGCAGTGGTGGTGCTGCTGGAGGAGGAGCAGGAGGTGGAGGACAACAGATATCATCGCACCAACATCAGCAACCACAGCAACATCAACAACATGTATTTCCTCAATACTCACATCATATGCAGGCACAGTTCCACCAGCAGCCCCAGTCACACTCACAGCAGCAGGCACAACAAATAGGACGAAATCAAGCTCTTTTGTTTCACCAGTCTCAACAACAGTCAGGAGATTCTAAACCTCATCCTTCCCGTATTAGAGGACCAAGTGTCTATCAGCCAGAATCCAGCATAGGTGGCAAATTCCAGCCCACACCAGTAGAACGTGAAAGGTTACGTCGAGCTTACAGTAATGCTCCTGCTCCAATCAGCAGTCAGCAAACTCCCCATTCTGCTGTGTCTACATCTAGTACAAGTGGAGGGCGGCCACCTTCAGGCCATGCAAGTAGCACCTCTCCAGCAGTCCAGACACAACCGGCAGCTGGAGTTTATGCTCAACCCTCAAAGCCATCACGTCGCAAAGGCCAACTTGTCAAGCAATCAAAAATCGAAGGCGATAAGCAAACACAGCAAATTCAACAGCAACAAAAAAAGCAGCAAATCACTCAACTTAGCCAGGAAAAAAGTTCAATCCCCATTCCAACAATTATTATTAAGGCCCCATCCACAAGTAGCAGTGGGCGCAGCAGTCAAGGTAGTAGTATGGAAGCTGACCCTCAGACAGAGCCTTTGCCAGCTCTGCAAGCTCAAGAAGGCATGGATTTTACAAGTCAGTTTGGTGCAGCCATTGTTGGGGCTGCTCGCCGTGACCGGGAGCGATTCCAAGAAGCTCGGCGTAAATCTTCACTTTTTCTCTCTACAGAAGAAGAACAAGGGCCACCTTTAACACCAACTCCCAGATTAAGACCTTCAAAATCTATAGATGAAGGGATGTTCTCAGGAGAAACCTACCTTCAGCAAGTACGTAGTATGCCCCCTACTTTTGGTCTGGCAGCCTATTCAGCTCCCAGTGAATATATTGCACCTGCTCAGCCAAAATCTATGCCTTCAGAGTTTTATAATACATCAGGAGCAAGTTCAGGTTCACGCTCCATGCAGAAAACTACTGCATTTATTCACCCCTTAACTGGTAAGGTCTTAGATCCATCTTCACCACTAGGATTAGCACTAGCAGCTAGGGAAAGGGCATTAAAGGACCAGTCTTCAACAGCTGGTATCTCTCAGTCTTCTCACAGTAGTCTTGAAGAAAGGAGGAGAAGAGAGAGAACTGTGGGATTGGGGTCTACCTCACCTTCCTACATGGTGTCCGCTTCTTCCATATCATCAACTGCAATGTCTCATGCTAGCAGTAATGTGTCTACTACTACAAGACCACCATCACCAAGATTCTTTGGGAAAGACAGAATGGCTGGATGGGGAAGAGAAGGAGAAAGAAGGGACAGCACAGATATTGACGGATCAGGATCAGTAGAAAAGGAACGTGATAGCAGGGTTGAATATAGAGTTCGCTTTTCCGAAGACCCAGACACCCACCAGCAGCAAAGACAGCATCACACAGCACCTGATGGCTCTACCCATATGGATCGAGGGTCTATAATACAAACCAACACTTCTGAAAAGGGATTTCCTGCAGTGCAAAGTGGGAGGAGGCCCTCATACTCCAACAATGGATTTATGGAAGAAGGAGTTTCTGATACAGGTCTAGGGCTGCTTGTTCTACCTCCACCAGCTCCATCTGTTGATGTTGATGATGAATTTGTTTTTGCAGACCCTTTGCCACCTCCTTTGGAATTTGCCAACAGTTTTGACAGAGGTGGAGGAGTAAACAGTTTTAGCAACAGCCATGACAAATCTGTGAATGTTGGACTAGAAAGAGAAAGGCAGACACAAATGTCCTCATCACTTTCTCAGACCTCTCACACTAACTTATCTTGCTTGTCTGGGTTGGGGAACTTGGCACCTACTATTCCTCCACCTCCTCCCCTACCCTTAACACTTCCCTTATCCCGGGATGCTATAAATAATAGTCAACCACCTCTTCCTTCACCTACCTGCCCACCCACCCCACAAACAGCTGATTCTACAACCTCAAGCTTGACCTCATACGACAGTGAGGTGGCTAACCTCACCCAGGCTGGCCCATCTTGTTCTGCTTCTGCTGTTATTTCAACCACAGCTGCAACACCACCTGTATCTACACACATGGGAACCTCGGCTTCCTCTACACCAGCGTCTCCCCCAATTCGTCCACCATCATCCTCAGAGAGAGGAGCACATGTGAACTTCTCTGATGTAGTTTGCTCTATCAGAATTCCTCCTTCAGACCCTATGGACACAGTAACAGATTCTGGAATTGAAGAAGTAGACAGTCGAAGCAGTAGTGACCACCACTTGGAGAATACTAGCAGCGTGTCCACTCTCTCTAGCCTCTCAATTGAAGGTCTAGGAAGCACTGGTGGAAGCACTGGTGGCAGTGAATTACTAGATACATATATTGCTTACCTGGATGGACAGTCGTTTGAGCTAGACAAGCCCCCTTTTCCAACACATCCCCAGAAATTGCGTTCCAGGCCCTATGGCCTTGGAAGGCCTCTATCAGCAATCCGTCACTCTCCAACAGACACAAACGAATCTGCCACACGAAGAGACTCCTCCCCTGAAGGGACAGTAACAACAAATCCAGGGCTATTTGGTGATCGTCCAAAGACACCTGAGCGCAAGCAGTTGTGGGGGCCACAGCCGGGAGATGATCAGACACCCAGCCCCTACTTCCAACCACCAGGAAAAGGACCTCCACTCTCTAGTATGAAGGCCAGCATCATCAATGAGCTTAGCAGCAAGCTGCAGCAAATGTCAGGAGAAAGCTGGAACCGGTCATCTATGGAATCTGCTGGAGGGACAACAAGTTCAATTGGGTCACAAAAAGTCCTCAGTACCAGCAGGCAAAGGTAAAAATATGTGGGGTATGAATGTGAGAGTATAACAAATTGTTTTAAAAATAACACTGCTTATTACCTATTGAAAAAGAGATGGAATGACAAAGTGATATTTGTTATATAGACTCTGGGGTGATCACTATTTTGATTATTGGGAAAGAAAAGAGCAGGTATGAGTTGCACATTTACTCCTCAACCTATGATTTAAAGATAATTTAAGTATAATGGTCAAAGAAATACCTTCTGTCAGTTGGTCTTGTTCAACATACTGTATCAACGACTGCATTCAGGGCTGGTGAGGTAAACCTGCACCTCTGAATACATTTTACAGCATCTCATTCGCTCCTGCACAAAGGTATTTAGGCAATAGCACATTTAGTTGTAATGATGCAACAGAAAAGTTTGAAATATTGTGAGTGTGACCTGTTTTACAGAAAATTCTGAAAATATGACAAATGCATTTTACTTCAACTCACTGATATGTTCTAGTAAATCACATGTCATCACACAGTTTCTCACAAATAGAACACAGAGGGGGAAATGATAAGACCAGTAAAGAAAAGAAAACAGTTTGTCACTAAAAAAGACTATGTGAACAAGAATAAATAATAATGCTATAGCACCTTATAATATATTTACATGCAACTCAAGGTGCTTTCCACAGATTAATTTAAAAACTTAGATATACTACATTTATTTGGATTATTATCATTAATTAATAATATGATAATTTCTAATAAATGTAGATATACTAAATACAAAATCAACCAGGTATTACTAAGCAAAATTTAACCACTAAAGTACAAAACAAACCTTCACTCTTATCAGAAAAAGGTTTTCTAATTAAAATATTTATTCATTAAGGTTGACAATAAAGCAGCCAGATCTAATTATTATATATAAAAATAAATATATATATGTACAATATACATCTACATTTTACTTAGGCATATGTACATAACAACCCATTGAGTAGAAACAGTTTGATGTTATTAAAGTTAATGAAAAAATAGAAAAGCAAATAAAACAGTTCATAGTGGTTTCAGTTGATTTAGGATGTAGGTGAAGTTTCTTGATTCCTGAATGTGATTTTTTGACCAACTTACACAGAGGAGAGGAAAACAAAAAACTCCTATGATGGCCATAGGAGAAAAATAAACCTCTGGAGTGCCACAGTCACAAGACAAAAAGGAACAAATCAAATAGTTAGGTCTGATGGCAATCAGTTTCTGCATTGTGAATGTCAGAGTGGCCTAGGCCAGCTGGTTGTCCTCCCTCCACATATTTAACCAAGATATAAAATAAGCAAAACACCCAGGAAGTGTGATTATTGTGAAGAAGTTGATAACATGGGATGTGATTCATTTGGCACCAGCCTTCTTCTAGATATTTGTGTATACATGACCACAATAGCCCCAACTTATCTGATATACTGTTAGAGAGTGATTTAAAGTTACATGCTTGAGTGAATTAAATTTACAGTTTGTGATAACAACAATGCTATAAGAAGGTTTTAGGAGTAGTAGTGGACTGTAATATATCAACTTCCAGACAGTGTTCTGACATCATTAAGAAGGCAAACAGAATGTTACGTTATATAGCACAATATGTAGAGTACAAGTCCAAAGAGGTTATCCTCAAGCTTTATAAGACTGATGAGCTCTAATCTGGAGTACTGTGTAAAGTTCTGGTCTCCAGGCTACAAAAAGGACATAGCAGTACTAGAAGAGGTCCAGAGAAGAGTAACTAGGCTCATTCCAGGGCTATAAGGGATGAATTATGAAGACAGATTAAAAAATGTTGAGCCTTTTCAGATTACGCAAAAGAAGATTAAGAGGTGACATAATTGAAGTGTTTAAAATTATGAAGGGAATTAGTACAGTGGATCAAGGCTATTACTTTACAATGAGTTTATCGAGAACACAGGGACACAGTTGGAAAGTTGCTAAAGGCAAATTCTGCACAAACATTAGGATTTTTTTCTTTATACAATGAACCATAGACACTTGGAATAAGCTACCAAGTAGCGTGGTAGACAGTAAAAGACTTTAGGGACTTTTAAAACTAGACTTGATGTTTTTTTAGAGGAATTAAGTGGATGGGACTGGCGAGCTTTGTTGGGCTGAATGGTCTATTCTCGTCTAGATTGTTCTAATGTTCTATGTATATCCTACAAAACAAGACAGAACAATGTATTAATCTGGGGTTGCACAGGGTTTGAATGTACACCACTTCGAATGAGTTGTAAATTAAAAAGATATATTTTTGAATGTGGAAGGTAATGAAAGCCAGCAAATTTTGGAAAATTCTTCAGTCTTTATTAAAATGATCAGAAAGTGCTATTTAATTTTAATGGTCCTAATTTAAAGAATAGACCCTGCCCATTAATTTTAATTCTTTATAATTTAAGTTCATGGAGCTACAGGAATACATGCAAGCTACTCAGAAGGTCTAGTATGAAAATATAGTAATGTCTGCTGAAAACAAGTAGAACTGTACTTTGCCTAAGATTGTATGTAGTAACCTAAAAACACATCAGGCAAATAATGCCAAACATGTACAGGGAAGAAATATTAAACAACTGACAAGGAGGCATGTGTTTTATTTATTCAGAATTCAGATCTCAGTTCCTTCTGCTCTTAATGAGTTAGAATGTTGAGAAAACAAAAGAAAAGGTTACAGTAAAAATGGCAAAAGCAGAAAAAAACATACTTTTTAATTGCATTGTTCCTAACATATATTGATTTTATTGAATTAATCAACCACAATAAAATTTGTAAAATATTTATAAAAATCAAGTAATACATGCCACTTACTATAGAGTAATTGTGTCCAACATTAACTGACCTTTTTAGATTGCTTTATTCATGTTTTCTAATCCGTGACATACAGTTCAAATCAATTCAAGTCAAGTGGCTTTAAAGTCATACTATCCCCACACAGGTTATGTAGCCTCTCCTGGATTACATATAGTAAAAAAAATTCTCAATGTGGTTAAAGATAAGAAGGTCAAACATCCTCAAGTCCCAAAACAACATATTTCCAGAAACTCAAGTGTATCTTGATGTCCTGTCCATGAGATTCATAAACATTTCAAATAAGAAACAGGATTGCAGAATCCAGCGCCATTGATGATCAAACTCAGTATCAAGAATGTATTTAAACAAGCTGTCCCAGACCACAATAAGTCATAGAGAGATTTCCAAACACAGGAGCTTAATATGAAACTTAAATCTGTATCTGTAGGTGACAAATCAGTTCTGGTTATTAACACGTAATCACCATTTGTACGTCATAATTTATGTGCTGCTGTTTTACTTTTATGTCTACTGCACGCTTTTTCATTAGTTATAGTTGTTCTTCTTGCAAGCTTTGCTACAGCTTCTCTTTCTAATCTTGCCTTTTACTGTTAAGATGATTTATTTTTTCAAGCCTGACATGCTCATTAGGCATTGCTTTTTGGCTTGTATTTATTCATATTGCACATCAGTGATTGCTCAAATATACTTGACAATTCAGTCAGAACTGAACTGTTTTTACCTGGAACAAGCTTCCTTTAATTGTAGGTGTTGGTGATGGACAGACGTTATCTGTATCAGCTTCTAATCTCACAGCACCTACTACAAGACTCTTGTGATACATTTCATTATGCTTTATTCAAGTTTATAACATAAATGTAGATTTAGACTTCACCTCTGTGACTTGCAGTTTCATGGAGGTGGTCTTCTTGTCTGTTGGGGCAAGAGCCATTCATGCGATAACCAGCTGGAAAAATCATGAGCATGTCCACTCTTATATCCATCTTCCCATGAGCTGCAATACCAGAGTAGGAGAAAATGAAGGTAAACACAATCTTCTTAGCAAGGGTTACCCTGCCGAGAGCATAGAGCTTCTTTCTAACATAACTATAAAAATTTGAAAATATAATTTTGAAAAGAAACTACTAGCTAAGTACATGACTGGAAATAATACTTTAATATAATTAAAAATAATTACTTTAAATATTTTAGAATGTTTATTTTTATATTAACAAAACAAGACATGCAAATTATGCAGTATTTTGCAATTACAAATTATTAGAATTATTTATGATACTTCTGAAATCATATAAAGCACTCTGTGATTTGCACATTCCTATTATTTTAAAGTGTCTGACATGTAATTTCTGTACCTGAAATAGACAACAAGTTTGTAATAACATCAAACAGTATATTTAGTAAAATAGTATGTGTACACTTTGGTTAAAGAATGGTCAAATACTGCAAACGTAGAAACAATTGGTGCAAAATTATAATTGGTGTCAGAAGCACTAGTGTGGTCAGACACTTCTGATAAGAGAGGTCTAAAAAGGGAGAAGGGTTCTGCAAACAGACTACAATCACTGAAATGACAGTGAAATATACTGTAAAAGTGGCATACAGAGAGGTTTATTAGAATGGAAAACCTATAATGTCCTCTACTGGAATATTAATAGTAAACAACATACAAAGCTTCAACTGAAGTGAAAAATAAACAATCAGTTTTGCATTCATTCAAGATAAGTAACAAAATTGAAATACAGTTGCTCATCCTTAATAAGGCTGTGTTGGAATGTCACGGCATGCTGGCATTTTGTTGTTGAGTAGGTGCAAACCTTCATGGTAGTGTTGCCAAGTTGCTAGGGAAATTGACACTAAACAACAAGTCTGGAGGTTCTGTTTGTGCTTCTGACTCACTGTGTATCGCAAAGAAAATCAATGCAACTATAACATAAGTACTATATCTCAAAAGCTTACTCCCCGACCATACTATAGAATAGTACACTGGCCACTATGGACTTGTAAAATCTCCAGCAGCTTGTTGCAAACATTAAGCGATAATGGTACTAATCCAGCAGCGGTCACTTCCAAGTAAGTAAAGTTTATACCCTGAAAATTAATTGTAGTTTTTTTTTTTTTTTAAGTATTTTTATTTTGTACTATCATATGTTTGGACAGTACTTCCTTCTGTATTCTTCACAGTTTAGCATGTTTAGCTGCCATGCTCTTTTATTTTCTGAATATTTTTTATGGTCTAAAGCTTCTGTATTTAAATGTCATACTCTGGATATCCATATTTCTGTGTTGCCTCAAGTGACCTCTTATCATTTGACATTAGTTTCTTCAGATTTTCCAATCTCATTCTTGGTCTTCAGCCTTCATTCATGTATCCTCCTGATTGATTATTTACTTTTGTAAACTGCACTTTTTACTTTAGACATAATTATAGCCTACTTACCCAAATAGTAAACTAATCTTGCTATTTTGATCATGAATCGTTCATAATTCTAATCATTAGCTAAATTTGTAGTGAAGACGAGTATTTCAATTTTGAGTGGCACTTACATATCCAAGTATAATGTTTTAGAACTAACGAAAAGGGATGATTTTTCCTGAAAGCAGAAGATACTTTCACCTAGAAATGAAATATCTATTTGAAACCCAACAGTATTATACCTCTTTAATGTTTCCATCTTGTGTCAGAAATGCCTCCAATCTTTCCTCTGCTTTCTACTCATTTCTTTCTGATCCCTCAGAAGGCTTCAGGGTGCTTTTTATGCATCTTAATTTACTTCTGTCTCTTTGCATGCCTGGAACATTTTCAGTTTCAATACCTCTTCCACCAGTACCAAGTTATGATGTCATCTGTTCTGTGCTCCTGGTTAGCCTAATTATTTTATATGCTGTTTCTATTTCTTTGTGAGATGAAATCAATGTAGTACCTTTTTCTGTCAATGATACCTTTTCAGATACAGAATACCTTCTCTTTTCTTATTAAAGACATGATCAACAGCCAACCACATTCAAATATAAAGCAGTAGATACAAAGGGTGACAATTGCCAGTGACATCACAATACAATAATATCCAGATTACTGGGTCAAAATACAGTATTATGATTGTGTTTAATTTTTGTAATATTTTCATAACTGGAATTCAGTTAATTAGGAATTACAATGTAATATCTCCATCCTCATATGACTAAAGTTAAATTTTCAATCTTATCTCTTTAGGCACAAACATGTTAGTCTATTAAACTAGAGAAACCCATGGCTCAATATATCCGATTTAAATATTTTTTAATTTTGGAAGAAGATTTTAATCCTCTCAACAGTCTTATTTAAAATTCTCTGGGCTAAACCAACTGTATGTATATTTCTAGATTTGACATATGTCATTTAATTTCTAACATGCTGTTTTCACAATAAATTATTTATCAAAGTGTCATACATAAGCAAATGTTGAAAAAGGTTGGATTCTTAAACACATATAAATGTTCCATGTTAATCAAACACTTAAGGAGGAGAATCCTGGGGTGCTTGTAATCTTTTTTTTTTACTTTTTCCTTCTGTCTTTGAGTGACAGGAAGGAAGAAAGAGACATGGAAGAAAGACAATTTTATAGTGCACCTAAGCACTTGATTTTTGAGTTTTTTTTATACCTCTATCTTTTCTGTAACTCTTTGAAAACCAAACTGAAGCCAAGTGCTTAACCTAAATGTGTACAGGCCATGTAAGCTCTGAATCATTACATCATATATAGGAAGATAAAATTGAGTGCATTTTGTTTTTGAAATACAAAATAAAATGCATTGTTTTCATATCGATGGCACAAAAAATAATTCTGATACCAATTCTCAGTGCATTAATTTTAAAGGAAAGTATTGAGATACTCTGCTGTGCTGATTTTTCTGTTACTGTTAACAACAAGTTAACAGAACCACACAATGAACAAGGCAAAAACACGCATTGAAGGGCATCAGTCCATCACAGAATACACCCATACTTGCTCACAGCTAGCCAGTTTAGTGTCACCAATTAACCTAGCATGCATAGTTGTGGAATGTGGCAAGAAAGCCGGAGTAGCTGAAATAAAACCCACTTTAAAATGGTGAGAATGTGTAAATGCTACACAGTTTCATAGAGCTGTGAGACAAAAATGCCAAAACAAAGTATATATATAAAATGTAAAATAAAATATAAAATATATAACCCAGTTATACTTGCTTTCATAATTTGGAGTTAAAGTTCATTGGAGTGGGGGCCAAACTATTTACAACAATTTGGATTTAAAATGAGGTGGAACCAATTTTAGAGAGCTGTTGTATGATGCTGTCATGGCAGAATGTTGCAACTATATCCAGGGAAAGTCAAAAATCACACCAAAACAGTAGTTTTGCTAGTTAAAATTTAATTAATTCATGTTATTGCACAACATTTTCTATTACCATAATTTTCTGTTGCAAGGTTCTTCACACAGCAACAGCCTTCTTTTAAACTCATTACAATTTAAAGTACCACCCATAGCAATTGGTGCTTTGTTTAATTAACAGTATAATAAAATGAAATCCAGATTTATCATTGTAACATAAGATTCCCACAGAATGCATTTGGGTAATGGACACAAGGACGTGTTTGAAATGTGCTGTGATAAGAAAACCAACTGAGAGAGAATCACAAAAATGGCAACAGGCAATCAATATGGTCATAACAGTTGGTAAAAAAGTTGAAGCATGAGAGTAAAAAGAAACATCACAGGGCAAAGCATGCTAAAGTTAAAGACAGCTAATGACCAGTACAAGAGAGGTTCACTGTCAAAGTAAAGAGGTTTAACAGGCTTCTTAATTACAAGGATACATAAGCTAAAACTGATGACCAGACACTGGAACAAATCTAGTGTCCACCAATGGCAGTCCATAGGCAAGGTAACAGACATGATTTAAAGTGAGACACGGCATCTTCTGTACCATTCTAACATTTTAACAAACTGTCTTGTACTGTAGGTTTTCTTTTTATGTGTTATGTTAAAGTGCAGGATGACCCTGGAGCATAATGAAAAAAAAAATCCACAGTATACTATGAGCCAGTACTGTGAGATTTTTGGTTTATGTTTTTTTTCTGGGACTACACAACTTAATATTAATATCTGGAAAATAACACCTCCTTAAGGACTGACGCATTTCAACATTTTTGCCTCCTGATATGATTAAGAATCTATCATTTTTATTCAAAGTCTTCTTAATAAGATTTGTAACAATACAAGAGTAAGATACCTCATTGCACCATAATGTATATAGCGCATAATTGGCACTACATAATAAATATAATGGAGTGCTTTGGATAAAGAACTTCTACTGAATTCTTTTTTGTTGAGATTTTATAGCACTTCATGCCTCCAATAATGCAGGCAGTGGTATGCTAAAAATATTAATGTTTAATATGCAATTATACTAAATGGAAAATATTTACTAATTTCACTTTTTGTTACATTATTGTAATTAATCCTATTGTTAAATTCTTAAGGTACCCTAACTAGCCCCTAAATGGTATTCTGTTCTGACTTACCCCTGTGGAAGGACTCCAGACTCAGAGTTTGATCATTGGTGATGAATGCTCTGAGGAAGCTTGTCCACTTGTCCAGCATTTTATTATGACCTTAACTAGTACAAGGTGCTTTCTTCCTGTGTCAGTTAGATCATTAAAGAACCTTGTCTAGTTGCACTTAAAAACCTTTATATTGAAAACATGTGACTAAATATATAAAGTAATTTTAATTAAATGGTGGGTGAATCACTGTACATCAAAACAAAAATAGTTGACTGCTGATTTTATTCATTTATTTACACTGGTCTTGACTTAAGGTGGTGAGATAACAACAGTCCAATAGTCCAGTGGCACAGACATTATTAAATTAATTTTAGAATATTTCAGAGTTCTCATGTAAGATAAAGTAAAATCCTACCAAGGATAGATAACCTCTCAGCTCCTTCTTATGCATTACTTCTTAAAAACATTTTCTTTCATAAAAACGCATGTACAGTATCTGTTTCAATTGGTTCTTTTAATATATTAAAATAGCTAATGTCACTGTTTTTATATATAAACAGAGAGTTAAATGAGCACTTTATTAAGCTCAACACTAGTATTGTTTTATGTATTACTGCTGTCATTCCAGGAAAGTAGCAGAACATTAACAGGTGCTCACAGATTTTACATATCTCCTTTAATCCTTGCTTGTTTTTCTTTACAGCTTCAGAGGGAGAACCTTCAGGGTGCACTGAGTTGGATTTCCTGTAGCCACTCAACCAGCCCTTCAGCCTAGCCACTCTTCCCCAGATGACATAAAAGACCCCAAGCTCCTTTTGAGCTTGAACTTGGAGGTGTGGCAAAAAGAAAGGCTTCCAAGGAGATGGAGAAGGGAGTAGTCTGGAGGGAGGAGAGGAATAAGCCAAATCCTCTCAGAGGTGGCATTTGAGTAGTAGTGTGACTTGTTTGGTCTCCCAAAGGTGAAGGTTTTCAGATTCTACTGTGTATAAAAAGTATGCAGTAGAATTCTGAGTGTATTAGGCAAGGTCCTGTGATAGACTAGGTTATTTTACTTTGGGGGAAAGACAAAGACAAAGCATTGATCTTTTTCATATCCATCAGCCAAGCTCTGTGACATATTATCCTATGTGCACCATATGTGACAGAGGTTACATATTAATGAAATATCCATCATTGCCAATTCAACCCAGCAACATGATAAGTCAAAGTTTTAATTTTGATGTGAAATACGGGAAAATATTTCACATTAATAAAAATAAAAATGTTTTTCCTTATTGTCTTTGAATGTCCACAATTTAGTGGAAAACTTCTAGGATGAGTGAGGAAGTATTCTCTTCCTGCAAAACCTTCTTGTCCAGATTTTTATAAGATCCGCTCCTGTATTAAAGACATATGCTTATTTATAGAAGGTCATAGTATTTTATCTCAAAATATAAACCTTTCAACTGGTATACTTGTGTCCATGTGAAAGCAATCACCCTTAAATGCTTCCCTGATTCCAGGTAATAGTGCAAAACCTCATAATAGATGTCTTGTTTATGATCCTTGGTGGTTCCGTTTCTCATCTTAGTTCAATTTACTTGTCTCTGAACACCAGACAGAGCTGTACAATATCAGCTTAACGTAATATCTGCTGCATTCATGAGAGCTGCATTTTACTGTTTTAGGGTGTCCCTAGCTATTCCTGGAACATAAAAATAGACTAAGATAATTGTATAAAAATACTTTTCATTTTATTTTCTAAGAGAGTAGCTAAAGCATGTAAACAAAAGGAACAAATTAACAACACAAGTATGTCTAGACAAAATTGTGGTTGTTCCTAACTTTTAGGATGACTTACAGTATTTAATTACCAATCCAAAATTATTTTCATTCCCAGTTCCAAGACTCTACTTAGCAATAGGTTTCTCCTCTAACCACATTTGGTGGTTGACTGCAAATTTCCATCAAGCTTCATGTTATCTTTTCATTTCAGGGACCATGTAATTTGTAGGCATTATCTTAAATGCCAAAGCAAGCTCAATTTAATTTTCCACCTCTGCCTGTAGTCTTTTTTCCTGGAAAAGGCCACGTTCATATCACCAAATCTTAGTTAAAGGTCCCATACTAGGAGGTGCAGAAATCCAGAACTGACAGCTATAAATACACACAACAATCCCCTTTCTTTAAAGACTGTTTATTTGCTGACCAAAGAAGCTTGATGGACTAAGTGGTCTCCTCTTGTTTGTCAAACACCTTATGTATGTTCTTGTTTCGTACCATTTGTTTCAACAAAATCAGTTTTCTCTAAACTATCATTCAGTATCTTCTCTTAGCTCATTGGAATTTCACCTTCCTTTAGTACATCCTGGCCCATGATTCACCTCATAACTGCATTTATGCAGGGTATTCCAGTATAATGTTATCATATGTAAACATTTAATGTTCTTTTAACTTTTTTATTCAATTGTTCCAGTGGCATCTTGTTTATGGTGCTCGGAATGAATCCTTTCTGCCATCCATGCTGTTGTCTGCTGCACATGGACCTGCAGGGCACTTCTTTATATCTCTTAGAATACACATTACAATATTACTATGACTCTTAAAAGGAACAAACCATTGAAGACATTTATAAATTTGATTAATATTTTATTTATACATTTTAACAGTGTGGTGCTTTATGTATTTACCTTCTTGTTATATGGTAACATTATCTAGCAATCTCCTGTATAAAAAGAAATTTGTGTTTTCACTATGGTACATGTATCAGTGCTTGCTGCATCAACTTGAAGAGGTTCCAATGAGAATGATGGGGAAAAAGTTTAAAAGAAACAAAACAGAAACCTACTCCTCTCTAGGACCCTACCTAATACAAAAAGACACTTCCTAGGCCAAACCAGTTCACAATTTAAAAACAAAAAGAAAAGAAAAATCAAAACAAATAGTGAAACATTTATAGTTAATGAGAAGTACAGTTTCTTTTAAAGTAAAGAACAGAGCATGACACATCATTTCTTAAGCTTACAAAGTAAACTCTTACAGGGAACCCACCATCTATCCTGCACCACCAGTTCAAACTTGACCTTTTTTCCTTATCATATATTATTATTATATATATATGGGAGAGCTGGCACAAGGTGGAAAAGTTCAGAGATCAGAATTCCTCCTTGAGAACCTAAGGCAGATCTGATGCAGTGCTGTCTGGATGTTACTCACTGGAACTGTAAAACAATAAAATACAGGGAGTAAACAAATACTTTCTTGGCAGAGTTATTTAGAATGGCCAGTTTTTATTCAGCTGTTTTTAAGCATAACATACAGTGGATATCAAAAGGCTACATTTCCAGGATAAAATCAAAACAAATCACATCAAACCTTTAATAAAATCCTGTAATAAATGCTTTAAGTGAATAATAAATGATTAAGCTGCCTACATTAATAAAAAAATTAACTAAATAATTTTTAATGAAAATATTTAATGAATAAAGTCATATTTTAGATATTCATTATAAGCAGCTTTTAAAAATCTACACACATTTTCTTGCTTATGCTATTAACAATAATAAATTATTGGATTCTAGAAATATTTTACTGTCATTTTCTATTGTTTTATAGTAGAGTAAAAATACTTGGATATTTACAACACTTTGTTTTGTAAAGCACCTAATATTTCCAGAGCTTATTTTTTTACATTGTTATATTCTGAGGGCTATATCTGTAAAATATCATTGTTATGTATGAGCCAGAAGTGGCATTTTCCATAGCCTAAATGGAAGATAATAATATCTTCTATATTGTACAGATCTGGTGGGTTCATACTTTGTACAGTTACAATATGATAACAGTGTAAAACTGCAAAATTTTGTGATGTATCATAGGTGCAGGAACTTGTTGGAAAGAAACAGAATGTTAGATATGTAGCAGGAATCTCTTGTGCACAGAAATGAGACTAGGATCAATTGATTGTAATTAAAATGTAAGTGATTTCATAACTGAATTTTAATATTTGCACCATAGAAAGAATACTGACTGGTGTAATCATGGTTTGATATAGTAATAGAATCCATACTAATAGATATAGAAGTACAAAATGTAAGACAGCCATTCTTATGGTTTAGATATCTCCTGTAAAAATATCATAGGGTTGAATTAGGCACACTTCTGTACTTTACATTTCAATACATATGGCTTTGAACAATAGTGTGTTCTTGTAAAGTCACAAGTGTGTTCCATTTATGTATGATGCCAACTATCCTTCAGATCGTGAAAGAAATGATAGTCCATGTTTTAAATCTCACTATTTTCAATAAGAATTTGTCACTGTTAATTACATGATAAATGCAATTTTATTGATTGTTAATAGCTGCTTATAATTGATAAGTAAACTTAACTTTAATCAAATGTATTTGGACAAATCAGAACAATTGCAAATCTTAAATATTTCTTTAATAGTATGTACTTCTCAAGTTATTCAAATGATCGCAAAATTTATAACAAAAAAATTAATTCCACACAATAAAAAGCTTTTTAAGTATTGTAATTGCACAACTGCTATTGTTACTGCATTAACTGAACTGAACCTATATATCAGGGATAAATACTGTTTTGACTAATCTAAATGTTCTGAACCAGCAAGATTATTATTGTTATTTACATTATTATTTACATTATATCTATCAATCCTTATTTTATACAGCTTGTCTTCTGTCTTAAGCTATATTGCAAAATAAGTGTCAACTTTACACATGACAAAGAGTGTAAAAATCATTGAAATGGTAAAATGCACGAACTGAAAATGTTAATATTTCTTGTTACATGGTGACTCAGGAAACATTTAGAATGACCAAAGTATCAGGGATTCATGGAATTATATGGCAACATTTGCTAATTGTGATATTTTGCAATTGGATATTTATATTTGATACCCTTTCTGGACACAATGTGATGCAACAAGCTGCTACATGATTCCACAAGGCCCTATCTTTTCTGTTCAAACTTGGACCTCTCCCCCACTTGTTTCAGACTTGTCTTGCTTATTCCCTCTGAATTAACACTAAATAAAAAAAACTTCAAATAACAGTGTCTCTAATTATCAAGGGATATTTCATCCTTAGGATATAAAAAGAAAAACAAATTATAATTAGATCAAAGTGGCGAGATCAGTTACCGTTTAACAAAATCCGTGATGCAATCAAAACATCCTGGCAGCAATATTAAACCTTGTTTTATGTCTTTAGCAGTAGGTCAGTAGTTTGGTTGCGAGCGAAAAAAAAAACTAATTCTGTGGTTCCTTTTGTTAGTTTCGTTGTTTGTATTAAAAAAAAAAAAAAATAAGTAAATACTTGGTTTCTTTGTCTGCAGGCTTCTTAATTTAAGTGTCACATGTGGGCGGAGAGCGGACCAGAGATCAGATAGCTGAGAGCATGTATTCAGAATGAAGAGTTGCATGTAAGTTTGAGCTGTGCGCTTGTTTTAAAGCAACGTCCGGCCCCCCCCCACCCCCCTACCGATATGATTGTGCGTGTTAAACATTTTCAAGTCGTGTACGTTAACTGGGTTAGAGCATATGCACATTGCTTAGTTTCTTCAAAAGACAATCACCTTTTCCTTTCTTGGTGGTCCGCTGTTTACAGTATAGTGGCAGATTTCCAGTTCAGTTTCATAAAAATGAGTTAGGCTGTTCAAGTCTTCTCAAGCAACTCTGAAGATTGCCAATGGTGCTAGGGTTGTGCTGGCCTGAGCTTCTTCTTTACATCCTTTAAACAGTCTTTGTCCAACAGGAAATCAAATTGAGAGAGGGACATAATTAAATGGCCTTTCAAAGGCAAGATAATAATTTCATGAGAAATTCATAGTTTGAAATGACACTGCAATTAGCTTTGTATCAGTGCCAAATGTTAAATTATAAAAAAGGAAGTATCAAAAAACACACCAGAAAAAGTATGCTAAACTGATGGTAATGAGGTCATGTATTATAAATTTTTTTTCGTAATTTTTGATGATATTTAGGATATTTTGTTCATTTTTGGTTTTTGCTGTTAATTTTTCCAAATGCATTTTAATGTTTACAGCAGCAACTGGTTTGTCCTAGCCAGTCAGAACTATTATTCTGCAAAATTGCACCATTTCTGTATAATTTTCTGCTTCTTTTTTATTTATTCCTGTCTTTTTTTTGTGTTTCTCTTTAGGCTCTCAGAAGACTCCCCTACACTGAGTCCTCCACAGAAACAGTCACCTTCACCTTCCCCTCCTCCCCAGCCCACAGCCCACTTTCAGAACTGGGGCAAGTCATCTTCTCAGTCCCCAACATCTCAAATACCACCACCCAATCCCACATCTCCCTCTCAGTCACCCCAGTTTCACCATTACCCTCCCTCACCCAAACATCATCATCAGCACCCAAGAAACAAAGCTTTGGAATTTGAAATTATGAGAGGAGGGTCTGCGGACCGAATGGGTAGTCCTCAGCGTCGCAGAGCCCCCAGCCCCTTGATATCTCCTACAGAACGTCCCAAAATTAGCCCTCCTCGCCCATCGTCCCTCCCTATTCTTCCAACAACCCCCATGTACACAGGAGTTTTTGACATTAGGGGCTCTCCAACCTCTTCACCTTCCAATGCCATGGCTGATTCTTATTTTTCCCATTCCCCTCCTTTATTTTCTCATTCTGGGGGTCCAGGCACTTCTCCTTTATCTTCAATGGTATCTCGTTCCCTTTCTCCAACACTCTTTCTGTCCGGAGCAAGTACTGGATCTGGACCTGGTCTACCTTTTCCTCCAAACAAGCCCTTTGCAAACAAACCACTACCATATTGGACAAAATTTGATGTGGCTGACTGGCTAGATTATCTGAATCTTGGAGAACATCGTGAACATTTCTTGGACAATGAAATTGATGGAACTCATCTACCCTCTCTCACCAAGGATGACTACTTTGACCTGGGAGTGACCCGGGTTGGACACAGGATGAATATCGAGAGGGCCCTTAAAAGAATCCTGGAAAGGTGATTATCAGTTACCTATCTGATATCACCAGTAATAATATTTTAAAATAATTCAAATTTCTTGGAAGAAAGAAGGTTAAGGTTTTTTTTTTTCAAACTTCCATACATGTTAATTACCATTCTCTTAACTAATATCGACAGACATCTGTGAATATGAAATGTGAAATAAGTTGTCAGTGTACAAGGATTCAATGAATGCCTGCTTGGGGCAAATATGTGCTTTGAACGCTGTGAGAAATGTCCATATGTTCCTCAGTTAAATTAGTAGAAATAAAACATTATCAAGTAATTCAAGCTGATGTCAACAAATGAAAACTGAGACTTTGAAGTTAAAAGCTGCAAAATGATAAAATATGAAAAGTTTTAGTGGTACCTGTATCTGCTGGTATCAGCAAATATTAATATTAACTTTTCTGTGGAATATACGAATTTTGAATTCAAGGGAAGGCTAATATTTAAATGATATAATGAACAAACTAATGTAGAGTGGCAACAGCAGATAGTCGATACTGTAACAGATGGGAAAAAGCAAGTGCTAGATATATGTTTAATCTAGTTCTGAAAGATAAAATGAGTCCTCCATTTAATAGAAATCAATATGTAGTCATGCATTTATAAACTAGTAAAAAGGAAAACCAATTTGAGTAAAGTGCTATATGTTTTCTTTCAATGCTCAGAAAGGATTAGTGAATAGCATTGTCAAGGAAAGGAAAGACAAGCACAGCAAGTTCTTTCACTGTGTTGGTCATGCCCTACTGCAGACTATCATTGCACAATGGCTTGAGATCCTTGATAAGATCAAAGCTGCAGAGGCTGCTAGTTATTTCTCTAATTGCCATCTACTGTACTTTGATCCCAGATTGCTCATTTATCAGCTCCTGCTTAAAATAGGAAAATATCTCCTGCAATTGTTTTATCCTAGAATATTTCCTAGTGCTTTTCTTGTATTGCAGCCCTTTTAAAGCTGCCATAGAACCAGGACTATGTATTTTTCAGCATTATAAAGTTAATACAATGTTGCAATTATAACATTATAAAAATATGAGTGATTAAATATTACATTAAAATATGTAATCAAAGAAGTATCAAACCAGTAACACCTATTAATATCCATGGTAAAAACGAATAACACTTATTGATACCAAAGAAGTGAAAATGTTTGTGGAGCAAGGCCACTCAATCAGTTCCATTCCATAGTAGTAAGACTGTCAGCACTTCCAGTACATCTTTTGATATACTGTATTTACAAAAATGCCATTATATGCATGTCTGCATGCAATATTTGTTAGACTCAATCCATTTCTAAAGCAGTGTGGCTGCACCTTATAGCCTTTTGATAATCTAGGGAGTTACTATGACCATAACTTTCCATGCATACTTGAGGGCCAAAAAAGTGCAGACAGTGCTGGCAGCTAACCACACCATTGCAGAATGCCAGTCCACACATCCTTAAACAATGACATGAAATCACTAACATCAATGGAAATGTTAATGCACACAAACATGGGGAGAACCTTCAAACTTCATATAGCAAGCATCTTAAACAGGAATTAAATCTAGAGCACTAACTACAGTCAGAGCCTTTTTAGTTTTGTAATGCTCATTCCATATTCCAAAATCTAAATTCAACCAGGGTAATCAATTATATTAAAAAATAGAGACATACATGTTGCAATGTTAAATAGTCTTTGGATTGTGGAAGAAAACCCATGAACAATAAATACCAGTTAAATTCAGTATCTTCTGGTACAGAGCCTTTTCCAAAGGACTGGCACAAAGTGTGCTGCATATTAGTAAATAAAACAGAGCTACATCAAACATAAAATGACACATAATATATACATACTAACATACACACTTGTACATATTCATTTAACGTTCAGTGTTTGAAATTCTTGAGGTTTTTATGCATATATACTGGAAAAAGAAAAAATCAAAAGCCTTTCTGACTTAGGCAAAATGATTGCTAGGGTGTTCTGTAATGTACTATGGAGTTGTCCAGTGTCCATGATTTTCATTGAGTCATATGATAGCCTGTTAATGGGGCCTCATTGGTCGCACCATTGTCTCACACTTCGTGGTCCTGCTCCAAGGCCTGGTGAGGTGATATAATCAAAGCAACAATAATGACAAACACCATCATGGACACAAAGAAGAAAAAACAGCTAACTGTACAAAAAGAAACAGTAATGCGATAGCCACATCTGCAGCTGTAACAAGAGTATGTCATACTGAAATAATTAATTCTACTGTAATATTGTTTTCACTGCAAATTTCAGTTTTAACATTAATAGCACATCCGAAACATTATTAGGTAGATTTGTCTGGAGTTTATAGCCCTTTATCATTTTATCCTAGCACTATACTATGAAGTATATACATTAATGGACATTGTCAATTGTACAAAAAGTAAAGTTACTAAAACACAAGGGAAAATATTTAAAGATTAGAAAATGAGATCCTGGACCAGAAATAAGTGAATATTAAACAAATCAGGGCAGGGACCATGCCAATCAATTCTATACTAAGAGACCAGGAAACTTTTTTGTGACAGATGTACTGTATGTTGTCTTCTTATTCAAATGTATTCTGCTATGTCAGTATAAAATAGCATGCATGTAATAGTTGGCCACTTTTCAGAAACAAGAATTTATTTTTGTATAAAGCTCTTCAGATTATTTACATGATGCAAAATGCTGAACTGTCCACCAAACACGAATACATCAGCAGGCATAAAAAATGAGTATCAATGCTTCTTTAGTTAGAAATCATTCCAATATTTGACACAATTTCCTGCCAAATGACTCACTGTGAAAACAAGTTGATAATGCTGACAGTCTATGTAAATTCAATTCTTTATAACTGTATTAATATTTCCTAGCACCTTGTCATCCTTCATTGAAGTATCATAATCTTTCAGGGAGAAAAATAACTTATTTTAATACAAAGTCAACTAATGAAAAAATTTAATAACTAAGTCAAACACATTACATTTAATAGTGTAAACCACCTGTGTGAGAGTGTTAAGAAAGCATCAGAGTGTCTTTAGTTTGATGAAAAGAGACAATCGTAAGCCTTGTATATGTTCAGTTTTGAAGCCTGAATATGTTTTATAGCATGATCACTACTTAAGTCATGCAAAAGAGTGATATTTAACATTTTATTAACATCATCATTGTTATGTAGTCCATTATCATTGCTATATAGCCTGAGCAAAATTATGTGTCACCATGAATTGACTGCAAATTAGCTGCAAACTTGTAAATATGGAAAACTGAGGAATAAATGAGAGACATTAGTTGAAACGTAAAGAATAGCTAAAAATGCTTAAAAAAAATTTTATGTACTAAGGGCTCGACCAACACAGTAGCACATAGGGCATGAAAAAATGTGTATGGGTGTTACATGCATTTCTGTCTGCCTCTCTGACTCTGAATGGATGCAACATGTCATATCTTTCTTGTCATAATGCTAATTTGAATGTTCTATAATTTGCTCTCTTTCTTTCTTAATTAATTAAAAAACAGTTTATTTCCATCATATGCATTTTCTGAAGAAAACAATGTTAAAAACAAGGGCTGTTTATCTGTCTGTCAGGGTTTCTCTCACTACCTCTCTCTTCCTCATCCTTCCACCTGTTGCTTTTCTTCATAAATTATTGTTTTCCTTTCATTTTGTATCCTTGTTTCTCCTCAGATTATCTAATTGCTTAGAATATTATGTAACTGTTAATGGCTACAGTGATGCTAAGGGGAAAACAATGAGGGGAGGGGTGGGAGGAGAGGTGACCAATCAGTTGAGAGAGAACCAATGAGAGAACAGACTTAGCTGAACAGAACAATGAAAACTACAAAAGATCAAGGTGAATGAGGTCTGTTTTAGAAAGTGGAGGGTCAGGGGCTATTTCTCAAAAAGCCAAATAAATATATTCTGATGTGTTGAGGTCACATTTCACAAATAACTTATGATATATGAAGGAAGGTCTTTCAGCCCTTCGTGTATCATAAGTGACTGTTGACCCTTCCACAATATACATTATGGTCCCTCTGACTCCCACACTTTATGAAAAGGCTTAATTTACACCATTAAAACATCACTCAAAAATATGAAGTCTTCCACTATATATAAAATTTTAAAACTATTTATTGAAAAAGAATGAACATGAGAATATTAAAACACGAAAAATATACAAAAAATTAATTTTTCTTTCTTGTCTGTTTGTGAAATATGAAAAACAAAAAAAAATATTTTTTTCTATGTGTTTAACTTGACAATGTTTACGGTGTTATAAAAGAACAGTTCAGGTGTCTTAGGGGATGAGTTTCTGAGACTTTCGGTGAGCCTGTCAGAAGCTAATGAATTGTTTTTGGGGGTCGAACCTGCGTCACAGGTTTTTAATTTTTTTTTGTGTTTCTTTAATATTTTAAATATTTAAAAATCTCAATTGGACACATATATGCTTAGAAACCAGACAAGGGCAGAGCCACATCTATCACAAAAAGGTGATGGGAGAATATTATGAAATAGAGCAGGTGTAATAAGTGATTGGTGCGGTATTGAATTTTAATTGCAGTATTTCTCTAGCCTAGGGACCTCTTATAAAGAAAGAGTCATTAGGTCTAGGCCATGTTTAGTGTGAAGTATGCAGTATTTTTACTTGAAGTGTCTCTGTTCTACACAGTGAAGCAGTGAAGAACTGTCTTTGGGCTGAAGATGCCACAAATTATCTGGTATTGCTTCAGAATATTAATATTTTATAATGACATTTGACTCCCTGTCTTCATGCTATATATTGTACAAGTCTTTTAAAGCCATTTTGCAATACTACTACAGTTTTTTGCTTTGGCTAACGAGTATGCCTCCTTAGGCACTTGTATAAAATTAAACATGCATTGTTCTAGCTCCTATTCTTCCCATGTAGGCAGAAAGATGTTCACTCAATGCAACATGTTTTTGGAAATTTCAGATGGGTCTTTTGTTGTCTGAACTTCTAGGTCCTGTTACCTGACTGTTGTCTGATGTAAGAGCTGAATAGTACTGTACTGTACCTCAATAAGGTCGGGCTTCTTTTCTTTAAGCAAAATGCACTCAGAATGTGTTTGGAATTTTTAATGCAGTATTTCTGTAGGGTATTCCTCTCTGCCCTAAGCAATGGCAGCATTTGTTAAAATAATGTAAGCTGTGGAAGTTGCAAATGTTTTGCATTGAAAGGTCTTGTCTTTTCTGAACAGTGGGGTAATGATGACAGGCTGCGTGTGAAGTGGAATTCAATATGCAGTATTTCTGTTTTAGTGTGGTCCTATATAGTGTGGAAGGGCCATTTGTTCAGGTTGCTGGCTGTGGAAATTAAAACAAAACACTTCCATAGTCATACCTTAGCTCTCCATCCTTCCACAAAGTAACGTCCTGGCCCCTAGCCTTCTAAAATATCTTAAGGGAAAACACATATATAAATATAATATACGTTTTATCATTAATTGCAGCTATAAACTATATACATTTTCCAAAATGTTTTTGTATGAAATAGCCTTCATTTGCTACATTGAATCTGTGACTCAGGTTGGACAAAATGTTTTGCAGAGTTACATAAAGAATATTTATCTGTACAAGAAATTAATTATTACAAATATTAAATTATAATAAATAAAATTCCATTAATAGTATCATTTCTGCTCAAATGTGTGTTTGTTTTTTAATAGTGTAAAAAATGAGTAATTTAAAAGAAACAACATTATTATAATTGTGTTTTACCATTAATGGTCTTTATTAAGAGAGCAGTTTACTCACTCTTAAGACTAACTGGTTCTACCAGATAGCAAGAAAAATGAAAAAGAGTCTTAGATTTGCAGTTAACTTAATTGCTTGAAGAATTATTATTGACCATCAGAATACCTGTATTTAAAACTAATTCTGCTAAAAATGTCTTTATGAAGTGCAAGTCAACTTATATTACAGGGTTTAGACAGTCTTACCAGACTTCGCTACTTTAATGTCACTATGAAATATCTATACTGTCTAAAATATAATCGATAAACATTGACTTTGATTCACAAATTAGAAAATTGCTCTGCTATGTTATTAACAAAACCTTGCCTGGATCATTCTCTTTCAGAACCTGCAATTTTCTGACACATGCTAATCACTTTAGCCTGATAGTTTAATTGCATCTTAAACTAGGAATATCTGCTTTATGAGTAGCCAGTGATGGTATACTAATTCTAAAATAATTTAACCAACATGTTTCCATAACCTTGTGTTTATGACTGTACTCTGAAGACCACTCCATTGTTCTAAATAATTACTATTTTTCTAAAAATATTCACATTTCACTGCTTGTGAGTATCACAATTGGCCATCTTTGAATAAGTACAAATATATGTACTACTACTTGCATTCCTTTAACAGTAATATTTAAACATTCTTAAGTGTTTTCTAGACGATTTCTGTTTGTAAAAGGTTGTGTGACATGCACCTCAAAAAAGATCAAATTTTGGATCATTCATAGAAGTCAAACAACCCTAAATATCATTATATTCTTTTTGACACAGAGTTCCTAAAAATAGGTTCCTTTAGCTTGTAGCCTATTATAAGCCCAAAGATACACTTCAGAACTGCGATGGATGTGTAAGACTGGAACACTGGAGAAAAATACCTTAACTTTCATTATATAGATTTATCTTCTTTAACCTGTCTGAGGCCGAGATTTTAGCCCATGTGCTGTGCCTAAGGTAGTTTGGAGAAAAAGTTCAGCACTTGGATGGGTTGATGAAATCTAACAATATGGCACTCAGATGTTAATCACTGCAATGGGCAGAAAACCAGTAAGCAGTGGATTATGTTAGCTGGTCTCTTAATACCTTATAGAAATGTTGTTTACAAGAATTAGTCTAATAAACCATGCAATACCCCATATACTCTTTATACCCTCTTTTCTTTGTAACTAAAACATTATGGGAAATTCTTGGTTAAATAAAAGATCTTATATTTAACCTTAAGTTCTATGTTGTTCTGTTGTTTCACTCTGCATATTACATTTAAGAGTGTAATACATTTGAATTTTTGTGCATTCTTTATTGTCATGGCTCCTAAGAGCATGTTGGTCAGATATTCAAGTCAGAATTCCATTGTATTCTGTTCATGTCACAATACTGCTAATTCTACAGCTACAATCAAGATGTGATCCTCCTACCAGTAAGTGAAAACACTTAAAAGTGTTAAAGTGAACTTCACTATGTAGCTGTTTCACATTAATAGACTGATACAAAATACTAATTATTCTAATATTTATCAATGTTCCTGTTAAAGTTTTCTAGTCTGAAAGGAGGTATGATGTACCTGAATGTATCCCCACATAACGAAAATGTGGGTTTTAGGGAGAAATTTCTTTCTCTAGTTAAAACGATTTTCCTTTAATCTATTTTGAAAAGGCATGCTAGAAGTGAGCTGGGGTAGAGATGGTTGTGTGTGTTAGGGGGTGCGCTGTTCACAGATCTACTGTATCTATATATTTGACATGAATGGTTTCTGGTATCACATAACATAATGTCACTCATCACAATTATAAAACACGGTGGTGCCCTATTCTCAGTGACCCAAGAGTTTGGAATACCAAATGAATCTCTGTAGGTGCAGTTGTTGCTCTCAGAGAACTATTTTCTTAAGATTTTTGATATTGGGCATATCATTTTTCAATCAAGAATTTTGTCTCACATTTTGTTTTCCTTTACTAGGAAATCTTTGAGTTTGGACAATGACCCCGCTAATTATTATTATTATTATTTGTCTTTAGCTCTATATCTTCATCTTCTAGTCTGCTTCTGTTTCCATTTGTTTCAGGTCAACACCTATTTTTTCAGGCACAATAATAATGTTATTTGAAGCATTTTCTCAATGTGTATTACACAGCATGCCTTGATGGAATCAAATTTAAAGATTGCCATAACTAGACTTAAAATATTGCAATTCAGGTTATTGAAATATTGCAAAAATGCTTTTAATGCAATATATTTATTGATCTGATGAATATATATATTTTAAATTATAAATATCATCACTTTAAATGTGACAGCATATGGTAACAGCAGATTCTGGTTCTCTAAAAAATATCTCTTATAATGTAATACAGCGGCTTAGCATATCGTACTATACATTAATGGTGTTAAGTACAGTAGTAATACAAATAAGGAATGAAAATTCAACTACGTATACAAAGATACTTGTTCGTTATTCACAGTAAGGACAAGTGACTTTTTGTTCCAAATATTTATTGTATTGGGTGAAAAAGTATTAAATGCTTTTATACAAAACCGCTCAACCAACAGCTAAAGCCCTATATTTTTTCAGCTGTTACTTATCTTTTTGGCACTTTTCAGAAAATTAATGACTTTGTATGAATTTTGGATACCTCATAGACAAAAATCCAAATAATTTTAAATTTTGTATGAACTAAAATAATTTAACCTAATGTTTGTGGGAAATGTACCTTTAACAGGTTTCCAACTGTGTCCCTGTATTATTGATGGACTCATTTTAAAATAACAGTCTCAATCCACTGGACTAATTCCCTTCATAACTTTAAACACTTCAATCATGTCACCTCTTAATCATCTTTTGCTTAAACTGTATAGGCTCATCTCTTTTAATCTTTCTTCATAATTCATCCCCTGTAGCCCTGGAATGAGCCTAGTCACTCTTCTCAGGACATTTTCTAGTGCTGCTATGTCCTTTTTGTAGCCCGAAGACCAAAACTGCTCACAGTTCTCCAGCGGGGGCCTCACCAGTAAAGCTTGAGCATAACCTCTTTGGACTTGTACTCTGCCAGTCTAGATGCTATTTAACCTAACATTCTGTTAGCCTTCTTACTTGGTAATGTTCAACTAAAAAAAAATGTTATGACTCCAGTAAATGACAACTTTTGTCTTGTTTACCAGTAGGTGAGTGAGGGCAACTCCACCTGTTCAGAATACTCAACTCTACTTATAGTCTTAAGCAAACACTTTCAGAAAGTTGATTTTTTTTTTTATGATAATTTGTGTAAAATCATTCATGACACATCCTAAAAAAGCATTCAAAGATCTGCTGGCTTTTCATGATTTCATGACACCACATTGAAAAGGACACTTGGCAAAAATGGGCTTTGTTGCACAATATCTGGGCAGAAAAAAATGTTAGCCAGTAATCACCTGGATGATCACTAAGCCATTTTGGGAATGATCTATAGAAAGAAGAGACAAAATTGAGACTTTTTAGACAACAATGCTCACATTATGTCTGGAGTAAAGCAAACACAACAATGCAAAGTAAAAGCATCTTATTAACTGCCACATATCAAGGTGGTAATGTAATCTGGATGTGTAGTTTATAACTGAAATACCTATGAATTCTTCTAGAAGTCAAAAATGTCTGATAAAGGTTGTCCAGTCATTAGTCCATGAACTGAATTTGAGATGAGTCTTGAAGCAAGACAGTGATGCAAAACAAAGTCAAGTGCACATCAGAATAGCTAAATAGAATTCAAATTAAACTTGTGGTCAGGCCTACTCATTGTCTAGACCTAAACCCAACAGAAATGCTTTGGCAAATACTTGAAACAAGCAGTTCGATTCCTTTAGTTCCTGAAGCAGTCCTGAAAAGGAGAAGTGGGCTACAGCTCTTCCAAAGACTTTTATTAAATATTAGGAAGTGTTTGGCTGTTATCATTGCAGCTATTGATGGTGCAAACTGCTATGAAGTAATTTGGCAAATACTTTTTCACAGACTTCCAATTTGTTCCTTCAAAAGAGTACTGCCTTAAAATTTTTAAGAAGAAAAGTAAACCTTTTTAAACTGAGGGAAAATATACCAATAATTATTTGTTAAGGATCTCTTTGTATGCCACGTTGTCAGTTCAGCCCTCCAGTTGTAATATGACCAAGCTGTGCGCTGAGCTTACTCTTGAGCATGCAACGTACAATCTTGCCTCAAATCTCACAGCTTGGACTGCTGCTGTCATAATCGGTTTGAGTTTCATGGTTTGTTTCAATTACGACAGTATTTGCAGGACTTGTTGTGTTGAAGTGACATTCGGCACCTGTCAAGCATTGTAAGCATACAGCCAGTTTCATCGATAACTTCGCATCCAGCTTTTGAGAGTTTAAACATTCATAAACATCAAAGTGTCCACTACTCAAATAGTTACCTATGAATCTAAGATGTTTAAGAGGCATTGGCGGTTGTCCAAAGGTGTAAAATATTTGGCCATTTTGGTACACTTGAAAGCGACAACCGAACAATTCATCGGCAGCCATCAACTCACATGCAGAACCATAGGTGAAGGGCTTAAGCATTTCACTCTTATAGTGCTCCTGTGTAGTATAATTATCTCCTGTACCATCATCAGTCCACACCTTGAACCTGTCCCAGTCATTCAATACATAAGACACAATGTTCCTCTGGATATCAAGAGTGAGCCTGATATGGCCGTGCAATATGTAACACAGAGAATGGAAAAGGCAGGAGCCATCTCCGGGCATGGAAACCACTCGGTAAGTGACAGTTCTTTGATCAATAGTGATCACCTCGATAGACATGTTAATGGGGGTACAGTTGGAACGATAAAGGAAATGGGTACCTGAACAATGTAAAGTAAGTCTAAAATACCTACACAATAACTATGATTGTAATAAACGAACAATAAAACAGCGGAGAAACCGTGAATTAAATAAAAAGGCTGCAGTTATCAGCAAGGAGACGTGAATACCGTGGCGAAGCAAGGAAGGGAATGAAGATACCAGAGCAATGGACGGCCATATATAGGCAGGCTGCCAACAACGTGGGAGACGTGGGGATGGAGGACCCAACGCCGCCTTACACGGCGACCGAGCTGCAAGCTATGGACGTATCGTTGTTGACTGTTATGACCGTTATGCGTAGAATTTCGAAATGAAACCTGCTTAACTTTTGTAAGTAAGCTGTAAGGAATGAGCCGGCCAAATTTCAGCCTTCTACCTACATGGGAAGTTGGAGAATTAGTGATGAGTGAGTCAGTGAGGGCAACAAAGACCGTTGGAAAGTTCAATATGGCGGCCGACAGTGGCGTCATACCACCGAAATAAGTATGTACATCGGTTTCGGTTAGCGCAGGGAAGCCGCCTACCAAAATTCGTGAAGATGGGCCATAAATAAGAAAGTTTAACATGGTGGATGTTGTCAACCGTTATGACTGTTACGCGTAGAATTTCGAAATGAAACCTGCTTAACTTTTGTAAGTAAGCTGTAAGGAATGAGCCTGCCAAATTTCAGCCTTCTACCTACACGGCAAGTTGGAGAATTATTGACGTTGGAAAGTTCAATATGGCGGCCGACATTGGCGTCATACCACTGAAATAAATACGTACATCGGTTTCGGTTAGCGCAGGGAAGCCACCTACCAAACTTCATGAAGATGGGCCATAAAATAAGAAAGTTTAACATGGCGGATGTTGTCGACCGTTATGACCGTTATGCATAGAATTTAGAAATGAAACCTGCTTAACTTTTGTAAGCAAGCTGTAAGGAATAAGCCTGTCAAATTTCAGCCTGCAATAATAGATATTTTTAATAATAATATTATATTTTAAAAGGATGGTCCTTGTGTGAAAAGGTGTTGTATTAAAACATCCATCCATCCATCCATTTTCTAACCTGTTGCATCCAAACACAGGGTCACGGGGGTCTGCTGAAGCCAATCCCAGCCAACACAGGGCGCAAAGCAGGAACCAATCCCGGGCAGGGCACCAACCCACCGCAGGACACACACACTCACACACCAAGCACACACTAGGGACAATTTAGAATTGCCAATCCACATAACCTGCTGTATTTAAACATGATATTTGTAATTGTGTTGCTTGTGTTTAGCAGTGTCATACATTTCCCTTAAGGAAAAAAAAAAGTTAAAGGTTATTTCCATGCTGAAAAAGAAAAAAAGGTAAGAGACACAACAGAGGGAATCGGGGCAAATACTTTTCATGGCACAGTTTATGTATATATCACTTTCTGTCCAGGATTTTAAATCACCTGTAGCTCGCAAACCGTTTGACCTATTGTCCTGAAATTTGGTACACATATACTATGTGACGTCTACTATCCGTTTCCGGGGTGATGACTGACCTCCAAGGTTATTCCTCTTTTTATTTTTTTTTTTATTTTATTGTCAAATCAACTTTCGGCAGCAGCCAGCAGGACGGTCGTGCAGCACATGTGTACGGGTGCCGTTCTCATCCCTACCACCTTCACCGTCACTTCCCCTACCTCTTCTTATTTTAAATCATTCTTGAGGCAGATTAAAGACTTAAGTGCCATCTTAAGATGAAAATTAAAGAAAACGTACTAAGTAATTGCAAAACAAACACTGACTTAATCAGTTTTAACGTGAAAAGATGCCAACAGAAGAAGAGAAGAAGATGGTCACTAGGGTGGAGAAAAGAAGAAATGCTCAGGAAGCAGCAAACACAAAAACCTCTGAGCAAACGAATGCTAAGCCTACAGAGAAAGAGCATAAAAGCTATGAATGCTCAAGTCAAGTGTATGTATATCGGAAGATAATCCTAATCTAAAACAATCGATTGCTTCTATTCTTTGAGACAGTGTGAATGTTAAAGGTTATAGCATAGCTGCTAAGTTATCTTTTCTTATTTAATTGCTACATTTAAAATAAAACATTAATGGCAGCATATATTTTAAAAGGATAGTTTTTGTGTGAAAAGTTGTTGTATTAAGCCATGACATTTTTAATTGTGTTGCTTGTGTTAAAGGTTATTTCCATGCTGAAAAAGTAAAAAAGGTAAGAGACACAACATTATGAAAAAAAATGTAACAGCCAAATGTGCTCTTGTTATATTTTTTTCTACCACTCGTTTTTATTTTAAGAAAACTATTTAAAGGTTTTGCCATGTACGTTTTGCACTCTGACAGACTTCAGCTGTTTGGGAAAATTAGTCTTGCCCACTTGTACAAAATAAATTCCAATTCACCAATCAAGGAAGTGATGTTCACTGATATTTTGCTGTTTGAGGGAATTCAGGCAGCAATTTGCTGGCTTGCAATTGACTAACCAATATTGGGCTAGATGTTGTTGGGCAGAACTTTAATTGTGATTAGGTTGTAAAATGCAAATGAAATCTGGCAACCCTGGTTGAAATTTCTTCTTTTTTATTTCTTTCTTTTAATTTTTTGATAGTACATTTCAAAATCTTATGTCTGTCCTAACCTCTTGTACAGCTGAAGAAACCATGAATACTATTTCTTTGGTTATGTTGGATGGTATTTTTGATGTCATTGTGTGTCTACATTTATCTTTACAGTATTTCTAATGGTATAATGTGTGCTGGGTGTATATGTGTATCGGCACTTTTTAACAATTAATTAGAACTAATTAATTGAATTAATATTATTAAATTATTTTAGCAAGAAATTGTTCATTTTTCTTTTGAGAATTACTTTGGTTTGTATAACTTAAATGTTGAGTTACACAATAAGAACACTGCATGGTAATGCAGCACATTTTTTATTTCTCTTTGTTTTATTACTTTATCTAACATCGTACTGAGTTTGTTACTTCAGGTGTTGTTCATTCATTATTTTTATAAAAACATGAGTTAGTTAGAACATTAGAACAATCTAGACAAGAATATTATCCACTATAATAATTTCAAGTCTAGTTCTGAAGGTCCCTAAAGTTCTACTGTTTACCACACAATGTGGCCACTTATTCCATGTGTCTATTGCTCTCTGTGTAAAGAAAATCTTCCAAATTTTGTGTGAAGTTTACCTGTAACAAGTTTCCAACTGTGTCCCTGTGTTCTTGATGAACTCATTTTAAAATAATAGTCTTGATCAACTGTACTAATTTCATTTTAATTCTTAAAACACTTCAGTCATGTCTCCTATTAATCTCTTTTTGCTTAAACAGAAAAAGCTCATCTCTTTTAATCTTTCCTCATAACTTATTCTCTATAGCCCTGGAATCAGCCTAGTCGCTCTTCTCTGGACTTTTTCTAGTGCTGCTGTGTCGTTTTTGTAACCTGCAGACCAAAACTGCACACAATACTCCAAATGAGGCCTCAGCAGGGCATTACTAATCTTCAGAATAACCTCCTTGGACGTACTCTACACATTGTGCTATTTAACCTAATATTTGTTTAGCCTTCTTAATGGTTTGTGAGCACTGTCAAGCAGTTGGAAGTGACAAGTCGACTACTAGTTATAAATCCTTCTCCTAAGGTGTACTTTCAATTTTTTGTATTCAAACCTAACATTGTTAAATCCTACATATCCCTTTCATTTACTTAAATTAAATTTCATCTTCCACAAATCTTCCTAAGTCTGTATGTTGTCTAAGTCCCTCTGTAATGATTCAGTGCGTTCTAAATTATCTGCCAATCCACCTATCTTGGTATTATCTGCAAACTGAATTAGCTCATAATTTATATTTCTATCTAAATCCTTTATATATACTGTATATTAAAAACAGCAGCAGTCCTAGTACTGACCCCTCTGTGACACCACTCTTAACATCAGCAAATTCTGGTAAATATCCTCTCAACATAATACTCTACTTATTGTGTCAAAGCCAATTTTGCACCCATCAACAGACACCTAGAACTCCCACTTCTTTTAGTTTAATGTCTAACCTCTTATATGGAATCTTATCAAATACTTTCTGAAAGTAAAGATATATAATATTTTATGCACTACCTTATCATATCCTTTTGTTGTTTCCTCATAGAATTCAAAAATGTTAGTAAAACATGACCTCCCTCATATGAACTCGTACTGTCTGTTCAGTAAAACTCCTATTCTTGCCATGTGTTGCTTAATCTTTTCCTTAATAATTCCTTCCATTATTAACCTGTGACTAAGCTTGTTTGACTATAGTTGCCTGGAGCTGCCAAATCACCCTTTTTATATAACAAGTTATTATTTGCTATTATCCAGTCCTTCAGAATGTCCCTGTTGCACAATGACTAAAATATGTGTCAATGGTTTATATATGTACTCACTAAAATCCTTAAGAACTGACGGTAAATATTATCAGGTCTTGGTGATTTGTTTGATTTCAGCATATATAATCTAAGCAGTACTTCTCCCTACATTTCTACTGTTTCCAAATCACTCGATACCTCTGTATTAGTCCCTTTTACCCCCTGCAGGATATCCATGTTCTCACATGTGTAAAAATGCTAATTTATAGCATCTGATATTTCAGTCTCTATCGTTTAATACCCCTTTACTACTCCTGATACACTTGACCTCTCCTTGACTGTTCTTTTACTACTAAAATACTGAATCTCTTTGTGTCATCTTTTGCCTTATCTGCTATATTCCAGTCTAACTGATTTTAAGCTTTCCTAATATCCTTCTTGATGGTTGCCCTCATAATATTATACACCCTACGATTCACATTGGAGTTAATTGTCTTATACACCTTATAAAGCTGTTTTTCCTTTGCAGCTTCTTTTTTAAATGTCCTACAAATTCCAAATTTTTGTATGTACCTGTACTGTACTATATATAAAATGTTTTTATCCTTTTCCACTGCTCCTTGACTGTTTCCACACTTAAAAGCTTATGAAGTCCACCCTCCTTAGACATTGTCACAACTATTTAAAATTTGCCCTACCAAAGTTGAAGTTAACAGATTGGGTCTTTGCATTTGTGCTTTTCCAAAACACTGATATTTGCATTATATTATGGTCAATTGGCCCTAGTGGTTCAGTTGACTCTACACCCTCAATTCTATACTGATTATTGCAAAATGCTAAATCTTTGTCTGTTGCTGCTTTAACACACTATGTTAAAAAATAGTCGCTAATGATATCTAAAAACTCCTGCTTGTGTGCTCCACTTGCAAAGTTAGCCCAGTTAATGTTCAGGTAGTTAAAGTCCTACATGACTATGATATCCCTATATAAACTTGAATTTTTATATTGCCAAAAAGATGTTCATTGAAACTACTGTCTGCATTCTTAAAACAAGGCCTCTTTCCCTAATAATTTGCTTTCCAGATGAATCCAGACGTCCTCACTAAGATGGTATGAGGGGCCAAACACACCATAAATCATATATGTTTGTGCATAATCCATTGGTTTAGATGTGAATACTTTGGGTTTATGAGTATTTACTGTCAGTTGCATGCATACTTGGTTTGCGTATTCAATACTGGTTTCATTCATATGAATTATATTGGTCTGTGTCCATATATTATCAGTTTGTGTGTCAACTATATTGGCTGTATTGATTTGCACATGTATATCACTGGTTCCAGTGCATTTGGTATTGGTTTGTGAGTCAACTATCTTGCTTTACACTTGTATGCTATCAGTTTTTGTATAAAGTATATTGGCTTGCATTTATATGCTACTGATATGCTGGTCATGCAGATTTTATACAGATATATAGGCAAGATGTTGTTTTGCGCTTGAATTCTGCTGATTTTATGTTTGTACTATGCCGGTTTTGCGTACAGGGACCAATAGAAGGATGCAGTACCCCAAACCTCAAACACAACTTCAAAGACACCAGTTCTGGTAAAAATAAAAATGATTTATTTATATCAAATACCTTGCAAAGAGGCTTCAACAATGACATAAATCAACACAATCCCTTTCTTTCCTTTTCTCTTTCTCCTTCCTCTCCTCCTGGTGAGCTTTGTCCACTTCCACCCAACTCCAACTTGCCTGGATATGACAGGGTAGTTCCTTTTATCTTTGACCTGGGAGTACTTCTGGCATTAGGGCATTGCCCAATGGAAGTACTTCCAGCTTAATCGGAACTCCCACAAAGTAGGAATTGTTAATCCCCTCTACTACCCCTGGGGGCCAACACAGAACCCAACAGGGCTGTGTCATGGGACCACAGGTTTCAGCATGCCCTACGAGCATCTTAGTGCATGGAGAGACAGGATATTTAATAGTGCTCATCTCCCCAATTCCTTCCATTTTACTGGCCTCCCAGCCAGGTAAAGATCCTTGTACAATCCTGGCAGGAATGCCAGTCCATTTGTGCCGTCCATTACAGTACAAAACATACTATATTGGTTCTGTGCACAAACTATATCGGTTGTTTATATGATCTTCAGCAGCAATGAGAGAGGCAAGAAACAGAAATTCAAGAGCTGGTAGGAGATGAATCTGTGTTAAAACAGAACAATATTTTCTTTTTCACAAAATGCGTTTGTGAAGAGACTTGGTGGAAATTGTTACTTTGACTAAAACTCATCATCATTTTCTGCATGACAAAATATTTGCACACATATTTATCCATTCACTATTTTTAATGTGAACTCTTATACATTTCCAAAGTCAAAATAAAACCATTTTCTATAGATATTTAACAGAAGAAGGAAAACTCCAAAGTTTCTGTTTGCGTAAGTATTTAAGCCTCTGTGCTTTGGAAGAGTACACACCACTGTCTGGCCATAGACTGCCTGTTTCTTGCCCCTCCCATTGCCGCTGAAGATCATGCAAACAACCAGTATAGTTCACACGCAGAACCAATATAGTTAATGCAAAAAACTGCAATAGGGTACATACACATAACCAGTATGTTTCGTACACAAACCCGACATAGTGCACACATAAAACCAATACAGTTGAAGCATCATCCTGACATGTTATCCACATGAAGCCAATATAAGACGCGCATGAAACCAACATAATGCATATACATTTCCATTGCTAGGACAGCACACCAGTAGTATATTAATTCAAGCCAATTTAGTTCATACACAAACCGATAGCATACAAATGTAAAGCAAGGCATATACAAACCAATATAATTAACTCACAAACCAATAATATATGGATGCGAACCAGTATAGTTCATATGAATGAAACCAATATTGTATGCATGCAAACCAATAGTAAATATTCATAAACCAATAGTGTTCATATATAAACCAAAATATTACTCACAAATTTATATATGATTTATGGCCTGTTTGGCCGCTCAAGAAGGGGCTAATCATCTAATCAAAGAAGACATGTCTTTAAATTCTGTTTGACATAAACAGAAACACACACACACCCATTGTTCTGTCTATCCTTCCTAAATTTGTGTATCCCTCAATGTTAGGCACATCTCCATCTTTAGCCAGGTTTCTGTTATTGCTATAATATGAAAGTTATGCTCAGCTACATACAACTCCACCTCACTTGTTATTTTTTTGATACTTCGTGCATTAAAGCAAGCTGTTTTTAATGTGTTACACATTTTATTTTGGTACTTAACCTTTGGGTTTCAATTTGTGTTACTGTGCATATTTATTTGTGCACTATTAAACTTTCCTTTATGTACAGTTCTAAACCTGGACTGTCCTAAACTCCCTGCCCTCCCACACCTGGGTTCAAACAATCCTCGACTAATCTACTCATACGCCTCCCCAATACATCAATGCCTCTTCAGTTCAGATATGTTCAGATAGTTTCCATATGTACATAGTTTTGTAATTGTGTTCAATAAAAACATTAGTCAATGAATATTTTCTCATATTGTTTGGATCAATTACAGCTTACATTTTTCAAATTTTGTGTCTATACCCTGTAATTGAACATATGGTAACACTAGAAGTGCTGTGGACTTCCACAGTGAATGTTGTGGTTTTACATTTTTGACTATTTCATTAGTGTTGAAACCTTGGCTCTTTCACCCTGCTTCTAGCTTTGTTAGCAAAGCTATCAAAACGTTCTACTTACCTTGCACATTAAGACAATGTTATTTTCAGGACATAGAACTCATTCAGCTTTTAATTCTCCAAAAAAGGCTTAACACTCTGATATGGACTTTCCAGCTAGTGAAACTTCTACTGAAAGCCAAGAAGAACCTTCTGCTGGAGCACACAAACTCCTTTGAATTCTATCATGTAAATGAACTTCACTGAGTCCATTTGCAGTTCTAATGAACAAAAAGCATCATGTGGATATTACGTCACATGTTGTTCTGGGTTTCAGCTTATTATATTCACCTGCTTCTTTCTTGTTTTTAGTCCCTAGCAAACAGCTGGACAAGGGTAACCGCAGAGCCAGTATGATGCTGTGGGTGCCACTGGGGCCTGGATTTCTCTCATGATGTGTTTTCACTCCTGTCGGTCAAGTGCAATGTCCTTAGCATCACTGATGTTGATTCAGATATTTTTGAGGTGAGCTTCAATCTGTTTGATCCAAGTATTTTTCGGTGCTGCCTTCTGTGTTTCTGACTGTGATGGTCATTGCTGCCATAGCAGCCTGTTTGAAAGCTTGCTATCAGCTGTCCGATCATACATGTCCGAACCATCGCAGTCTGCATCTATGAGTTTCTTCTCTGACTGTGGGCTGCTGCTAGCATTGAATTCAAAGAGTGTTGTTTTGGATGTGTTTATTGTGTTCACACCCACAATTTGGCATAAGTAGTGCATTTGAAAAACTTCACATTTATTGATGTCTGATGGAAGCATTGTTCAAGTCTCTGATCCACAGAGCAAAATAGGCAAGATCACTGTTCTGAAGAGGCAGACTTTGGTCTTGATTGATATGTTTTTCTTTCGGCACAAGCACCATTTGAGGGATGCAAAGGCTGCAGTGGCTCGGCCAGTCCAGCTGGTTAATCCAGTGGCATATGCCACTTTTCACTCCTGGACCAGTGATTCACTTATAATCAGCTGCATTGACTTTATGTATTGATTTCTGGCAGTTACTTTACATGCCATTGCTGATATTGGGGTATTGACTCTTGGCATTGCATCAAATGAGGGGATGGGTTCTGGGGAGAGGTGAATTGAGTCTTGTGGATTTCCAGAGTATTACCTTGAATTGAATGATACAGTTTCACATCTGTCTCCTTGTTTTGGGTTATGTTTATCAGCAAAGGACTTGACTTTAGATATAAAGATATTTAGATATTAAATTTAGATATATATATTTATGCTGAGGGAAGGCAGACTGGGTATGGTTGGAATCACCAGTTCTTTAACATTTCATTACTATTTTAATTTGTAAGCAGTTTATGTGATTGGCTAGGGATCTGTGGTGGTTGATGGGATGTCTGTTGGTTACAGACAGAGAGGGAGTTTGAGCAGAAGAATTATGGCCTCTGGGAAGATGTATGTATTCTTTCTGAGTTGAGAAAAGCTTTTGCTAATTCTGATGATGCTCTGTGATGATCCTTTTTTTTTTTTCTCTTTGCTTGCACTTCTTTGTGTCCATAGTTTTTGCCTACTAAATCCCTCAGCAAGAATTCTCTATTTTTTCCATTCATCATTAAACGCACTCTTGCATCGATTATAAAATAGTTTACTACTTTTTATCGCCAATCAGTTTTAAATGTGTCTTTTATTTCATCATTTCTTTCAGATTAGTGAGTCTTTTTTATGTAGCTGCACCAACCCCATTCCCTTATATGTGCTCCTTTTAAAAGTTTTTTATGGGCCGGTTGGAAACAAGTTATGGAAATTTCTAGGTTTTAATCAGTGGTCAGTTGATGAATCTAGTGCAATTTGGAAGGTAGTTAAACGGTTTATCTGAGACTTTACTATTGCATTCTTATCTCATCAATTATATTTTAAAAGCCAGGCAATATCTAATTTAGAATTAGAAGGAGCACATTGCATCCCCTGTTGATCAAAAAGAATCATGAGCTACATATTATTAAGGCTGGAATTGAACTCAAAGTTCTGTTGATTCAGAGAACAGTTTTTGTGGAACACCACACTAGGACTCATTATTATATATTAGATATCAAGCCTAATAAACTGTTGATAACGATCTGTAATTCTTCTCACAAAATTTCCCTCTATGCTGATGATGTTCTCATTTACTTTGGTAATGTTTCTAGAAATTCCTACTTTTGTATTTTGGATCTGTTTAAAACTTATTGCCCATTTTTGTCCAGTTACAAATTATTGGACAAAAGTGCTCCCTCTTACTGCTTAATAATTTATCCCAGCATGCCAGTTCACCTCTTTTTAACTCCAGTTATTAACAGGGTACGTTACCTAGGAGTGGTAATTTTTTCATCAATACTTCAATGGTTACCTCTAATTATTGTCACATATTTAATGACGTCAGTGCTTCTATTTGTTCCAGGACCAGCAGACCCCTGTCCATTCAAACTCACCAGGCCATAAAATGAATGTAGCCCCCACACTTTAACTTTGGGAGCTTCATTATTCCACTTTCTATCTCTTCCAATTACTGGTCAAAAGTTAGATCACTTATTTCCAACCTTTGTAAGGAATGACAAGGAAAATATTAATAATGAATATTTATTCAAAGCAGAGTTGATGGAGTAATTGGGGTTGTCCCTACCCTATGTAGAATACTACCACCGGACCTTCATCTTTTATCCTATCTAATCCTATCTATCCCTTCCTTCCCATCATCCATTGTGGCTGCATATTCAGTCCTCCTTAGCTCCTTGATGACTAGTGGGGACTCTTTGCTCCATTGAAGCCAAAGTTCTATAGGTGTTCCCTCGACCCTAACTTCTATGCTCACCAAACATGGCTTCTTGTGGAGAGACATATGAAATAGCATAATTGCACCCCTAATTTTCATAGCAATTCCCTTAACACGGGTGGCCACCCATGTGTTTATCCTGTTTGGCAGACTGCAGGAATTAGTGAACTTGGTGAATTATTTAATTATGCAGGTTTCCTGTTGTTCCAATCTCTTCTGTCTCGTTTTTCTCTTCCTTCTGCATTCTTCTTTTTCAATGTTCAGAACATGCAGTCGCTCTCTTTCCTCTTTTGCTTTGCCCGCTCATCCTTTTGACTCCCTATCTCACTATTTCTGCCCCTCTAATTTTCCAGTTTCCAGCCTCTATACTCTATCATGTAACTCAGCTTTTAAGCCTCTCTTATTAATTTCAGTTTGTCTCAGAGACCACTTTTCTACTACTACTCCTGCCTGAATGGCCATATTTCATAATGTAAAATGCTTTTCCCAAAACCCTAATTATCAACCAATCCAATTAAGGTTCCTTCATCAACTACCTTACTCCCCTATTCAATGGGTGTTGAACCTAACCCTTTTTGTCATTTTTTATCTCTCCTAGGCACTTTTCTCCACATTTTCTGGTTCTTACCTCCTGTTTTTCTCCCCTTCATCTGACCCTTTGTATCTCACTCCTTATCTTCTTTCCTATCTGTTGATATTTAAAGTAGTATTAGCCAAGCACAGTCTGTCAAACTGTCAATCAGATTTGATTGATGGCCTTACACCCCGCCCCTTTTTGATTTATGCCCTTACGTCATACCCCTTTCTCCGATTGGTGGATTTGAATGGTGCCCCCGCCCCCGTTCCTCTGATTGGTGAATTTGAATGATGCACCACGCCCCTCTACCTGATTGGTGAATTTGAATGATGTGCCCTGCCCCGACACCCGCCCACTCACCTTTTTGCCCCAGGAAAGTGTTAAGGGCATTTTGATGGATGTCTGCCCCCTCCTTACCCCATCCCCACCCCCACCCACCTGTTTGCCTGAGGAAAGTTTCAAGAGCCGTTTAATGGATGTCGGTCCCAACCCCAACCACCTGCTTGGCCACCTGTCTGTCAAAACCTGTTTTGTGGGGTGGCCCCCCACTTCCTGGCCCCATCTCCCGAGGACGTCCAGGCATGTTGCTGCCGGACCCTTGACAAGTCCAGGCATGTTCCTATCCATGCCCTGCTAGCCACATCTGTTGGTGGCCCCCACACCCCCCTGCCCCATCTCCCAAAGACAAGTCCAGGCATGTTGCAGCCGGACCAAGCAACGTGTCCGGGGCATGAAAGTCTCTGCCTCCGCCCCTGGTCAGGCAGCACCTGTTGGTTGGCCCCTCCACTTCCTGGCCCCTTCTGGTGTATAAAAAAACTGTTCAACTTTGGTTCTAAAGATTCTGTGAAGAAAAAATGAAATCTATGGCCAATGCCCCAGTGAAGCGTCGGTTCCGCAAGGTCTATTTGAAGGATCATTTGTAAAGGGTTAAAAGATGTTTGGTTCCCGAGTTTCTTGAAGCTGAAGCAGCAGACAAGGATCAGACTAAGTTGTGCGAAACAAGGGTAAATTCAGGTGATGATGATAAGGAAAACTGTCCTCCGCCTTTAGTATTCAAGGCCTGAATTCTGCAAGCTGAAGCGGCGGCCGAGTAATGGACTAAGTGGTCTTGAAACATAGCTTGAATCGAGCGATGAAGAAATGGAAAACCCACCTTTATTTTACGCTATGCCCCTTCCCTTTTACCATAAATACTCAGCCTGTTATTCTCCGGAGCCAAATGGAGAATCAGTCCATTTCAGAATTTGTTGAAGCTTTTAAAGCTCCCTGCATATCAGCAGCTACAGACTCTGAAATGACAGAGGCTGGTGTAACATCCTCAGGGTTCCCGCCTGAGGCTCCAAAGACTGAGGCATCAAGGCATGAATCTTACCAATTCTATAACTCAGTCCGGATGGATTGCATTCAGGACCACAAAGAATCTGACCCGCGGTATTTTACTGTACGATCTGATTACACTTTCTGGTCAAGAGACCTTGAGACAGACAGTGGATTCTAGTCTCCGAGGTCCTCACCCGTCTCCGCTAATAGTGATCAGCTAGATACCTCAGTCTCCGCTAATGGTGATCAGATGGAAGCCTCTCATCTAGCTCCAGGGCAGCCGTGGGTGCACAAACAAGTACCGCAGGAACCGATGTCGGTCGGACTTTCTGAGACAGATATGGATTGCCCTGATGTGATGTGTGCTGCTTGAAACCTGGAAAAAGGCCCTACAGCTTGTTAAAGGACTGATGACGTCTCTGCTGGACATTGTTGTCTACTACGACCAGAAAAAAGAACGTCAAGGCTGCGATATAAATCACCCCTCCCAGAGAAGACATACCTGCCTCTTTGAACCTGAAATCACCTACCGTCAAGGTCGCTTTCAGAAGATTCTGAAAATTATCCGTAATACTTTCACTGCCGGTGAAAGTTCTGGGGTATTATAAAATTCTACTGCAGATTCCCAAAATATACGTAGTGGTTGAAAAGACTGTGGATGAATCTGAAAATACCAGCTCTATTTATGATACTGTAATGCAGTCATTTTATGAAATGGATGAATACTTCTACTGTGTAACCTGCCGTTTGGCAAATGAGTTTTGTAAGCGTAATCTTAATCATGAGGGTTAAATGAATGTGTGGACTAAATATGATCTGGAATTTGATGATATGATAGAACTGCTGGGTTTTTCTGAGCCTGAAACCGCAACAGTCTGAACAATTCAGACTCTTAAATAAATGTTATCTAAGTTGTTAAGTGGTGTCAGTGTCTGTTTTATCACCAGCGATGGAGCAGGTCTTGGAAAAAACATATTATAACTCTGAGAACACGGGGTCCTTGGGGGGTAAATAATCTTTGAAAAGAGCTCTCTTACAAGCAGGTCACCATATTGGGGACCAAGAGGTGTCCAAGTGGTTATCGGGGAAATACACCTACACGGTACATAAAACGGCCAGAATACATTTTAAAAGGAATAAGGTGTATGTTTCCAATATAGATGGGCAATGGCAGATCGATCTGGTGGATACGACAAACCTGGCCGAGTATAACCAAGGTTACAAGTATCTACTGACTTGTATAGATATTCTTTCTAAATATGCCTGGGTCAGGGTTCTGAAAAACAAAATGGGTAAAGAAGTAACAAGGGCTTTTTGAGAAATTTTGGAGGAAGGTAGAGTTCCCGTCAAACTTCAGACCGATAGCAGTAAAGAGTTTCTCAATCAGGAATTTCAAAGCCTGCTCAATAAACACGGGATAAAACATTTTACCACCGCTAGTGAATTAAAGGCTTCGGTGGTGGAGAGATTCAACCGAACTCTGAAGACCAAAATGTGGCATTATTTCAGCTCCCAGAATGCCTGGTCCTATCTGCAGGGGCTACAGGACATAGTGAAATCTTATAATCTGAGCTATCACTTAGGCATAAAAATGGCCCCTGTCGAGGTGAATAGTTCCAATTCTTGGAAAGTCTTTAAAAACTTATACGGCCTAACTAAACCCAAAAGAACTCTAAAATATAAATTCAAAGTCAGCGATACGGTGAGAGTGTCGAAATCCCGGAATCCTTTTACCAAGGGCTACGAACAAACATTTTCAGACAAGGTATTTACCCTTTCTGAACTAGTCCCCAGGGATCCGCCTGTCTACAAGCTCAAAGATTATGACGGTGAAGACATTATAGGTTCCTTTTACGATGCAGAGTTACACAAGATTGAAGGTACCGACGTCTTCAGGATTGAAAAGATTTTGGCGAAAAAAATATCCATAGAAAAAAGCATATTTTGGTGAAATGGCTCGACCCGAAAAGTTTAACAGTTGGATCCCTGAAAGCTACGCGCAAGACGTTAAATACTGAGAATCAAAAAATAGTATTTCATTCACGGTGTGTTCACAATGGAGAGAAAAAGCTTTTATGTTGTTCTACCCAGCAATTCTTCCCAGGATGTTTTCCCTACTAATACCTTCGCAGAATTTACCGTCAAATTAGCCGCCCCAATCGAACTACAGGGCCCCTGGGAAGTCGAATTGGCTGAAATTCAGTATCCGCACACCTGGAATACCCTAGACAAACCGGATAATGAATTTATTGTGGTGTCCCCGTGAATAGCTAAATGCTATACTGTTCCGGTGGGCTATTACTCTAGCGTCGAGAAAGTGACAGCCAAGATGAATGAAGTGGTGGCGAAAGAACTGAACGGTTCAGCAGTCACTACGATACTGGAAAACAACATGAGATTCTGCTACAGTGCTCTGGAACGAAGATTCTACGTCATAAACACTGTGAAGGATAAAACTCTGCATGTCAAGGGACAGTTAAGGAGGATTCTAGGAGCTCATTCGGACATTACCATGGGCCTAGTGAATGAAGCTCCTTACCTCGCAGATATCAGAACGGGGTTTTATTCCTTGTACATCTACAGTGACATTGTGTCTCACCAAAGAGCCGGAGACAGCTACGTCCCTCTCTTGAGATGCATACATATTGAGGATGAGATGAATAAGATTACCACAATCACCTACGACAAACCGCACTACGCTCCCATCAGCAAGACTCAGTTTGATACTTTGACCATTGAAATAAAGATGGATCAGAACAAACTGGTTCCATTTCAGTTTGGCAAGGTCATAGTCAAGTTACATTTCAGGTCCTCTAAGAGGTGTATACACGACTAATACAGAGATGAGATCTTACCTGGACCCTAGCCCTTATGTGCATTATTATGAAGCCCAAGTGGGCAGCCAGGTTCTGTGGGGCCCCCGTGATGTACGGTTCTGGAATCGGCCGAATATTTCGAGGTCTGTTTAGAAGAGCTCTGCCTCTTTTGAAAAGAGGATTCGAAATTGTCAAACCACACATTAAATCAGCCGCTAAGAATGTTGTCAAAGACGTGGTGGCAGGGGCCATGTCAGCAGTGATGACTCAAGGAAACGAAGAAAATCAAGAGGGGGTGGGTCTGATGGTGATGAGGAAAACTAAATGTAAGAGACCTCCCGGGTCACGAGCAGTGTTGATCATCAAAAAGACACACCTTTCAGCTTTTACATCATTTTCTTTTCTTTTTTTTTGAAGTTTTATTAATTTTATTGCAATCATTCCATACAAATCAATCAGTTTTTACAAAAAGTAAAATTGAGTTAAGAACAAGTCGACCCCCACCCCTGAGAGAGAAGGCTTGTAAAACATACCTAATTTAATAAGTTTGATAAGCCAATAGAGATGAATGCAGAAGACAAAGAAATACCGAAATAATTGCTTCCTCTGTGCTTTAAGAGCTTATTTTAAAATATTACTGATTAGATCCTGCCATGTTTTGAAAAACCCCAAACCCAGCTGTTAATGGGTTAGGCGGGATTGTGAGACCAAGGCTGTCTGAAAGGTAATTAAAAATTTTGGTCCAGAATGATGTTAATTTATTGCAGGCCCAGATCATGTGGCCTAGTGAGGCTGGGACTTGATTGCAGCGTTCGCAAGGTTGGATCATGCCCTGGAAACATTTTGGAGAGTTTTAGACGAGACAGATGTGCTCGATATATCATTTTGAGTTGTATAATTATATGCTTTGTGCATATGGAGCTCGAGTGAATTCTCTACATTGCTACTTTCCACTCCTTTTCTGATATATTAATTGAGAGATCTTTTTCCCAGTGTCCTCTTGGATCTTTGAAAGGGAGGGACTGTAAAATGATTTTATATATTGCAGAGATGGTGTCTGAGTCCTTGAAATTGAGCAATATTTTTTCCAGCATGGATGAGGGTGCAAGATGAGGAAAATCAGGAAGGTTCTGTTTAACAAAGTTCCTAATTTGAAAATAGTGAAATAAATGCGTAGCTGGAATGTTAATTTTGGAATGTAATTGTTCATAGGATGCAAAGACGTTGTCTATATAAAGATCTCTAAGCAAGTTAATACCAAATTTTTTCCAGATATTAAAAACTGCATATGTTCGCGAAGGTAGAAAGAGGTGTTTCTCTTGCAGAGGTGCCACAGATAAAAGCTTCTCCGTCTTAAAATGCTTTCTACATTGTTTCCATATTCTAAGTGAGTGAAGCACAATTGGGTTATTAGTATATTGCCGATGACTTGCGTTTATTGGGGCACAGAGCAGGGAATATAAAGAAGTACTGCAGGATTTTACTTCTGTTGCGGACCAAGCCTGTGTATGTTCTTCTATTTGTGTCCAGGTTTTTATCGCTTGTATATTTGCTGCCCAGTAATAAAACTGGAAGTTAGGTAGAGCCATGCCACCTTCTGCCTTTTGTCTTTGTAGGGTCGCTCTTTGGATACGTGAATGTTTTGAGTTCCAAATAAATGAGGCTATTGTTGAATCTAATTGCTTAAAAAATTATTAATTGATGTATATTGGGATGTTTTGAAGTAAAAAAGGAGCTTAGGAAGAATATTCATCTTCACAGTGTTAATTCTTCCAGCTAGAGTGAGATGAAGGGTTGACCATCTATGCAAGTCTTGCTTAATTTTTTCCATGCAGACTGCAAGCTTTTACATCATTTTCTTCTCTCCACCACAAGGATAAGTCCTGCGCCCGCAGAAAAAAGAAATCGAAAAACATTTTTTAACTCAAGATGTCTTTCGTTCATCTGATGTCTCAAGGGTGTGAAATCCGAAATTGACTTGTTTACGGTCCCCTATACTCAGACTAGTGTAGAAAAAAGCATCTATGCCGAGGTACCTCCTCTCTCAGCTCTATCTGAAGTTGGCCCACTGGAGTTTCTGATTACCGGTAACGGCTAAGACTACTTGGACCTGAATAACACGCTTCTACACATCCAAGGCAAAATCATCAATGCCAATGGAACTAATTTGCCCCCCGTGGCCAAGGTAGCCTTTGTTAATTATCCGATAGCCCCTTTATTTTCACAAATGGATATAACTCTGGGAGATCATTTAATATCACAGAGTTCCAGCCTTTACCCATACAGGGCCCTTTCGAGGGATTGTTAAATTACAGCAATGAAACTCTCAAGTATCAATTTGCGTCGGGTCGTTTTTAAAAAAGACTCCGCCAACGAATATGTAAACACAACCTTGGACGGACCGAATGAGGGATTCAAAAAAAGAAATGGTTATACGGCCCAGAGTAAGACAGTAGAACTCCTCAGATTCATTATGACCAATTTTTTAAGAAAAATTAATTCTAAACGGGGTGGACGTCAGAATAAAAATGGTGTGGAGCAAAAATGAATTCTGTCTGATGTCCGGAGATGCCGAGCATTACAAAGTTCTTTTTGTCAAGAAATTAAAGTTTCAGCGGCGGTGAAATTGGGGCACACCCACGCTCTCACAAACGCCAATGCCAAGTACCCCATAGAAAGAGTGAATATGAAAGTTCTCAGTTTGCCGGCTGGGATACGGGAGAGCAATCAGGAGAACCTGTTCTTGGGACAATTACCCAAGTACGTGGTCCTAGGCATGGTGGATAATGATGCCTTTTCGGGGGATTATGCCAGAAACCCCTTCAAATTCAAGCATAGCCATGTGGAGTTCCTGGCCTTGTATTTGGACGGAGAACACATTCCCGCCAAACCATTTCAACCCAATTTTGCTAATTAGACCACCGCTCAAGAATATTACAACCTCGTGTTGGCATCCGGAAAGCATTTGAAAGACCTGCCTCTAGCCATCAGTCGTTCTGAATTCTCCTGAGGCTACACCCTGTTTGCCTTTGATTTGACGCCCGATCAAGAATGCGGAGACCATTTCTCATTGATGAAAACCGGAAACATGAGATTTAAAATCCGCTTTCGGCAGCCCCTACCCCATACTGTGAATCTAATAGTGTATGCGGTCTTTGACAACATTATTGAAATAAACCAGAGAAGAAGAAATCAACCCGGACAACATTGGCTGGCGATACATCTCAGAGAAGACGGAACTGGAGAATTTTTCGATTCCTACAGCACCCCACCAGACTTTATCTATTTTCCTGAGGAAATATACAGCTTTTTAAACAGAAACTGTAGAGAAATTATTCACCATACCCGGCAGCTTCAAAGCTGGTTTCCCACCATCTGCGGACAACACTGTATTTTTTTCCTGCATCACAGAGGAAAAGGACGCTTTTATAAAGAGGACATGAACCTGTATTTTACTGAAGACACCAAGAACGATTATATGGTTCAAAATGTTGTCAACACCTTGGCTAAGAACACTTCTAGAGGTTTTCAGGATCACCCCGTATGCAAAGTTCTATGACCTGTAATTATCTTAATAAAGAATAGGCAAACTGTGTAATCTAATGTAATATTTTATTAAACAAAAATATAATTACATTTCAATAAGGAATCCATTCATTCTTTTTCCGAGATCTGGTTTTCTTGCCAACAAGTGTATCGGAAGCAGATGCAGCGGCAGAAGCATTAGAGGCAGAGGCCCCATCTCCGGCAGAAGGTTTGAAACTCTCTAGAAGTTCTCTTGTGTCAATGTTTGGCACGGCAGAGGCCAGAATGTTCAAACCGGCCAGGGCCTTAACAAATTCTTTCCACCCCCTAGGTCTCTGATAGGACGGGATGTTGTGATGGGCGGTTAAGCTCCGCATTAGATCGACCATATTCGTACCGGGTAACGGTTCTCCATGAAACACAAACTCTCCCAAGCCATTCCAGTAGGTTGCATTAGGGTTATGTGACATTTTCTGTAAAATAATTTCGGTATATTTCTGTGATTTGTCCAGCGCACTTTTCAAAATCTCATCGTACACCCCATCTTCTGGGGTACTAGGAGACTCTTTGAGTGCTCCCGGCGGCTCCTCCTTGCTCTTGGCAGGCATCAATAGTGTCAGAGAACCGGTTTCTTTATCCACTTTTTTCACAAAGGTAAGGTATCTTTGCAAGACGGTCGTATAAAGTTTTACTTTTGCATCGACGCTCAAGTCACCGCGTTTAAGTATGAGTTTCATTTGTTTATCTAGTTAACTTTCTGTAGCACTTAAAAGGTTGTTGGAAGCCGGTGCATTCTGTTGCCATTGAGCCATTTGTTGTTGAGGGACCAGGTACATCTTGCGCGTGTATTCCATATTTATTCTCTCGAACCTATTAAACTAGTAATGAAAGGAATGGCTGCGCTTAACAAGGCTCCAAGAAATCCTTTCTGATTTAAAAGGGCTTTTTTCTTTCTAATGGTAAGTTTTTTATCGCTGAGATTTTTAACGACGCAACGATACTTCTTCGGTAACTTGAACTGTCTGGAAGTCAGGGGGACATGGCCTCTTAAAGTATTGAGAGCTATTTCGACCAGAGAGTAAATTAAATTGTCAGGAGCTTCGCTCAACACCGCTTTTTTTTCGGCAACAGGAGACTCTATGCAGGGTCTTGAGCAGAGGGAGATTTCTATTTATTCTCCATGACATGCCGCCTCTTTGTCAAATACTCAGAAAATCGCACGTCTTTATCTTTTCATGACGTATGCTGCAGGTCAGTCGGGAGGAAACAATCCGTTATGTAAACAAAATTCGTCAGGCGTATGGGCTTTCAGATCCACCAACAGATAACTGTAAGGGGTCTGCATAGCGTCCTCAAAGGCCTCCAAGAAAAGTTTAACCCTCCCAGGGTACATTTGACATGCTAAATTGGTGATTTGCAGCTTATCTCTCTGGTTTTTAAAGAGGGTGATGTAATTGGCATTCAGATTTATCGTCCTACTTTTCTTGCCTTGAAAAAATACATTTTGGAAATACATCTCTTCACTACAGCTCGCCTATTCCATCAAATCGTCGACGATCACCAAGTTATCTCGGTCAGGCGGCAGTAGTTCGTTGTCGCTTAAGGAGGCAAGCAACCCATCCAAAAATTTGGCTTTGGGAAATTGGGTTAACAGTTCGTCGTACAGAGGCTGCCAACAGCTATAAAACCAGACTATATTGTCAGGGCGATGAGAAAGCACATGGTCTGCGTGCTCCAAAAGTTTTTTCACATAATGCGATTTGCCGGAACAGGAGGGTCCCGAGACTATTTTTGAGAACAGATGCTGAAGTCTAACAATAAAGCCCTACTTAGTATCCATAGGGGAGAGATGTGAAATTTGGCAATAGAACCCTTTTGTTGTACACCACTCTGAATCTTTTTCTGAGTGGACGATTTTGCAACGACAGGGTCTTTTTGTTCCTATGAATCTGTGTGCCATGAACCACGATCCATTAACGAGTATAGGTTTACCGCTTGAACCATTTCGTGATTGAGAGTAATAACCTTTACCTTCATGCAGACCTTGCCTTTGAATGTTTTGTACCCCAGAAACAAATTCTTCTATGAAGTCATCAGGATCTACTTCGCTGGTGAATTCGCCTAAATAATCACCAAGCGGCAGCGTGTACTGTCCGGGCGATGTTGTGAAGATAACGAAATCTGTATCATGATACAGAATCCTCGGTCTTAAACGATCCAGCAAATTGTACAATTCTTGGCAGGCATAGGCCGTTGTGAAAGTGGCGATCACCACATTGAGGGGACCGGGTAGAACATATCTGTCATTCGCATACCTCCACTGCACTTGAGCGAATTTGTCGATGACAAAGCCAAAGTAGGAGACCCGATACACGTCTGAGAATAGGTAATCGAAGAATTCTTGGGTGTGTTTAACAAACGTTGTGGTCAGTTGGTTAGGCTTCTGACCAAATTTTCCCCAAAGAGAATTCAGAAATAACTTCGAAATTTGTCTCTTAGTGGGGTTGGAGGCTATGTTTTCATGCTCCAATAATACTCCTTCTTTTATGAAATAGTCATCAACATAGCACTGGCGGGACGCTTCATCCTAGGTCCACGATGGTCAACCAGAGGCCTCCTGTTTGCCTTTCAGATGAATTTTGATGTAATCGGAAAATAAATCTCCCGTACTCTGTTCGTAATGCCATATCTCATGAATTTTTAAACTCTGTACCCTTTATCTAAGGCCTGCACCAGGTTCCTGTTAAAAACCTTTCCCGATCATTATGACGGCAAAGTCCGGTGGATATTTGGGTTTCTGCACACGTACGGCACAGAGTCAACATCAACTTATCGCAAATTCTTAAAGGGAGGACAGGAAAATACAAATTGTGAGGAGTTAGCATGGTGATTTTAACAAGCCCGAAGTAATGTTTAAGATCGCCAAACTCCTCAAAAACAAGGTCCGTTGGCCGATCGGGTAGGTCTTTGTTTTGGTGACGTAAGGGTACAGACTTGTAATATCGTATTAATGCATTTGCTCGTCACCTTGAACCTTATGATATAATTTGATAGCGTTGGTGTATCCTTCAAACAGGGCATCATGGGGATTGATAGGTTCAGGAAACTCAAAGCGCCTTAAGAAATCCTGAAGCTCCTAGTCCTCTTTTTTCATGCGTTCCCACTGATGTTCCCAAAGCACTCTTACCATCAGTTAAAATTTTTCACACAATTTCTTCAGTTTGTCATCAAATGTTTTAAACAATTTGGCATAAGACGTACCCGTGAGAGGATGTTTGGCTTGCACATCGTAGCAAACTCAAAGGCCGTCGGGACACCCTGAACTTCAGCGTAACCATCTAGATAAAATGACCCCATCTTTACTTCACCGTGATTTAGGGCATGTCAAATGTTTATTTTTTTCCTTCACAGAAAGGAACATTAGCCATTGAATAGAAGCATTAGAATAAGCTTTGTGAGTGCTTTTGTAATGATCACTCAGGATTATTCCAATTATATTATCAGGCATGCAGTTTTGTCTGTACATGGACAGACAGAGAGACGCTAGGGTCATACGCTGAAAAGGATCAATATTACCGATCCTGAGCACTTCCTCTCTAAATTTCATGCCTGCCGTTCTCAAAATAACCATGTTGTTTTAACAATAGTAAGCCATTTCTTGTCTAAAGTTGAAGGTACCGCTTTTAATTGATTCGTACCAAGACAAAAACTCCTCTCTTTCCTTGCTCATCATGTGTACCATAATATTTAGGATCGGGGTACGGTCTGATGTAATTTTAATTTTCAATGGTATTAAAGAAATGGTGAAAGTATTCTTTTTGAGCCTGGAATCTCAGGGCTTTAAGCATACCGCTTAATTTCATAGGTAAGAAGTTCAACGAGTTGATAAATCTCAAGTTATATCTTATTATATCTAAGTTATAATCTTCTATAAAGCACATTAGTTTACAACCCTGAGATGTAACAATCAGAGTTTGCCCGCTCTCGACGAGATATTTCATTAAGAAATAGCCGCCATACCCCTTAGAATTGTGAGCTATGAACATGTACTCTTGGTATTTCGGGCGTCGATATCTGTGGAAGAACTTTGCTACGCAGTTCTCACTTGCCCGACTCCACGATTTACCGTTCCAATGCATGCAGTGGATGTAATTAGGGATGCGGGTTCCGTCATCTTGACGGCACTCAAAATCAAAGAACACATAATTTTCATGGATCAATCTTTGCGGTAAGCTTTGAATAAAACACTGATGATTTTCATCCAATTCTTTCATGACCACTCTACAAAAGAGTTTGGGTAAACACTTGTGATGTTTTGACTAGCCATTCACAATGTATCTCTTGTTGCAGAGATCGCAGACTTTATAGGCGTCGCAGATACTTTCAGACCAATGTGTCTTTTCATTAAATTTACGCATTTTGTGGAGTTCAAAGGAAAGCCTTGATCGACAAAAACGACATCGAAAAGCCTGCCCATCAACCCATCAACAGTCTGTAGATAAATAGACGTCAGTCACAGTGCTGTTTGCAATGATGTCATGACGGACTAGAATATCCCGTGTAACAGAAATCGCAGATATAGGAAAATCCCAGAAAGCCTTTTAGATTCAAAATACTGTAATAATGCTCATTGTGCAAAAACAGGAACACCGTCTTTGATTTTCTGGTCCCGGACGCTTCAAATTTTAATAGAGCGTTAGTGTTCGGTTCCCGGTACCAGACGATAATTTTAATTCCCAGTAGCCTCTCAAATTTTTCAACATCTGAAAACGTTACTTTCTAAACCGGTGATAATCTGGCCCTGACGTGCAGTTGTCGGGCCTCTTGTTCACACAATTTCTGATTGTTTCTGAACCTATTGTTTAATACAGCCAGCAAACCCCTGGCAAAACAGCACTGATCATCCTGTTTGAAGGAGATGCATAGGTGCTTCTGTTTCTTTTGCACGATATTGTTTGAGCCCCTCCACCAGATGGAACCCTCACCACCTGAACGATTAGCGTCAGACTGGAATAGTAGCGTGACTCTGGAGAAGTAATTTAATTTGGTTAAAAAAATCTTCCACAGAAAGCATACCCATGGGGGTTAGGGAAAAAACACTGGGGTTGAGAGATTCGGCACGTAATTCTAACTGAACTAGATCCTTAGGCTCATAAAACTAATATTTGCTGAAGGGTCTTGTGTATATGACTAAAAACTTTGGCAAATGAATCAAGTGTGTAGGCCTCAGAAAAACTGAAGTGATGTCTAATCTCGATATTGTTAAATTTTGGACACTCCGTTACAGACAAATTATTTAATCTAGAGGTGGAGGGCTGTGGGGAGCTTACTGAAGGCTCTGGAGACGAAGGATTCACTGTACATTTAGGTCCATAAATATTTGGACAGAGGCAACTTTTTTCAAATTTTGGTTCTGTACATTACCATAATGAATTTTAAATGAAACAACTCAGATGCAGTTGAAGTGCAGACTTTCAGCTTTAATTCAATGGGTTGAACAAAAAGATTGCATAAAAATGTGAGGCAACTAAAGCATTTTTTAACATAATCCCTTCATTTCAGGGGCTCAAAAGTAATTGGAACTAAAATGTTTATTTCTAATACTTGGTTGAAAACCCATTGCTGGTAATGACAGCCTGAAGTCTTGAACTCATGGAAATCACCAGATGCTGGGTTTCCTCCTTTTTAACGCTCTGCCAGGCCTTTATTGCAGTGGCTTTCAGTTGATGTTTGTTTGTGGGCCTTTCTGTCCGAAGTTTAGTCTTCAACAAGTGAAATGCATGCTCAATTGGGTTAAGATCAGGTGACTGACTTGGCCATTCAAGAATTTTCCACTTCTTTGCTTTAATAAACTCCTGGGTTGCTTTGGCTGTATGTTTTGGGTCAATGTCCATCTGTATCATGAAACGCTGCCCAATCAATTTGACTGCATATAGCTGGATTTGAGCAGACAGTATGTCTCTGAACACCTCAGAATTCATTCGGTTGCTTCTGTCCTGTGTCATATCATCAATAAACACTAGTGTCCCAGTGCCACTGGCAGCCATGCACGCCCAAGCTATCACACTGCCTCCACCGTGTTTTACAGATGATGTGGTATGCTTTGGATAATGAGCTGTTCCACGCCTTCTCCATACTTTTTTCTTGCCATCATTCTGGTAGAGGTTGATCTTGGTTTCATCTGTCCAAAGAATGTTTTTCCAGAACTGTGCTGGCTTTTTTAGATGTTCTTTAGCAAAGTCCAATCTAGCCTTTCTGTTCTTGAGGCTCATGAGTGGCTTGCACCTTGCAGTGCACTCTCTGTATTTACTTTCATGCAGTCTTCTTTTTATGGTAGACTTGGATATCGATACGCCTACCCCCTGGAGAGTGTTGTTCGCTTGGTTGGCTGTTGTGAAGGGGTTTCTGTTCACCATGGAAATGATTCTGCGATCATCCACCACTGTTGTCTTCCATGGATGTCCAGGGGCCTCATGTATAACGCCGTGCGTAAAATTCGCACTATAACATGGCGTAAGCACAAAAGCCAAAATGTGCTTACGCACAGAAAAATCCAGATGCAGGAAACTGTTCAACTTCCACGTTATTCCGCTACATAAAACCCGGTCAGCATGAAAAGTAACGCTTGTGCACGCGCTTTATGTAATGCCCCAACTCCTCCCAGAATTACGCCTCTTTGAATATGCAAATCAATATAAATCACCCTTAAGTTCAGCCTTCTGTGAAAAGACAATGGGAAAAGCCAGAATCGGGAGGAAGAGGAAGAGGTTGCCTGGGAGGAGTGGTGGTGCCAGAAAAGGTTGTTTAAAGTCTGTGTTTTGTGCTTGTGGGACTGTGTTGGGACTGTGTTGGGCCTGTGGGACACAGGGAAGACTTGCCCCACGGCTGAAGAGAAAAAATAAAGCCTATTTGTTTTACACGTGCCTCTGCGTAAGTCTGTGCCAGGTCAGGCGCTATATAGCGCCTTTTACAATATACATATATATATATATATATATATATATACAGTGGTGTGAAAAACTATTTGCCCCCTTCCTGATTTCTTATTCTTTTGCATGTTTGTCACACAAAATGTTTCTAATCATCAAACACATTTAACCATTAGTCAAATATAACACAAGTAAACACAAAATGCAGTTTTAAATGATGGTTTTATTACTTAGGGAGAAAAAAATCCAAACCTACATGGCCCTGTGTGAAAAGTAATTGCCCCTTGTTAAAAATAACCTAACTGTGGTGTATCACACCTGAGTTCAATTTCCGTAGCTACCCCCAGGTACTGCCACACCTGTTTCAATCAAGAAATCACTTAAATAGGAGCTGCCTGACACAGAGAAGTAGACCAAAAGCACCTCAAAAGCTAGACATCATGCCAAGGTCCAAAGATATTCAGGAACAAATGAGCACAAAAGTAATTGAGATCTATCAGTCTGGTAAAGGTTATAAAGCCATTTCTAAAGCTTTGGGACTCCAGCGAACCACAGTGAGAGCCATTATCCACAAATGGCAAAAACATGGAATAGTGGTGAACCTTCTCAGGAGTGGCCGGCCAACCAAAATTACCCCAAGAACGCAGAGACGACTCATCTGAGAGGTCACAAAAGACCCCAGGACAACGTCTAAAGAACTGCAGGCCTCACTTGCCTCAATTAAGCTCAGTGTTCACGACTCCACTATAAGAAAGAGACTGGGCAAAAACTGCCTGCATGGCAGATTTCCAAGACGCAAACCACTGTTAAGCAAAAAGAACAGAAGGGCTCGTCTCAATTTTGCTAAGAAACATCTCAATGATGGCCAAGACTTTTGGGAAAATACCTTGTGGACTGATGAGACAAAAGTTGAACTTTTTGGAAGGCAAATGTCCCGTTACATCTGGCGTAAAAGGAACACAGCATTTCAGAAAAAGAACATCATACCAACAGTAAAATATGGTGGTGGTAGTGTGATGGTCTGGGGTTGTTTTGCTGCTTCAGGACCTGGAAGGCTTGCTGTGATAGATGGAACCATGAATTCTACTGTCTACCAAAAAATCCTGAAGGAGAATGTCCGGCCATCTGTTCGTCAACTCAAGCTGAAGCAATCTTGGGTGCTGCAACAGGACAATGACCCAAAACACACCAGCAAATCCACCTCTGAATGGCTGAAGAAAAACAAAATGAAGACTTTGGAGTGGCCTAGTCAAAGTCCTGACCTGAATCCAATTGAGATGCTATGGCATGACCTTAAAAAGGCGGTTCATGCTAGAAAACCCTCAAATAAAGCTGAATTACAACAATTCTGCAAAGATGAGTGGGCCAAAATTCCTCTAGAGCGCTGTAAAAGACTCATTGCAGGTTATCGCAAACGCTTGATTGCAGTTATTGCTGCTAAGGGTGGCCCAACCAGTTATTAGGTTCAGGGGGCAATTACTTTTTCTCCCTAAATAATAAAAACCATCATTTAAAAACTGCATTTTGTGTTTACTTGTGTTATATTTGGCTAATGGTTAAATGTGTTTGATGATCAGAAACATTTTGTGTGACAAACATGCGAAAGAATAAGAAATCAGGAAGGGGGCAAATAGTTTTTCACACCACTGTATATATATATATATATATATATATATATCTCCTTTAGTGCGAGCAGCTGTTGCTGGGGATGCCAGAATCCATCGAGGAAGAAAAATGAAAAACATTACTTGTACAAAATCTTAATTTATCTATCCATGCCTAAATAATTAAATGGCCAGGCTATTTCTTAGTGCAATACGCTGCTTGTTAAAACGGATGACTTCCTGTCTTACGTGCACTTAGTGCTGCATGGGTATTATGAACTATCATATCTGTTCAAGTCCTATTTAAATTTTAAATATAAATAACTTTTATTTAGTCGACAGAAATATCTTTGGTAGGAATGTAAGTTAAATTTAGTCATCTTTTCATAAATTTTTCTTCACCATAGAAATGTAAAGACTAAATTCAACTTACATTCCTACCAAAGATATTTCTGGCGACTCAATGGGACCTACTTATATCCAAATAGAACTTGAAAAGATATATTTTTTCGAATCTGATCGCGCATTTTAGATCAACTTGAGGCGCACTACATCGAGCCCGAGTGCTATTGTGCTCTCGCCTGCCTGCCTGCCTCAATAAGTCACCGTCGCTTCGCTCTTACTTTTTTACCATTCAATCATGGCTAGTCGCGAAAAAATTTGAAAATGAAAGGAGGATTGCACTGAGTATGGCTTTGCCAAAACAATTATTGATGGCGAATAAAGTATCCATTATTCATAAAGCTTCAACTGGTGATCTGTTTTTCTGCGTTAACCTCATATTTTTTCATACTTCTTCTCAAACCAAGGGGGTGCGAAATCGGCATCGTCCATCATAGGGGGTGCGAGGGTAAAATGAATCAGGAAACGCTGATATATATGTATGTGTGTGTGTATATATGTGTATATATATATATATTGAAATAGTTTTACTGTCAAATAATGCAAAAAGTGTGCGACACGTGTTTCGCCCTAATTATGGGCTCATCAAGCGTACACACTCACCGCACCAGCGCTGCACCACGGCGTAGGGTTTGTTTATTTGACAGTATTTAGATTGGGGTGTATATATATATATATATATATATATATATATATAATAAAAGGCAAAGCCCTCACTGACTCACTCACCCACTCATTCATCACTAATTCTCCAACTTCCCGTGTAGGTAGAAGGCTGAAATTTGGTAGGCTTATTCCTTACAGCTTACTTACAAAAGTTAAGCAGGTTTCATTTCAATATTCTACACGTAATGGTCATAACGGTTGTTAACGGTCGACAACGTCCGCCATGTTGAACTTTCTTATTCATGGCCCCATCTTCACAAAATTTGGTAGGCGGCTTCCCTGCGCTAACCGAAACCAATGTACGTACTTTTTTCAGTGGTGTGATGCCACTGGCAGCCGCCATATTGAACTTTCCAACGTCACTAATTCTCAAACTTCCCGTGTAGGAAGAAGGCTGAAATTTGGTACTTATTTCGGTGGTATGATGCCACTGCCGGCCACCATATATCTTTGTTACTTATGGGCCCATCTTCAAGAAATTTGGTACGCGGGTTCCCAACGCTAACTGAATCCTACTTACGTACATATACACGTCCATAGCCTGCAGCTCGGTCACCGTGTGAGGCGACATTGGGTCCCCCATCCCAACGCCTCCCACGTTGTTGGCTGCTTGCCTATATAAGGCCGTCTTTTCTTCCAGTGTCTACATTTCCTTCCTTGCTTCGCCACGGGATTCACGTCTCCCTGCACCCATTTCCTTTATCATTCCAACCGTACCCGCATTAACATGTCTATCGAGGTGATTACCATCGATCAAAGAACTGTCACTTTATCGAGTGGTTTCCATGCCCGGAGATGGCACCTGCCTTTTCCATTCTCTTTGTTATATATTGCACAGCCATATCAGGCTCACTCTTGATATCCGGAGGAACATTGTGTCTTATATATTGAATGACTGGGACAGGTTCAAGGTGTGGACTGATGACGGTACAGGAGATAATTATACTACACAGGAGCACTATAAGAGTGAAATGCTTAAGCCCTTCACCTATGGTTCTGCATGTGAGTTGATGGCTGCCGCTGAATTGCTAGGTTGTCGCTTTCAAGTGTACCAAAATGGCCAAATATTTTATACCTTTGGACAACCGCCAATGCCTCTTAAACATCTTAGATTCACAGGTGACGATTTCAGTAATGGACACTTTGATGTTTATAAATTGTAGTGGAGATATGAGATAGACAAATAAAGGTTTGGGGTTTCCGGCCCCGTATACTGTAAAATTATCCACAGTAATCACAAAAATATAAGTCACGGTCAAAACAATACATGTAATAGTATATCGCTGACAACAAAGATGGCGTCGAAAGAGTTTTTATGGAGGCGGGGCCGGAAGTGGAGGAATGCTGGGAAGGAGCCGTGGTGGATGATGGGATTGCTGACATCATTGGTGGCGGAAAGAGGAAGGGCGGAAGTAGTGTACTGCGGGAAGGAGGTAGGCTTATGGTGGCTGTGCGTCCATTTTTCTATAAGAGAAGAGAGAAAGGTTAGTACCCCGCCACTCCCTCCTGGCGTATAGCTTCGCGATCGAATTAAGGTCCGTCCGCGGTCCCCTACTCGCACGTGCATGACATGACCCCCCCTTCAGCCCAGACCCATCAGGTCGGGCGGACCGAACCGAGAGGTCGTGAATATGAGAGAGGGCATCGGCATTGGCCTGAAGGTTACCCCGACGATAAGCGACGGTGAACTTATACGGTTGCAAATCCAGAAACCACCTGGTGACTCGGGGATTCGACTCTCTGTGCAGTGACATCCACTGAAGAGCAGCGTGATCAGTCACTAGAGTGAATTCGCGTCCCAACAGGTAGTAACGTAAGTGAGTCACCACCCACTTAATAGCCAAGGCTTCCCTCTCCACTGCTGCATACCTGGTCTCCCAGTCCAGCAGTTTCCGGCTCAGGTACATTACGGAGTGCTCGACACCATCGATACTTTGGCTCAACACAGCGCCCAGGCCTGTGTCCAAAGCATCGGTCTGGAGGAGAAAAGGAAGAGTAAAGTCATGGGTTCTCAAAATCGGTGCCGAGGTCAGGGCCTTTTTCAAGTCACTGAATGCCTGTCCCGCCTTGTTGTTCCATACCTCATACAGGGGAGCACCTTTTCTCGTCAAACAGTCAAGGGTGCTGCTCTTTCGGAGAAGCGGGGCACGAACCGGCGGTAGTACCCCGCTAACCCCAAGAAAGCCTGCACCTGTCTCTTGGTATTCGGATGGGGCCATTCGAGAATGTCTTATTTTCGAACATTGGGGTTTCACCTGCCCTCGTCCCACCACGTAGCCTAAATATTTTTTCCGGCATGACCTAAATTTAAGCCAAGGTTACAGTTATGAGTACAGGATATAATAATTTGTTGTCAATGTTATTGTAATGAAAAGAAATGTAAAGAACTATCCTTTAATTTTGGGGTAGAACCCTGGAAAAAGCATACAGATGCATCAAATGTAAACTCATTTCAGTGCAGGAATTGTACCCAGGAGACTCTAATTCTACAAATTGATCCAGTACCCAGTGAAGAACGTCAGCCAACTGTTCCAGTCTTTCTCTGCGTCTCAGCTCATGGTCAGGCCAAAGGGAATATCGGGGTGAATAATGATTTCTATGCCGAAATCCACAGTCAGAGTGAGGCGTTGCCAGCAAAGGGGACCGCCCGGGGGCTGAACGCCGGCTAGAATTAGAAGGTGTCGCCGATTGTGGAGGAGCCTGCAGGAGAATTGAACCAAAACTGCTCTCAGATGGCGCAGGAGAATGGCGACCGATGCTCTCAGAGGGCACAGGAGATTGCTGAACACTATTCTCACAGGGCACAGGAGAATGCTGAACACTGCTCTCAGAGGGCGGAGGTGTTTGTAGGGTCTGCCAGTTTTGGTAGAGTGCTAGATTTTCGGAACCGTCCAGCACTTGCATTAATGTACCCAGGGAAGTGGACCCTGGAAATAAAAGTATGACCTTATCAGTTAAAGACCTCTTTCACAAAATCTGGAGCTACGTATGTTCCCTTAAGTTTCTTCGATAAACTGAAAATGACACTTACTGCGATTGTACAAATCAGGGGAATCTCTTTGAGAAACTGTTTCACATTGTAAAGGGTTATTGTCTACAAAACAAAATGCATACACTCTTTAAAATAACAATTCCCCTTCCAACGCTTGCAGCGGCTCAAACAATATGCAAACGCTCTTTAAACAAGCAAGCCATACACACACATGCACTCACATACGCACACACAAGCTTGTCTACACACATGCACGCATGCACAGCTCAACCAGTTAATTAACATTTTAATCTGCGTCACCCCTTTTCATCCCCGGATCAGACAGATAGAAGCATAGCAATCTAAAAATTCTATTTTATGGTAGCTAGACAGACTCTCGCACATTATAGGCTATTTGTAACTACCCAAAGCACTTTAACAAAGTGCACGTGCAATCCCTACACCAAGACGGATAAAAACTTTTTCAAAACAGACAGCCAGGGCTCAGGGTATGAAAATATAATCTCATAAATACAGGAACATCTTTTAATATTCATACAAATCAACAATACACATGACACGTCTAAAATCATCCAGACTTTGGGTCGACTATTCCGTATTAAAATAATTACATTTCATTTAGCAAAATGAATGAAAGCACATACACACAAGAGCGCTTGTAATCACACGCGCGCTCACATGCACACATGCATGAGCGCGCGCACACACACACGCACGTAGGAACGTTGTAAACATTTTATCATTTTTAATAAGGTTCTTACCTGGTTCCTCATAATGAATCAGAGACTCTACTTGTATATAGATCAGTCGTACATTTTTAAATAAAACTTTCTTATTGTATTCCTGGACATTTTCCATTACACAGCCGTAATTACACTTAAATGTTCACTCACGCATGTCGGTCATGTGGTTAGTTAAGACACATTTATAGCCTCATCATTCCGTTTCATGAACGGATCAGACCAATAGAAACATGTCAATATAAAAGGCTACAACTGATCATAAACATACACGTGCACGCTTACACATGCCCACGCATGCACACTCCTGAGCACATGCATACACACGACCGCATGGACTAAATGAGGATAATCAAGCCATGCACGTTTTAAACAAGATATAATTTTTTAAAAAAGGATTTTACCGTCTTCCAAGTCGGCTCGGATGTAAAGATCTAAGGAAAAAAAATAAGGATTTACACCTCCGTTTTTAACACTAGAATTACCAGAGCATATGAAAAAACTCGTAACTCCGTCCCACCTTAAATTGCTTCTTAAATCCCTTCACACCTCTCCGCCAGCGTCCTTTGTCCTCTAAATGTGCTGATAAAGAGAAGCTAGGAGCAGCCGGCTATTCCATCCCCCCACCAATTTAGAACGTGCACGAACTTCTCTCAGCTCATGCCTTAATTGAGTATCTGGGAGTGAAGTGGAGTTGTAGAGTGGAAATAATAGATCGTTATTAGGAACACAAGCATTTCATGTCTGTTCCGTTTCTACAGTAATCTCTGTCAACACATTGTTAAAAACAGAAACGTTTTTTATATTCTAGTAGTAGATGACAAAATGTAGGCATAAACTATATAATGTATGAAGCCTGAAGTCCAAATAACAAAGAAACATTTTCACAAAAGGTTCAAATATAACACAATTGCACTTTTATTCAAAAATATAACTGCAGAAACAAAAAGCCGCGTTAACATGCGACATTGACAGCTGTTTATGATAACTTTCACTGTGGTGCAATAGAATCAGTTCTCGCCTTGTCCTGGAGTACAAAAGAAACAGCATACAGCAACATGCGGGGACTGGCAGGAACACTCAATAAAACTGAATAAAAAGAAAATCAAGTGACGGTGAGATACGAAGAAGGCAGCTTCGCCAGCGTTTGTGTGTCAGCAACCTGGGGGGGCGGGCGTTAGTATGCATCGTGGTACACTGCAGAGCTATAGCGCGTCTTTAGTGAAAACAACCGTGTCAGATGGGGTTGTATGGATTGATTCTGAACGCGATTGAGCGAATGAAAAGTGAATTTAAAAAAAAAGGCTAACCTTTACAACGATCATAAATTGCACCGGCTATTACATACTGAAATCAAATATATGCTTTTATTCTAAAATAGTAAGACTAAGAGCAGTTTACTTCTCAAAACGGAGTGGTGCAGGATCAAACTCGCGACCTTTTGATTCCAAGGCGAGAACTGATTCTATTGTACTACGAAGGCAGTTATAATAAACAGCTGTCAATGTTGCATGTTAAGGCGGCTTTTTGTTTCTGCAGTTATATCTATACTAATAAAAGGCAAAGCCCTCACTCACTCACTCACTGACTCACTCACTCACTCACTCACTGACTCACTCACTCACTCACTCACTGACTCATCACTAATTCTCCAACTTCCCGTGTGGGTGGAAGGCTGAAATTTGGCAGGTTCATTCCTTACAGCTTCCTTACAAAAGTTGGGCAGGTTTTATATCGAAATTCTACGCGTAATGGTCATAACTGGAAGCTGTTTTTCTCCATTTACTGTAATGGAGATGAGCTTCAACGCCGTGGGGGCGGAGTTTCGTGTGACATCATCACGCCTCCCACGTAATCACGCAGTACATAGAAAACCAGGAAGACCTCCAAAAAGCGCTGAAGAAAACATGCATTATATAATTGAGAAGGCAGCGAAACAATAAGAAGCGAGCGAGTGACATATACAACCATGTTCATGAGTTCTGCTACTTCGGAAACAAAGCACGATGTAAACCTACACTTTAAATTAAGTTCATAGACAGGCTGCCGCTGGCGTTTGTAATTTAGTGCCTGCCCATATAAGGCCGTCCGTCAGCGGCAATCCAATAGCAAACTCCCACTAAATATTCACGGGTGAAGGACTGTGCTTATGGAGAGGAAGATGAGATGGTCAGGGTGGTGTTTGACACAAACTCAGCGAAACTGCGAGAGAAAGTTTTAAGTGCCAGGACTAAGGTAACATTAAATACAGCCATGGACATAGCACGAGATGGCACCAGCACAGCTGGGAACCTTCGATGCATGTACACCGAGCGGCTCACGTGAACTGACGAGTGCACAGATAAAAGCAACAGTTCCAAAGAGCTGAACAAAACCGAATTACACAATTGAAAAGGCAGCAAAAATATGAAGCGTCTGATAAGCATATTCATAAATCCAGCTACTGCGGAAACAAAGCACACGGTGGAAAAAGTCAATGTCCCGCTAAAGGAAGACAGTGTAAAAAACCCGTGCATGCAGTGTGTCAGGTCTCAGATAAAGAAGAAGACGAGCTGTTTATTGATGCAGTAAGAAACGAATCGATGAATGAAACCTGTCATCTTTACAACGATTGACAAACACGGAATGTAACTTGAACACAACACATCCTACAAATACAACCTGATTGAAAGAAATAATGATAATCAAATCCTTGATGACAGCAACACTCAGTAACACTCACAAAACAAATACTGTATATTGACAGTCATGTTACGTTATTTTTAAAATGTTCCCTTTTCTTTTCTAGCTTTTTAACACACTACTTCTCGCTGCGATCGCGGGTATATATATATGTATATATATATCCGATCTACATACTCGAATAATGGATACTTTATTCGCCATCAATGATTGTTTTGGTAAAGCCATACTCAGTGTATTCATTAGATGAACGGTAAAAAAGTAAGAGCAAGGGGAGGATGACTTATTGAGGCATGCAGGCTGTAGTGTGCGTCAACTCTATCTGAATTGCGCGATCACATTTCAAAAAATATATCTTTTCAAGTTCTATTTAGTCCATATTTGTCAAACTCAAGGGCCACGGGCCACATCCGCCCGGCGTGTAATTATATCCGCCCGAGATCATTTTATATACTGTATTATTGTTATTAATGGCCCAGGTATATGAAGCGCTGGTAACACAATAAACTACAGATCCCATAATGCAGCGCTTCAGCTGCCTTGCCGAACACTTACGCGTTAATCAAGTCTAGCTTATGATGCTGCAAGTTATTGCGAAGCTAGCTCACACGATGCTGAGAGAAAAGTTGATTCTGAAAATAGAGCCTTTAAAACCGATGGGAGGCTGAGTATATGTTTACTGAACCCGTGTGTCTCATTTGTGGAGCTAATGTGGCTGTAATTACAGAATTTAATCTAAGACGGCACTATGAGACAAAACATCAGGGTAACCTGAATGCAATGCAGAAGATACAGAAAGCAGAATAATTAAATAAGAATCTGACACTTCAGCGGACGTTTTACCCGTGCACAATCACAAAGTGATTTCAAGTGAAGCTGCTTTTATGGGAGACACAAATGCACCTTGCCCCACTTTCCCTGTTGCCAAGTAATGTTAAACCAAGTCGTCACTACGGTGTTCCCAAACACGCACTTTGCTGATAAACTGAGCGCACTGAGTTTGCACGGCGCTTTGGTGACTTTGAAGAACAAAAAAAGTCCGTCTACATGCGGCTCGAACCTTGTGCATGTTTGGTAGCACATATCTGTGTGAGAAGCTCTTCTCAGTGATAAAGACTAACAAAACAGCACACAGGAGTCTCCTCACTGATGAGCACCTGCAATCCATCCTGAGAATCTCCACAACACAGAACCTCACACCAAACATAAACGAATTTGTTGCCAAAAAAAGATGCCAGGCGTCCAGCTCTAAAATGACATATGAGCAAAGACAACTGAATGATTTGATTTGTTATTGCTGAAAGGAACACATTTTATTTATATTTCCAGGTTTTGTTATGCAGCATGTTCATATTTGAATTTGTATAATTTTGACAGGATATATTTTTATGGAGAGCAAAATCTTTTGGGATATTTAAAATCTAAGTTTATTTTTATATAAAATTACATAAGAGTAAAGAAATTTGAATGTTTGTTCTTTTAATGTTTACTTTATTTCTAACTTGTATAATTTAGACAGGATATATTTTTATGGAGAGCAAAATATTATAAGTTGTTTAAGGTTTGAGTTGATTTATTCAGGAATAATATTCCTGTCTGTTTTTACCATTCCTACCAAAGATATTTCTGTCGACTAAATAAAAATTCCTTCTATTTAAAATTTAAATAGAACTTAAACAAATACAATAGTTCATAATATCCACGCAGACTTGCACGTAAGAGCGGGAGTTATCCGTTGTAACAAGCAGCGTATTGCACTGATACGAAATAGCTGTGTGTGTGTATATGTAGATATGTATGTATATGTATATATATGTGTGTGTATGTATGTATGTGTGTATGTATATGTATGTGTATATATGTAGATATATATATGTATGTATATATGTATAGATATGTATATATATATATGTTTATGTGTGTGTGTGTAAATATATATATATATATGATAACAACACTCATCACTCACAACAGTGACAAAACAATTACATTGACAATCATGTTATGTTATTTTCAAAATGTTTCCTTTTCTTTTCATTGCTTCTTTAACACACTACTTCTCCGCTGCGAAGCGCGGGTATTTTGCTAGTTTTTGAATAAAAGCGCAATTGTGTTATATTTGAATCTTTTGTGAAAATGTTTCTTTGTTATTTGGACTTCATGCTTCATACATTATATAGTTTATGCCTACATTTTGTCATCTACTACTAGAATATAAAAAACGTTTCTGTTTTAACAATGTGTTAACAGAGATTACTGTAGAAACGGAACAGACATGAAATGCGTGTGTTCCAAATAACGATCTTTTATTTCCACTCTACAACTCCACTTCACTCCCTGATACTCAATCAAGGCATGAGCTGGGAGAAGTTCGTGCACGTTCTAAAATGGTGGGGGGATGGAATAGCCGGCTGCTCCGAGCTTCTCTTTATCAGCACATTTAGAGGACAAAGGACGCTGGCGGAGAGGTGTGAAGGGATTTAAGAAGCAATTTAAGGTGGGACAGAATTACAAGTTTTTTCGTAGGCTCTGGTAATTCTAGTGTTAAAGCATAAGTGTTTAACGAGTACAAGAATCATGAATAGGCTTACCCGGGGCCTTGGGGACGATGCTTTCTGGAGAAAAGGCATTATGAAGAATAGTTATACTTCATTTAGTTCTAGTCATTAAAATTACAAAACATTGTTCAAAGAAGTTTGTGATGACAAATAGTATTGGGAGAAATTCATCTTGTCGTTCTGAATGGCGAGCAGGGAAATGGGTTTGGGTTCCTGACGCAGCTTATTTATAGAGAACAGAGCGGTATTTTTTTAAATGTTCCCGGTGATCTGTGATAACAGATGTGTGCCCATCATTTTAACTGGACATCTGTGTAATGTCCGTTGTCCGGCCCAAGGCTGACATCTAAAAATCCTTACACTGAAAAGTCCAGAATTTCTTTTAAATTTGGCCTGTGATTTCTTTAAGCAGCTGTCTTTAAGACACAGGCCACCGGACACTCTTTGTGTTGAGGTGAAAGGGTCAGGATGTGTGATCCTTTAAGGTGTCAGCAAAAGGAATGAGCTGGAAGTGTGAATCGACACTGACCCCCCCCACTCCTTTTAGCTTCAGGCAACTGGAGGTGGAGGGGCGATGTGTTTTGGAAAGAGTGGTTTGCCAAAGAGTATTTTAATTCGATTTTTTCTAGCACCAGATGTCCGATCTGTTTAAGGCACTCTAACTTTTAGATAAACTAAACGCATTTCTTCAACAATATGTTTCCTTAGGGCCAGATGATTATTTAAAATGGGAGTCCTTGGATAGAACCGGGATTGTTTTAGATATACTTTTTATACAAATTACAAATTATACATACAAATTATAAAGCCAAGGAAAGATTTTTTAGTTGCCCATCCATCCATTTTCCAACCCGCTGAATCCGAACACAGGGTCATGGGGGTCTGCTGGAGCCAATCCCAGCCAACGCAAGGCACAAGGCAGGAACCAATCCCAGGCAGGGTGCCAACCAATTTTTTAGATGTCTCAAAAGTAATTTAAAAGGGAACTGCTGCATATTATTTAACTGTGTGTATGATTTTTTTAAATCCTTAACTTTAAAAGACAAACATAACTTGTTCTCCTGGCCTGAGGAGCTAAGCGTGACGAAGCGAGCGAGCGAGCGAGCTAGCTAGCTAGCTACGCGCTCCCGTGCCGGGGTTAGGGGTGGGGGGACTTACACATAGCTGTTTACAAGCATGCACGCACCAGGAATCACCCCGCAGAGCCTGACAGCTCCGAGCATATGGCCTGCAGAGGCTGCCTGCTCCACTCTCATGGCTGAGTGTGAACAGCAGTCGTGAGATAGACAGGGCTGAAGCTATGCGCATACAGCTTGTATTTCTGTGTGCAATGTTGAAGGCTTTTTTCAGAGCCGTACCGGTCAGCAGGAAACCTGATTCATCTCTGCGGCTGATTTACTGCAGAATCTGTCTGTGAGATGGAAAAAGCTGGACCAGTAAGTGAGCTTAGATAAAAAAGTGGCTTACAAGTGATAAAGCAAAAGATTAGATAGATATTTCAAGATGCACGGGTCTTACCCAAAGCAATATAGGCAGGAGCGGCTATATGGTAGATCGGCCCAGCTGGAACATGTTCTGGACTTCTTCTTAGGAGAAGTGTGCCAGGAAGTGGAGGGGCCAACCAACAGGTGCTGCTTGACCGGGGGCCGAATCAGAGGCTTTCATGCCCCGGACACGTCACTTGGTCCGGCAGCAACATGCCTGGACTTGTCATCGAGAGAAGGGGTGTTGACAGACAGGTGGCCAAGCAGGTGGTTGGGGGTGGGACCGACATCCATCAAATTGCTCTTGACACTTTCCTGGGGCAAACAGGTTTGTCGGGGCAGGGCGCATCATTCAAATCCACCAATCAGATGGAGGGGAGGGGCGCATCATTCACATTCACCAATCAGAGGAAGGGGGTGGGGTGCATCATTCAAATCCACCAATCAGATGAAAGGGGAGTGACTTGAGGTCATCATTCAAATTTGATTGACAGTTTGACAGAATGTGCCTGGCTTAACTACTGGCTGTAACTCTAATCCTTTTAGATTGTTCTTCCCTAGATATCACCTCTTAACAGCAGAATCTTGCCTGTTCAGGCAGTCCTGCTGCTAAACTTGTCCTTACTTCTCAGTGCAGATCCTCTGCGAGTGTCACAAATGATAACTGGATATCTGACGGTTACGATTTTTTAATTTACGATTCTCAAATTAACAAAGAATCCATAAAAACTGCTGAAGTTTGAAGGCTGGTCTAGTCCTTTAAATCCTGGATGTCTCTTGCTCGTCAATACATCTGTAAGTTCAGTGCTTCCAAATTCAGAGTGAGGTGGAGAGGGGTGTATATATGTTGTATATGTGTATAAGGTTCTGTTAAAATATTTTGTACAATTCTGTTTAATTTACTATATAATAAATTCTCAATAAGTAATTGTCCCAAAATTGACATTATTGTCTTGTTTTTTCAGTCATCTAGAAAATAATCATTGATAAAGTGTAACACTTTTTATTACTCACATTGTTTCAGCTAAGCATGATGAAGAATATTTTAGACAAATATGAAAAACTGCTGGCACTGCAGTTAGTTTTGTTTGGTGAAAAATCAATATCAACTCACTTGAAATGGCATCACAATGTTTTTCACATAACTTGAAATAAAAAGTACAAAGCTGGCATCAGTGTAACGTGGGGGAAAAGAGAACACGTGAGATGGAATATTGTGGACAGAGCAAGTCACAAGTCAAAAAACAGCTGAAGAAGGCGACTCGCTCACAACATTTTTACAGACATAAACAGATTTCTTTGTTTGTGTTATGTGAAGATGCTGAGACACATCTGGGACAGTATCATGGCTGAAGCTGAAAGGACAGATGGGGCCTTGGCTGTGAATGAGATGGCATTTAGGGAAAAAGAAACATTTGAGTTCAGGTATATTGAATTTCTGGCTCACATGTTGGATCATATACATGCAGAATGGTTTATTGGGAGATGCATACTCAAATCAATTATTTTTTCCCTTAACGATTCATTATAGCATAGTTACTGTACATCTTTGCTGCTCTATCAGACACTTGGAACACATTGTGCAGAACTGCATCATATGCTTACAAGCTGGGACAAAACATAACTGTTAATGAGTAGTTAATTACTCTTGAAATCTTTTTTCCCTTTCACTTAGTACAAGCTGGAAATGTCCGACACAAAATTTTTGTACAACTACTGATGTAAATAACAAGCATATACTAAACACTGTTACTTGTTTGGATATCTCACTAAATTATCAAAAAAAAAAAAAAGACAGCCAGGTAGTAGAAGAATATTTATACATCACTACTGAATAATATAGTTTTTTGCTTTGCAGAAGCACAGCCCTAGAAAGAATTTTTATTATTTCTTTAACTGAAAATGTATGGTTAACATTTCAAGTGAAAGTATTTGCAAACAAGAAGCTGTGTGCTCAAAAATTATTTATTTTTATGTTTTCTCAAGCTATTTTAAGCTATCTATGGTTATTAGGAGTATGGATAAGTTATTAACATGCAGAGGTGATAGGCCATTAGTATGCAAAAAAGGGTACTGAGGTTCCAATTGAGGTAGTATATAGTATGTAAAAATTGTTTTACTTAATAATAATTAACTTCAGTATATTCTGCATTTTGAAGTAGGCACCTTAAAACCAACCCAAACTAGCTCAGATAAATTGACTGAACAAGTTTATTATACAGTAAGTTGCATTGAGCGCACATGTGTTTAATCACAGTAATTTACCTGATTCAAAAACTTGTGAATGAAGAGTAGTATTGTTTCTTTTCTTTGAAGCGATTTTAAAGGAAAATGTCAAAACAGGCAGTACAATGAGCAACTCAAGAAACATTGGAATAAAAGTAATAGGTATATTTGAACTCTGTGTAGCATGCTTATCAGATACATTACCATCAAGAAGAATACTGTACTGTCAGAATCCAAATTCAGAAGCAGATGTCTGTTAGCAGATGTAACTGTGATGCTAACTTCAAATGAAGTTCAGGGTCACATGACTGAGACTGGATAAAACATTGATACTTCACACATATTACTTGTACAGGAGAGCTGTAAGATGATTGCCAAATTGGATGAAGATTAGGTGGATTGGCAATGCTAAATTGAGCCCTGATGTGTTTATGTGTGTTCACCTTGTGATGGGCTGGTGTCCTGTCCAGAGATTGTTTCTGCCTTGTGTCAAATGCTTGCTGGGATATGTAACAGCTTTCACTTGACCTCTTAGGGATGATCGGGATCCTTTTCAAGGCCAGCAGTTACAACATGTTTAAAATGAATGAGATAAAAAATGTCATCTCAAAAAATTAAAATTATAGAATTTCACTCCATGGTTAAGCCCTGTTGCTGTTCAGTGTTGGCTGAGCAGTTAAATCTTATTCTAGCATTACATAGTGTGCAATAAGTTAGCTATGGAGAATGTTATTAACTTAGGATATGCATATCTTAAGCATATGAACAGCATCATACATGGATACACATTCTGCAAACAAAAGCCACACCCCTTCATATTATGCAAGTATTAAGCAGGGCACCCACTTATTGTGACACATGCATATTGAGATTTTGCATGTGAACATTAGAACACTCTAGACGAGAACAGGCCATTCAGCCCAACAAAGCTTGTCAGTCCTATCCACTTATTTCATCCAAAAAAACATCAAGTCGAGTTTTGAAAGTCCCTAAAGCCTTACTGTCTACCACACTACTTGGTAGCTTATTCCAAGTGTCTATCGTTCTTTGTGTAAAGAAAAACTTCCTAATGTTTGTGAGAAACTGTGTCCCTGTGTTCTTGATGAGTTAATTTCAAAATAACAGTCTTGATCCACTGTACTGATTCCCTTCATAATTTTAAACACTTCAATCATGTCACCTCTTAATCTTCCTTTGTTTAAACTGTAAAGGCTCAGCTCTTTTAATCTTTCCTCATAATTCAACCCCTGTAGCCCTGGAATCAGCCTAGTCACTCTTCTCTGGACCTTTCTAGTGCTGCTATGTCCTTTTTGTAGCCTGGAGACCAAAACTGCACACAGTACTCCTGATGAGGCCTCACCAGTGCATTATAAAGGTTGAACATAACCTCCTTGGACTTGTACTGGAAACATCATGCTATATAACCTAACATTCTGTTAGCCTTCTTAATGGCTTCTGAACACTGTCGGGAAGTTGATAACTTAGAGTGCACTATGACTCCTAAATCCTTCTCATAAGGTGTACTCTCGATTTTCCAACCACCCATTGTGTATTCAAACCTAACATTTTTACTTCCTATGTGTAATACTTTACATTTACTGACATTAAATTTCAACTGCCCAAGCCTGTATGCTATCCAAGTCCTTCTGTAATGATGTAACAGATTCCAAATGATCTGCTAATCCACCTATCTTGGTATCATCTGCAAACTTAACCAGCTTATTACTTATATTCCTATCTAGATAATCTATATTTATTAAAAATATCAGCGGCCCTAGCACTGACTCCTGTGGAACACCACTCTTAACATCGGCCAATTCTGAAGAGGTTCCTCGCACCATCACCCTTTGCTTCCTGTGTCTGAGCCAATTCTGCACCCATCTAAAAACATCACCCTGAACTCCCACTTCTTTTAATTTGATGCCCAACCTCTCATGTGGCACCTTATGAAATGCTTTCTGAAAGTCAAGATAAATAATATCATATGCTCCACTTTGATCGTAGCCTTTCATTGCCTCCTCATAGAATTCCAGCATGTTAGTAAAACATGACCTCCCTCTTCTGAACCCATGCTGACTGTTCAGAATAACGCCTGTCCTTGCAAAGTGTTGTTCAATCTTATCCTTAATATTTCCTTCCATTAATTTTCCTGAGATGCATGTTAAGCTTACTGGCCTATAGTTGCTTGGATCTGCCCTGTCACCCTTTTTATACAATAGGATGATATTTGCCATTTTCCAGTCCTTTGGAATTTCTCCTGTGCTCACTAGCCTCCTTAAGAACACAAGGATAAATATTATCTGGTCCTGGTGATTTGTTTGATTTTAGCTTGTAGCAATGCTACTAGTAGTTAGAACTGCATCTCCCAGCAGTCCTTGCATGGGCTGTTGGGGTCAAAGGTGGCCAGAGGGGTTTAAAAGGAGGGCAGGTGTCAGGAAGAGAAAGTTTTGTTGTTGTTGTTGTTGTACGTTGTGTGTTGCATTTATCTGTTGGACTGCCTGCTGTTAATTCTGCCATATTTAATCATTGAGTTCCTAGATTGTATTTGTTTGTTGGAGTCTGGATCATCTGTCTACCTGTGTACTGAGGACTGTGTTTAGATTCATTGGCTTTCCCACAAGTAAAGGAGCGCTCCTGAACCATCCATCCATCTTCATGCTTTCAGCAACTACTGGTAGGACTGTTTCCCCTTCATTTTCAACATACAGATCTCTGGACTTAATCTCGTCACTTCCCATTTCATCCAGTTTGTTTTTTCCATGGACTTCGTTGTGTGGGGTTGTGTTTATATGTTAAATGTAATATCACCAAAGGGGTCAGGGGTGGTATTATTGTTTGCATTTAATTAATTTAATTTCAGTATATTCTTTATTGTTTAATGTTCCCAGTGTGCCTTGTTTGGTCTCTGTAGTGAGTGTGGGTTGGTCGATCCAAGGCTGGGGTTGTCCCTGGGATCTCCTCCACTAAAATAAATATATCACCGTCATATTGATGGTGTGAATCTTAGTGGCGCTTAACCGCTACAAGCTTATTTAATCTGAGCAGCACTTCTCCCTCTACAATTTCCAAATCCCTCAGTTTCTCCTTAGTAGGCGCGTTTATCTTTGGGAAGTTATCCACTTGCTCACACCTCAGAAAAATGTAAGTTTAATGCATCTGCTATTTCATTGTCTGTATCTTTTAAATCCTCTTTACTATTTCTGATGCATTTCACCTCCTCTTTGAGTATTTATTTACTACTGAAATACTGAAAGAATCTCTTAGGGCAGGGCTATTCAATTACAAATTCAGTTGGGCCAGATTGTCAAACCAAGAAGGTTAGCTGGGCCAGTCATTTTATCGGCAAAGCAGCTCGTAATGACAAATTTTAAAACCAACACAAACAAATTTATTGAAAAACATAATGTTTATTCGTTGTTTCTCTTTTAACTTTGGTCAGTTTGCAGAGCAAAAGGTGCATACAAAAAGAGCTGAATTAACAGAATCTGAGGTAGCCCCTATTTTTTCCACTTACAAAAGAAAAAAAAACTGACCTAGGCTACATATCTGACCTATCTGATCACAAAGTGCATAAAACAAAATAGTGCACAGTAGTAGGCTATTAGAAATAACATTGTTTCCTTTTGAAACGAAATAAACAACTTGCACACATTTGACCCAGGAACATCTCAAAGTGCATAAAATAAAAAGTGCACAGAATTCACAACTATGACAACACTGAAGGAACATATTTTAAATCACCATGTGTGATTAGACATGCCTCTGTTACACATCCCACATTATATTGATGTATTGTAGGCTACAGTTACCCTGCTGACTTAGTGGGAGAAGTGACATTTTTTTGTTTTGAACAAGAGCAGTGACTTTAGGCTCGTAAGTTGTCAATGCAATTCAAAGGCATTGGTGGAGAGTATGGTCAGTCAGGGAGCAACGAGAGTTGCTTTTTATGGAGTTCATGTGTGAAAAACTTGACTCACATGTATATGTTGATCCAAACATAATGAGCATGACGATCGCTACTTTCTTAATGTTAGGGAACTGATGTGCGTTGACATCAGTCCAAAACATTGCAGGCCCGTTAGTGGAAAGCTCCTGTGCCATGGTTACAGATGACTGCATGTCAACAAGTTCGAGTGTGAATTTCCCCTCGTCAATGGAAGGGACCAGTTTCTTAGCTCTGGCGGATAAGTCCCCTTCTATTGCAACAGTGAACGGGTCTCTGACAAAAATGGCCAACTCTGTGGGCAGATCAAGTCCATCCAATCGACCAGCAAAGTTATTTTTCAACATCGCAATGAAATCTGTCATCACATCCGTGATTTGTGCGGGGGATGAGATGCATTTGCGGAGTGTCTGAAAATGCAGCATTCGGCCTGTGCTCAAATCATTTGCAAAAAGGTCCAGTTTAACTTGGAATGCGCGCATCTGTTCCACAAGGTCGATGACAGTTTTGTCTCTGCCTTGAAGTCCCAAATTGAGATCGTTCAGGTGTTTGAATATGTCGCTCAGAAAGCAGGCATTGGCCATGAAGTTGTCGTCCAGTATGCGACTCAAGTGCGTTTCTGCCTTTTTTTGCTTGCTGCCGCGGAGGAAAGTTATGATCTCTTCTCGGAGACTGCAGAAACGCTCCAGTGCTTTGCCTTTGGACAGCCACCTCACGTCATTATGCAAAAGAAGGTTGTGGTGCTCAGCAGACATTTCTGACAGCAGCATGCGGAATAAGTGGTGTTGGAGGCTTGATGTGGAGTGAATAAAATGAATTATAGCCATAACGCTGTCCATTGTCGATTTGAGTGCCCCGCTTAGTTTTGCGCAGAACACCGCCTGATGCACAATGCAGTGTAAGGAGATCAACTGAGGTGCAACAGCGGACCAACGTGCTGCCAAACCATTCACTTTCCCTGTCATGAACGGAGCCCCATCTGTCACAAGCATGCACACACGCTTCATATCCAGACCACTGTCTTTAAAAAGGCAGAAATTTTCCCAAAGACTATATCGCCAGTTGTGTGTCCTTCTAACGGCAGTAGGCCGAGCAGCTCCTCTCGGAAGCATTTGCCATCAAAAAAACGGACATATATGCACAACTGAGCAGTATCAGTTTTGTCTGTGGACTCATCTACTGCTATAGACATAGTATCGGCTTTCATCATGTCTCTTAACAGCGTTTCATACACATCTGCAGCAAGAATTTCAACCCTACGAATGTTAGAAGTATCTGAAGTTGGCACGTTTTTTTTATAGCAGATACCACGCTTATTTTAATTTTATCGTCATTTATCACCTCATCCACGACAGCCAGCATACAGTCCTTCACGGTTTCAGAGTCTGTGAATGGCCTTTTCTTTTTTGCCAGTATCCAGGAAACACGAAGGGATGCTGCAGTAGCTCTCTCTTGGGCTGTGAATGACCGCACCATGGTAGTACTGCTCCGGTTGTAAGATGCAATCATACTCTGCACTTTTGCAGCCCTCTCTTGAGATCCCTCTGGAAAATTGGTGCGAAAAGTGTGGTGTTTCTCAACATGATGCCTCCGCACATTGTAATCTTTAAATACTCCAACGCACTCATTACAAATTAAACACATCGGTTTGGCGTTTGGATGTGGCGGAAAAATAAACAAGTATTTGTCAGTCCAGGGAGGGTTAAACTTACGGTTTTCATTGTCAATTTTACGTTTCGGTGTTGAGAAAGACATATTGATAGTAATCTAAGCTACTATCGGTACGCTCTGCATTGTTTGCGTGTTGCAGGCTACGTAATTTATGTAGGAATGCGCGTTTTTGGCGGGACCATAGACATAATAAATACTTTATATTTATATTAATATACTATATATTTATATTAATATAATATATATATATATTTATATTAAATTATATTAAATAACAATTTATGAATAATATACAAAGTATATTAATTTATTATCTATGGGCGGAACCACGGGCCGGGCCACTCTGAGGTTGATTCTGGGCCGCATTTGGCCCGCGGGCCGCCAATTGAATAGCCCTGTCTTAGGGTCTTCTTTGCCCTTATCTGCTATATGGTTGCCCTCATGTTCTCATACACTCTACGATTCACTTTGCAGTCATTAGTCTTGTATGCCTTATAAAGCAGTATTTTCCTTTGAAACTTCTTTTTTAAATTTTTATTAATCCACTATGGAGTTTTTTTTTCATTTTCTATTAATTCCAAATTTAGGTATGAATCTGTCCTGCATTACATGTGAAGCATTTTTAAACCTGTTACATTGCTCCTCGACTGTGTCCACACTTAAAAGCTTATCACAGTGTATCCTACTTAGACATTGTCGCATCTGGTCAAAATTAGCCCCACCAAAGATCAACTTAACAATTTTAGTCTTTGCATCTGCACTCTTTCAAAATACTGAGAATTGTATTACATTATGGTCACTTGACTCTAGTGGTTCAATCACCTCTACACCCTCAATTCTATCCTGATTATTACAAAATACTAAATCCAGACAGCTTCACCCCATGTTGGTGTTTTAACATGCTGTGTTAAAAAACAGTCACTGATTACTTCTAAAAACTCTTGTGCTCCTCCATCTGCAAGGTTATCCCAGTTAATATTTGGATAATTAAAGTCCCCCATGACTATAATATCTCCCTGTAAATTTGCCTTTTCGATATTACTAAAAAGATGTGTGTTGAAATTACTGTCTGAATTGGCTGGTCTATAACACACTCCTAAAATAAGACCTCTTTCCCTAATATTTTCCAGGCGAAGCCACATGTCCTCACTAAGATGGGGCTCATCATCCAATTGAAGAGGACTTACATTTAAATTCTGTTTGGCATAAACAGCAACCCTACCTCCTTTTCTCCCACTATGTTACACTCATCCCCGTCTTTGTTATTTAGTCATGTTTCCGTTATTGCTATAATATCATAATTATGTTCTGCTACATACAACTCCAACTCACTTACCTTATTTTTGATACTTCTAGCATTAAGGCAAGCCATTTTTAACGTGTTACTCCTTCTACATTTAAATGTTTCCTTAGAATTTACAATACTATGCATTTTTATTTCTACACCATTGTTTGTTCCTCCATATATAGATCTAAACCTGGCCTGTCCTAAACTCCCTGCCCCCCATTCCCTAGTTTAAACAATCCTTGACTAGCCTACACATACGTCTGCCCAATACATTGGTGCCCTTCCAGTTCAGATGTAACTCGTCACAGCAGAAAAGGTCCCGTCTGTTCCAAAAGGAGTCCCAATGCCCCATAAACCTATACCCTTCTACCCTGCACCAAGATTTGAGCCACAAGTTAAGCCTTCTAATCTCCTCAGTCTTACCTGGACTGGCACATGGCACAGGCAGAACTTCGGAGAAGACTACCATGTCAGTTCTGCTCCTCAGCTTGGCACCTAACTTTTTGAATTTGGAAAGCAGAAATGACAGACTACCCTTATATATGTTGTTTGTTCCAACATGGACAATGAAACTGGATCCACCCCGCTCTGGCCAAGAGCCTATCCACCCTTCCAGGGAGGTCTCCCACCTGTGCTCCCGGAAGGCAACATAACGTGTGAGACTCTCTCTCTCTGGAGCACACATGCACTTCAATCCCCCTAATGATTGAGCCCCCAACTATTACAACCTCTCTCTTTTTGGGAACTGGTTTTGAGGTGGCCCGTTGGGGTTCCTCATCCTTGACCTACCACCTCAGAATTATCAAAGACACCGTCCAGCTCCGCAAGGACATTATAACGGTTTGACACTTCTAATTCTGGTGTTGATGCCCCTGGACAGTGTGCACCATTTACATTATGCCTTGTGACCGTGACCCACCTATTTCTACCTGTCTGGTCTGGAATCTCCTCCCGCGCCACCTTAGGGGTGCACAGTATCTCTCTAAAGGACACCTGGACCAAGTCCAACAATTCTCTAATACAACACAGGTTAACCAACTCCTCCTCCAGTTCAGCGACCCTGCTGAATCAGTTGGCATCTCTTGTAGATGTAGCCCTCACAGACAACTGGCTCTTCCAAACCATCATCTAAACAGTCCAACATCCAACAGGACTTGCATCGCACTGCCTCATTATTATTAAATTTTTTCTTAAAATTAAATAATTTAACTTAAATGGTAACACTAAGATCTGCTACGGCTATTTTGCACCTTTTCCCCTTAACCTCCTGTACTGTTCTCTCTCTCAGCAGCCAGCTATTTTGTCTTTCTATGAGGTTAATTTTACTTTTCTCTCTCTCTTCTCCTACTTATAAGCTCTCCACTCGCACTGTTTGTATTCCCCCGTATTAATAAACCCTTACGTTGTCTCCCGCTTAACTGTTCTAATTCTGGATCGCCAAGTACTGTTCAATCTAAAATAAATCAGTAAATAAAACCTTACTACCTTATCTGTGTGATAATGTGCCTTACTGGCATTACCAGTAAGTAAATAAAATTAGTTTAGCGCCCTCTGCCGTGTAAAGAGGGTGTTTTTTTGTGGAAAAAAGGTACTGTATAAAGAAAGGAAACTTACCTTTTTTCATTTATATAGTGCAGTCAGACGTCTTCACTGACGATATTAGCGTCTTTTGGGGAGTGTCACGGTGGGTCTCATGTAGACTGGAGAGACAGCCTTGCCATTGACCGGCGGGGATGGCGTTGTCGGTCCTCCACTCACTGCGTGTGCCTCTCGCGACACCGTAACTCTAAAGTAACAAAAGAAAGTGTGAAGCGCCTTAATATTTAACCCGGGTTAGCATGGGGATCCCGTATTCGTAGTTGTTGGGGAAGGAGAAAAAATGGAAAAGTGCTTACGTTCACTTAAGGCATTAAGTGCAGTCCGCATCTGAAAAGCCGGCACAGCTATACACGCGTGCGCCGGTTGCTCGATTTTTATAGTAATTGTGTGGGAAAGTAGACGCCGCTTCTCGCAAACGCGTTCACGTCATCGCGTACCTCGGGAGGGATGACGTACGGCTGTTTAATTGGTCGGCACAGTGGCGCCGAATACAAAAGGGAATCCTGGCCTCTAGAGGGGGTCCTTTCTGACTAGTTCGTCTTGGAGGAAGGCACTGTACTTGGTAGATCTGCGTCTTAGAAGTTACCAAGCATTACGGCTTGTGCATTGTTTTTGTAAATATTTTTTCATATAAATATCTCTGGATTAATTTTGGTGGAGGTATTTATTGGGTTGTGGTTAGTGGTGCACTGTTTATTTTTGTATATACACTTTTTTCTGTATTTTGAATATTTTTTGGTGAATTCTGTATTATACACTGTTTGGAGGAGCAGCTTCCTGACTTGGACCACTGTGTAGGAAGTCCACTTCACCTTTTGCTTTGTGTGTGTATATATATATGGATTCCATTAGTTTGTGTGCAGTATTCTTTTTCTTTTGGGACTTTCAAGCAGCACTGTAAATGCTGTATATAGTCATTTTGGGCTCCATTTAATTACTGCTTTTGAGTGTCCTTTGCGGTATTGGACTGTGTATTAATATATATAAATTCCGCAGGACATTATTTTTGATTTTTTTTTTCTTTAAGTGCACTTATAAATAAAACATCACTTTATTTTTCAAAAAAACCCAACCCTTTTTGTGCCCGTGTCTCCCTGTCTTACACTATCATCCTGGTCACGCTCGGTCCCACATACTAGACACCTAGAGTGTAGGCTGGTGATTCCAATTCCCACTACACGGGGTGTCACAATCTGCCCCTTGTGCCTGATCAGCGTCTTAACGGTGGGCACTTATTTTTTCCTTTCCTTTAAGCTAAGGAATTGCTGTTACGACAAAGCGGTTATTTGCTTACAAATGCTGATATAAGTTACTGCTGCTTTCTACCCTGCCTCCTCGATGCTAATTCAAATACAGATAACAAGAACAAGCACACGTACAAGTACAAGTAACTTTTCCAAGCACACCTCCAAACACCCAGCTACTTTTGCTCGTGTGTGGGCAAAAAAAAAAAAAAAACACTTCTAAAGGGAAAAAAGCTTTAAAAATTCCAACACGGCTCCTTAGCTGCAACCAAAACACAAGTTTTTAAGATGTATAAACAAAATGTATTTGTTTATTTAAATCTCGCACCACAGAACAGACCAAAAACTCTCAACAGTGCACTAAGCCATATCTGGAAATGCAGAAAATTTCAGCATAGGATACTGTTAATGGATGACTCAGCTGCACAGACAGATAATCTAATATAGCTTCTGGCTGTGCCAGTAACATATGTATCTAATCTAAATAGAAAAGGCCAGCGAGCTTAGCAGAAATGGAGAAAAACCTAACCAACATTTAACTATAAAATACTGAAGGTACATATAACTGAATATAACAAAGCAGTCTGTATTCAGAAGCAGTTCTGTTTCTCTAAAATTCTAACTGACAACGAGTTTTTTTTTCACTACTGATCATCTTCTAAACCCAGCTCATTCAACAGAATATCTCAAGAAAGCATCTAGCCATACTTGTGAGGCTTTTGCCATATTTTGTAATCACAAAATAGATTATATTAGAAATAATATAATACATTCTTCCAAAGTTAATCCTATTGAACCCCAGCATGTTCTTTTCAGCAAATTAAATTCCTTCACTGAAACAGATCCACCTGGGGCCTCATGCATAAGGCCGTGTGTAGAATTCATACTATAACATGGCGAACTGACATAAGTGGAAATGCTCTTAAACACAAAAAAAATCCAAATGCATAAATCTGTGCATTCACCAAATTCCACATTCTTAAGCTCTATAAATCACAGTCAGCATGAAAAGTAACGCACCTGCTGTCCCACCCCAACTCCTCCCAGAATTATGCCTCTTTGAATATGCAAATCAATATAAATAGCCCTTAAGCTCAGCGTTCTGTGAAAAGACAATGGCAAAAGCGCAGGGAGAAATAGAAGAATTTCAGTGAATACCAAGTGGAGGCAAGGAAAAACGTACTATTTGTTGGTTTAAACAGTGGTATAAACAAGAAAAGGAAGTTGATCGAGTGACATAGCGTGTCGGAGAAACTCGAAAGCTCAAGTTCACAAAGTCGCACAGTGCTCAAAATAAAAAAGAAGCTGTCAGATATCAAGGTCACCATGAAAAGGCGAGTCGTAGCCCACTGTCTGAGTCTCATATGAAAGCTTATTAGGGAACAGAGAAAAGAAAAAAAAAATAGGGACACAGTGGGGAAAAAAGCTTGAAATGTCAACTTTAATCTTGAAATTTTCACTTTAATCAAATAGTTTATTTTGTCATCAAAGCAGAACATCATAAACTTCATCTTAAAGTCGTTTAATTTACTAGTTTCTTAAATATCATCGTAACTAAAGTAGCACATTAAATGCTTTGCTTTGTATGCGTTCTTCTATGTGCTCTATGTGTGTTAATCACTATGTGCTTCTTAAACGGGTGTTCTCTTCCTCCGACAGGACACAGAATACATTACATTCATGATATTACAGCTCTCTGAATAATTTAAATACTGAGATGTATACTTGATATCATTTTCACGATGACAGGAATTAAAGCATGTTGTGGAATATGGTTGGCCATACCCCAAGGCCACCAGGTGGAGCCCTCCCTGCGGCATGGAGGTGCCCTGAATACCAGCAGGGAATTATGGACAATGGAGTTTTCATCCACAGCCCTGCTGGATACCACAGAGGCCACTTGGTGGAGCTGCAGGGAGGAGCCAAGAATATTTTCCCTACACCCCGGAAGTACATCCGAGTCACATGGACAAGAGGAATGACGTATTTCCGGGGTGAAGAAAAGGACTTTTTATCTGACCCAAAAGTGATAAGGAATCATGGACTGAAGGATGGGAAACACTTCCGGGTCAGGGACAATAAAGGACTATGGGAAATCCCAGACGACAAGCTGGAGCTGGGTGGAAGGGTGGCAACATGTCTGGGAGAGGAGGATTGGTTATTGTATTGATTATTGTGTGTATTTATGTGTATTGTGGAGAGGAGGGTGCTTTGTGCACTGTTATTAATAATAAAGTCAACTTATTGGACTTTTATCTTGTGTCTGGCATATAGTCTAAGGGTTCAAGGGTGCGATAGCGCCCCCTATCTGTCACAATGTAATAAACATGGGAACACGGTGTGCAGTGATAGTGACGAGCTGCCTCACACAAGATGTTCGCTGTGCTGTGCGCTACCTTCGATAAAATAATTTATTGCAGCAGTACTATCTTTTTCAAACATACTAAAACCCAATTCCTGTCCTTCCTTTTCTTTCTCCAAATACCCAATTGCCACATAATCAACAATATAAAAGATGTAAAGCCATTTGTACGTTCAGAATGCAGATTCTTCAAAATTTTTAAGGAACATTGAAACATCTTCGTAGTACATGTTTAATTATTCTATCCATCTATCCTTCCAGTGTCACGCCAGCCCCAGCAAGAATACAGCATGAGGCAGGAAGAATCCCTGAACCCACCGTGTCCTCACATGTTTAATTATTAACAATATAGATTATTTAAATTAAGTTAACATTTTATCCGTATAATTTAATAAACATATTTTGCTGCATTTCAACTTAAAAATGATATCGTCATCATATGTAAATATGCGCTAAAATGGCTCAGGTTGTGCAATGTTATAAGTGTATCGCAAGTTTACAGTGAGTTAATTGTACTTATAAGTAAAAACAGTTATACAAGGAGCACTTGATGGACTGATTGATTGAGTTTATAGTTCTTGGGATGAAACTGTTTCTGAGCCACAAGGTCGGTACAGGAAAGACTCTGAAGCGTTTGTTGTATGAGAGCAGTTCAAATAGGCAGCACGGTGGAGGCAGTGTGTGCTAGATGCTGTATACCAATAATTCTCTTTCCGATCAGCTGCTGTAGATCTGTCATTCCACACTTAGATACAGTGATATAAATACGAGTGGTGCAGTGAGAGTAATATGAAAAAAAGATGATCTGCTGTGGCAACCCCTAACGGGAGCAGCTGAAAGAAGAAGAAGAAGGTGCAGTGAGAGTAACAACTCTAAAGCAACTATGGTATTTGGAATAGTTTGGCTATTCTGTGGAGCATTATATTGTTACAGGTTAATTACAATAAAACTCCTTAAACTAATAAACAACATGCAGTTAATTTCAGTGTATAGGATAAAGCTGCATCAGGAATGTGGAACTCAAAAAGAAAGGGAAACCACATAGGAACAGTAGCACTGCTTTGACACTGGGTGCCACCAGTTTGCAAAACTAAGTGGAGAACTTGCATATGCCAGGGTTTGTGGTAGTGTGAAAATCTGCATGGCTTTATGCCAAGTTTAGGTTTTATACATCGCGGTTTGAGCATGGAAATGGAAAGTATGCAACATATTTGTGCGTACGCACCGTTTATATATGAGGCCCCTGAACTGTGTAGAATAATTTCTCAACTTAAATCATCTTCTTGTATCTATGATCCACTGCCATCAGGCTTTTCCAAAGAAGTCTCTGATGTGCTTACTGATAGTGTACTTGACATAGTTAACTCATTATTAGATATGGGGGTCTTCTCCGACTGTCTAAAGACTGCATTTGCTAAACCCCTACTCAAGAAAATGAATCTAGTCTCCTCTATCTTTGATAATATTACACCTATTTCTAACTTGCCTGTCTTAAGTAAAATTCTAGAAAAAGCATTTTAAGCAGCGCAATGATTATTTGAATATGTATTCTATTCTTGACAAGTTTCAATCAAGTTTTAGAACAAAGAATAGTACAGAAACTGCACTGCTTAAATAAGTAAATGACTTAGAGTTAATGCTAAAGGAGGCCGTATAATCTGTTCTTGTTCTCCTTGACTTGAGTGCAGCATTTGACACCACAGACCACAGTATCCTTAAAAATCACCTTGGACAGTGTCTACCAGTGTCTTAAATTGGATTCAGTCTTATTTAACAAGTAGAAAATTCTTTGTTAGTTGTGGTGAATTGTACTTCAGAGATCCATGATATTGTTTATGGTGTACTACAAGGATCTATTCTGGGCCCACTGTTTTTTCAATGTACATGCTTCCATTAGTCCAAATTATCTCAAAACACAGAGCTTTATTTATCTATACTGCCTGATGACCCTGATGCTCTCAGTTCTCTCATCTAATGTCTTACTTGTATTTCAGAATGGATAAGTAGTAACTTTCTCAAGCTCAAATAAGGAACAAACAGAAATCATAATGGTTGGCAAAAATGGAAATAGCGAGGGTATTTGAAATAAACTTGATCCCGTAGCTTTAAAAGTTAATGATGAAGTAAACAATCTAGCTGTAATCATGGACTATGACCTAAACTTTAAATCATACATTAACCAGAATACTAGGACTACTTTTCACTTAAGGTACACTGCAAAAGTTCCTCTTATAATATTGCAGGATGCTGAAAAATTAATTGACATTGTCACACATATGTACTTGGGGAACAGCTTCAGGGCTCGAATGATTGTAAAATACCACTGAGGCATGAGGTGGCTATGTTTAATAACAATCTCTATTCTCCTACTTTTGCAGAAAGGAAGATTTACACCTTTCTATTCATGATGTCACTTCCGGTGTCCGACCACCTAGACCTGTGCTTTTAACAGGACTACTTAAGAAACACATTAGTCAATTAGAGCAGAATGCAATAGCAAAAGTCTTAACTATAAAAAAAAAATCTGAGCACATCCCTCCAGTTTTAGTACTGATACAATGCTTACCCATGTCATTTAGAATTGCTACTAATAATATATAAAGCCGTAAATAATTTTGCTTCTTCGTATAGTTTGGTATACCTGTACCCCTACACTCCAAGCAGTAACCTTAGATCTTCTACAGGTGGTTTGCTTATAATTCAAAAAGCCAATCTTAAAAAGAAGTGGTGAGGCAGCCTTTTGCTTTTATACACCAAAAATCTGGATGACTTTAGCAATAGGGATATGCCAAGCTAATAATGTGGAATACTTAAAAAAAATGCTAAAAATCCGCTTTTTTAATTTGGCTTTTTCATAGCTACGTTTTAGTTGTACTCTTAATAGACATCCATCCATTATCCAACCCACTACAGACATATTAATAATAGGCATTGAATTGTTATATTCCTCAGGGGTTTACAAACTTTATTAATCCTTACTTTTCTGTGCTTTCTTTTCTTGTTCTTCTGTGGTGGCCTTTTGTAGCACCACCACTGTGCTGCCACCTGTGAAGCTCGAATGAGTGACATAAGTGCAACTGCATTGACTCTTCTGAGACGAAGCCAGGAAACAATGAGGAATCACTTAAGAACATCTGTGTTTCCCAACCTCAGTCCTGGGGAGACACTGTGGGTGCAGGTTTTTGCTCCAACCATCCTTTCTTTTTAATAGGACTCCTGGGCTAATTAAGTGATGTTTTATTTCCCCAAGTTCTCTGTTTTGGGAACAATATGGAAATTAGAAAACCCAAGTTTGGTATATATATATATATAGTGGCAAGCGGCTGGGGGTGGTACCCGGTAGGGCCGAAGGAGAGATTATGCCTCCTCCAGACCATGAGAGGGCAGCCGCCCTGGTTGGTATGGGACGCACTGATGCCTGAGGCGCCCTGGCCCTCACTACTTCCGCCACATCCGGAAGTGCTGGGTGGAAGAAGACTAGGGACACCCGGAGGTCCGCCACACCAGGAAGTGCTGGCAGGAGCTCATTGGAAGGCACCTAGAGCACTAGAGAGTGGATATAAAAGGGGCCGCCTCCCTCCATTGGAGAGCTAGAGTCGGATGGAAGAGGACAAAGCCTGGAGGAGAGGAGTGGAGGCGGTCAGGAGAGAAAGAGGCATTGAGGAAAAAGCCTGGACTGAGGGTGATTGGTACGGGGTACTGGGTTGTGTGAATCACTGTAAATAGTGTAAATATTGTGAATAAACATGTGCTGGGTTGTAAACCATCGGTGTCTGCCTGTCTGTGTCCGGGCTGTTCCCCACAATATATATATATATATATAATGTACCAAGCATTTTATATAAATAAAATGTACCAAGCAGTTATATGGGAATAATGTATTTTTTTCCTTTTAAGAATATTTTCATCTTGACTTTTCCTTCTACTTTTCTAGGTGTTCTAATTGTTTAATTAATCCATTATTTACTAATTAGTGGGTCTGATGCTAAAGTAGTTGCAGTCTGTGATTATCCAGTGTTGTTTGCCGGGGTGTCTGCTCTGCTCATTTTAATTTTCATTAATAAGATACAACTAAGGGGAAAAACTGCACAGAGAAAGGGCAAAATATAATGAAATCAACAAAAGAGAGTTATGTTTTTAAATCTATAGCAAAAGCAGAAATATTTTTAGATGTCTTATAAATGTAAAAATCATACCGTTGTGCTTTTCTGAATGTAGAATAAAAGAAAAATAACACCAGCTAATTAAATAAGATCAGTGTTATCAGGTGTTGTCACTGATTAGGAATCTGATAACCAGCTAGGAGTTAGGTGGTTTCTTGCAATCGAACCCCTACAGATTTTGTTTTTCTCTCCAGCATAACTGAAGTTTTTTTTTGTTTGTTTTGTTTTTCCTGCCTTTTTAACCATCTGACCTGATCATCATACTTATTTTTAGAGAGTTTACAATATGATATTTTATAAAATGTGGTGTGTGAGTCCCTGTACTGAATCTCAGTACTTTAGCAAAACCATCTTCATTCCCCTTGAAACAGGAACAGCATGGTTATTTATTGTAACAGGATCTACCATTCTCCTAAACACAGACACAGGGTCAGGCATGGTCGTGGCCAGGTTAGTGGCCAAGTAATCCTGTTCCCTGCCTTTATAAGGTTCCTTGCATCACCCATCGCAAGCACTTATACCACAACCATGATCAACTCGGATCTGCTTTAGCTCGGGGCTTGTGGTTGCCCCCTGCAACTGTTAAACTGTCTTCCATAGACGCGGCGATCATGCTTCAGGATGCTCTTCAGCATGTTGTCCTGTTGAGGGGAGTCCCAAAAGAGTTTAGAAACCTTACAATAAGGACATTACATTTCTATGAATTACATATCAATGTTAATGGATGGATGGATGTTATAAAAGCTTGAGCTACATCCTTTGCATGTAAATGTGCTATAAGAATAACTGTTGTTATTAATATTATTTTGTTTTAACAAACAATCTAATCTGTGACAAAAGCATCAGTAAACATAATTTAAGACCATTAAAATGTTTTAATTTGATCAAAAGTATGTATTCACTTATAATTAAGGGAAAATCAGGATTAAACTATTTACAATTTTAACTAACACCAAGGAAAACACTCTAACTAAATCGTTTCTGGCATTTTATTTTGGGGCCATAGAACACTGAAACTAAATGCTGTGTTTCCCATAACTTTTCTCTAGGCCCAGAGCATGCATATTTATCTTTTACTTTAACTTACCCTGTTAATCTCTCTTTTGCTTTCTGACTAGCCAACTCTGCTGCATCACCCCCTTTTTATCTTCTTGGTTTCATTACATATTGAACCAGGCAGTGCTCACTCCTGGCCGCTCCTGTAAGCCCCATTACTTTTAGTCCACTGCTTTTCTTAGGCCCCATCCACATTACTATGCCTTGATTTCAAAATGCAAACATTAGTCTCTGTTTTCACCTTTGACCTGCACAATCCTGGCATTTTCAACCGCAGAAGACTCTAGAGCCATATACCTCTGAAAATGATGGTTTACCATTTTAGTGTTGATAGGCGAAAACACAATTTTTGGAAATCTAATTTCTAACCAGGGTAGATTTTAAGAGAGAAAAAAAACACAGGGCAGAATGTATTTTGTCAATTAGGTTAATCCCATAACTCAAAATAAGTGTGGTTGCGTGTAGTAACCCTAAACAGAACAGAGGCATAAAGCCTAGCCTGATACCTGACTGTGCTCCCTAGTTGGTCCATCCTCAGGCAGTGTCAGCTAGATACAGGGACGGGATTAGAGGGAAAAGGGAGGACAGGAGATACTCAGAAGTGAAGGGAGGTGAGGGAGGACAAGTGGAGTAGAGCTGAATGTCATAAGAGCAGAAAAGATAATTTTAGTAGAACACTAAACTGATAGAAAAAAGTGGCAGCATAATGCTGATGAGGATGAGAAAGCTATAATATATTGAAACATCAAGAAAAAAAGTTGAAAAAGAAACATACAGAAAAACACTTCCACGTAGAGAGAAAGAGGGAGAAAACTGAAGGCAATAAACGATTTAGGGGGACGAAAGAAAACGCAAACCTCAACCAAAAGACACCACCGGATAGAAAGTGTCCAGAAAGCAAAGAAAGCCAGGAGAACAGGAGAACTGAAATAGGGGTGGACGGAGCGTACGGGGAATAAATGAAGAGAAACTCGGTAGGATGCGAGAGCAACCCGCTGGTGAGTTCTTTTCCGATCCAAGACAGATGAGAAAAAAAGCCAAAGGAGGGACACAAGGAGGAAGAGTTCAACCACCCAAGGTCTGTGTGTGTATTATTTTTATTTTTTATTTGTTTGGTTTATTTATTATTTGGCTTGAGGTGAAACTCAAATGAAGGGGCCAGTGCTGTTTTATTTGTTGGCCACAACGCACGGTTGGGGCATCCAATGGAGTGATTAATTTCTCTGAACTGTATAGACGCTAAGTGTTGGGAGGATGATATATGTTTTTTTTTTCATCCTGTACATAGTTATATGCAAATGTTTGGTTTTCTGTTGTTAATTTCAAGTAAAGAGAAAGTTTTCTTGTCTTTAAACTAGGTGTAAGTTGTGATTTGTTTTGAACTAAATGATTGGAGGTGACCGAAATTGAAAATTCAACTATTGGGTGGCGACACCATACTAAAAATCTCAGAGCCTTGAACACTACTTAGGAAGGCAGGGTGGTCCAAGGGGGTTATATAATCACACTCTGATTTTTTTTCATCCTTATGACATGGCTCTTTCCTGGTTGGATCCTGTTCATTACAATGTCTGTCCTTGATTGAAAGCCATACTCCAACATAGCGGGTATAGAAAAATTTCAGTAGTAGTTGCTGTGTTGCTTACCAGTACACATCTAATTTGCTTTTTAGGGAAACCAGTCACTTCAGTTTTGCTATAAATCCTATATTTGATGTCATTACCAGTGAAAATTAAATTGTGAAAGACTCAGTTGACAGCCTCTTATCCATTTCCATGACTTAAACTTGATGCATTCAGTGAAGAGCTGCACTTCCCCCAGCAAAACTAATAAAAATGCACATAACAAAGAGGACAGGTATAGAATGCAGTAGGGCTCAGAAGAATACACAGCATAGACACGATAGCACAATGCAGTAAAACAAAGATATACACACATGTGCATTTTTGTATTTGCTTATTTAGTCCAATTGCTGTGAACTGCATATAATCAGTCATCTCACAAAATGAATGCAGAGCTGACCGCTTTTTTTTTTAAGCATTTGTACATTTTTTAATGTTTTTGTGTAATGACATGACTACTGTCACCATTTCTAAAGATTGAACTGTAATCAGTGCATTAACATGACACTCCTTTAAGAATGTATTTTTCCCCTATGTTTTAAAGGGGTTCTGAATTATTTAATAAACAGTTTTTCAATGATTTTTCTGCCTCTCCACTTATATCTAGTCTAGGTGATCATCTACATCATATCCATTTTTGGCTATTTTAGTGTGAACAGAGATACTTGTGTAAACAATGTGAAAATACTAGTGTGGATGGAGATTGTTTTCATTTTAAAACATCATTTTAGTATTCTGGGCTAGCCTTAGTGGCCTTTGTTTGTATATGCCACAGGCCTCGGGAAGTCGGTTCTCTGCTTTTCCAAGTGAAAATTTAGGTGATGTCCTCCTTTACTTAAGTAATGCTGCTTCTGAGTATTTGCTTTACTGTAGATCTATCGAAGATTTATTAAAACCTGTCTTATTACAAAATAAACTAAACCAAATCCTGTCTGCTACTCTCCTAATATGTTATGCCTTCAAGCTCATTTACCTTTCTTTCCAATCAAGCCCAGCTATTCTTTGAAATAAATAATGTGCCTCACATTAATTTCGTCATTTGCACAGTTCACCAATTCCAATTACTGGGCAGAAATCAGATTTTGGAGGTCCAGATTTTTATGGCATTGCAAAAGACCCAGCCCTTAACATGCAAAACTACCTGGATTGAAATTATACCTCTGGAGCTTTCATGCTGCATTCAGTCTGGACTTGGCTTTCATTTCATTCCCAACACCTACCTTACATTCTTTAATCCTGAGTATTTTTTATCCATACTGTGGAAAGTCAAATTGGTCCTGCTGTGATACAACACACATGCACATGTATTTTTCACAATGCCAACCTAAAAATTTATGGTTGGTCTTGTTTTTACATACTTTGGTTCTGTTACTAAAAAAACGTGATTGAAGCTAAAATATACATTTCAATAATACACATAATCTTGATCATTTTTTGTGTCTTAAGAAAAAAAATTAAAATTTCCATTAAATTGGTTTACCTGATGTAAATAAAGTACAGGATATAAATTTGCTCCATCCAATGTTATGCTAGAAAGGTTTGTCTATGTCACACTTTGACTTGTGACACACCTCTTACTCCACCTTTTTTAATTTTATAGTTTTACTTTGTTTGAATTCTCTAATTGTTTATATATTTCATTGTTTAGTGTTAACAATGGAGTGATGGCAATGCCAGAGTTGTTTAAAATGGACAGACAAAGTGGTGGAAGTAAGGAGGGTGAATGAGCATGTTGTCAGTGTTAAGATGATTGCTGGCAAATAACTTGAATATAGTCTTAGCATGTGCTCCACAGGTAGTCTGTGTCTGTGGTGTCATGAGGAAGACAACTGTAATAGGTGGCAAATTGAATGTAAATGCTGATGTTTATGAAAGAAGTCCATGAAGCCTTTAGTTTCATTACTAGGATTGTTGAATGTCAGAGGATTCTGGGCTTTAGTAATGGAATGGAAATAGCTGTTTAAGAGGAAGGAAACAAGTTGGTGACAGACAAATCTGGTGATGTAAGGAGCACAGTAGGATATTGGTGAGGGAGACCTGATCCAAACCTGGAGGAGATGGTGTATTACAGCATCACTTGCTTGTAGAAAATCAGAGACCTACAGAAAAGTAAGAGGAAGTATGTACCACAGTCAAGAGTCAGGAAGTTGAAAGAGGGGTGAGAGATGTAAATTTTGGTGAAACATGCTAAATAATTGAGAGTGAGATTTCAGAATCATCAAGTGTAAATGGCAAGTGGGAATGAATGAAAAATGTCTGGCTGAAACTTTGTACAAATAACAATCAATACATGGTGAGAACTTTCACAACTTGTTCAGGCTCTGGTCTTACGAGGAAGGATTAACAATTGTGTGCTGACTGCAGAAGCTGGTATAAAGGAAGCTCCACAAGCGGTGGCAGCTCCAGGAACTATGAGGCGAATACTTGCACCGCAGACATAGTACATGCTGAGAGAGCACGTGCCAAAAGAATATAATCAATCATAAGTGTGTCTTTTTCAATTATTATTGCCTAGCTGTTTACAGAACAGAGGCAGCAATTCACATCTGCACACCTACAACCAGGGTAAGTACTACTGCACTTTGTGTAATTTTTGCCAATTTTGGTAGCATCACACAGCTAGGAAAGACATTTTTGGTGTGTTTTTTTTTTATCAGATTCATATGAGAAAGCTCAAGACTGCTTTGTGCAGAAAATAGATCTAGCTTGGACACAGAGTCAGCAGGTACAAGGAAGAGAAAACTAATTTGTGACATAGAAATTCACAAAGCGTACATGTTTTGTGCTAACCAGAAAATCTTATTTTAGACCAAATCAGAAGTAAATTGCTGCACTTTCATCAAGTGATGACACCCCAGCGAGCAGCCCAGTGACCTCAAAGATTTAATAAAAGTAAGATGTCTTGTGTGTTTAACTATTAAATGCTAAATGGTTAACGTGTGATATATTTAGTTTCTATTTCTTTTTTTAACATAAATAGTGCATAACACAAACAGAATCACAAAGCCTGCTTTGTTGTGATTTGAATAATTTCTCAATCAGGACAGAAAAATAGTGCTACCATTAACACCAGGTAAGTAGATTGTGATTGATGCAATTATTCACAGGACACAAATGAAAAGATAAGATAAAGATGTCATCACCATAAAAATACACTGGCATATGCATTTAGGTAACTTTCATTTCAGCAGTTTCCCACCCTGTTCAGCCTTCCACTAGGCATGGCACTTATTCTGAAGGTACTGTATTTTGTCTTTGCTCAGTACACTGTGTGCTCTGTAAGCATTCTGTTCATTCATGCAAAAGAAAAGATTTATGCATGCCGATGTTAAATCAAAATATTTAAATGACAATTTGTTTTTATTCTTTATTTTATTTTTAGAAGAACCAACCAGATGTACTGTCCCACTGACAGGTCAGCCTCTTTACAAGATGTAGGTATGTGCAGTACCTGTTTTCAGGGACCGTTTTCCAACAAAGTATGTAACAGTATTTAATGAATAGACTGATAATGTGTGAGGTAAACACATTTTGTTTTTCAGGTTTAAGTCATGCTTTATGGACCACATCACCAAAAACCGCTGTCCATCTGGAAAGTAATTCTACATTGACATATGCAAGCACCTATGGATATTTTAATACTATTTTTGAAATTTTTAAATATTTTTGCATAACAAAGACCATGTCAGAACACCACTGCTAACTTGAATTTTTGATCATTTCTTATTCAGGGCCAGAACCACTAATGCTACCACGAACACCAGATAAGTAGCTTGTGACTGATATAGCCATTCTCAAGAGAAAGATAAAATAATGTTGTCATCACTATAGAAATACACTGATGTAGGCACTTGCTAACCTTATCTTTGTCAATCGTAGTTTGTCATATAAATTACTAAGTTATGTAATGTGACTTTAGCAAGTTGCAGTTGATCTGGACCATATCAGAACCCACCAGAACCTTACTGATCAGAATGTGCTTGACAGTACATATTGTGCATGGACTATTTTTGATAGATCTCTTTTTAAATTACAGATCACTTCAGAACAACCATAACAGTGATGCAAAGGATGCTAGAGGAGCTTACCAATAAACTGTAACATCACACAGAGCCTGGACAACACAACAATGTGCATAAAATTGTACAATATATTTACATTTTTATTGGTAATTATATTATTTTGATATACTACAGTGAATACATACTACATACAGTATATGTAATGAACAATATATGTGCACATGTACATTTTGCTTTATTATATTAGGCTATTTTTGCAAATTTCCTTTATGGTGTTAAGCTGTCTGTCATAGGTAGGCCTTATTTTAACATTACCCTCTTAGTCATATTTTTGGGCTGTATTTTGCCTTAATGTTTTTGTATAGTGGGCCTGTTTGTGTTGCATGAAGACTGCATTTGTATATTGTGTTATCTTTGATGTTTGACTCTAAAAAATATCAAGAATTTTAATTAGGCTGTTGTAGTCTATTTAATTTCTTGCCTACATGAGTGGTGGTCAATTAATGGACTGCCAACAACAATTGCACTTTCCTTTATAATTAATTTTAATAGCTTAAAATATATTTTTTTATATATCTATTTTTAATAGCTTAAAATGTATTTTTTTATATATCTAAAAATGTACTGTAGAAATATATTAAATATGGTTTTAACCTGTTGTATTACTAGAGATATAAGGCTTATGTTAAAGTAGTTCAGCAACTGTAGGAACATCTGTTTGCTAACCCTTTAAAATGTTCTCCGTGGCATCCTCCAATTTGTTAATTTATTTTGTTCACCTTTTGACATATACTGTAAATGTATCTGCATACAATCCCAGATGTAGCTGCACAAAACTTCAGTCTTTAAGGTTAGATTCTGTACTAGCCAATTTGACCATCAATGGGAAAAAACACTGTGCAAAGCACACCACACTGTCTTTCTCTCTCTTTGATCATATAGAAGCTACTATTGCAGAAGAGGGGGGGGGGTTTGTCTTGTGTAAACATATTATAACTTATTAATTTTAAATTTCAGCTTAACATCTTTTAATAGGTGTTATTGAAGCCCTGAGTTACTGTGTTTCAAAATGCAAGATAGCAAACTAAACTCCTTTTATCTATACTAATAAAAGGCAAAGCCCTCACTCACTCACTCACTCACTCACTCACTCACTCACTCACTCACTGACTCATCACTAATTCTCCAACTTCCCGTGTGGGTGGAAGGCTGAAATTTGGCAGGTTCATTCCTTACAGCTTCCTTACAAAAGTTGGGCAGTTTTATATCGAAATTCTACGCGTAATGGTCATAACTGGAAGCAGTTTTTCTCCATTTACTGTAATGGAGATGAGCTTCAACGCCGTGGGGGCGGAGTTTCGTGTGACATCATCACGCCTCCCACGTAATCACGCAGTACATAGAAATCCAGGAAGACCTCAAAAAGCGCTGAAGAAAACATGCATTATATAATTGAGAAGGCAGCGAAACAATAAGAAGCGAGCGAGTGACATATACAACCATATTCATGAGTTCTGCTACTTCGGAAACAAAGCACGATGTAAACCTACACTTTAAATTAAGTTCATAGACAGGCTGCCGCTGGCGTTTGTAATTTAGTGCCTGCCCATATAAGGCCGTCCGTCAGCGGCAATCCAATAGCAAACTGCCACGGGTAAATATTCACGGGTGAAGGACTGTCTGTGCTTATGGAGAGGAAGATGAGATGGTCAGGGTGGTGTTTGACACAAACTCAGCGAAACTGCGAGAGAAAGTTTTAAGTGCCAGGACTAAGGTAACATTAAATACAGCCATTGACATAGCACGAGATGGCACCAGCACAGCTGGGAACCTCCGATGCATGTACACCGAGTGGCTCACGTGAACTGGCGCAGTGCACAGATAAAAGCAACAGTTCCAAAGAGTGCTGAACAAAAACCGAATTACACAATTGAAAAGGCAGCAAAAAATATGAAGCGTCTGATACATACAAGCATTTTCATAAATCCAACTACTGCGGAAACAAAGCACACGTTGGAAAAAGTCAATGTCCCGCTAAAGGAAGACAGTGTAAAAAAACCGTGCATGCAGTGTGTCAGGTCTCAGATAAAGAAGAAGACGAGCTGTTTATTGATGCAGTAAGAAACGAATCGATGAATGAAACCTGTCATATTTTTAAAATGTTCCCTTTTCTTTTTCTAGCTTTTTTAACACACTACTTCTCCGCTGCGATACGCGGGTATATATATATGTATATATATATATATATATATCCCGATCTACATACTCGAATAATGGATACTTTATTCGCCATCAATGATTGTTTTGGTAAAGCCATACTCAGTGTATTCATTAGATGAACGTTAAAAAAGTAAGAGCGAGGAGAGGATGACTTATTGAGGCATGCAGGCTGTAGTGCGCGTCAACTCTATCTGAATTGCGATCACATTTGAAAAAATATATCTTTTCAAGTTCTATTTAGTCCATATGTGTCAAACTCAAGGGCCGGGCCACATCCGGCCCGGCGTGTAATTATATCCGCGAGATCATTTTATATACTGTATTATTGTTATTAAAGCCCGGGTATATGAAGCGCTGGTAACACAATAAACTACAGATCCCATAATGCAGCGCTTCAGCTGCCTTGCCGAACACTTACCGCGTTAATCAACTGTAGCTTATGATGCTGCAAGTTATTGCGAAGCTAGCTCACACGATGCTGAAGAGAAAAGTTGATTCTGAAAATAGAGCCTTTAAAACCGATGGGAGGCTGAGTATATGTTTACTGAACCCGTGTGTCTCATTTGTGGAGCTAATGTGGCTGTAATTACAGAATTTAATCTAAGACGGCACTATGAGACAAAACATCAGGGTAACCTCAATGCAATGCAGAAGATACAGAAAGCAGAAGAATTAAATAAGAATCTGACACTTCAGCGGACGTTTTACCGTGCACAATCACAAAGTGATTTCAAGTGAAGCTGCTTTTATGGAAGACACAAATGCACCAGTGCAATTTGCCCCACTTTCCCTGTTGCCAAGTAATGTTAAACCAAGTCGTCACTACGGTGTTCCCAAATCGCACTTTGCTGATAAACTGAGCGCACTGAGTTTGCGCGGCTTTGGTGACTTTGAAGAACAAAAAGTCCGTCTACATGCGGCTCGAACCTTGTGCATGTTTGGTAGCACATATCTGTGTGAGAAGCTCTTCTCAGTGATAAAGACTAACAAAACAGCACACAGGAGTCGCCTCACTGATGAGCACCTGCAATCCATCCTGAGAATCTCCACAACACAGAACCTCACACCAAACAGAAACGAACCTGTGGCCAAAAAAACATGCCAGGCGTCCAGCTCTAAAATGACAAAAGAGCAAAGACAACTGAATGATTTGATTTGTTATTGCTGAAAGGAACACATTTTATTTATATTTCTAGGTTTTCTTATGCAGCATGTTCATATTTGAATTTGTATAATTTTGACAGGATATATTTTTATGGAGAGCAAAATCTTTTGGGATATTTAAAATCTAAGTTTATTTTTATATAAAATTACATAAGAGTAAAGAAATTTGAATGTTTGTTCTTTTAACGTTTACTTTATTTCTAACTTGTATAATTTAGACAGGATATATTTTTATGGAGAGCAAAATATTATAAGTTGTTTAAGGTTTGAGTTGATTTATTCACGAATAATATTCCTGTCTGTTTTACCATTCCTACCAAAGATATTTCTGTCGACTAAATAAAAATTCCTTCTATTTAAAATTTAAATAGAACTTGAACAAATCGATAGTTCATAATATCCACGCAGACTTGCGTAAGAGCGGGAGTTATCCGTTTTAACAAGCAGCGTATTGCACTGATCTGAAATAGCTGTGTGTGTATATATGTAGATATGTATGTATATGTATATATGTTTATATATGTGTGTGTGTATGTATATATATATATATATATATATATATATATATATATATATATATATATATATATATATATATATATATATATGACAGCAACACTCATCACTCACAACAGTGACAAAACAATTACATTGACAATCATGTTACGTTATTTTCAAAATGTTTCCTTTTCTTTTCATTGCTTCTTTAACACACTACTTCTCCGCTGCGAAGCGCGGGTATTTTGCTAGTTATTTGAATAAAAGTAATGTATTACAATAAACCTGACAGGATTTTCAGCCTCTGTTACATGCAAAGATGTTACCATTCATTCAAACAGGTTTTGTCATTGTGGTAGCTGGCCTGGACACAGACAGGCAGACACTTTAAAATCACCCCACACACGTTTATTATACATTTCCAAATTTACAGTTTAGTGCTCACAGTCCCCAAGTCCCCAAAGTGCTGGGGCCTCATGTATAAACGGTGCGTACGCACAGAAATGTTGCGTAAGAACTTTTCCACATTCAAATCGCAATGTATAAAACCTACACTTGGCGTAAAGCCACGCACTTTTCCACGGTACCTAATGCCTTGTCGTATGCAAGTTCTCTTTTGCAGACTGGCGGCACCCAGCGTCAAAGCAGTGCTACTGTTCCTGTGTGGTTACTCATTATTTTCCTGATGCGGCTTTATAAATACTCTGAAACTAACCGCATATTGTTTATTAGTGTAACGCATCTGATTGTAATTAACTTGTAACAATATAATGGTCCAGGGAACAGCCATAGTATTCCAAATACCATAATTGCTTTAGTGTTGTTACTCTCACTTCTCCTTCTTCTTCTTCTTCTTTCAGCTCCTCCTGTTAGGAGTTGCCACAGTGGATCATCTTTTTCCATATTACTCTCACTGCACCACTCAGAGTATTTATATCACTGTATCCGAGTGTGAATCACAGCAGCAGCTGATCGGAAAGAGAATTATCAGTATACAGTTTCATGGACTCAGCCACTGCAAAACGTTTTAAAGCCTCTCCTGTACGGACCTCGCAGTTCACAAACAATTTCATCCCAAGAACTCTAAACGCACTCAATCAAGTGCTCCTTGTAGAACTGTTTGTACTTATAAGTACAATCACCACACTGTAAACTTGCACTACAGTTATAATATCGCACAACCTGAGCCACTTTATAAAGCGAGTATTTACATATGATGACTGTATCATTTTTAAGGTGAAATGCAGCAAAATATGTCTATTAAATTATACAGATAAAACTTTAACTTCATTTAAATAATCTATATTCTTCACTGGGAGTGTCGTGAAGGATATAATAATTAAACATGTACTACGAAGATATTTCAATGTTCCTTAAACGTTTTGAAGAATTGGCGCTAAGCTTACAGATGGCTTAACTTCTATTACAGAGCTGATTGTGTGGCGATCAGTTACTTGGGGAAAGAAAAGCACTGACTGCAGTGACGTCTACGCCAACATATTTCGAATATAAAACAGAAAGAGAAAATAACAACACAGCTAAAAACGCAGCGACAAATTTCGACAAAAGTTAAATGCTTGTGTCATGAGCATGAGGCGGCTATGCAGTGTCTGCAACAAACGTGGCCATCCACCGTGCATAAGCTACCTTACTGACATTGGCGGGCGAAGGAGCCACCGATTCTTCCTTTGCCCAGTGCCACCACAAGCCTAGAGCCGCCCCTGAGTACTGCTGCAATAAATTATTTCATCGAAGTGAAGCACATGTTTAATAACGTGCTTTAACTCCTATCATCATGAAAATGATATCACGTATACATCTCAGTATTTTAGTTATTCAGAGAGCTGTAATATCATGAATGTAATTGATTCTGTGTACAGTCGGAGGAAGAGAGCCGGTTTAAGAAGCAAGTAGTAATTCACACACATAGAGCACATAGAAGATCAAATACAAAACAAAGCATTTAATGTGCTACTTTAATTACGATGTGATTTGAGAAACTGGTTAATTAAACGATTTTAAGATGAAGTTTATGATGTTCTACTTTAATGACAAAATAAACTACGTGATTAAAGTGGAAATGTCGAGATTGAAGTTGACATTTTGTGCTTTTTCCCCACTGTGTGCCTTTTTTTCTCTGTACCCTAATAAGCTTTCATATGACACTCAGACAGTGGGCTACAACTCGCCTTTTCACGGCGACTTTGATATGTGATTTCTTTTTTATTTCCGGCACTGTGCGACAATGTGAACGTGAGCTTTCAAGTTTCTCCAAAACGGTATGTCACTTGATCAACTTCCTTTTGTTGATTATACCACGGTTTAATTAAACAAACAGTATGTTTTTCCTTTGCCTCCACTTGGTATTCGCTGAAATTCTTATATTTCCCCCCATGCTTTTCCCATTGTCTTTTCACAGAAGGCTGTGCTTAAGGGCGATTTATATTGATTTACATATTCAAATAGGCATAATTCTGGGAGGAGTTGGGGCATTACATAAAACGCGTGCATGAGCATTAGTTTTCACGATGATCGGGATTTATGAAGCAGAAGAACGTGGAAATTGGAGTAAGCACAGATTCCTGCATTTGGAATTTTCTGTGCGTAAGCACATTTCGGCTTTTGTGCTTACGCCATGTTATAGTGCGAGTTCTACGCACGGCGTTATACATGAGGCCCCTGGCCACAAAACAACAATGCCTTCTCTCTTCAGGCCGCCTCCTGGTCTCCTCCCAGACCTTGTCCGTCTTCCACCCGACTCAAGTCCTGAATGAAGGAAGGCGGTCCCTTTTATAATTACCCGGATGTGCTCCAGGTGTGTCCCGGCAATCTTCCACTGACACGCCCCCATGTGGCGGAAATGCCGGCTGCATCCCCGGAAGCACTCCGGGTGTCCCTGCTCCTCTTCTCCCCAGCACTTCCGGGTATAACGGAAGTGCTGAGGTCCAGGGCTCCAAAAGCATAGGGGCGCCCCCTGGCAGTGATCATAGGCCCCTACAGGGTTGAGCTTCAAAGCTCTGTACCCGTGGCCCCCAAATGTACCAGGGTGGTCACGGCATTGAATTTGGAGACTTGGTTAATATGTCTAAAGTCGTTACAGAATCTCCACGACCCGTCTGGTTTAGATACGAGGATGATGGGACTGGACCAGGGACTGTGACTTTCTTTGATAATGTCCATGTCCAACATCCGTTGAACCTCTAACTCCACCCCTGCACATTTACCCTCTGGGAGGCGATAGGGTTGCTCCTTGACTACCACCCCAGGTCCGTCACTATGTCGTGCTGAATCAGCGAGGTCTGGCCTGGTGCTTCACTGACCACTTCCGGGACAGACAGGATAGTACTCTAGAGCTCCTGATGCTGATGGGGAGTCAAATTGTGGTTGAGGTTAAGTTTGACTTTTTCCGAGAAAATGGGAGAGGGTAGGTGCCGGGAAGAGGGCGTTCTTCCCTGTCCCTCCACGGCTTCAGTATGTTAATATGATATACCCGCTTGCTCAGCCGACGATTTAGTTGACTCACCAAATGGTGAACAAGCCCTTTTCTCTCTCTAACCTCGTAAGGGCCCTGCCAATGTGCCAGGAATTTCGAGTGAGAAGTGGGCACAAGCCCCTTTACACAATCTCCCGGCTGAAATTCGCGCAGGGAGGTGTTTCTGTTGTAGTTCTGGGGCTACGCTGCTTGTGCCTTCGACATGTGTTCTTTTAGTAAGGGTCGAATTTTCTCCAATCTGTTTGAGACTGATCGGCTCAGCAGCAGCAGCGACTGTCTGTTTTCCACAAACCGTAGCTCAGGATCCCGGTTATCAAGACTCTGGGCTGCTTCCACATCAGCGACTGTCTGTTTTCCACAAACCGTAGCTCAGGATCCCGGTTATCAAGACTCTGGGCTGCTTCCACATCTTTCTGCCTTTTCACCACCTTTGTACAAAATGCTATTGACGACCAGAAAAATGAACATTCTATTCAGGAGTCGATTGTCCAAGCCTTTCATCACATGGACGCTAAATCGTACTCAAAAATATGTGAATTAGCCGAGGCTTTCTGTAAACGCCATTTTCAGGACCTGATAGATCTGATGGACCTTAGGGGTTTTACAGGTATACGACCTGGAAAAATCAGATGAAGGGTCTGAACTGAATGTCCCGGTGAGATCACGTTTTTTTTTTTGTCGGCTTTTAATCACACTGTTTAGTTGTAATGTTTTGAAGTGGTTGGTAAAACCTCTCTGAATTTTAATATTGTTTTTGAAAATTACCAATAAAGGACCATTTGATATTTAAACCCTAATTTCTTTCATCGTCGAGGATGGTGAGTTGTTGAAAATGTGTTTTATACTCTTTGAAATGAGACTCCCGCCCCACCGGCCTGATTGGTTCAGGAAACTGTCAAGAGCATTTTGATGGATGTCTCTTATTCGGGTCAGTGAAAGGTACTTCGGCATGAAAAACCTACGGTCTCAGGGGTATGGTCACTGTGAATAGTTAATACAGTAAAGAGAATACAGAACACACGCCGCACTCGTCCTATCTCATTTGAAAAACCCTAGGTGAATTTTGAACATCATGCCTTATGACTGGTTAACACTGCAGACCCAGGCGCTAGATCTCCGTCATATGGACCATTACAGAGTAAAGATTATAGAATCTTTTGCAGTCTCCATTTCAAGATCCATAGCATCCGCAGGAAGCTGGACAATTAAGTGCAGACCCTTTAGTTGGTCAGAATCATGGGGTTAGCGCCCAGGGCCATATTCTAAAATATCTTAGATTATATCTATTTAGTTAGCATGTCGGCACTGTTCATTTTCAATATAGGTGGTATATTTCCCTGACCAGGGGTTTCTTGTCAAAAGGTTAAAATAAAACAGAGATTCGAGATATTCCTATTGGAACAGCAACATTTTGTTATAGAGTGTAGAGGTTTGTCTTGCATTCTAATTCTTAAAGCTCTATCAAACTATTGTTCATTTCAAAGCAAAATGCCAACAATCATTTTGTTTATAACTAAATTAAATAAACCTTATAAATAGATCCCGGTGCTTGATAATACTTAACCCTAATTGATATCATTAAATGATACTTCTGTGTTTTATTCAGGTTTAATATTTTTAATTTGCCTTTTTAAGCTTTATTTAAAAATGAACTCTTTAACACATATTCCAGACTGCGTATGTCAAAAAAGCTTATTTATTTCAAATGTTTTTAGACGTCACGCCAGTTTTTCAAATCACTCCACTTTTTCATGTGGTTATTTATTTTATTTAATTATTTTGGCACAAATGTCCTTTACCAGTCTAGTTCATATTCTAAACTGCAATATTTAATGTTCTTCCTGAATCAGGAGGAACATAAGCCTCACTTTTAGTGCCAGGTAAGATTCTAACAATAACCGGCTAATGTTAATTAGCCTCATACTAGCAGATGTTAAATAATGTTTTCCCCAACTCTTTGCAATCCCGTGGAACTGCCTACATAGATGACAGTTTAGCTGATAATATACCGCAGAACACGTAGGTTCTGTTGTAGTGTGTGGTGAGCTTGGGGTGATCCCTTGTTGATCTGGTCTTAAGATGTTTTTAATCTCCTCTGTACTTAGTATTTGTAAATTTTAGTTTTTACTATCTTATCTTTGTGATAGGGGCGAGTCAATGTTTCATTTTGGAATAATAATGTCTAGCTTAACTCTGCCCCTGACTATGACCCCTGCACAAACCCTGGTCCTTGGACTCGTATTCAAGAAGTTTGCAGACACTTGGAATCACAGTTCAAACTTACATCCCTTGACCCTGAATGCTACTAAAACCAAGGGTGCTTTTCACAAACAGAGGGGAAAAGCAGTTTTCAATGACAGCTGTCCTATGTCACCTGGACTACCTAAAAGAAAGAATAAAACCTCACAGTTTTAGTAAAATTGTAATCCTTGTGCTAACGCATATAATAGATATGATGTAACTATTCACTAAAAACATTTTCCATCCTGATTGGCCTAACGTGTCCAAAGCCTAATCATCAGCCCTGTAGTGTATAGGCTCCTATAACCTACTATAACCATTCTTATTTTCAAGGGCTCATAACTGCTGTAAAATTGAAGGCTATTACCAAGCATTCACAGGATTTCTAAAACTTTGTATTATACAAAGCCCCCTGAGTACCAAAGTGTTTATAACCTGTTGATGAAAATGCTGTTTTAAATTAAAGCCTGAACAAGATAACTGTTTTCTAATCATCATATAAAATGTTTAGTAAATAAAGAGAGACTAAATACAATTTATACCAAGATGGAACACTGATGGACAGCTGAATAAACAAGGGAATCTAATTTAGCTTGAAATGCCGCAGAGTGTTTTACAAATAAAACCCTACAACAGTGGTTCTCAAACTGTGGGCAATCCCCCTAGGGGGTGCAAAGTAACAAAAAGGGGGCTCAAAGATGTGAAAAAAAAAAAACAAGAATCGAAAATATGAAAAATACATCTATTGAACCCAAAACAAATTAACTTAAACTACCTTCTGATACAGAAAAATAAATATAGAGATAGATAAATGTCGATAAAAGTTAAGTAGGTATAATAAAATATGCAAATAAAGTGTCATGAGAATAAAATCTGATTTATTTATGTATTTATTTTTTCATGATTAGCAGGCCAAAGATTTGGCCATTTGAGAAAAAATAATCGTACATTTGTGTTGTAAGCAGAATCTGAATGACTTGGGCTGGCAAGAAAAGATATATGATAGAAGATATCAGATGTCTCCAGTTCCTGTAGGGACTTTATACTGGCTATTATCATTTAAAATGAGTACAGAAATTAAGTTCTATGCTATGTTTGGGGTGGATGTGATCAGAAAGGCCCTGATGATTCCAAAGATCAGTCAAGAAAACTGTTGGAAAAATGGGCAGAACTCTTTTGGAAACAAGGATTTTTCTTATGATGTTTTAAAATCGGACCTTTACAAAGATGCTTTTAGATTCTTTATTTTCTAAAGATGCGTTATTTTTATGTTAAAGCAACCGGTCATTTTACTTGGCTACTGAACATGTATTTTTGTTCACTAACGCTTTAGTGTTTCATTAAGAATTACCCGAATATTTGATCATTAGTTTAAGCAGAAAGAGTAGTTGGCTCTGCTATTTTATGAGCTATACAAGCGTGCTGAGCTGCTGGCTCCCATTTATGAGATCACTAGCATGAGCTAAAGCTGCTGATTTTAAAAACATCATTTTAGTTCGATGAACTTCATATGTGCAGAAAAGTGCTTCTTACATCCCCTGTCTCTAGTTAAACCAGTACACTTCACCATAACCTCCTGTGCTTTCTTATAAATCTCCGTTTAAATACACAAGTGAATTTAAAGAGTTTTACTTTGTCAAAAGGCTCCTAGGTAATAGAAATGAGCTAAGCAAAAAATTAAAAATCCTCACTGACCACAGCAAACCCTAAAACACATCTCTCTTGGGCAGTATGGGGTTACTTTTAAGAATAACTTCATTATATTACTCACACGTCTAAAATCACGCAGATTTTGGGTTACTATTCTGTCTTAAAATAATTACATTTAGCGAAATGAATGAAAACATTGTTACAGTAAGCTCCTGGAGTCTGTCTCTAACCGGTTGGTTAAATGAGAGTTTATAAAGCAAAAATGTTTTGTTATGTCAGCCTTTTAAAAACAGGCGGCTCCGTACAGAGAGAGGCTGTTTCGAAAGAGTAGGCATTTCACAAGCGGATCCCTTCTGAAAGTAGTTCAGAATACTTTTATTATGTCAGAGTTAATGCACCACCGGCCTGCGCTTTAAAGCCACTCCTGAATATTCTCAGAGGAGAGGCCCCTGTTTGAATTTTCAGACGCCGAGACAAAAACTACTTGATTGGATTACCCGTTTCGGTATGAAAAACTACTATTGTTTGCTTCAGTCCTATGAATTTGTACATTAATTGTCGTACAAGTAGATAGAAAAAAAATGCTGCATCTTATATTATATGCACGCACGAGCGCGCTCACGCACGCACTTGAGAATCAACTTGGAAATATTAAAGATTCAGCCATCAGTTTTTTAAAAACATACTTGTTTGGCGCCTATAATAATCATGAATAGTCTGCATGAAGAATAGTTATATTTCATTTAATCCTATACAAAGATAAAAGAAATAATTTTTCTAATAAGTTCATATAGACGCTGGGGGGCTATGTGCTTTGGAAACAGTTGAAAAAATGACCGACGTATTCGTGGCTTGCCAAAGGGTGTTTTAAAGGCCTCTAGTTAAACCAGCACATTAGGTGATAGAAATGAGCTAAGCAAAAAATTTAAAAAATCACTGACCACAGCAAATCGTAAAACACACGTGGAATCTGTCTCTCTTGAGCGTTGTGGTGTTACTTTTAAAAATAACTTCATTATATTATACTTACAAAATGAGTAACTAAACATGTTATACTGTATAGTGTAAGGGATGACAGGCATGGGCTGGCATCTCGACACGTACAGGACGTGGTTCATTACTCAGCCTGGAGGACAATGTAATTAAGGAAATTAGGGTTTTGCTCTTTTGTCTGATTTTAGACAGCCCCCGGGAAATACACCCTAAAGTTAAGCTCTGCATATACAGTATGTGAACATTTTTGGTATCAGCCACCAATCAGCCCAGTTATAGTAAGAAGGTTCTATCTCTTGTTAACTATAGGGGGAAAAGACTATACCATAAGCTATGACTATGAAAGACATTAATATTCTATTCAAATTAAGCAAACATCAATATGAGTTTAACTCAAACTTTAAATTTCTAAGATTGGCTCTTACATTTCCGGCCCCTAATTGGCTATGCAGGAGCGGAGACAATTATTTTACTTTACTTCTACATGAGCCAATTACTTTTATATTAGCTATTCTTTTCAAATCATTAGCAATAACACTGCAAACAAACATTTAAAAAATTTCATATTTCAAACATTTGCTGTTTCTTGAAGCAAGCACAGTTTATTCACGGGTCTGTCCAATGTGCTGGTTTTGGTTTGCACACAAACTCTTCTGACTGCACCTTTGGCATCTGGCATTGTCTTGATGACTCGACCCATTACCCAGGAATTGCGAGGTATAGCTTTATCTACAATTAGAACAACGTCCCCTGGTTCAAAATTTCTTCTTGGTGCAAGCCATTTTTGACGTTCTTGAAGTATTGGCAAGTATTCTTTTGTCCATCTTTTCCAAAACAAATCAGCCATGTATTGAATTTGTTTCCAGCGTCTTCTTGGGTATGGTTCATTTTCTGAAATGAGTTTAGGTGGTATTTCAGGTTTTGTCTTCAATAATAACAAGTGATTGGGTGTGAGTGGTTCCAAATCATTTAGGTCATCTGATGTCTTTGTAAGGGGTCTGTTATTGAGTATTGATTCTACTTACACATCATTGTAGGAAGGTTTTCATCATCGAGTGTTTGTTGGTTTAGTGTTGAATTTAAAATCTTTCTTATGCTTTGCGTAGAACAGCCGAAGATGCCAGAGATACATTTCCTGAGGAAGCTGTTAACACCGTACTCAACAACTTCTACGTGGATGACTGTTTAAGGTCAGTGACAACAGAAGAACAAGCAATAAAGCTGGCAAAGGACCTCCAAGCTCTATGTCTCAAAGGGGGATTCCATTTGACTAAGTGGGTGAGTAACAACAGAGCAGTTTTATTGTCCATACCTGAAGAAGACAGAGCTCACGAACAAAAGGACTTAGATTTGAGCCACAGTCTCCTTCCCACAGAGCGTGCCCTGGGCATCCAGTGGTGCACAGAAACTGACAGTTTCAAATTTCAGATTAAATTGCCAAACAAGCCCGCTACTAGGCGAGGTATTCTGTCTGTTGTTAGCTCAGTTTATGATCCACTTGGTTTCCTAGCACCCGCCTTATTGCCAGCAAAGCTTATTCTAAAAGACTTATGCAAAGAGAAATTTGGGTGGGATGAAGTAGTAGAAGTCAAACACTTTCAGAAATGGAAAAAATGGATGGATGATTTGAAGTTACTTACAGACTATAATGTGAACAGATGCTTCAAACCTATTGGGTTTGGAACCATAATGACAGCACAAATGTAGCTGCGTTTTTTTCGTGAGGTATCCTGTATTTTTGGCGTAACTGTGCGAGCACGTAGTTGCGCCCACAATGTCCGATACGTTTATGAATGTGCTGCAATGAAATGAGTTTAGGTGGTATTTCAGGTTTTGTCTTCAATAATAACAAGTGATTGGGTGTGAGTGGTTCCAAATCATTTGGGTCATCTGATGTCGTTGTAAGGGGTCTGTTATTGAGTATTGATTCTACTCTACACATCATTGTAGGAAGGTTTTCATCATCGAGTGTTTGTTGGTTTAGTGTTGAATTTAAAATCTTTCTTATGCTTCTGATTTGTCTTTCCCATACTCCACCTTGGTGAGAGGCTGATGGTGGATTAAAAATCCATTTGATTTGTTCTTGCATCATAGCGTCACTGATTTTTTTGTGTTCCAATTTTTTAATAGCTTCTCGTAGCTCTCTTTCTGCTCCAACAAAATTTGTTCCATTGTCTGAGCGCATGATTTTAACTTGTCCTCTTCTATCCGTAAATCGGAGTATGGCTTGGATACAAGAATCAGTGTCTAAGCTATGTGCGATCTCTATGTGCGCAGCTCTGGTTGTTAGACATGTGATGATTTGGAACCACTCACACCCAATCACTTGTTATTATTGAAGACAAAACCTGAAATACCACCTAAACTCATTTCATTGCAGCACATTCATAAACGTATCGGACATTGTGGGCGCAACTACGTGCTCGCACAGTTACGCCAAAAATACTGGATACCTCACAAAAAAAAACAAAAAAAAACGCAGCTACATTTGTGCTGTCATTATGGTTCCAAACCCAATAGGTTTGAAGCATCTGTTCACATTATAGTCTGTAAGTAACTTCAAATCATCCATCCATTTTTTCCATTTCTGAAAGTGTTTGACTTCTACTACTTCATCCCACCCAAATTTCTCTTTGCATAAGTCTTTTAGAATAAGCTTTGCTGGCAATAAGGCGGGTGCTAGGAAACCAAGTGGATCATAAACTGAGCTAACAACAGACAGAATACCTCGCCTAGTAGCGGGCTTGTTTGGCAATTTAATCTGAAATTTGAAACTGTCAGTTTCTGTGCACCACTGGATGCCCAGGGCACGCTCTGTGGGAAGGAGACTGTGGCTCAAATCTAAGTCCTTTTGTTCGTGAGCTCTGTCTTCTTCAGGTATGGACAATAAAACTGCTCTGTTGTTACTCACCCACTTAGTCAAATGGAATCCCCCTTTGAGACATAGAGCTTGGAGGTCCTTTGCCAGCTTTATTGCTTGTTCTTCTGTTGTCACTGACCTTAAACAGTCATCCACGTAGAAGTTGTTGAGTACGGTGTTAACAGCTTCCTCAGGAAATGTATCTCTGGCATCTTCGGCTGTTCTACGCAAAGCATAAGAAAGATTTTAAATTCAACACTAAACCAACAAACACTCGATGATGAAAACCTTCCTACAATGATGTGTAGAGTAGAATCAATACTCAATAACAGACCCCTTACAAAGACATCAGATGACCCAAATGATTTGGAACCACTCACACCCAATCACTTGTTATTATTGAAGACAAAACCTGAAATACCACCTAAACTCATTTCAGAAAATGAACCATACCCAAGAAGACGCTGGAAACAAATTCAATACATGGCTGATTTGTTTTGGAAAAGATGGACAAAAGAATACTTGCCAATACTTCAAGAACGTCAAAAATGGCTTGCACCAAGAAGAAATTTTGAACCAGGGGACGTTGTTCTAATTGTAGATAAAGCTATACCTCGCAATTCCTGGGTAATGGGTCGAGTCATCAAGACAATGCCAGATGCCAAAGGTGCAGTCAGAAGAGTTTGTGTGCAAACCAAAACCAGCACATTGACAGACCCGTGAATAAACTGTGCTTGCTTCAAGAAACAGCAAATGTTTGAAATATGAAATTTTTTAAAATGTTTGTTTGCAGTGTTATTGCTAATGATTTGAAAAGAATAGCTAATATAAAAGTAATTGGCTCATATAGAAGTAAAGTAAAATAATTGTCTCCGCTCCTGCATAGCCAATTAGGGGCCGGAAATGTAAGAGCCAATCTTAGAAATTTAAAGTTTGAGTTAAACTCATATTGATGTTTGCTTAATTTGAATAGAATATTAATGTCTTTCATAGTCATAGCTTATGGTATAGTCTTTTCCCCCTATAGTTAACAAGAGATAGAACCTTCTTACTATAACTGAGTAACAGTGTGATAATAAGCTCTTTTTTGTTTGGAACAGGTCCCTGTAAAGAGGGACTTGAAAGACCCATTTTTTGCTTAGAAATGGGATAAGCATACAGTTTTCTGACCGTCTTGAAATGGTTCAGAAATGTTAAGTAAATAGTAACGATTTGAGATGTAACAAGATTAAGCTTAGAATTGAACTTTTCTTACATTAATTTTTCCCTTTTTTGCTATTTCAATTTTCTCTTTTTGTGTGTAAACTGTTTTACTTTAAAACTTAACTAAACTTCAAAAACGAAGATATTTTGTCTGTGGAATCATTTCTGCGCGTCAGGCTTTTGTTGAATCCCATTTTTTGAGCTGAAGCTGCAGTACTTTGGTAATTTTTGAAAAAACGCAGCTACATTTTTCGTCAGAAATTGAGGAAGGGAACTTGCAGACAGCAAGTTGATAGTTGAGAAATCGGTCTAAAATAATTGGAGAGGAGATGGCTTTCTGAAAAGGGTGATCCTAAACTCCCTTAAAAGAGATGAAAAATAACCTCCGGGTGCTTCAAAGGACCTCAAAGAATTCCTCAGCGGCGTGGGGGTCATCCTATGAGTTGCACAGCTGAAGTGAGAAACTATGGGGGATGGATGCTCGAAACGGGCGGGCTCAGTTGTTTGCAAGCAAACTCAGAGTCCTCCCATACCTGACTTTACTTTCTGTGTGAAGAGAGAGAGAGCAGGGGCTGCTCGCATGGGCTGCCGGCTAAAAGCTGGGGCTGAGAAATGCTACTTGGTCTTTCTCTCTCTGGCAAACCTGCTGCTTGAGGATTTTCTGTGAGATGGAAGATACATGAATTTGATTTTTTAAAATCTGGGGTGAGTTTGAATCCAAGAAAATAAGCCCAAAGTTTAAGCTCTATATATATGTGAAATTGGCCCCTGCTGGAAACATTACCCGCTCCCTGAGCCATGCGGATCACTTGCTTCTACAAGATGTTTCCTTAGGGTCAGCTGAAGATACCTGTATTTAAAATGTGGGGTGAGTTTGAATAGAAAAAGGGCTTGTTTTAGATCGATTTTTATACAAATTATATTAATTAATATAATTACAAATTATACAGCCCAGGCTAGATTTTTTAGACGTCTCAAATGTGATTTAAAAGGGAACTACTGCATATTATTTAACTATGTGTGATTTTTAAAGGGCTGAACTAGTAGTTATCTCAAGCTTTACAAGCTAATCTTTAAAAATCCCTTAACTTTAAAAGATCCATCTGTCATGGACAGAGGGTCTGCGCGGTTTACAGCCCGCTGACGTATGGGGGTAGGGGAGTTTACAGACAGCTGTTGACAAGCAGGCGATCTTGCTCCAGGCTGAAGCAGGGGCTGGGTCAGCCCGTGTCTGCGTTTTGAGAGAGAGAGACAGAGCACACAGGCCTGCTTGCAAGGGGTCTGCTAAAAGCAGGGGCTGCCTCATTTCTTTCTCTCTGGATGTGCCTATTGCTTTGGCAAGCTGACAAAAGAATCTGTCTGTGTGATGGAAAAAAGCAGCTTGACTTAGAGAAGCCAAGATGAGATATTTTAATTTCGTGTTCATATTAAAATCATAGATAGAACCGAAGCAAATGCATCGCTTTTTTTTACCGCCCTTACAGAAGGGCTTTCAGCAGGGAGCACACGTCCCCTGGAGAGAGGACTGGGAAGTGTGTGGAGTCCGACCATCAGGTGCTGCCTCACCGGGGGCCGAGGCAGTCCCTTTCAGGCCGACAGGGTACAGACGGAAATGTGGCCGGACTGGTCGAGGGACGACCTTGGGCATGTCTGATCTTGTCAGGACATGCCCTGGGCATGTCTGTGCTTGTCGAGACACGCCCTGGGCTTGTCTGTGCTTGTCGAGGTAAAGGCTGTAACCTGCCCAGACTTGTTTTTCGGGAGAGAGGGGCTAGGAAGTGGGTAGGGGCCGGTGGGGAGTTCAAGGAGGGGGTAGACATCCAACAAACTGCCCTTGACAGATTCCTGGGCATGCAGGTGGGTGTGGGGTGGGAGCAGGGTCAGGCAGAGGGCAGACATCCATCAAACGACTCTTGACAGTTTCCTGAACCAATCAGGTGCTGGGGCGGGTTCAAGGCGGAGTCTGGGCTGGGACTGTGTGCCCTTCACCCATCCACTGCCAGGGGGCGGTGCCAAAGGCGTGGAGATAGGTCACATGGAGGGGCTGGGACTTTCCGCAGTGACGTCATCAGGGGGCAATGGAGCGGTACTTCCTGTATTGCGTCACCAGGGGCGGGGACTTTCGATATGATGTCATAGGGCGGGGCTTAAAGGTCATTAATGATTTTGATTGACAGTTTGACAGAAACCCCCTGGCTTACACTACTCAGGTGCACTACATCAGCTTGATGTTAAGGGGTCAGGTGGTGAGAATATGCCCCACCTTGTCACACTTGGAACAGCGTGGCAGGGCGGGCACCCTGTCTTTCGGCTTCACTGGAGCTTCCGCGGTGTGACAGGTGGGCTCAGGGGTGGTGATGCGTCCCTGTCGGACCCCACAAGCCAACCTCTCCGACCGCCTGACTTGGGTTACCACCAGGGGCCTCCAGAACTCAGAATTTGGCTTTGACATTTCAATTAGCCACACTGACAATGCGTCTAACATTGTCTGTGGGTTTTACCGGTCTATAATTCAAGTGCATGAGGGACAGTCTGAATGGGCTGGAGTGCTACTTTTGCCAAATTTGTTAAATTACCAACAAGCTGCTAATCAGCTGCCAATGTGTTCAAAGCTCTGTTAGCCATTGCACCATAGTATTGAATTATACACTATTTTAGTATTTTACTGTTAAACATTAACTAAACAGTTTATTGAAATTTGTATGTTGTAATATGTAAGTCAGAGTTTCCCCTCTAGCTTGTCCTTAAATTTGTTTTGTGTCCATTTCGTTTATTTTTGATTGTTTGAGGATGAGTTTAAATACTTGGGATCAACAGTACAGAGTAATGGGGATTGTGGAATAGAGGTGAAAAAGAGTGTGCAGGCAGGGTGGAATGGGTGGAGAAGAGTGTCAGGAGTAATTTGTGACAGACGGGTATCAGTAAAAGTGAAAGGGAAGGTCTACAGGATGGTAGTGACCAGCTATTTTATATGGGTTGGAGACGGTGGCACTGACCAGAAAGCAGGAGACAGAGCTGGAGGTAGTAGAGTTAAAGATGCTAAGATTTGCATTAGGTGTGACAAGCATGGACAGGATTAGAAATGAGTACATTGGAGGGTCAGCTCAAGTTGGACGGTTGGGAGGCAAAGTCAGAGAGGCGAGATTGGGTTGGTTTGGATATGTGCAGAGGAGAGATGCTGGGTATATGGGGAGAAGGATGCTAAGGATAGACCTACCAGGTAAGAGGAAGGCCTAAGTGAAAGTTTATGGATGTGGTGAGAGAGGACATGTAGGTGATGGGTGTAACAGAACAAGATGCAGAGGACATAAAGATATGGAAGAAGGTGATCCGCTGTAGGAACCCCTAATGGGAGCAGCCGAAAGAAGAAGAAGATTACCATTGCTTATGGTAATATTATTTTTATTATTTATGTAATTATTTATTCGGCATCAGCATTGTTGATTAAGTAGTTTCTATGTGCTTGTAATGGTTTTCCAATGTTCTTGTACTTTGTTGATAGATAAGGCAGGAGGAAAAATTGAGGCACCAAGTGACAGGACCACCAATACCTCACTAAGGGAAGCTCTCCTAACTTTGACCAGAAATGCAGGCTGGGAAAAGAAATGTCTTATGGATCATTTGAATACACTTTGGAGGGGAGTTTCCTGAGTAGTGTTGTCTCTTTATTCATTTCTGGCTATTTGTGTAATAACAACAAGTGAGTCACAAAAAGGTTTCCATACACTTGAAAAAAGCTGTCAAAAAAGAAGGCAAGAAATAGGCATGTCTTTACAGACAGGAGTCCAAAACAGAACTGACTAACAGGTGAAAAGATGGTCTATAAATATGGCTGAATGGAGGAAGAGGTGGAGTCAGGGAAGCCAGAACAGGAGCTGATATGGCAGAAAGACAGGTTCTGGGTACCGGATTGAACGTTGTCAAAGGGTGCCGGAAGTGACATCATTAATGGGTGGACGTCTGGTGATGTCACTGAGAGGCATGGTCTTCAGCTACATAGATAGATAATGCAAGAGGCAAAAACAAGGCACCAAGTGACAGGACCACCAATACCTCATTGGTCTGCAGAGGGATCAAAGGAAAAAAGATCAGTTGTAATGGTGCTTAAAACTTCAGCTCCCAGCAGTCCCTGCAGTGGCTCTGATTGGTCATGTGCTGAAAAGTACAGGGGCTGTTTGGTACAAAGAGGCAGGCGCAACTTTTAAAAGGTGGCTATTGTTACTGACGAAAAAAGAAGTATTTTTGTTTTGCGTCTGAAGTTCTTGTTTGATACCTGTGCTGTCTCATTTCTGTCCTGGATCATTTCTTGGTTGGGGTCTGGATTGTCTGCTGTCTGTGTGTTACGTGAGGACTGTATGTGGATTCATGGACATACTGTGAAGAAAGGAGCACTCCTGAACCTGTCCGCCTGTCTTCATTTCAAGAACTACCAGTAGGACTAACTTTACATTCCCCTTCAACGTGCAGATCTCTGGACTATTTACCGTCATCTTTACATTACATCTGTTGCCGTTTTTCATGGACTTTACTGTGTGTGGTTTTTGTTTGTGATTTGTTGTATTTAATGTATAATCGCCGTAAGGGGAGCTGGGGTGGGATCGGTGTTTTCATTATTATTGTTAATATATTCTTTATTTACTGTTTTATTTCTGTTGGCTTTTTGTCTCTGTTTGTAAGTGTGTGAGGCTTGGGCCAAGGCTGGGTGCATCCCTGGAATCTCCACTAAAAAAATAAATAAATCACTGTCTCTTTGATGGTGTGAATCTTAGTGGCACTGGACTGCTACAAGGTGACGGCACCAATCCCGGGTCCGACTGAGAAATAATACTATTTGAACCTATAAACTGTTTCCCATGCACACGTGTGTGACAAAGGAGAGAGTCCTTAAATATAGTATTATTTCTTTAAGTCTCTAAATGACAGTCTGATGATATAGTATATAACATTACCCACAGGCAGTCAAAGAAAGTTTCTGTATGTTTTCAAATTCAGTATGATTATCTTATTGCTAGTGCATGTATTAGAATTAAATCCCCCCATCGAAGAGTCTCAAATCTATGTTTGTAGGAAGGGATTTCCTCCCTGAAGATGCAAATCATCTGTGACAGCAAGCTCATTATAAGGAACTAGACATTAAGCCCGTTACAATAACGGGCGCTAGAACAGTAGTGCATAAACATTAGTAGGAACAGTCTATATTAAATGGCAAGGGACCTTGTATGTGGCTGTAATATGCGTCACTGTATTGTGTGCCTTTAATTTTCTCTCTCAGTAATACTGGTATGTATTTTTGTAAAATGCCTGTAATTTTGTCAGACAGTAATACAGTGGAACCGAAGTAATTTCCCCCATAGGATTGTATGTAAATACAATTAATCCGTTCCAGATCATATGAACTGTATGTAAATATATATATTTTTAAGATTTTAAGCACAAATATAGTTAATTATACCATTGAATGCACATAGTAATAGTAAACTAAATGTAAAAACATTGAATAACACTAAGAAAACCTTGAACAACAGAGAAAACTAACACTGCAAGAGTTCGCGCTATAGCCTTACGACCCGCTCGCTAAAAACACCTTTTTTAATGAGTTTTAAGCACAGGGAAAAAAATGAACATTTGAAAAATCCGTAATCTAATAAACAACCAAGAAAAGTAACATTGCAACAATGCACGCTTGCACCTATGTGTGTGTGTGTGTGTGTGTGTGTGTGTGTGTGTGTGTGCGGGGTGCGTGCGTGTGTGTGTGTGTGCGAGCTTGTCTGTCTCTGTTGCGGACCTGCCTGCGTGCGTGTGTGCGCGTGCATGTCTGTTTTGCATCAGTCAGACGGAGCCCAGCAGTATTTTCAGAAAATATGCGATTGCACATGTATAGGTTATTCTTATTTTTCTTTTGCCTGATTTCAACTAACTGGTCTGACATGATAACTAATCTGTCATTCTCACCTACTGCCACTGTCTCATTGACATTGTTTGAATCCCTTTACCACTCGTTAATAAGGTATCCCAGAACTTTTCAATAGCCTCTTGCCTATAAAGTTGCCTTTGCAACATCTCTCTTCCTCACAGTGTAATTTATCTGTACACATTTAACAATCTGTTACAACTGCCAACAGTTTACTCACTGTGGTGTTTTCCTTTTATTTTGTTTCTTTTTTGTCATTATAAAAAAAGAAAAAACTTTAAAAACAGTTAGACAGAGGTTTATGCCATTTATATTTATTTATTTATATGGCCAAACATGCCAATGGGAATTTTCTGATGGCATGGGAGGCACATGATTCCAACAGATTTAAATGGGCAAGATACACTTTGTTAATCTCCAAGGGGAAATTGTCTTTTTGCTTGACTTTTGGAGGAAAGAGCAAATGGTCAGCCATGATACAGCACCCCTTAATTGTTCCTATGCATGTGACTATCATGAATACATTAACCTAAACATTTTGTTCTTTTTATCTTTTTCATGAATTAATTTTTCATTACTTAGTCACATGTTGATGAAATCTAGTATCAACGTTTCAGAATTGGTTGCAATGACTCAAACGACCACTTGTGGGCACATTTTATATGCTTGCATATGTGCAACATTTCAGGGGAATAGACATGAGATGTGGTAGTAATTTATTTCAAACCTTTTATTTGGTGAATAACCATATTTAGTAACTTCAACAGACATCCAAAATGTCCCCCCCAAGGCCTCTCCATGAGGTCGCAGAACCACATGGATTTCTCCCAGCCAATCAGCAAAGATCAGGCTGTGTCACAGATAGTGACTTCATGGTATCTGACCAATCAGTAGTGACCCAGAGCATTTCAAACGTGTTTTTCTGGAATTCGAGAGGTGTGGCTGTGTGGCCCTGCCTACTCTATAGTCATAACATCAAAAATAACAAAGGTAAGTTGATGAAACTCACACATTATGTGGTTGAATAGCTGTGTGAAATGTTGAGATAGGTGTTGTTTGTGTAGGATTTCTACAAATTAGTGAAATTTTGGAATGAAAAATGAAGAGACTATATTTGATAAGATGCCCATTACCTGAGACTACTAGAAGTGACGGTAAGTCCATTTTCAGACACACAGCCTATGCGTCAAGTAAGCCATACTTTTTTTTTTTTATTTTTACAAATAATGCATTAAAATGTAGGACAATAGTACTCAGTAGTGCATTGGATGTTGCTACAGGTTTGTATAATGGTATATATATACAGTATATTATAGTGGACAGCGAAGTGCCCTTACCCGGCCAAGGTGCCCCGACCATGGAAGGACTGGAGGAAAGAGAATTTTCAGGACAGTTTCTCCCCTGGACCAACAGAGGGCAACACCCTTGACTTCCATGGGTCATGAGCATTTAAGCTAAACCTTGCTAGGGCCTGTGGCCACCGCCAGGGGGCACATGAACTCTTGCAGAGCTCTATTTGGCAGCACTTTTGCCACACCCGGAAGTGCTGCTGGAAGAAGGTTGTTAGGCACCTTGGGCCTCGTGCATAACGCATTGCGTAGAATCCACTAAATAAATCCCGGTCAGCGTGAAAAGTAACGCACGTGCACGTGCCTGCTGCCACTCCTCAACTCCTCCCAGAAATACGCCTTGTGGTAGATAGGGGGCGCTCTTGCTCCCTTGAACCCCTGTCCACGACTCCAAACACCAGGTAAAAGTCCAACAGTTGACTTTATTAATTCGCCACAGTGCACAAAGCACACTCTCCACCACAATACTCATATAATTCACAATAATACACTAAACCAATCCTCCAGCTCCCAGACGCGTTGCCACCCTTCCACCCAGCTAAGCTCTCCGTCTGGGAGCTCCCACAGTCCTTTTATATCTTCTGACCCGGAAGTGTTCCTAATCCCCAGTCCACGTGATTCTCAATCACTTCCGGGTCAGGTAAAAGTTCTTTTCTTCAACCCGGAAGCCCGTCGCTCTTCCTATGACGAACCTCCGGGTCATAGGGCATGAAGAAATCTTCGGTCCACCCTGCAGCTCCCTCTTGTGGCCCCCATGGCATCCAGCAGGGCTGTGCATAAAAACTCCATTGTCCATGATGCCCTGCTGGTCTTCTGGGGACCTCCATGCTGCAAGGAGGGCTCCACCTGGCGGCTTGGGGGTATTGGCCGGGATACACGGCCGGCCATCCTCCACAGCCTCTTTGTATATGCAAATCAATATAAATAGCCCTTGAGCTCAGCGTTCTGTGAAAAGACAATGGCAAAAGCACGGTGGAAAATAGAAGAATTGCAGCGAATACCAAGTGAAGGCAAGGAAAAACATACTATTTGTTGGTTTAAACAGTGGTATAAACAACAAAAGGAAGTTGATCAAGTGACATAGAGTTTATTTTGTCATTAAAGTAGAACATCATAAACTTCATCTTAAAATCTTTAATTTACTAGTTTCTCAAATACCATCGTAACTAAAGTAGCATGTTAAATGCTTTGTATTGTATTTGTTCTTCTATGTCCTCTGTGTGTGAATCACTACGTGATTCTTAAACGGGCTTTCTCTTCCTCCGACAGGACACAGAATCCCTTACATTCATGATATTAGAGCTCTTGGAGTAATTTAAATACTGAAATATATACTTATGATTTTCATGATGGTAGGAATTAAAGCATGTTGTTAAACATAGGAACACAGTGGCACAGAGATTGTTCCTGCCTCGCACAAGATGCTTCCTGCACCATGCGTGACCTTCGATGAAATAATTTATTGCAGCAGTACTGTTTCTTTCAAACATACTAACCTCCAATTCCTGTCCTTCCTTTTCTTTCTCCAAGTAACCAATTGCCACACAATCAGCTCTGTAATAGATGTCAAGCCATCGGTAGGCTTTGAACGCCGATTCTTCAAAACATTTAAGGAACATTGAAATATCTTCGTAGTACATGTTTAAGTATTCTATCCATCCAGTATCACGCCAGTCACAGCAAGAATACAAAGTGAGGCAGGAACAATTCCTGAATGGGTGCCAGCTCATCAATAGCGCTGAAATACGGAGTCCTCACATGTTTAATTATTAACAATACAGATTATTTAAATAATGTTAATATTTTATCTGTATAATGTAATAAACATATTTTGCTGCATTTCATCTTAAAAATGATATAGGCATCATATATAAATACACGCTTTATAATGTGGCTCAGGTTGTGCAATATTACAACTGTATCACAAGTTTACAGTGAGGTAATTGTACTTATATGTACAAACAGTTCTACAAGGAGCACTTGAACTGATTGAGTGTGTTTATAGTTCTTGGGATGAAGCTGTTTTTGAACCGTGATGTCCCTACAGGAAAGGCTCTGAAGTGTTTGTCATATGAAAGCAGTTTAAACAGACAGCATGGCTGAGGCAGCGTATGCCTGTTGTAGAGCTGTGATTCCACACTCAGATATAGTGATATAAATACTCCGAGTGGTGCAGTGAGAGTAGTATGGAAAAAGATGATCCACTGTGGCAACCCCTAATAGTAGCAGCTGAAAGAAGAAGGTGCAGCGAGAGTAACAATGTTAAACCAGCTGTGGTATTTGGAATAGTTTGGCTATTCCGTGGACCATTATATTTTTACAGGTTAATTACAATCAGATGCCTTAAACTAATAAACAATGTGCGGTTAATTTCAGTGTATATGATATTGCCGCTTCAGGGATGTGGATCTAAAAAAGAAAGGGAAACTACACTGGAACAAAAGCAATACTTTTGACGCTGGGTGCCGCCAGTTTGCAAAACTAAACGGAGAACTTGCATACGCCAGGGTTTGAGCTAGTGTGAAAATGTGTGTGGCTTTACACCAAGTTTAGGTTTTATTCATCGCAATTTGAGCGTGGAAACGGGAGCACGCAACATTTTTGTGCATATGCACCGTTTATACATGAGGCCCCTGGAGTCCTGGAAGAAGTGGACAAAGCTTGTGAAGAGGAGTGGAGGCAGAAGGACTGGCAAAGAGAAGGGACTGTGTTGCTGATAATTATTGGGCTGCTTTGTGTAAACAGACCGTGTGTTGTTTGGCGAAACTTTTGTCCTGCCTGTCATTATCGGGGTTAGGGTGGCTGTACGTGCTCTGGGCTTCACATGTACAGTAATTCAAGGAGAAATTTAACCCATTTATAAAAATGTTCAAGCTATATATAGTGAAATACTGTATGTATAATTGTATGTGTGGTCAGTTTTATGACCTTATAAAAGTTTTTAGTATACTTAAATGGCATATATTGGTGTTTATGTTTACTGTTAGCCTTATTACTGATAAAATTTATTTAGTTATTCATTATTTCAGTAATTTTATTTATGATTGTTGTACAAACAGCAGACTAAAAGGCGAACTGCTAGAGCCATATTCCATTATATTTTTTATTTTGTGGTATGCATTTCAGTTTCCTGACAATGCCTTACTAAAGTCCATCTTTAATTAGGGGACAAGGGTCAAAGAATATACAAGGGTGGACAATTGTAGGTTTACAGTAGTTCATATGGAAAAAGACAAAAAGGTTATGATTATTACAATAGCTTTATTAACTCAATAGCTTTGTTAACTTTATTATCTCAAAATAATGTCACAATGGCACAGTATACTTAGGTACAATCTCATAAGTGCTCAAATTGTCGGCCTCACTTACTAACAACTGTTAAGCTACTTTTGCCCACCCTTGTATGTATATTTACCAGTTTTTAAATTATGCTTACAGATTTATTTTTGTTATTTGACTTGTAGTTTCTCCTTGCTGGGAAAACAGGAAGTTATTATTTTTGTTTTTCTGGTTGAATTGTAAGATAAAGTATATAATGCTATTTTTTACTTCTTATATATTTACAATTTATATGTTTTTATATACTTACAACATACTGTATATGACAACTTTCTTTGTTTTTAGTAGGTTGACACTTCACTGCTCCTGCAGTGACACCAAGAGGAAAGAGCAAGTGAGAAGCCCTGCTGTCATTAAAAGCTACAATACCAACATGGTGGGCATTGACAACAGCGAGATGCTGACTCACCTCTACCGTACTTCCATGAAATCCAATAGACGGTATATGCAGATGTTTGCATATGCAATTGATGTCAGCCTCATGTATGCCCCGGTCATCTTCAGGTGGGACTGAAAGTCTCTTGCTGTGGATGGCCTGTCACTAAAGATTGGTAAGGCTGAGATGTTCAGTGGTGCCAGCAGCCAGAAGGCAGTCATGTCTCATCCCTGATGGAGCGCAGCATTTCTAGGCACCCCCCCCAACCCCTCTGATGATGTCCTCAAGCCTGTCTGGGGACACTGCAGCCACACTCCAGATGATTCTGTGCGGTTTGACCTGTCCCTGTTCCATGCTCCTGTTTACACCAACCACCAAGCTTGCAAGTACTGCAGTAGGAAGGGAAACATCTTAAGGTCAAACATGGTCTGCAGGGTCTTCAGGATCCACCTGTGCCCCAATGCTGACTGTAACTGCTTCATCAACTACCATGAGTAGTACTATCAGACCAGAAACTGTCAAATGGATGATTGATTGACAGCTTTAAGCCCCATCCCTAAAATATGAATTATGACATCCAATTTATGAAATCTAGACCCACCCCATATGGAGTGGTAGATATCTGTCATGATTGATGAACTCTAAGCCACTCCCTTTTGGGGGGAGAGGCTTCAAAAACCAAACCCTTTTTACACCCTCTTGCCAATTTAAACACCCAGGAGGTATGCTTTCATCTACTCTAACAGCCCAGGGGTGTGGATTTGCTCTGCCTTCTCATGCTGGGAAGAAAAAGACACCCTGTATAAAAATCTATCCATTAAGTAAAAATGCTACAACATTCAAAATGCACAGAATGGATGGACTTGTGAATACTCCTACGAAAATGAAAACACGGTTTCCAGAATGTTCTACGGAACCATCAATTTAGTTTAGTTTGGTACAATTCTAATTGTTCTTTGAGATAAATGGAAGTAAAAAGGAATGCTCTAGGATCTCATGGAGGTATTCTCCAAGAAAGAGAGTATCCTTCCCGAATATTAAGAGGATAGCCACGAAAATGTGGAAAAGTACCAAGAAAATGAGATAAAGGAATAAGTGAATGAAATAAATTTTTCTATAAATTATTTCGATTATTGATGAAGTTATTCATAAAGGAAAACTGTCTGACCAAATGAAAATAATAAAAAGAATATTGGAACTTACGTTTTCAGGGGAGGAGATCTGCTTCTATACTAATAAAAGGCAAAGCCCTCACTGACTCACTGACTGACTCACTCACTCACTGACTCACTTATCACTAATTCTCCAAGTTCCCGTGTAGGTAGAAGGCTGAAATTTGGCAGGCTTATTCCTTACAGCTTACTTACAAAAGTTAAGCAGGTTTCATTTCGAAATTCTACACGTAACGGTCATAACGGTCGACAACGTCCGCCATGTTGAACTTTCTTATTTATGGCCCCATCTTCACGAAATTTGGTAGGCGGCTTCCCTGCGTTAAACAAAACCGATGAACGTACTTATTTCGGTGGTATGACGCCATTGTCGGCCGCCATATTGAATTTTCCAACGTCACCAATTTTCAAACTTCCCGTGTAGGTAGAAGGCTGACCCCATCTTCACAAAAGTTGGTAGGTGGCTTCCCGGCGCTAGCCAAAACCGATATACGTACTTATTTCGGTGGTATGATGCCATTGTCGGCCGCCATATTGAATTTTCCACACGTCACTAATTCTCCAACTTCCCGTGTAGGTAGAAGGCTGAAATTTGGCAGGCCCATTCCTTACAGCTTACTTACAAAAGTTAAGCAGGTTTAATTTCGAAATTCTACGCGTAACGATCATAACGGTCAACAACGTCCGCCATATTGAACTTTCTTATTCATCACGAAATTTGGTAGGCGGCTTCCCTGCGCTAACCAAAACCAATGTACATACTTATTTCGGTGGTATGACGCCACTGTCAGCCGCCATATTGAACTTTCCAACATCACTAATTCTCCAACTTCCCGTATAGGTAGAAGGCTGAAATTTGCAAGGCTCATTCCTTACAGCTTACTTACAAAAGTTAAGCAGGTTTCATTTCGAAATTCTACGCGTAATGGTCATAACGGTCAACAATGTCTGCCATGTTGAACTTTCTTATTTATGGCCCCATCTTCTCGAAATTTGGTAGACGGCTTCCCTCCACTAACTGAAACCAATGTATGCGTACTTATTTCGGTAGTATGATGCCACTGTCGGCCGCCATATTGAACTTTTCAACAGTCTTTGTTACTTATGGGCCCATCTTCAAGAAATTCTATCGATCAAAGAACTGTCACTAACCGAGTGGTTTCCATGCCCGGAGATGCCACCTACCTTTTCCATTCTCTTTGTTACATATTGCACGGCCATATCAGGCTCACTCTTGATATCCGGAGGAACATTCTGTCTTATGTATTGAATGACTGGGACAGGTTCAAGGTGTGGACTGATGACGGTACAGGAGATAATTATACTACACAGGAGCACTATAAGAGTGAAATGCTTAAGCCCTTCACCTATGGTTCTGCATGTGAGTTGATGGCTGCCGCTGAATTGTTTGGTTGTCGCTTTCAAGTGTACCGAAATGGCCAAATATTTTACACCTTTCAACAACTGCCAATGCCTCTTAAACATCTTAGATTCACAGGTGACGATTTCAGTAGTGGACACTTTGATGTTTATGAATGTTTAAACTCTCCAAAGCTGGATGTGATTTTATCGATGAAACCGGTTGTGTGCTTACAACGCTTGACAGATGCCAAATGTCACTTCAACACAACAAATCTTGCAAATACTGTCGTAATTGAAACAAACCATAAAACTCAAACCGATTATGACAGCAGCAATCCAAGCTGTGAGATTTGAGACAAGATTACTGTTCACATGGCCAACTGTAAGTTACATGCTCAAGAGTAAGCTCAGCGCACAGCTTGGTCATGTTACAACCGGAGGGCCGAACTGACAACATGGTATACAAAGAGATCCTTAACAAATAATTATTGGCATATTGTCCCACAGTTTAAAAAGGTTTAATTTTCTTCTTAATAAAAATTTGAATGCAGTACTTCACCGCTGCGAAGCGCGGGTATTTTGCTAGTATTCAATAATGCTTGGAGGAGGAGGAAGAAGAAAACTGGGATACACCCACCCCTAAGTAAGTGGAAATAAATAAGGCAGCCTTTGTTCAAAGATTACATTAACCTAAAGCGATCTTGAGATGTCTTCAACCAACTACACTAAAGAACCTGCTCCTGGAAACCTTTGATAGCGGGACTGGTTGTTTCCTGGTTCTCTTGGACTCAGAGATGTTAGAAGTCCTTCACACCTTGATGCATTCCAAAGAACCGGTCTATAATATTGCTGAACCGAGAGTGACCGCTGACTACTTGTTTCAGCCGGGAAACCCCCAAACCAACTCCGGTTACTCTGCTCCAGACCAGACAATGACCATTGGTAACCTGCAACCCAGCTACTCTTCGCCAGACAAGATGATGACCACATATTTTGGCCAGGCAACTTCCAGCACCTCTCTGGCTATGCTCCTGACATGTTGACCTGATGAACAGACGGCGGCCACCAACTACATGTCTTAGCCTGACAATATCCAACCCAGCTTCGGCTAATCTGCTCTAAGCCACTCACATCCAGACCAGCCATCTTGGTCGGACCTTCTTATGCCTTCACCCAACCAGATCTATTGGGCCGACCTTCAGTTACCTGCCACTGATGATATATATTGATTCGGGTAGCCTCCTGGAGGACCGTGTAGAAGCCTGATGATAATGTTCCAGGGAACCTAACAGGGGTAGAGGAAATATAGAAGCTATTCAGGAAAATGTGGCAAGAAGTGACAGTGGATGAAATAGTATAAACTCTGGCCACTTGGAAAATCTTCAAGGACGTTGATTATGCAAGTATGGACTTTGATCAAACGGATTGAGCCATGGGTGAAACATTTTGAGAGGCTATGAAACTAGTAAAGAGGTTAATTTTTGCTCTGGTAGACATAATAGTTGATCCGGAACTAAAAAGTACCTGTCAGGGTTGTTTAATAGACCACCCCAGCAAAACACAGCATACTGTACATGTCTGTTTGCGCCTGACTTTATTTATCGGATTCTATGTTTCAAGAGGTGCTGGCTGTTTTCTGCAAGTTGTGGCTCAAGAGTCTTGTTATAAAGATTCTGGGTTGCTTTAATACCTTTGTGCCTTTTCAAAAGACTCATATAAGTTTGTAGAAAATGCTGTTGAAGATTTGAAAAATGAACATTCTATCAATGAGGCCATTGTATACGCCTTTCATGACATGGGCGATAACTTTAGGGTTTTACAGGGAATATGATATGGAAAAAGTAGATGAAGTGTCTGAACAGGATGTTCTATGAAATAACATATTTTTGCTAAGTTATAATAGCATGCCATTTTGAAATGAGTAGTAAAACATCTCTGTTTTTTAAAATTTGTTTTTAGTACTAGGTTGTTGTACCGTGTTAGCCATTATGAATGTAGAGAAAAGCCAAGCAAAATTTCTCGAAAGCTTGCATATTGTAATCTTTTTAGTTAGCCAATAAAAGGTGTCATTTTGCTTGGCTTTTCTCTAAAATTGTTTTTGAAAATTGTCAATAAAGTAGCATTGATTTTTAAAATGCCAAATTTTTTCTTTCACATTCAATGATGGAGGGTTACATGAAAAAAGGTTATTATAACCAGGCAAATCCTGTTAGCTTTGGGGGAAAAGACTCTATAAAAAGAGCCCTTAAGTCTTTGATTCAGAAAAGTAATGATCATCAGATGTCAGATTGGTTATCTGGTTAATATTCTTATACAATTCATAAACTTTCTAGAATAGATTTTAAGAGAAATAGGGTTTATGTATCTAATATATATGCACAATGGCAGAAGGACTCAGTGGACATGATAAATGTGTCCGAGCATAACCATGGTTATAAATATTTGTTGACCTGTATAGATGTACTTTACAAGTATGCATGGATATGGCCCCTGAAGAACAAAATCGGCAAAGAAATGGCAAGAGCCTTCCAAGACATTCTGAGTGATGGTAAAACTGCAAAGAAACTCCAGACTGATAAGGGGAAAAAGTTTTTCAACCAAAATTTTCAAAAGCTGTTAAAGAGGAATGGAATAAAACATTTCACCACAGGAAATGAGTTAAAGGCTGCCGTAGTGGAGAGATTTAACCACTGTGGAGCCGACCCAGACACAGACAGGCGGACATGTTGGTTTTCAACCACCACACGTTTATTTACAACTATTTACAACAATTATAAATGGTCACTCAGACCCAGTTCGTGCACAATACCCCAAACACACAGTCCTGGCCATAAATGCCTCTTCTTCGCGCTGCCTCCACACCTCCTCGTGCCTCGTCCTGCTTCCACCTGACTCCAGCCTTGAATGAAGGGAGACGGCCCCTTTTATCCACTCCCAGACGAGCTCCAGGTGGCTCCCGGCAGCTCTCCGGGTGCCCTTCTAAATCTTCCCCCCAGCACTTCCTGGTGTGGCGGAAGTGCTGAGGTAACAGGTCTCAAAGGCATTGGGGCGCCTCCTGGCAGTGACCACGGGCCCCTACAGGGTGGGGCTTCCATGCCCTCAACCCGTGGCCCCCAGAGCAACCAGGAAGGCAGCCCCCACGTGATCAGGGTGGGCGCAGACCCACATTCGGTCCCTCACGGCATCCCAGCCGGGTCATTGCCCCGGCATCCCTGACACCACACACTAAAAACTAAAATGTGGAAATATTTCAGCACCTGTAATACAAGAACCTCTACTGGCAAATTGCCGGATCTAGTATATTCTTATAAAAAAAGTATCATCAAAGTATAAAAATGGCTCCTTCTGAGCCCTGAACTCTAAATACATTAAATTTTCAAAAACCTATATAACGTTGCTAACCCCCTCCTTTTCCTCCACTGTTTAAGTTCAAAGTAGGAGATACAGTTAGGGTTTCTAAAACCAGACATCCTTTTGCAAAACGTTACAAACAAACATTTTCAGATTTAATATTTACAGTCTCTGACCTTGTACCTAAGTCACCAGCTGTATACAAACTGAAAGATTATGATGTCGAAAAGATCACAGGCTCCTTTAATTTATTTAAATTCCTCATCATAAAAGTCAATTCCACAGATGTTTACAGGATTGAGGAAATTCTGGCTAGGAAAGTTAAGAATAAAAAATGATTCATTTTAATCAAAAGGCTTGGGTGGCCGGAAAAATTTAATAGCTGGATACCAGACAGCCGAGCCCAAGATGTGAAATAAAATCCATACTGCCCATAATTTGACCATCACTCTCTACCAGCATATGATGGAGAGCAAACATTTTTTTGTGACTCTGCCTAGCAATGCTTCCTCAGACATTTTCCCTAACAACACAATTTCCAGTTTCTCAACAAAGCTTGGTAAACATAGAACTAAAACAGGGGTGCCCAATGCGTCAATCGCGATCGACTGGTAGATCGCAAAGGTAGTGCAGGTCGATCATCTATCCTCCCTATGACATTTGCCACTTGATTGACATACAGGGCAGCCAGTCTGAGATCTCTTTTCTTTTAACACACTGGTCATCTCGCACGCACAAATGCGCGAGGTACTGCAAAAATCCAGCTGTGATCTAGTTAGCTTTCCAATTTATATCGACTAAAGAAGGGATTTCAAAAAAAATTGTTTAGGAAGGGTGTGTGCTGGATGTGGAATTGGAGGAGGATTTTTTTCTAACAATTTCACAATCGAAGTGCATTTGTCTGATCTGTCAATCTATCATTGCTATTCCAAAGAAGGAAAATTTGGAAAGGCACTTTCGAACTGTTCATAAAAACTACGAAACTGACATCCTCCCAAAAAGTGATCTGAAAAAGAGAAAGGAGAGGGAACTAAAATTGCAGTTAATCGGACAGCCGTCATTTTTCACTCGGCTGAATTCAAAAGCTCCTTGACTGCATTATTCAGCTCTAGTTATTTATGTGAGTCAGTCTTTTCCCACATGACGATTATTAAATCCAAATACCGTAGTGACCATAAATGTATTGAGTTGTTATTGTGCCATAAAGGTTATTCAGTTATGCAAGGTACGACAACATACACTTTATGTATAAAGTATACTCAGTATACAGTATATATATATATATATATATATATATATATATATATATATATATATATATATATATATATATATATATATATATATATATATATATATATATATATATATATATATATAATTTTTAATGTAGGTAGATTATTTCAACCTGGTCATTTTAAAAGTAGCTCACAAGCTGAAAAGGTGTGGGCACCCCTGAACTATAAGGTTCTTGGGAAGTCAGCCTAGCAGAAATACAATATCCACATGCACGGAACACCATAAACAAGCCAGATAATGAATTCTATGTTTCAGCTCCATGAATAAATTCCATGTGGATAATATGAAGGTATTCACGACCTATTGTCTTTTATGAACTCAGACATAATCCTGGGAACTATCCCTTCTCAGAATCCTGTGAAATTCAGTTGTGGAAAGAAAAGTGTACATGATCCCAGGTAAAAAGAATCAAACTGTACACTTAAAAGATCAGCTTGGTAAAATATTAGGAGCATATCCTGATCAAACTTGGGGGCTGTCTTACAAGGCCCCTTACCCCACTGACATCAGGGGTGGTTTTCACACTTTGTACATGTACAGTGACATGGTTTCTGATAACAGAGTCTGAGACAGCTAAGTCTCCCTTTTGAGATGCATTCATAAAGAGGATCAAGCGAATAAAATTATCACTATCACATATGACAAACTTTATTATGCACCAGTCAGTAAAAATCATTTTGACACAGTGACTATTGAAATAAAGATGGACCAGCACAAAATGTACCAATGCAGTTTGGTAAGGTTATAGAGAAGTTGCATTTCAAACCTGTCAGACAATGAGGTCTTACCAGGATCCAACACCCTACATCCAATATTACCAGACCCAAGTGGGTAGTGGCTTACCGAGATTCTCTGGCTCCCCAATAATGTATGGCAGTGGTACTGGGGCAAAACCACCTATCAAATCGGCTGCTAAAATGGGGCAAAACCACCTATCAAATCGGCTGCTAAAAATATTGTAAAAGATGTGTTCACCGGGGCAATATCAAGCATTGCGGGTGGTGGCCAAGAGAAACAGGAATGTGCAGGATTGATGATGATGAGAAAGACAAAATGCAAGAGACCACCAAGATAGCATAAGGGCTCAACAGTCAAAAAGGCAAGGTGTCCTGTTTTTGCAGCATTTTCTAACTGTCGTCCAAAGAAGAACAAGACTAAAGCATGCAAAAAGAAGAGAAACATCTTTTAAGACAAAATGACTTTCGTACACAGAATGTCTGAAGAGTGGGTCAAATCTGAACTGGACCTGTTTACCATGCCTTTCACTCAAACAAGTGTAGTAAAAGTATATAAATTGAAGTTCCACCTCTCTCAGCCTTCTCTGAAGTAGCACTGCTAGAATTTCTCATAGCCAGAAATGGGGAGGATTACCTTGACTTGAATAGCTCTTTTTTTACACTTAAGGTGCAAAATAGTAAAAGCTGATGGGACTAATATCACGGTAGACACAAAGGTGAGATTTGTCAAATACCCGATTGCCAGTTTCTTTTCACAAGGGAATGTTACCCTGGGGGACTGGCTAATGTAGCAGAGTTCAATTTGTTATCATTGTAGAGCTCTCTTATAAGGTCTGGTAATTACAGTCAGGAGACCAATCTGAGAAACTGACATTCTCAGTTTGCTACTGGATTTTTTAAAATTTATTTTACAAAGATACACTTAGCAGATTTGAAAGGACAAATCCTCATGGAGCTGGGAGCAATACTGTTTAACTTTTGGGGCATATTCATTCTGATCTCTTTTTTCAGGAAAAAGTAATACTGAACATCCCCGGATGTGAAAATTAAAATGGTTCAGAACAAAGATAAATTCTGTCTAATGTCTGGAGATGCCGAACGTTACAAAACAAACATAATGACAGCCTCCCTGTTTATGAAAAAAGGTAAAAAATGTTGGTCTTGTCTGTTTCAGGAGATGGACGTCTGAGACGGAACTCTGTTAGCAGCGGTGTTATTTTACCTTTTTAACTTTCTCGTATACATTGTACATTGAAAGTATAGGAATCATGAAAAAATTCAACCTCAAGATTTTGATGAATCTTGATGTTTTAGACATTCCATTTCTGAAATGTTGTCTGTCTATGTGTAAACTTATGGTACTTGCAAAGGGTTTTTTCTTTTATTACGTTTTATTTTCTCAGTCACGTTCATGCTTTCCACAATCTGACACTGCTGCTTTCAAATAAAGACATGTTATAACAGAGGTGAATTCAGATGAGGATGAGGGTTCTACATCGAAGAAAGAGAACAGAAGCCCTCCCTGCAAGAAACATCCACTCACACATAAGAACAACGCAGCTGCACCAGGTGTAAAGGTGAAAAATGGCACTGTTTGGATGCAGCAACAGGTTGGCCGTAATCCTGGCAGTCAATCACCACACTCATGTCCTTCGATGAAACAGCAGGTCTTGCAGAGTTTTGTTTGCGATTATGTTTCATGATGATCTTTATATGAAAAACATTTAAATGTTACATATATAAACACCACATTGAATGTTGTTTACCTATATTTATTTACTTATCTTCCTACAACCTAAAGTCACAAGTAGACTGCAGAGCTTCTTGTATTTGATCAACATGGGCATACTAACAAAGTACATGTACAATGCCACTCCTTATTCAGAAAAAGATCAGATACAAAAAGTGCATGGCAGCTTCCAGCTGCAGCTATAGACACTTCAGTATGCAAGCGACTCTCCATGCTAGTGTTTAGATCTGTCAGATCTGACACTTCAGTACGTGAGCAATGGTATGAGAATGCAGTCAGACTTCTTTTTTGGGCATATTCATTGTCTTGAATAAAAACATATTTGTTTTGCTATACGTGTATCTTTTGTGAAAGTGTTTATTTGATAAACGGACTTTAGTCTTCACACATTAAAATTTTGTCACTAGTACTATAACATGAAAAAAGTTTCTGTTTTATCTATGTGTTCAATATTTCTTGTATATCTCGAATTTCCTGTCATTCTACATTTACATCGTTACATTTAGGTCATTGTAGACATGGAGCACACATAAAATGCATGTGTTCCAAATAACGATATATTATTTACCCTATACAACTCCAGGCACCTCACACCCAGATAAACAAGAACTTTCCCCCCCGAACTGAGCTGCAGAAGTGGGAGATGGGATAGCAGCTGCTACACATTTACAAAATAAAAGATGCTAATGGAGAGGTGCAAAGGAATTTAAGGTGGCCCAGGATTAAGAGTTTTTTTGTAGGCTTCAGGAATTCTGGTATTAACAAAAATGTGTAAACACTGAACATGCCCTGTAAAAATAACGATGTAATGGGAATAAGGTGCTACGTCCCTGTCGTGTTCTTGGTAATACATTTAATTTTTTTATATTTTTTTTTCTGCCATCATTATCATAATTGAATGTAGCTAAATGCAGTTTTACCTACTGCAATGCATTGGAACAAATATTATATAATACTAACACTTTTTCTATGTTTTTAGGTGACTGTAACTCTTTTTACTTTGCACATAAACTGGGTAATACATATGTAATCATGAAAAAAAATCCACCACCGTTTTCAATCTCCTTAAGTGCGAAAGTAAAATTTTAATATAAAGTTTGATTAAAATAGAGAAAAATGATTCAACCTTGGCTCCTTAGGGACAAGCTGACAAAGATGGGGTAGATTTATAGATGGTGACATGGATCATGAGCTATCTTACAGACAGACCTCAGTATGTGTGTCTCGGGAACTGCGCTTTCAGGGGACTGTGCTTTCTCCGGTCCTGTTCAGCAAATATATATCGGACTTCCAATGCAATTCGGAGTCCTGCCACATGCAAAAGTTCACTGACGACACTGCTATCGTGGGCTACATCAGGAGTGGGCAGGAGGAGGAGTATAGGAACCTAATCAAGGACTTTGTTAAATGGTGCAACTCAAACCACCTACAACTGAACACCAGCAAAACCAAGGAGATGGTAGTGGATTTTAGGAGGCCTAGGCCCCTCATGGACCCCATGATCATCAGAGGTGACTGTGTGCAGAGAGTGCAGACCTGTAAATACCTGGGAGTGCAGCTGGATGATAAATTAGACTGGACTGCCAATACTGATGCTGTGCGCAAGAGAGGACAGAGCAAACTATACTTCCTTAGAAGGCTACCGTCCTTCAACATCTGCAATAAGATGCTGCAGATGTTCTATGAGACGGTTGTGGTGAGCGCCCTCTTCTATGCGGTGGTGTGCTGGGAAGGCAACATAAAGAAGAGGGACACCTCACGCATAGACAAACTGATGAGGAAGGCAGGTTCTATTGTAGGCACGGAGCTGGAGAGTTTGTCATCTGTGACAGAGCGATGGGTGCTGAGCAGGCTCCTGTCAATCATGGAGAATCCACTGCATCCACTGAACAGTATCATCTCCAGCCAGAGGAGCAGCTTCAGCAACATACTGCTGTCACTGTCCTGCTCCACTGACAGATTGAGGAGATCGTTCCTCCCCCACACTATGCGCATCTTCAATTCCACCTGGGGGGGTGAACGTTAACATTATACAGTGTTGTTGACTGTTATATCTGCCTTGCACTCTCCACCTTGCTTTTTTTTAACTTGCACTGCATTTTTATCAATCAATCTATCTATTATCAATTAGTTATGATGAGAAACAAAGAGATATGATATTTGAGAAATATTGCGCAACTGGAAGTGGTTCTGATGACCTTTGATGACCCTATCTCAGCATATGAGAAAGTCAAGGGGAACACACTCCTGATTTCTTTTTATCATCCCGAGGTATCCTGTATTTTCACAATCCAAGGGACTTTGATTACAGCATATACAAGTGTATATTAGCATGACCTGCAGAAAAAAGGCTCAGAAAGAAACGGAAAGTTTCATCTAAGGGCCGATTTATACTTCACGCTCAGAACGCGTACGCGCCTGCATCATGGCTGCCCCGCGTTCCAAGCGTTCATTTCATGCGTCCTCTGAGCAGGTCCTCAGAAATTAACGCGACGCGTGCGCGAGTTGCATTACCAGCAAAAAGTCGGGGGGCTCAGTGTGCTAAAAGTCGGAACGTGACGTCAGAGTCTCTGTTTACTATCTACATGTGACAGCAAGACTCTATGGAGATCCTTTGGGGATCGATGTGCGCGCTTTGCTGTTTGATGAATGGTTCAAAGTGGTGAAACAAAATGCCGACATACAGATGCATTCGTGGTGCTTTTATATTCAAGCATCACATATTCCCGATCGTAATGACACTATACATTTTAAAAGTCTCACATACCATATTTTGTGTCGTCTGTTTTTATTTTTTTACTTTACCTGCTGTCAGGTCCAAGAAGCTTGTAGCGATTAAAAACTGGGATGACATTTACGATGGTCTGCTTTAATAATAAAGTAAACTACAAGGTTAAAGTGGACATTTCGAGATTAAAGCCGAAATTTCCACTTTAATCACAAAATACACGTTTTCACCTTTTATTTTATTCTCAGTGGCTCAAATACAGTGCTGTACATTATGTTGCCGATGTGAAGTTGAAAAAAAAATAAAATAGATGGCACAAAAGATGGTATGTGAGACTTTTAAAATGTATCGTGTCATTACGATCGGGAATATGCGACGCTTGAATATAAAAGCACCACGAATGCATCTGTATGTCGGCATTTTGCTTCACAACATCGAAGCATCCATCCTGTAGGATCGGCATAGAGGCTTTCTGTCACATGAAGATAGTACCCGAACGTAATGACACGATACATTTTAAAAGTCTCACATACCATTTTTTGTGTTGTCTTTTTTTATTTTTTTATTTTTGCAACTTAACAACAGCAACATAATGTATAGCGTTATACAGTATTTGAACCACTGAGAAAAAAATAAAGGACACGGTGAAAACGTGTATTTTGTGATTAAAGTAGAAATTTCGGCTTTAATCTCGAAATGTCCACTTTAACCTCATAGTTTACTTTATCATTAAAGCTGACCGTCGTAAACGTCATCCCAGTATTTAATCGCTACGAGCTTCTCGGACCTGACAGCAGCGGAAAGCAGCAATAGATCGCCACACAGAACAAATTAAATGTATGATATTCCAACTCTCTGCACATTTAGAATCTTTAGATTTATACTTGATATCACTTTCATGATGAAATGCATTAAAATGTGTATGTTACATTTTACATATAATTTCATTTAAATAATGAATACTGTTAATTACACACATGGGGGTGTCACGGTGGTGGAGCGATAGCACTGCTGTCTCAAGTTATGTTGCTGGTATTTCCTGCTTGTATTCCACACTGTGCTCCAGTTTCCTTCCAAAGATATGCAGATTTGGGGATCTGGTGCCGCTAAAATGATGCTAGTGTATGTGTGTGCTTGTATTCACCTTGCGATGAGCTGAGGCCTCGTCTAACACGTGCCCAATGCTTGCTGGAATGGACACATCCCTGAACTGATGGATTTATTCAATAAACATCCTTTTCAGAGATATTGCTGTAAGGTGTCATCAGAATTTAATAGGTGTTCTAGGCAATTCACAACACAGAGAAGCCGACATGTTCTCACCGTGATATTATCTCGCACTGCCACCTGGTGGATTCCTCCAGATTTACGTAAAGTACACGCACAAGTATGAACACTACAACGCTTGCGTAGCAGGAGCGTCCGCTGCAGCATGCTTTGCATCGCGTGAAGTATAACTCCGGCCTAAGTCTAAACAGGCCTCAAGTTCAAAATACGGCCTAGCAGAGACTGACCAGGTACGGATAGGCGAAAGAATGGAACTCCTGGGCCCTGACGCTGCAGCATCGCCTCCAGCTGAGAGCGAAAGTGCAAGCGAATTGGGCCAGGAGACCTCGTTGATTCCAAAAGGTTCATCGAAACTGAAAATGGCCTTATTTTCCGTGCTGTAAACTACTCACCACAAGCTAGCATCACTGACTCTGACTGGGCTTGCTATTTCACCTGTTGAGCTCGGAGAAGACCGAAACGAGCAGTCCAAGCTGAAAGTAACAATCGCCTCAACGATCACTGCAATAACTACCACAATATCTACCACACTTGGGAAGGATGTAAATGAGATATAGTGTAACATAAAAAAGATGACAAATGATATTAGGAAAGATATAAAGGACGTAAACATGAGAAATGTAAAGCTGTTACAGGATATTAAAGACTCTAAGAAACATTTAAGTAATCACTTTGAGACATCCTTTAAAAGGTATGCTAGAAAAAAATTGAGGAATAAATACAGGAAAATGCAAGTAGTTTTGAAAATAAATTTAGAGCACTTGATGCTCAGCTTAAAGACGTTAAGCAGATGTTAATGAGTCCTATTGAAATAGTTTAAAAACTGGCTTCCGTCTCCGACAAAAAGCAATGGCTACTAAATCTGAATGCAAAGTGCTTGGAGATAGACTATCTGTGCTGGAATATGGATATAGAAGAACTAATATCAGAATTGAAGGTCTCCTTGAAAACCGTGATAGCCCAAACCCAGTGAAATTTATCTCTGAACTATTCTCTCAAATAATTGGAGAGGACTTCAAATCAGATGCCGGGATATCAGCAGCTTACCGTATATGTGGATTGAATGCCTCAAAACATAAAGGCCTTATTGTATGTTTCAATGAATTACAATCTAATATGAATCTGATGTTGATTCTCAGAATGAAACAAGAGATTATATTTGAAAGTAAATGCATTCATATTTTCCCCGATTTTTCACCTACATCCTATAAATTTGCCCCATTTTACAGCATGAAATAGTGCTTACGCAAAGCCAAACTTTGATACAGCATCTTGTATCCTGCTAAATTAAGATATTCAAGGCAAGTTCTACAGTTTAAGTTCTCCAGATGAAGTAGAAAAAGAGCTAAAAAATTGATCCTTACTCTTTTTTAAATATGATTGTGAGTCACATTGTGTCCTTGCAAGGAAGACTGTAACTGGAATTTGGTCCATTTGCATTGAGACTTTTGCGGTAATTATACATTTTATTGTTTTAATTACAATTATAATTCTATTTGTATGTCTATGTGTGTATGCATATATATATATATATATATATATATATATATATATATATATATATATATATATATATATATATATATATATTGTGGAGGACTGCCGGCTTTCAATGCCGGTCCGCAACCCCAGGCCGCCAGGAGGAGCTCTCCCGACAGCAGGATTGTGCCCCGAGGTCCAGCAGGGCCTTATGGACTTTGTAGTGTTTATACACAGCCCTGCTGGATACCTTGGGGACCACCAGGAGTCGCTGTGGGGGGGCTTATGGGCCCTGTGATGCCGTAAGACCCGGGAGTACGTCACGGTCACGTGATGGGAAGAAATGTCGTTCTCCCGGGTTGAATAAAAGGACTGATTGCCCTGACCCGGAAGGAATTAGGAACTATGGACTGATGGGACAGAAACACCTCCGGGTCAGGGGCTATAAAAGGACGGTGCCTCAGTCCAGACACTGAGCTGTGCTGGGAGGTAGAGGAGCAAAGTGTCTGGGTGAAGAGGAGTGATTGTAGTGTTGTGCTGAATTGATTTATTATATCAGTAGTGTGGAAGGTGCTTGGTGCACTGTGAATCAAAATAAAGAGTCTTGGACTTTTACCTGGTGTCTGGAGTTGTACCTGAGGGTTCAAGAGAGCACTAGCTCCCCCTACTGCCACACATATATATATATATATATATATATATATATATATATATAGTGGAGACCAGCCTCGACACAGAGAGACAGACAAACATCATTTCAATCCACCACACATGGTTTATTTAGAAAATATTTACACAGTTTCAAAGCACACAACCCCGTGCCCCTGCACAACACACCCTCAGTCCAGGCCTCACAATAACTCCTGTCCTCCCTTCACTGCCTCCACACCTTTCCTCCGAGCTTCATCCTCTTCCACCCAGCTGACGAACGGAGGGAGGCAGCCCCTTTTAAATCCACCCAGACGTGCTCCAGGTGCCTCCTGATGAGCTTCCGGTGGCACTGAAATGGTTTTATTTCAGGTGACTACCTGTTGAAGCTCATCGAGAGAATGCCAAGAGTGTACAAAGCAGTAATCAGAGCAAAGGGTGGCTATTTTGAAGAAACTAGAATATAAAACATGTTTTCAGTTATTTCACCTTTTTTGTTAAGTACATAACTCCACATGTGTTCATTCATAGTTTTGATGCCTTCAGTGAGAATCTACCAATGTAAATGGTCATGAAAATAAAGAAAACACATTGAATGAGGAGGTGTGTTCGAACTTTTGGCCTGTACTGTATTTAAAAAATAAAGATCCTAATGAAAAACTTACAATAATATCAAAAATTATTGCAAAATCTGTTTTCTAGCTTTCTTTGACGCAAAACTTTCAATGACCTCACTAAAATCAACGTTTAGCTAGATCATTTTCGATACACAGAATTGCTAGATGATTAAGTCGTTTTTGACTAGTTGTACTTCTTTGCCATGTTTTTAATGAATTTGCCAATCTGCTAATCTGTCAAACCGAGAAAGTTGTAGAAAAATGTATGTAGAAATTTTTTCATCTGAAACTTTTTTTGATATTGTTTTTGGTTTACAAAATATTTTATGCTGATGTTGACACTCAACGTTGTAGGATCAGTTCTTGCTTTCTGTTCATATATTTTGTTTGTGCATAATATCTACTCATCCCACACCGGGCCCCTATGATCCCGGGCCCCCTGGCTAGAGCCTTGTCAGCCCCCCTCCCCCCTTGTGGGGGCCATGAGCATAGGATAAGCATCAAATTGGGAGACCTGATTAAGTTGACGGAAGTCATTGCAAAACCTTTAACTCCCGTCGGGCTTACTAACCAAGACTATTGGGCTGGGCCAGGGACTATAACTCTCCTCTATGACTCTAAGTCCAGCATGTGCTTGATTTCAAGTTCCACTTCAGCCTTCTTTGCCTCGGGAAGGTGATAGGGGCGCTCTCGAACTACAATCCCGGGTTTGGTCACAATGTTGTGGGCAATCAGAGAGGTCCTCCTGGGTTTCTCATCTACCACCTATGGAACGGACAAGGTAACTGCCTCGAGCTCGCGTCTCTGTCAAGTGTCTAAGCTAGAGTCACAGTTAAGGGTGCTGGTCCGAGAAAAGAATGAGTAGGGCTGGCCGGAGGAGGGATCGGGATCCCTTTCCTTCCACAGTTTCAGCAGATTCACATGATATATCCACTCGCTCTGGCAATGATCGGGCTGTTTCACCAAATAGTCGATGAGTCCTTTCCTCTCCTTAGCATTGTATGGCCCCTGCCAATAGGCAAGTAGTTTAGAATGGGAGGTGGGAACCAACACCATGAGTCGATTTTCCGGTTGGAACTTCCGGAGCATTGTGCCATGGTCATAATAGTGGGCCTGTGCTGCTTCTGCCTCCTCCATATGACTTTTTAGGATGGGTTGAATTTTACCAAATCCATTATGTAACTGCGCGATATACTCCAAAATATTAGTTGAGGGAAGAGCTTCTCCTACTCAGCCTTCTTTAAAGATGTCCAGTATACTCCTGGGTTGTTGTCCATATAATAATTCAAATGGTGAGAACCCCGTCGAGGCTTGAGGGACTTCCATGTAGACAAAGAGCATGAGGGGAAGGAGTTGATCCCAGTTCCTTCCGTCCCCGCTGACTACCTTGCGGAGCATTTGTTTGAGAGTCTGGTTAAATCACTTAACTAGACTGTCAGTTTGAGGATGATATACCATAGTCTTTAGATGCTTTATTTTAAGTAACTTGGCCATCTCCCTGAATGTCTCCGAGGTAAATGGCGTTCCTTGGTCCGTAAGGACTTCCTTAGGAATGCCGTATCGCACAAAAACCCCTACCAGTTCCCGTGAGATGGCTTTGGAACAGCTTCTGCATATCAAGTTGCATAATCCACGAGCACTAATATATATTTATGTCCTTGGGCTGAGGGCTCCAAGGGTCCTATGATATCGTCCCCTACTCTCTCAAACGGGACATCAATTAGGGGAAGGGGAACGAGAGGAGCATGGTCCCTACTAGATATCTGCCACAGTTGACACTCTGGGCAAGAGATACAAAAGCAGCGAAACTCATTGTTAACTCCCGACCAATAAAATCAGAGCTTAATTCGCTCCAATGTTTTTTTGGTGCCCAGATGGCCTCCTAGGAGGTGGGTTTGTGCTAACTCGCAAACCTGCTGCCAGAATCAACAACAACTTCCGGTCCTCCCCCTCATGTTCACTAACTCGACATAATAAATCATTTTCAATGACAAAGTGGGGACCAAAGGGCATGGGCTGATTGGTGCATTGGCTGCTGACTATTATATCACTGCATTCTTTGCAAACTTCAGGGAGTCATCATTCCATTGCTCCATTTTAAATGAGGCCAGCATTTGTCTAAACTGCTAGATCAGAGAACAGGTTTGGTCTGTCCTCAAGGAGCGGAGAATCAACCCAATCCATCAAGGCGCACTCTGTTGACGTCACGACAGACCAGGAAGCTCCCCATCCACCTCTTGGCTTCCCACACCGCACTCCGCCGGCTGAGTACATGGCGTGGAGACAACCTGTGATGTATTATTCCCATCTGTTAATAGGCCTAACAGCATCAGGAGTGAGTAGTACTTCACCGCTTTTAATGTTGGACCAGACCCAACCTAGAATCACGGCAAAAGGGGTCTTTGGGAGGATCTCTACGGGGATCTTTTTTACCAGCCCTCCTTGGCTGATGAAACATCAGGTGGTTTTATAGTAGTGGATATCTCCATGTACAAAGGTTGTGCTGGTCTTTGCATTTGTCCATTGTCGCGGCAGCACGTACCAGCAGTCAACAATGGAAATGCTGCTGCCGGAGTCAAATAGGGCTTCCACTTTGAATTCATTACAGATTACCACTCCTGTATGGGACATTGATAGGGGGTTTGAAAGTAGGCACAATCTACCTCTCCCTCTCCGCTTACATTCCGCCTTGTTCCCAAATGAGCAGCACGCCTGCGGATCCGGGGACTTTGGCGCAAACTCCGGCTTGTGTCGAGGGAGCAGTTTAGTAGGGATGTAATCTCCATAGCATCCGCTAAAGGACTGTTTTGCTCTCTCAGACTGTAAAGCTGTCCTGGTGGTTTCTACGAGCCTGATGAGCTTGTCCATACTAGTAATACTAGACCGGCTGGGTGAAATGCTCAGGTATGTTCTTCAAAAAAATAAAGCAGGCCAACTTTTTTACTATTTGGAAGGTGGAGCACTCAGAGGGATTTAACCACTCCGCCACCTTTTCCCAAACCGCGTCCACCTACTCTTGGGTAGATCTCTTGGGATCTAGTTTCCAGGGGCCTCATGTATAACGGTGTGCGTAGAACTTGCACTATAACATGGCATAAGCACAAAAGCCGAAATGTGCTTACGCACAGAAAAATCCAGATGCAGGAATCTGTGCATACTCCAACTTCCACGTTCTTCCGCTACATAAATCCCGATCAGCGTGAAAAGTAACGCTCGTGCATGCGCTTTATGTAACGCCCCAACTCCTCCCAGATTTACGCCTCTTTGAATATGCAAATCAATATAAATCGCCCTTAAGCTCAGTCTTCTGTGAAAAGACAATGGGAAAAGCACGGGGGAAAATATAACAATTTCAGCAAATAACAAGTGGAGGCAAAGGAAAAATATACTATTTGTTTAATTAAACCGTGGTATAATCAACAAAAGGAAGTTGATCGAGTGACATAGCATGTTGGAGAAACTTGAAAGCTCAGCTATCAGTCGCAGTGAAAAGGCGAGTCGTAGCCTACCGTCTGAGTGTCATATGAAAGCTTTTTAGGGTACAGAGAAAAAAAGGCACACAGTGGGGAAAAAAAGCACGAAATGTCAACTTCAATCTCGAAATTTCCACTTTAATCATGTAGTTTATTTTGTCATTAAAGTAGAACATCATAAACGTCATCTTAAAATCGTTTAATTTTTTTTTTTTTTTTTTATTTATTAATTTTATTACAATCAATACATAGCAATCAAGTTTTACAAAAAAAAAAAGAATTATGCTAAGAACAGATCGATCCCCACCCTTGAGAGAGAGAGCAAGCCAAACGGTGTAAAATTTAAGGCTTTAAAAATACCTAAATCAACAAATTCTCTGTGCTTTATAAAATCATTTCAAAATATTACTGATTAGATCCTGCCATGTTTTGAAAAAAGTCTGCACAGATCCTCTAACTGAGTATTTGATTTTTCCAATTTTAAATAATATAACACATCAGTTTCCCACTGACTTAAAAGAGGAGAGTTTGGGTTCTTCCAGTTTATCAGAATAAGTCTGCGTGCCAACAGTGTAGTGAATGCAATCACAATTTGTTTGTCTTTCTCCACTTTAAGACCCTCTGGAAGAACCCCAAACACAGCTGTTAATGGGTTAGGAGGGATTGTGAGTCCAAGACTGTCTGAGAGGTAATTAAAATTTTTGTCCAGAATAATGTTAATTTGGAGCAGGCCCAGAACATGTGACCTAGTGAGGCTGGGGCTTGGTTGCAACGCTCGCAGGTTGGATCATGCCCTGGAAACATTTTGGAGAGTTTTAGTCGAGACAGATGTGCTCGATATATAATTTTGAGTTGTATAATTGTATGCTTTGCATATGGAGCTTGAGTGAATTCTCTGCATTGCTACTTTCCACTCCTTTTCTGATATATTAATTGAGAGGTCATTTTCCCAGTGTCCTCTTGGATCTTTGAAAGGAAGGGATTGTAAAAGGATTTTATATATTGTAGAGATGGAGTCTAACTCCTTGAAATTGAGCAATAATTTTTCCAGCGTGGATGAGGGTGCAAGATGAGGAAAATCTGGAAGGTTCTGTTTAACAAAGTTCCTGATTTGAAGATAGTGAAAGAAATTTGTAGCTGGAATGTTAAATTTGGAATGTAATTGTTCATAGGATGCAAAGGCGTTGTCTATATAAAGATCTCTAAGCAAGTTAATTCCAAATTTTTCCAGATATTAAAACTGCATATGTTTGTGAGGGTTGAAAGAGGTGGTTCTTTTGCAGGGTGCCACAGAAAGAAGCTTCTCCGTCTTAAAATGCTTTCTACATTGGTTCCAGATTCTAAGTGAGTGGAGCACAATTGGGTTATTAGTGTATTGCCGATAACGTGTGTTTATTGGAGCACAAGCAAGGAATACAAAGAAGTACTGCAGGATTTTACTTCTATTGCGGTCCATGCCTGTGTATGTTCTTCTATTTGTGTCCAGGTTCTTATCGACTGTATATTTGCCCAGTAATAAAACTGGAAGTTAGGTAGAGCCATGCCGCCTTCTGCCTTTTGTCTTTGTAGGGTCGCTCTTTTGATGCGTGGATGTTTAGAATTCCAAATAAATGAGGTTATTGTTGAATCTAATTGCTTAAAGAACGATTTATTAATGTATATTGGTATGTTTTGAAATAAAAAGGAGCTTAGGAAGAATATTCATCTTAACAGTGTTAATTCTTCCAGCTAGTGTGAGATGAAGGGTTGACCATCTATGCAAGTCTTGTTTAATTTTTTCCATGCAGACGACGAAATTTTGTTGATAAAGAGCTTTATGTTTACTTGTGATGTTTACCCCGAGGTATTTAAACTGTTCTGCAATGATAAAAGGAAGGGTGTCTAATCTAATATTATATGCTTGCGAATTCACCGGAAAGAGTACACTTTTATTCAGATTAATTCTGAGACCAGAGAGCTTTTGAAATTCTGTGAGTGCTGCTAAGACTGCAGGCACAGAATTTTCTGGGTCCGATATATACAGTACCATGTCATCTGCATATAATGAGATTTTCTGTTCCAGTCCTTCTCTGCTAATCCCCTTTATCTGATCAGTATTTCGACAATGTATTGCCAGTGGTTCAATGGCAATTGCAAACAGCAGTGGTGACAAAGGGCATCCTTGTCTTGTGCCACGTTCTAGTTTAAAGTAGTCTGAGCAAATGTTATTGATGCAAACTGAAGCTTCTGGGTTAGTATACAGTAATTTAATCCATGCACAAATGTTCGGGCCAAACCCAAACTTCTCCAAAATAGTAAAAGGTATTTCCATTCAATCATGTCGAATGCTTTTTCTGCATCCAATGATAATAATATTTCTGGGGTGTTTGATTTAGTTGGTGAGTATATTACATTAAACAGGCGTCGAAGATTTGAAGATAAGTGTCGGCCCCTAATAAATCCAGTTTGGTCTTGTGATATTACTGAGGGGAGCACTTTCTCCATCCTTCTAGCTATGATTTTAGAGAGTATTTTAACGTCGTTATTCAGAAGTGAAATTGGTCTGTATGATGCACATTGTAATAAGTCCTTATTTTGTTTTGGAAAGACAGTGATTAGTGCTTGGCTTAAAGGTTTGTGGAAGAGATTGGTTATCTCTGGCTTCTGTAAATGTTGCTAATAGGAGGGGAACTAGCTGAGCGGAGAATTTCTTGTAAAACTCTGCAGGGTAGCCGTCAGGGCCTGCTGCTTTTCCACCTTGGAGTGACTTTATAGCATCCAGTAATTCTGATAATGACAGAGGTTTATCGAGTTCCTCCACACTAATAGCGTCAATTTGTGGTATCTGTAATTTATCCAGAAATGCATTAGATTGTATATTGTCTTCTTTAAACTCAGTAGTATATAGGGATTTATAGTAGTCTCTAAAAGTGTACATTATATTTTTGTGTTCGATGATTTTATCTCCGTTCGTGTTAGTAATTACGAGATTGCGTTGTACATCTTGCTTGTGAATTTGTTGCGCTAAAAGCTTATTAGCTTTCTCTCCATGTTCATAATAATGATGTCTGGATTTGTAAATTAGTTGTTCGGTTTCTTTAGTTGTCAAGAGGTTTAATTCTGAATGTAGAGCCTGCCTCCTCTTATGTAGAGTCTCGCTTGGTAGTCTGGCATGTTCTTCATCTATTTTAGTAATTTCGCTTTTTATCTCTGCTACTTTCTTCGCTTCGGATTTATTTCTGTGGGAGAGATATGAGATAATCTGTCCTCTTAAGAAGGCTTAAGAGTTTCCCAGAGTATTCCTGCAGAGATCTCAGGGGATGTATTTGTCTCTAGAAAGAATTATTTGTTTGGATATAAATTCAGTACAATTCTCGTCAGCTAATAAAAGCGGATTGAGACGCCATCTGGGGTGAGTGTATGGGGCTTAGTAATTTCAGCTCCAAGATCATCGGAGCATGGTCTGAAATAACAATAGCATCGTATTTACAAGATTTAATCTTAGGCAAGAAGTTATTATCTATAAAGAAGTAATCAATCCTTGAGTAGCAATGATGTACTGGTGAGTAGAAAGAATATGTTCTTGAATTTGGGTTTAAAACCTCCAGGGATCTGATAAGTTGTGATCAGTTATAAACTTTGTAATTATCTTTGCGGTGTTAGTTGCCGTTCCCCCTGTGGAGGAAGTCTTATCTAAAAGTGGATTTAGAACACAATTAAAGTCCCCAGCCATTATAAGTTTATGAGTGTTCAGATTGGGAATGGATGCAAATAAATTTTGTATAAATTCCTTATCATCAACATTAGGTGCATAAACATTTATCAAAATCATTTTACAGTTAGATAAGTCTCCCATGACCATCACATATCTCCCTTCAGGATCCAATACTACATCTGATGCTACAAATGGTACTGTTCTATGTATGAGAATTCCCACCCCTCTAGTTTTCTTTGTAAAACTAGAATGGAACATTTGGCCAGTCCAGTCTTTTTGCAGCCGGAACTGATCCTTACTTAGTAAGTGGGTTTCCTGTAAAAATACTATTTTAGCATTTAGACCTGTTAGGTGAGAAAGTACTTTCTTTCTCTTTAATTCGTGATTCAGGCCTTTAACATTCCAGCTTACGAAGTTAACTGTCCCATCATGAAGACACTGATTCTGAGTTTTTGGTGTCATATTATAGTCTTAACTGGAAGTGAAATAGTTTAGGTCTTAATTTCCTATTCCCCCAAGGTGGCTCTAGGCTTGTGGTGGCCCTGGGCAGAAAAAGAATCGGTGGCTCCTTCGCCCACCAATGTCAGTGAGGTAGATTATGCACAGCGGATGGCCACGTCCGTTGCGGACACTACATAGCTACCGCGTGCTCAAGCATTTAACTTTTGTCGAAATTTGCCGCTGAGTTTTTAGCTGTGTCGTTATTTTCTCTTTCTGTTTTATATTCAATATATATTGGTGTGGCCACCCATGCAGTTCTTGCTTTTCTTTCTCTAGGTAACTGATTGCCACACAATCAGCTCTGTAATAGATGTTAAGCCATCTGTAAACTTAGAGCGCTGATTCTTTAAAAAGTTTAAGGAACATTGAACTATCTTCATAGTACATGTTTAATTATTCTATCCTTCACGTCAGTCCCAGTGAAGAATATACAGTAGATTATTTAAATGAAGTTAAAGTTTTACCTGTATAATATAATAAACATATTTTGCTGCATTTCATCTTAAAAATGATATTGTCATCATATGTAAATACACGCTTTATAAAGTGGCTCAGGTTGTGCAATATTATAACTGTAGTGCAAGTTTACAGTGAGGTAATTGTACTTATAACTACAAACAGTTCTACAAGGAGCAATGATTGAGTGCGTTTATAGTTCTTGGGATGAAACTGTTTCTGAACCGCAAGGTCCGTACAGGAAAGGTTTTAAAACATTTTGCCGTGGCTGAGGTAGCGTGTGCCTGATGCTGTATACCGATAATTCTCTTTCCGATCAGCTGCTGCTGTGATTCACACTCAGATACAGTTATATAAATACTCTGAGTGCTGCAGTGAGAGTAATATGGAAAAAGTTGATCCACTGTGGCAACTCCTAACGGGAGCAGCTGAAAGAAGAAGAAGGTGCAGTGAGAGTAACAACGCTAAAGCAGTTATGGTATTTGGAATACTATGGCTATTCCCTGGACCATTATATTGTTATAAGTTAAATACAATCAGATGCATTACACCTATAAACAATATGCGGTTAGTTTCAGTGTATTTATAAAGCCGCGTCAGGAAAATAAGGAGTAACTACACAGGAACAGTAGCATTGCTTTGACGCTGGGCGCCGCCAGTCTGCAAAACCGAGCGGAGAACTTGCGTACGACAAGGTATAAGGTACCGTGGAAAAGTGAGTGGCTTTATGCCAAGTGATTTGAATGTGGAAAAGTTCTTACGCAACATTTCTGTCTGTACGCACCGTTTATAAATGAGGCCCCAGGTCTGCAAAAACATCACCTGCTGGTCTGGGGAATCCCCACCTTTCTCTGTGGCCTTGGCTCCAGCAAGGAGGACAGCCCTTTCGTCAGAGAGGGCATAATAAGTCCCTGTCGCTTCCCCCACAGAGATCAGCCCACTTCTGTGTCTCCCGTCAACACTCTCCCTATGCATTCTATGTGGCCCGGAACTAGACAAAGGGAGCGGAGTCTGCACCGGTTCTTTCCGAACTCCGGGACAAACCCTTCACCTAGAAACTCTGCCCTGGTACTCTCCCACCTGTTCATAATCCAGGTCCGATCCTGTTTTCTTCTGGGATTCTTCCATCCAGCCGACTACGCCACTGTAACAAGAATGATCAAGAGACATTGGGAAGGTTTGGGGCAGCCACCCATATAATATTTCCTGGATGCAAAATCTATTCAACAGTAAAGATATGTTCACATGATGGAGTCCAAAACAAAACTGAGTATCCACTTAACATGGTGGTCCTTTAAACCCCTGCAGGGGAAGAGATATCATCAGGATGTGACGTTGTTGGTTGCCCCTGAACAGGGTGGGATTTCCCGAGAATGGTCTGTAAGGAATTGAAAAAGAGAATTAGCGCACTTCGCCACCCCCTGGTCCAGCATGGTACTACTTTTATTCAGGCCCTTTGGTTGTCCCCTAAACACGCGTGTGCGATAATATATATGTACATATTGTTGTAAATAAAGATTTTCCACAAAATAAAAAGAGTTGGGGAATGACCCCGAAAAATGTCCTGTGGACGTAGCAAAGAAATATTTGCAAAAATGATCAAAAACCCAAAAGCAACTGACAAATTGTAACAGTGACATGGCGTCAATATACAAAAATATGGCTGACGGAAGTGATGTGGCAGGAGATGACATCATAACGGGTGGACAGAACTGATGTCATAATCAGGAGACTGGAAATGATGTCATTGTGGTTGTGATGGAAGCAACGTCATCATCTGGAGTCAGAAGTGAAAATGATGTTGGGTGGCCATCTTATGAACCCGGAAGTTTATGTGGTGAGTAAATGAAATTATTCTTCTTCTTTTGGTCTGATGAAAGAGATAGAGAGGCGTTAGTACCATAAATCAACCCTTCATCTCGCGATGTTTCACTCACCTCAGAGCTTGTTGATTGCCTCCTAAACGCATGTGTGTGACATGACCTCCTCCTTAGCCCAGACCCATAGGGTTGGGCAGCCTGAACTGAGAGGTCATAGATATGAGAGAGAGCATCTGTGTTGGCCTGCAAAGAATCTTTACAATAAATGACTTTGAATCTATAAGGCTGAAAATCTAAAAACCACCTAGTGACATAATGATTAGACTCTCGATGCATGGCCATCCACTGAAGAGTGGCATGATCCATAACCAAGGTAAATTCTCATCCCAATAAGTAGTACCTCAACTGGGTCACAGCCAATTTAATTGCTAAGGCTTCACGTTCCACCATGGCATACCTGGTCTCCCGATCTAACAGTTTCCAGCTTAGGTACATAACAGGGTGCTTAGCACCATCGATGCATTGGCTCAGCATGGCTCCAAGTCATGTGTCCGATGCATCAGTCTGGAGGAAAAAAGGAAAAGAAAAGTTAGATGATTTTAATACAGGTGCAAGTCAGGGCCACCTTCAAGTCACAAAACGCAGACTCAGTTTTGTCATCCCAAACCATTTTTAAAGGTGCCCTTTTCTTTATGAAGTCTGTTAAGGATGAAGAAATCTCTGAGAAATGAGGAATAGTAGCTCACTAAACCCAGAAAGGCTTGTATTTTCCTCTTAGTCACTGGACAGAACCACTTAATAATGACTTCAATTTTGGAACATTGTGGTTTAATCATTCCACTGTTTATATATATATATACCTGTATATATATATATATTGTCAGGGATGCCAGGGGCAACGACCCGGCCGGGACGCCGTGAGGGACCGGATGTGGGTCTGCACCCACCCTGGATCACGTGGGGGCCGCCTTCCCTATTGCTTTGGGGGCCACGGGTTAAGGGCATGAAAGCCCCACCCTGCAGGGGCCCGTGGTCACCACCAGGAGGCGCCCCAATGCCTTGGGGACCTGTTCCCTCAGCACTTCCGCCACACCAGGAAGTGCTGGGGGGAAGATTTAGAAGGGCACCCGGAGAGCTGCCGGGAGAACAGCCGGCACTTCCGCCACGCCAACGACGCGAGCCAACGAGAGAATGCCGGGAGCCACCTGGAGCTCGCCTGGGAGAGGATAAAAGGGGCCATCTCCCTTCATTCAAGGCTGGAGTCGGGTGGAAGCAGGACGAGGCACGAGAGAGGTGTGGAGGCGGCCCGAAGAAGAGGCATTTGTGGCCAGGACTGAGTGTTTGGGGTATTGTGCACGAACTGGGTCTGTGTGACCAGTTAAATTACTGTAAATATTGTAAATAAACGTGTGGTGGTTGAAACAACATGTCTGCCTGTCTGTGTCCGGGTCGTTTCCACATCTGGCGTAGTCGGCAGGATGCTCCGCCTGTTCCAAGGCAGGGACCTGTATCAAGAAATTTTGTTATGGACGGCCCGGCGCAGCAGAAACCCCACGGACCGCCAGGGGTCCGCAAGAGGGCCGTTTTCCCCTGCCGCGGGCGGGCGGCGTGCATGGAAGGAGTGCAGCGGGCTCCCACGAGCGCACCGTTGCTGGAGGTGCCTGGGATGGCATGGCGTCCAGAGAGGCCACGCCGAGGAGGTTTCCTCGGTTGGACGAGTCCGGGAAGGTGAGTTCCCTGCCTATTGGCAGCCGGCCCATGGGGGCCGGGCGTGTTTTTCTTTTTCAGGCAGGGACTTCCCAGATCCACGTTAGTGGTGGGCGCATGCTGGTCTGCGGGGCTCTGGCAGCAGCTGCGAGGGCCGCGGAGGAGGGGACGTTGCAGCTCGAGAGGTGCCGGCAACAACAAGGCTGCCGGCAAGCATGTCGGCGCTGCAGAAGGGGAGGCAAGATGGCCGCAGACCAGAAGTCCCTCCCCGTGACAAGTAAGCGATTGGACAGTGTGTCTTGTGTGCCCGCCAATGACTGCAGAGAGACGGGACCAAGGAATGTCCATCACGGGCTGGGGGGAGACCCGATTGGGCCAGAGGAGGATGCCCACAGGAAGTTGCCGGCAATGGAGGCTGTCAGACAGGTAGGCTCTGCGTCGGTTAACTTCCTGTCTTTGCCGGCTGCTCTGTCAGAGCTGGAGGCGTGCCTTCAGCCCATGGAGCAGGGGTTATTCCAGGTGCTACGTGCCCTCCGGGCAGAGATGCGGGTACTGGAGAGGAAGGCAGTCGCGTCCATAGAGGACCTGCGGATGGCGATCCGACGGCGCAGCGCTGGATTCTCCAGCCGGAGCAACACGGCGGGGAAGGTAGGTTTCGCCGTCCCCGTACAGCATGAGGGAGGGTTTGCTGAACATGGCTGTGATGCCAATGATCAGCTGCCAAGGCTGCTTAGTGCAGGTCCTAGCGCCTCTGCTCCGAGTAGCGTCTCACGCTGCACTGTAGGGACGCGGACGGAAAGAGGCTCTTTCTTTGTAATAAGGAGTCTCAAACCAGGACGCTCCCAGAGTGACAGGAGGAATGGCAGGGTGGGTGCATCCGGTGCTGGCCGCCTCTGTGGGGCAGAGGGAATCCCTGAGGCCGGTCGAGAGAGTGCAGGCGGTGCCGGGCGGTTCCACCACCAGGAGGGACATGGAACCCACGGAGAGGGTGCCGAACAGGCAAGTGCTGGGGTGCCGAATGGAGGGGGGAACGCTGCCAATGCGCGGCACTGGAAGGGTGCCCAGGCAGCAGTTCTGCCCCTGTGTTTTTCTCTATTGCAGGGACGGACCCCGGACGAGCAGTAGAACCCCCTTCATTGGGGACCTGCCCTCAGATGTCGGACCGCCTGTTGAGGGATCTCTCTGCAGGTGTGCGGGTGCCACTACGGCTGGAGGAGGCTGCAAGGGAGCGAATGGCATAGAACAAAGGGGCGCGGATGCCTCAGAGGGGGTGCTGAACGAGGGGGCCCCGGGGTGCCAGTAAAAGGGGGGAGGGCAACCTGTGCGAGGCACAGGAGAGCACCGAGTGGAGGTGCTCAGGCCGCATCTCCGACCCTATCCCTGTTTGGAGAACAGGGCCGGACCTCGGTGGTCCTGGAGTAGGACCCGCTTCGGGGGTGTGCTGTCCTCGCGGGACGTGTCGCTCTTCCCGAGTGGTCTTCGCTGGCTGTGGGGCACTGTCAGTGATGCCAGGGGCAACGACCCGGCTGGGACGCCATGAGGGACTGGATGTGGGTCTGCACCCACCCTGGATCACATGGGGGCCACCTTCCTGGTTGCTTTGGGGGCCACGGGTTAAGGGCATGGAAGCCCCACCTGCAGGCCCGTGGTCACCGCCAGGAGGCGTCCCAATGCCTTGGGGACCTGTTCCCTCAGCACTTCCGCCACACCAGGAAGTGCCTGTGGGAAGATTTAGAAAGGCACCCAGAGAGCTGCCGGGAGAACAGCCGGCACTTCCGCCACGCTGGGGCGTGGCCAACGAGGGAATGCTGGGAGCCACCTGGAGCTCGTCTGGGAGAGGATAAAAGGGTCCGTCTCCCTTCATTCAAGGCTGGAGTCAGGTGGAAGCAGGACAAGGCACGAGAGAGGTGTGGAGGCGGCCCGAAGAAGAGGCATTTCTGGCCAGGACTGAGTGTTTGGGGTATTGTGCACGAACTGGGTCTGTGTAACCATTTATAATTATTGTATATATTTGTAAATAAAATACGTGTGGTGGTGACAAACAACATGTCCGCCTGTCTGTTTCGGTCACATATCCACATATATATATATATATATATATATATATATATATATATATATATATATATATATATACTCAGCAAAGAAAGAAACGTCCCTTTTTCAGGACTGTGTATTTCAACAATAATGTTTTAAAATCCAAATAACTTTACAGATCTTCATTGTAAAGGGTTTAAACAATGTTTTCCATGCATGTTCAATTAACCATAATCAATTAATTAACATGCACCTGTGGAATGGTCGTTAAGACCTTAACAGCTTACAGAAAGTAGGCATTTAAGGTCACAGTTCTAAAACGCAGGACACTAAAGAGACTTGTCTACCGACTGTGAAAAACACCCAAAGAAAGATGCCCAGGGTCCCTGCTCATCTGCGTGAACGTGCATTAGGCATGCTGCAGGGAGGCATGAGGACTGCTGATGTGGCTAGGGCAATAAATTGCTATGTCTGCACTGTGAGACGCCTAAGACAGCGCTACAGGGAGACAGGAAGGACAGCTGATCATCCTCACAGTGGAAGAGCCCGGATCTCAATCCCATTGAGCATGTCTGAGACCTGTTGGATCGCAGGGTGAGGGCTAGGGCCATTCCCCCCAGAAATGTCCAGGAACTTGCAGGTGCCTTGGTGGAAGAGTGGGGTAACATCTCACAGCAAAAACTGACAAATCTGGTCCAGTCCATGAGGAGGAGATGCACTGCAGTACTTCAAGCAGCTGGTGAGCCTCCCTTCATTCAAGGACACATTGCGAAACATTTTTAGTTTATGTCTTATGGTGTTGACTCTTTTACTGTTCATACAAATATTTACACATTAAGTTTACTGAAAGTAAAAACAGTTGAAAGTCAGAGGACGTTTCATTTTTTGCTGAGTATATATATATATATATATATATGCATATTTTCATATAAATATTTACATATGTATACATTTTTTTTTCTAAATGGGACTGTTTAACATATGTTATCTTCATCTCCATGGGTACTGTTTAACACTAGAATTACCAAAGCCTATTTGAGGACAATAGTTCATTACCACCCCTTGGGGCAGCTGGAGGAATTAATGATGAAGAGGAAGAAGATGGTCCCGATGATTTTTAAAATGAACAGTTTCAGCCAAAGGGGGATGGAGAAGGGGGAATGGGATGCCTAATAAGCCCCAATTCTAACCCCTCAGGGTCAAAACATGAATTTGAAAGGATGGAATTTCAAGCATCATTAATACAAGTGCCCATTCTGCAATATAATGTACAACAGCCAGACTCAGATTAAAACTGTCCCACCTTCATTGTGCAAAGAATCTGAGACCTGCAAGAATTAAAAGAGGTGGTGCAGGAATTGCTGAACCAGTTCATGATGGCGGAGAAACAGTTAGATAACATGAATAAGCCAAATGCTGCAGAATGCATTCAAGTCCTTAGAAGAAAGCTAATTTCAAGCTGAAATGATCTGAGAGGGCAATGGAATGAGACTCTGGGATGGCAGGGGGTTGATAGTGGCCAGTTCATTGTTCAGTGGACAGTTACAAACATAAAGAAATGCAAAATATATCAGCCGTCTAATGCCCAGTGAACTTGTTTAGACAAGACTTGATGGCCCGCCTGTACCTTTGCATCTCAGTTATGGAAAAGGGAGTGAAGGTCACAACAGAACAACACACCACCCTTGCACTGACCACCACAATTACATGCTCTTATGCTTCCTTGATTGTTCATGTTTTTCTCAAAACAGCAAAAATCTCTGCTGTCCTGGGTTCCTCTTGGATTACAGTATTTAAAATCTTTTCAGTGTATTGCTTGATTTTTGGACTGTATTATGGTGAAGTCTGGCTCTTGGACTTTTTAGCTGCTGCTGCCAGAAAAAGAGACTATTATGCATAACGAACTGTTATATCTCAGCAGAATTGGCTGGAGCAGTATCTCTCTTTTGTCACAACAACTGCTTTTCTTCTGGTGTGGTTCTATCTCACAGAACCCCATTGTTAAATCCGCTTTCAGTGACATGATGTGAGATGGGTATTAGCATGTCAGGAAGGGGAGGATTGGGAGTATGTGGGACCTAATATTTGGTCCACCCCAGATGGATCTGTTATGAAAATTGCAGTAGGACGAGTTGTACCTGTAACCCGATTGCTCTGTCATTTACCTTCCACCTCTCCACCTACAACCATGTTGTTTACCCTTCAAATCTTTTAGTTAGATTTGCTCCACTCATGTCTCTGGGTACAAGGGAAATAATATTTTGTCTGAATAGCTCATGTTGAACCCTTGGTCGTTTTCCCAAAGTCATCCTTCCGTTTACCTTGTGCACAATATCTTTTTTCGCTTGAGGCTGTGGCTGGTATTACCATTGTTTATGCTGACATAGTTAAGCGGGGTACTATTATTCCCATCCAATACTCTTCTATTCTTCCAGTTAGAAATCAGATGACTCATGATGGTTCGTTCAGGACCTCCACAGAGTCAATGCTGCTATACACCCTAGGACTTCTATAATCCCAAATCCTTCCACTATTCTCTCTACAGTCCTGTCCACTGCTATGTGTTTTTCTGTTACTGATTTTGTAAATGCCTTCTTTTCAATTCCTGTTCACCCTGACTCCCAGTTCTGGTTCTCATTCACTTTTAAAAGGAAGCGTTGGACCTGAGCTGTGATGCTGCAGGGATGTACACAGGCTCTGTGTGTGCGCGTGTCCATGTGTGTATGGACAAGAAGTAGAAAACATAAAAATTGAAATGTTATTGGCCTGAAGGAAGTCTACGAATAAGTTAACCAGGTTTGGCAGACTGGTCCCCCACCGATGGAGTTCCAGATCCCCCTTAGAACCTGGATACTAGTCAGAGACACCCGAATGAAACATTGGCATCAACCTCGCTGGAGGGAAGTATTCCAGGTGCTGCTATCTGCACCCCACATGCTGTGAAGGTTGAAGGACTCTTTTTTTGAATGCATGTCTCTCACTGTAATAACTGGACTGAATCATTAAGCTGTTGCTATTTTTTGGACTTTCTGTGTTGGGACTCTGTCAAGGGATTATTCCCTTCTTTCTTAGAGGATAATCTGCGTTATAAATGGTTGAAGGTTACTGTTATACAATTAAGAACAGATTCTTGTTATGCATGCACCACTGTTAAACCCCATCTCCTAGTTGTATCCCTTCCCAATAATCCTTTTTGCACATAACTTTCCTGGTTCTCCTTTCAAGCGTATCTTAATGGCAGGAAGTACATGCTAGAAATACTCCTAACTGAAAAGTGAGGATTGTGTGTGTTGTGTTCAGCAACAGTTGCTGTAGCCTTATTCCTAACAACACTGCCCCTGACAGTTCCATTACCTGTGCTTTAGCTGGCCTCACCTCCTTATCTATTGAATTAGCAGAAAAATCAGGAATAGCTAACCCTCTTGATGAACTCTTCCAAAGATTGGTTTGGTTCTTTGGCTGGTTGGATTAAAATTATTCTCATAACTCTCCTTATTTCTCTGGCAGTTTTCATGCTCTTGGGTTGATGTCTTATCCCGTGTATCCGAGCCCTTCTACAAAGGTTTATTAACGCCTCCATTACTAAGGCTTATCTCCTCAGCACTGACCCTGACTCCCAGTTCACACCTTTTCTTCTATCCCCCAACTCCTTTCCCGGACTCTTTCCCAACTATGATGATGCAGAAGTCTGATTTTTTAATGTGCACATTTTATATGTAAACGGGGGAAACTGAGGAAGAAAAAAATTATTAACTGTAAAGTATTTAACTCAAGGACTGTATTTTGTATCAACCATGCTGCAGAGAGCTATATGATTTTTTACTTCTATATGATTTAATCTTCATTTAGGTAGAAAAGTAATTAAGTTTATGCACAGAATTATGTGATTAACTTGCATTCTTTTATGAGAAAATGCTGACCTCTTGATACTAACAGAACACCCTGTAATATTATAAATCAATGTGATCGGTTTCTGAATTCTTGCTCAAAACTATAAGAAGTATGTCCATTATGGATTAATAAATCAGGATTTACTAATCTAAACAGACAAACTCTAATGAAGCTATTAAAGCTATAAGAATGTAATTTCTTTATAACTAATGTACTGAACTATAAGAAACTGCTTTAAACTGGTGTTGTGTCTGTGCGCTGATAATGGCGTATTTTTAGGAATGTGAGTGCCCTGATAACTCTTTATTTTGGTAAGAAACTGGGCACTCCTGCATATAATAAATCATAATTTAACCGTAATTTACAGAAATCTAAGTATGACCTCAAAATGAACTGTCATGTTTTTTTCTTTGGCTAATGAATAAGTTAGGTAATATAAAGAGGACTTTTTTTCTTTTAAGCATGATTGTCTGTTCTGACCAGCAAGTGGCACTGAGCTGGGGGGTTTTGCGCCAGCTTCTTTGAAGGCATGGTGTGTTTGGCGTCGGGGGTATGGGTTTGGGGCTGCAGTCTGCCTGAACCCAAATCAGTTGCTCTGAGCTGGTTTGGGCAGTCTCGCAGTTTCTCTCTAACTCACCAAGAATAAAGAAATTGCTTTTTATTTTATATTGGTGTCCTTTTTTGTCTTTCCCAACTTTAAGCGACTACAGTATTTAAGGTGGTCAATTGCAAGTTGTGCTTCCCTTTGACTCTCCTCTGAAAAGTGACAGCATGGGATCCTCAAAGCAACTCTCAAAAGATCTAAAGACAAAGATTGTTCAGTGTCATGGTTTAGGGGAAGGCTACAAAAAGCTATCTCATAGGTTTAAACTGTCAGTTTCAACTGTAAGGAAAGTAATCAGGAAATGAAAGGCCACAGGAACAGTTACTGTTAAAAACAGGTCTGGCAGGCCAAAAAAAATACAGGAGCGCATATGCGCAGGATTGTGAGAATGGTTACAGAAAACCCACAGATCACCTCCAAGGACCTGCAAGAACATCTTGCTGCAGATGGTGTATCTATACATCGTTCTACAATTCACCATAATTTGCACAGCATCTATATGGCAGGGTAATAAGAAAGAAGCCCTTTCTGCACTCACGCCACAGAGTCGCTTGCAAATGCTCATTCAAACAAGCCACATTCATTTAGGAACAAAGTGCTTTGGACTGATGAGACAAAAATTGAGTTATTTGGTCATAACAAAAAGCGCTTTGCATGGCAGAAGAAGTACACCACATTTCAAGAAAAACACCTGCTACCTACTGTCAAATTTGGTGGAGGTTCCATCATGCTGTGGGGCTGTGTGACTAGTTCAGGGACTGGGGTCCTTGTTAAAGTCAAGGGTTGGATGAATTCAACCCAATATCAACAATTTCTTCAGGATAATGTTCAAGCATCAGTCACAAAGTTGAAGTTACGCAGGGGCTGGATATTCCAAGAAGACCCAAAACACAGTTCGAAATCTAAAAAGGCATTCATGCAGAGGGAGAAGTACAATTTTCTGGAATGGCCATCACAGTCCCTGACTTGAATATCATCGAAAATCTATGGGATGATTTGAAGCAGGCTGTCCATGCTTGGCAGCCATCAAATTTAACTGAACTGGAGAGATTTTGTATTGAAGAATGGTTAAAATTACCTCCATCCAGAATCCTGACACTCATCAAAGGCTATAGGAGGCATCTAGAGGTTGTTATATTTTCAAAAGGAGGCTCAACTAAATATTGATGTAATATCGCTATTGGGGTGCCCAAATTTGTGCACCTATTTTGTTATGATGCATATTGCACATTTTCTGTTAATCCAATAATAATGTCACTGCTGAAATACTACTGTTTCCATAGGGCATGTCATATATTAAAAGGAAGTTGCTACTTTGAAAGCTCAGCCAATGATAAACAAAAATCCAAAGAATTAAGCTGGGTTCCCAAACTTTTTCATATGACTGTATTTACTTGAAATTAGAAAAAATCTAATTATCTCCTAAATGAACTGTTCAAAAATTGGTTAAAACCTGACAGGATCTAATTAATAATATTTTAGAATAAGCACTTATATTGAGGACAAAGACTCCTTTCCCTCTATACTACTGTCAAAAGTTTTACTTTGGCTGTTGGCCTTTCATTTTTTCTCATGGGTGGGGGCTGAATTGAGTTTAGTGTTAAGTTTGACTTGATTGCATGGATTGTTATATACTTTAAATAAATTTAATAAAGTTTAAAAAAAAATACATAAAATTTTCACCGGATGTGAAATTAGGGCATACTCATGCCCATACGTCAGCCAATGCCAGATATCCTGCGGAAAGGGTAAATATGAATGTTTTTAGCATGCTGGTGGGTATCCAAGTATACAATCAAGAAAACCTGTTTCTGGGTCATCTACCAAAGTATGTTGTGATTGGAATGGTGGACAATGAAGCTTTTTCAGGTTCTTATACAAGCAACCCATTTAATTTCAAACCTAATGATGTAGAGTTCCATGGCTCTGTTCTTGGGCTGTGAGTAGATTCCTGCCAAACATTTTCAACCAGACTTTGTGAATGGCAACAGTGCAAGATAATACTATAACCTTGTATTGACCACTGAAAAGCATTTGAAGGATCAAGTTCTGCTTTTGCTTTTTATCTAACCCGTGATCTAGAATACAATGATCATTTTTCCCTAGTTAAAACTGGAAACATGAGATCTGAATTACTCTTTGTTGTGATGTAAGATTTTGCATATAACTTCATAAATGTTTTGTATATCTTTATTTATAATTTAGGCAAAGCAATGTAATTTAGTGTTACTTTGATGAGAGGCATTCATGTTTGCCGTCCCGTTAACGACTGAGTTTCTTTGTAATTTTAAAACAGGATTTGGGGGATGTGTCTTAAACCAGTTTGGCGAGTGTTTCTTTGCTAAAGTCTTTCCACCACACAAAGCCAGGTTAGTTTAACATATGGTCTTGGGGGGGAGGATTGCAGGTGTTAAGATGTACTATTTCCTCCCATTGGTCTGAGATATGGCTGTTTGGAATTGGCTTGTCTCAGAAGCCTTTAAGTACCATGATGTCCTATTGGCTGTAGGGGTTGGACAGAGCATCTATAAATGTACGTGCTTAACCTCACATTCTCTCTCTTGCTAACCTGTGATGATGTGCAAGTATCTTTCTATTGCTAACAACTGAAGAAGACCACCACACCATTAACTGAAGACAACACAATGAAGAGCACAGCTCAGCAGCCATATTGAACAGACATGTGGCTGAAAGCTGAGCACCAATGATGCCTTAACTAGAGACATTTTAAGTAACTACAAGTCTGTGTGCCACCTGAATTACACATCACCATTTTATCAGGTTGTATGGTTGCCAATATTCAAATGTACTTTGCATTTTGTTATTATTTATGAATATTATCAGTAATACATTATTTTATGTGTAACTTAACTCCTGCTTGTCTTTTTACTACATCTAATTGCTTGAGGTTATAGATATAGAAGGGAAGGTGGGGTTAAGTTATGTACAATAATACCTTATAAACAGTGGTAAATCTGTGAGATTAGGCATTCTAAGGCTACATATTAATAATACAATAGGGGAAAGTAGAGCAAAATATATTACTCTACCAAGATAAAACAATTGGCGTAGTCGGCAGGATTTTGGGGTAACCATGTTTTGCACCCTGTTTGCAAATACTGTTTTGATGTATGTGTTTGTTTATGCATGTGAATTTTAGGGCACCCAGTGTACAAATGCGGTGGAAGTAAAACATTGTTTGGTTGCTGAATGGAATATAACCAACAAAGTGTAGAGACTTCATGTGTGTCACAAGGACTACCCGCATGTTTGTTAGTGCAGGTATAGTGAGTCCCCAATTAAAGTGCTAGGGAGTGGTAAAAGATGCATGTGTCATTCATACGGCATTTAAGTGGTTAAAGTGCTAGGGAGTGATGGGACATGCATTCCTCATTAATACGGTACTTATTCATTTAGGATCTTTGTGTATGTATATGTATGTTTGCTTACAGGGGCAAAAGTAGGCCAACCCATAACGAATTTGGCAAATTGTATTAGAGTAAATTGTAGACTCAGAAATGCCTAAGTTCATTTTAAAGTCAGCCATCTTCCAGTGGAGTGGCAGAGGGAAGCAGGCTAAAGCTAGGAAACCTGTAGTTCAGGTAGAGAAAGCAGAAGCTGAGCTGAGTGTGCCACAAAATGGAAGGGGCTGGAAGGATTAAAAGCAAGAAAACAGAGATCAGGTTTAAAGAAGACAGCTGCTGTTATAAGAGGTTTACTAGCTTGTATTATTGGTAATAAGGAAGATCATGATAAGGAAGAAAATAGCAAAGTGAATGAAAGTGAAAGTTATGGAATGTGTGAGAGTTTTGAAAGATGTAACAGTTGGTGTGATGATTGTGAAGTGTTAGCATGTAGAACACCCACTGGGTGTCTTGGGGAAAAAAGAAATGTAAACCGCCTATGGTGAAAGTTAGGGCAATAGTAACCAGATCAGACTGGAACCCTAAAACATGGGTGGGTGACTTACATGAGACAGATGAGTGCTCAGATAAAGAGTGGGAATGTGAGTGTGAGGAAAAGGAGAGAGATGAAAGGAAGGGAAAACAGCAAGGGTGTTTTCTTCCTTTATTCTCCACTGCACCACAATCTCCAGGTAATTCTGAGGTCTGTCCAGTATTTAAAGAACATGCTACACTGATAGATATTTCACCACTGTTAGGAAAGGTAACCAGTGCTGCATTGAAATTTGATTTAGGACAAAGAGATCAGATAGAAGGCAGAGAAGCTGGTGAGTGTGAATGGCAATTGTTGACTAGAGGGCATGAACTGGATATTGGCTTAAGGATACTGAGTAAAGAAAGTGTGGAATTAAAACAAAGAACAATGGAAATGAAAGGAATTCAAGTGCTTGTGTGTGAAAGGTCTGAATGTGCTAGTGCAAGAATGGCTGAGTTGGAAAAAAGTGCACCAGTTTAGGAGTTGGTTTGAATGGATCAGGACAAGCCAAAGAACAAAGGATGGGGATGGTGCAGCAGGAAGCTCAGCCAGCAAGCCAGGAATGCACAGGGGTGTGAGGGTCCTAACAGCTGTGCTAGGGCCAGCAGTAATTAAAAAGCACACACACTTAGGTTCAGTAATTCGAAACCTGACTGACCAGTTGTTTAAAAAGACAGCCTATGAATCTCCATGCAATAAAATGGAGAAAAGTGAGCTGGTCTTTAGTAAAGAACACAGGTCAGTTTTAGAGAAATGCTGGATTTAGCACTTGGATTCTGGAGAGGTTTCCCACACTTTCAGTAGCAGTTACCATACAATAAAAAGGACACACAGGCAATGAAAAAATAGAAGGGTAGTGCAGGAAGACAGGAAAAGGAAAATTATTATTTCTGTTTCAATTTTCTGGCCTTTTGCAATAGTGCTACTTCTATTGTAAGGTTTTTATGGACTTTGGTTTGGTGCAGGTAATAAATAGTGAAGGCAATTAGCAGAGTAAAATCCATGCAGGAGATCGGGTTACCATTGGCACATTGGAGTGGCATGGCACTAGTGCTAAGCTGTTCCAATGAATGCCTGGAAGCAAAGTTTGAGTTTTGGCACCAGGTCGACAGCCAAGAAAATGAGATGGACAGAAACTGCTTTGTCACCTTCCATTTTGCAGACCTGCCTACATAGCAGAATGAAGAAAAGACAACATGCAAAGACTAAAGACAAAGACATGAAGAAGAACTGAAGAGACAGCAAGAAAAAGACACTTACTGGGGTTTAAGTGAGTAACAAGTCCACAAGTCATGCAATAATAAGACTAGTCACAATAGCTATAGTTTAAAAGGAAAGGTTTGTTCATTACTGCAGCAAATTTATATTCCAAGGGGTGGAAACTGAACAAACCAGTTAGGAATGCCAAAATAAGGGGATTCATTTTGGGCTCATAAAGTATACATTCTGGGTATTAATTAATTAAGTGGGATAATTAATTTAATTATACTATTGTTAAAGAAAGTTATACTAAGAAAATTGGTGAAGCAGGTGCAGCTGGTACATTTGCAAGACATATGGGCTCCGATGTTTAGGTATAGTCTAATTGGGAAAATACGGAAGCCCTGCTGAGGTTGTCAGCTGTGGTACAAGCACAGGACCAGTGGGCCTATTTTGAATCGAGGTGTTTAGCAAAAGTATGCATATGGTGAGCAAACAACTCTAGAGATGGCCTACAGGGGAATGATGAGAGTTGCATAGTTTTGATGTCTCATGGTGGTGATGCCAGCCTATACTGGTAAAGGCTGATGGCAGTCAAGAGTTGCACCATGGGTAGGAAAGCACAAGAGGCAACTAAGTCAACCCCAAATGTGTGCAGAGGGGCCACAGATGTTGGTTTGTGAACAGTTTATGCAGTGGCACATGTGCTCTCACTTGGGCAGAAGTGGTTGTACTGGCACCTGTGGCATGTTACCTTTCAAATTTTGATGTTAATTGTACAGCTGCATATGCTTAAACAGATAGTTTGGGACAGGGTCTAATTAGCAGTTAGACACAAAACAAGCACAGATTAAAAATGCACACAATAGACTAAATTGTAGTGGGCTAGTTTAGTGGAAGGTGTGGACTTGTCTCATTTTGAACCATCAGATCTGATGACATATAAAGACTGCAGAAAGCTAAAGAAATAGCTGAAGCAAGCCAGAGCAGATACAAGTCATCAGGAACACTTCCAAGTTCTTCAGATTGTCTTTGAAATAAAGAAGATATGTAATGGACAAATGGTCATGGACAACTTTTAACAGTGGGAGAGCAAATACTGTCAATCAATGCACAAGTTATGTTATGATGCAAGATTTTGCATATAACGATAAATGTTTTGTATGTCTTTATTTATAATTTAGGCAAAGCAATGTAATTTAGTGTTACTTTGATGAGAGGCATTTGTGTTTGCCCCACCCCTAGTTTACGACTGAGTTTCTTTGTAATTTTAAAACAGGATTTGGGGGATGTGTCTTAAACCAGTTTGGCGAGTTTTTCTTTGCTAAAGTCTTTCTCTCATCCCCCACACAAAGCCAGGTTAGTTTAACATATGGTCTTGGGGGGGTTGCAGGTGTTAAGATGTACTATTTTCCCCCATTGGTCTGAGATATGGCAGTATGGAATTGGCTTGTCTCAGAGGCCTTTAAGTACCATGATGTCCTATTGGCTGTATGGGCTGGACAGAACATCTATAAATGTATGTGCTTAACCTCACATTCTCTCTTTCTAACCTGTGATGATGTAGTACAGGGGTACTCAAAGTTTTTGAATGTCGGTCCACATTCAGTTCGCCACCAACCATTGGGGTCCTCTATGGCCAGGTTTACCATGTAGGTCTGTAGGACTGTAGGTGTAGGTATGTAGGATGCTAGTAATAGATTCAACGCAAATGATAAAATTTTTACAGAAGACCAAGACATGCACAAAACATGGAAAACAATTCAAAAAAGTCACATGACTACTTGCAATTAACACATCAATTACAACAATTGGTACGTAAATGATTGTCACTCAGTGTGAAGTGTGAAACTGTTGTTTCGATTTCATAATGGCAGCATAGTTCGGTGAGTAACCAGTCAGTGCAATTCTCATTGCATTCTTGAGGTTCTGGTTGGTAATTACACTTCGATATTTCGTCTTGATAGTGTTCATAGTGGAGAATGCACACGCACAAGAATATGTTAAACCAAACATAGTGAGCACGGAAATCGCCAGTTTCTTTGCAGCAGGATACTGAAAATCTTGAACAAACTTTGACCAAAAAATTGTTATGCTGACTTTGTTCAATTTTGCTTTCAAAACGTGAGAAGCTTGCAAATCAGCTGCTTCCATTTGCAACAGTGACGGGTTTGAGTTCGGAAAAATTGAGGCAGCCACAGATGTCCATTCACCGTCAGGCTGGACAATGAAAGGATCAGCAACAAACAAAAACACAGGCTTCAGTTTTCTGAAATCCTTAAAACGTTAATCAAACTCGACCTTCAAATAATGTAGAAATGTGGAAATCAACTGAAAACATGCCTGTTGATCAGCTGTCATGCAGCTCTTCAGGTTTGGGAAATGCAGCATCTTGCCACCTTACAAGTCACTGATGAAAATGCTCAGGTTTGTTTCAAAGGCACAACATTTTTCTTGAAATTCGACAACGGTTTTGTCTGCACCCTGAAGTGACAAATTCAGTGTATTTATATGTCCCATAATATCAACAAGAAATGCCAGAAGTGAGACCTTGTCACTGTCTTGAATAAATGTTAAAAATTCTGCAGCTTTCTTTGTATTCAAGGACTGCAGGAAGTCAGCTACATCTTCACGGAGATTCCAGAACCTTTCCAACACACGGCCCTTGCTTAACTATCTGACGTCATTGTGAAGCAGCAAATCTCCAAATTCTGCAGACATCACTTCAAGAAAAAAACAAAACAGACGATGCTGCAAAGACGAATTACATCGTAAAAAATTTACTAATTTCACAAGAGTAGACATCACTTCCACCAGTTCGTCACAAAGTTTTGAACAGAGGGCCGAATGAATAATGATGCAGTGATAAGCAACAAGGTTGGGCTGAAGTGCCTTCATACGAGTGACAAGTCCTCTATCTTTACCAGTCATTGCTGGTGCCCTGTCTGTTGTAAGGGAAACCATTTCTGTTACATCCAATCCAGCTGCGTGCATAAACTGCGATAATGCTGAAAACACGTCCTCACCGCGGGTCTGTTTTGCTAGCGGTGGTAATGTCAGAAACTCTTCAACAAAATTATGGCCATCAAAAAATCTTGTGAACACACAGAGTTGAGACATGTCAGTTTTATCAGTGGATTCATCGCACATGAGAGCAAACAATTCAGCCTGTTTAAGATCTGATATTAACTGACCACCGACATTGTCAGAAAGGTCATCTGCACGACGACTAGCAGTACTGTCTGATAATGGCATCTGCTGAATCAGTTCAACACACTTTTTGTTGCTAAACAGAAAAGAAGAAGTAGACATCATGCATTCTTTAACAACCTCTGCATCAGTAAAAGCCTTCTGATGTCTGCCAAGAACCCAAACAATGCGTAGCGAAGCTTCTGTAACATTTGATTGTGTGATGGTCGCTTTCGTCATCAGCGATGAACTCGCTACCAATGACGACTTAAGGGCGTCGATCTTATGCGAACGGAGCTCTGCTTTTATAGTCGGACTTTTGACTTACGCAGAAGACAGTCGCAGTCCACCAAAAACGTCTTGGCGGTCCGGATTGTGGACCGCGGTCCGCCTTTTGAGTACCCCTAATGTAGAAGTATCTTTCTCTTGCTAACAACTGAAGAAGACCATCACACCATGAACTGAAGACAACACAATGAAGAGCACAGCTTCAGCCATTTTGAACAGACATGTGGCTAAAAGCTGAGCACCAATGATGCCTTAACTAGAGACATTAAGTAACTACAAGTCTGTGTGCCACCTGAATTACACATCACCATTTAATCAGGTTGTATGGTTGCCAATATTCAAATGTACTTTGTATTTTGTTATAATTAATGAATATTATCAGTAATATATCATTTTATGTGTAACTTAACTCCTGCTTGTCTTTTTACTACATCTAATTGCTTGAGGTTATAGATATAGAAGGGAAGGTGGGGTTAAGTTATATATAATAATACCTTATAAACAGTGGTAAGTCTGTGAGATTAGGCATTCTAAGGCTACATATTAATAATACAATAGGGGAAAGTAGAGCAAAATATATTACTCTACCAAGATAAAACACTCTTACACGTGCCACTCCCACGGACCGTCAATCTAATAGTATACGCAATCTTCATTGAAATCAACCAGAGACGTAATGTGCTGTTTGACTACTAATAAACATCATGAATACAAAACAATTGACAGAACTTCTGTCCCAAGATCCCTGTACAGCATAATCCTTCTGCACGGTGCCGGTGTGTGATCAACTACAGGAACAAAATACTGGAGTGCCAGTCATGTTCGTAGTGAATACTCACTGTCAAACTCAACATGGAGAATACTTGGTGGGGGCTTACCTCACCAAACACAGTAATGGAGAGTTTTTTGATTCCTATGGAAATCCTTTAGACTTTACTTCCCAAAAGACAAATATTGTTTCTTAAACAAAAACTGTAAGCAAATCATTTACAACAACAGGAAGCTTCAAAGCTCGTTCTCCAACACATGCAGCCAACACTGTCTCTTCTTTCTGCATCAGCCAGGAAAAAGACTTCCATATGCATCCGTAATTAAAAAGTATTCTGATGATATAAACAATTATGATGCTATGGTATCTAAATTTGTTTGCTCCAGGCTTCCTTCACTGGGATGTTGTTTTTATCTGTATCCACGCATGCAAAGAGCTGAGAACTGTAAATATTTCAATATAAGTATAATGGACGTTCTGGACAGCTATGGCAAAAGCAACCAGCAAACTCAAAAGCTGTCGGAACTTTATTAACTCTTGCATAGCCTTCAAGATTAAAGGAACCCTTCTTTATTTCACCAAGTTTTAGAAAGTGCTAAATGTTCAACTTTTCTGTTACACAAAGATACATCAGCCATTGAATAAAGGTGCTTGAATAGATTTACTGGCTACTGAGGTAATGGTTAGAAGGAATTATGCCAATAGATTTTGAAAGCATACAGTTTTGCCTGTACATGGCCAGGCCATGCACAGAGATGCTAGGTTCATGCCTTTAAATGGATCAATATAAATCCTGGTTTTCAGCCGTATAAAAAAAAAAAATGGGGAATATCTCTTTTCAGCTTCAACCCACATTGCTTTAGGCATGGCACTCAACTTCATTGGTTGAGTGAGTTGATAAAACATAACTGATAACCTGAATCCATGAAGCACATCAACATATTTCCTTGAGTGGTAATCTGAGAGTTCACTCTGTTTTAAATCAAATACATTTTAATAAAGTACTCATTGTAATTTTCAAATTGTATGCTATTAAGGTATAGCCTTGATACTTGGGCTGGTAGTATCGGGCAAAGAGCTGGCATATACAGTCTTCCCCCGCACAGAACCATGATTTCCCATACAAGGACATATGGTATACATAATGTAGAATGCATACTCCTGTCTCTGCGGACTTTCAAAATCATAAAACACATATTCCTCACACAGTTCCTCAGGCTTCAAGGTTTCTATAAAGCATTGATACTTTTCTCCTCATTTTCAATTTTTGATTTACAAACACAGCATTCCTTGTGGAGACATTTATGGAGTTTTGAGGCAGCATTCACTGTGTAAGTTTTGTAACACAAGGGACACATTTTTGCGGTGTCACAGGCCGCTTGCATATCATTGGTCTTTTCATTAAATTTAAGAATTGTGTGCTGTATAAAGCAAAATTGGGAACTAAAGTAATGGTTGCAATAAACACACTTTGATAATTTCTACCAGGAGATGCCGATAGTCTGGAGAAAAACAGATGTTGCTGTTTCCTTTAAAGTTAAGGGCCAAGTGGTCACACAAGTATTTTATACACAGAAAGCCATTTAGATTCAAAATACTGTAATCATGTTTATCATGCAAAAACATAAAAAATATTTTGAGGTTTCTCCCATGGGAGCTTTCAAATTTTTAAAATTTCTCATTACTTGGGCATCTGTACAATATGACAATTTTAATATTTAGTAAGTTTTCTAATTAATGAACATCTGCAAATGACACTTTTTCATGCTCAGATAGTTCAGTCCTGCTCTGTACACTTCGTGCTTGCATAACTGTGGATTTTTTCTATACTGGGGGTCCATTAGGGTGAAAACACAAAACAGAGGTGATTCCCGTAATTATAAGAAATAATTCAATGCCTCATTTTCTTTCTGACTATTTCATGATTGAATAGAGTGAAGACCCTTTGAGCACTGTTAACCCAACCGCAAGGTAACTGAACAATCCTTATTACTATTACTAGCATCAGAGACACATTCACTAATACACTCATGTGACTCTGAAGAAGATTCTCTATCTGTTGAAGAAACTCTTCTACATGAAAATTAACTCCAGTCATCTGTATAAAAACACTAAAAGGCAAGGAATCAGCATGCAATTCACTGAACAACATCATTCGGATTTAAAAGTACTGGATAAACTATCCAGAATTCCTTGCAGCATCTCATGAATACTATTAAATACTTTCTCGTAAGATTCTAGTTCATAGACATCAGCAAAATTTAATAGGTGCCTTATTACAGTATTATTAAACAATGGCCTATTGATTTCTTGAAAAACGTTCTGATTGTTATCACTAGAGGCAGTCGAGGGGTCGGCAGCAGCAGACTTGGCCAAAACAGAAGGACCTGCCTCAACTGAAGCAGAGGTGGTTGAGGGGATAGCTGAAACAGGCACGACAGCTACAACTGGTATGATTGAAACAGAGGCTGAGGAGGCAGAGGGGTGAACAGAAGCAGAGGAAGCAGAATCAGAAACAATCATGGCAGAAGCAGAGGAGACCAAAGAGATAGCAGAAACAGAGGAGGCAGAAACAGACATGGGAGAGGGGGTAACTGAAACTGAGGAAGCCGTAGGGATAGCAGAAACAGTGGAGCTAGCAGAAACTGCCACATCTGGCATGACTGAAACAGTGGAGGCTGAAGTAATAACAGAACCAGAGCAGGCTGCAGTGGCATAGCTAGAGTTCGTGCCACTCGGGGCGAGGCGATGCTTCAATTTGCCGCCCTCCAACATATCTGAATATTTTAACTTATTTAAATAGAAAATTAAAATGATGTATAGAGAAAACTTTGAATAAAGTTTGCATAGATTTATTCATATAAATAGAAACAGCAATAATTATTCACGTATAATTATTTATAAGCAACAACTAGACAAGAATATAGTATAGACACACTGATAAGCCGTGTGTTAATTATTAGTTTAACATAATTATGCTGAGAAAACCAGAACCAGTGTAGTGTACAAGTGATAGGTGGGGATGTTTTCTGCGCAGAGCAAGAACACATTCAGAGTGATAACGAAATGAAATTATACATTTTAAATTAGTTATCGTCTTAGAAGTTTGCTTATGTTTATTTTTGTTATTGCCTCATAAATTTCAACTGCTGTGTCTGATGCCGTCACAGAAGGACAGTCTGAAAATTATTTCTGAAGCATTTGTGGATAAAAATCAGAGAATTTTACTTTTTTCATTCATGAGTGATATTTTTCCGAACCCTGCAGCTTACACACAAATTGTACTGAGCCTTTTGGCCAATAATGCTGATCCCAAAAATGTGCTGCCTGGAGTGGACCACCCCCTCTCACCGCCCCTAGCTATGCCACTGGCAGGCTGAAGGGGCAGCAGAAGAGGCTGAAGGGGTAGCAGCAACAGAGGAGACAAAAACAGGCTAGGCAGAGGCTCCAGCTATGACTGGGATGACTGAAACCAAGGATGCCAAAGGTGTAGCTGAAACAGAGGGGACAGCTGAAAGTGATATGACTGAAACAGAGGAGTCTCAAGGAACCATACTCTGAGTGGCACAGGTGCCAGCCTTCTGAGGGGCTGGAATTAAAGGATGAGCATTTGCAGAACCCATTGTGTTTGTTAAACCATGATCCATTTGAACATTTACATTTTCGGTCAAAGATCACTGAACCCTTTTTTAACAAATTGTTTAAAGTTAACAATTCATCCTGGGTGGCTACTGTGCACAGAGTTTCTAAAAGTTAATAGAAGCAATAACTGGTGAAAGAACTCTCATTGTAGCTCTCATATTATTCATCCATCCATCCATTATCCAACCTGCTATATCCCAACTAAAGTGTCATGGGGGTCTGCTGGAGCCAATCCCAGCCAACACAGGGCACAAGGCAGGGAACAAATCCCGGGCAGGGTGCCAGCCCAGCGCAGTCATATTATTCAATTGATTTATATTTTGAATTTGCTGATTAATATATTCTGATTCAGTAAAATACTGTGGAAGAGGAGCAGGAATTTTAAATAGAGTAACTAAGTTCATTCATCATATCATGAAATAATCTGACATTTTGAGGACCGCTAACAACCTCTAAGTCCTAACTTGAACATCCTTTCCTGCTTTGTCTCTATTACTTTTGCAGCCACTGCTCAGATTGCTTGCAATTATTTTGGCAATAAGTTTTCTAGACTAGCGTGCAATAAAATAACATTTTCTTGTAAATCGGGAGAAAGCGGTAAAAGGTCTGGTAATGTACTTTGAAAATCCTGAAAAGCTCAATCAATTTCAGTCTTCAGCTCGGCAGCCTTAGTGCTGGCACCAATTCTTCCGTAGTATTTGAGTAAGAAAGCCAGGTGATGATGCAAACTTTGGTGAATCCTGGTAATGGCGGTTCTGGAAAACAAAAAAAACCTAAGATTTCATTAAAACAAACATTCATCGCCGCACTCAAACGAATAACTCAAGTTACTGTGCTGCGTGAAAGAGCTGTCCAAAGTGTTTGGTGCAGATTCCAGAAGTTGGAGGCAGATGGCATACTTTCTAAAGTAGACTGGAGTCCATGGGCAACCCTAGTTGTCCCAATACTAAAGGCAAATGGTACAGTCAGGCTCTGCGGGGACTTTAAGGTCTGCATTATTCCTGTGCTGCAGGCTTAACAGTATCCTCTGCCGAGAACTGAGGACATTTTTGTCGGGTGGACATTTTTCAAAGTTAGATTTAGCGGATGCACACCTCCAGATGGAAGTAGAAGAAGACTCTAAAGTGTTCCTGATCATTAATACAATAAAGTGTCTTTATCATTACAACAGGCTGATTTTTGGGGTAGCATCTGCCCCAGCTAATCTGGCAACGAGCAACGGATCAGATCCTTCAGTCAGTGCCAGGCATCCAGTGCTATCTAGATGACATATCTAGAAAACCTCAAAAGGGTCATGAAAAGGTTCGAAGAGTATGGACTAAGAGCCAGGCATGACAAATATGCCAGGTATTGCAGGCACACTACAGATGCCCAAGGGTTGCACAAATGTCAGGACAAGAATCAGGCTGTATTGATGGCACCACAACCACAAAGTGTTTTACAGTTAAGATCCTTCCTGGGGTTTGTGAATTATTATAATAAGTTTCTTCCAAAATATGGCAACTGTGTTACATCCACTCAATGAGCTATTACAAGCTGGAAAACAGTGGAAATGATCCAAAGAATGTGAACATTCATTTCAAGAAGCAAAAAAACTGGTGACATCTGACAAAGTCCTTACCCACTTTAATTTGTCCCTTCCAATCAAGCTGGCTTGTGATGCTTCTCCATACGGCATCGGAGCAGTAATGTCTCATGTCATGGAAGATGGCAGTGAGAGGCCTATAGCTTTTATATCACTCTCATTGTCTGCAGCTGAGAAGAATTATGCCCAAATTGATAGGGAGGCATTGAGTTTAGTGTGGGGTGTCAAAAGATTCAACCAGTTCTTTTTAGTAGGGAATTCACCCTTGTCACAGACCACCAACCACTAACCTAAATTTTCAGCCTGCAGAAAGGAGTTCCTGCCACAGCTGCTGCCCAAATGCAGAGCTGGCCATTGTTTTTAGGTGGACACAGGTACAAGATTGAGTACAAATGTACAGCCTGCCATGCAAATGCAGATGGGTTGTCACGACTGCCGCTGGAAGCTGAAAAAGTTTGGAGTTTGGAGATGAGGAAACAATAGATATGATCTCCATCAGCCAGATTGAAAGTCTGCCCGTCACGGCAGACATGGTAAAAACAGACACAAAACATGACAAAATCCTGTCTCAGGTGTATGCTGCCACACTGAATGGCTGGACAGCCCAGCACAAATCCCTGCTGGCTGCATATTATTTGAGACGTGATGAAATTGCCTTAAATGCTGGATGCGTGATGTGGGGGTTAAGAACCAGTGTACCCACTAAACTAAGACACAGAGTATTAGAAGAGCTTCACAAGGGCCATCTAGGTGTGGTGAAAATGAAGGCACTTACCAGAAGTTTTGTGTGGTGGCTAGGTATTGTTGAAGACATGGAGAAAATAGCTCAGCAATGTAGTGGCTGCCAGATGGTTCAGAATGAGCCAGAACGTGCACCACTTCACCCATGGGAATGGCCTACATTACTTTGGCAGCGGCTTCATATCGACTTTGCAGGACCATTCATGGGGACAACCTTCCTGGTGGTAGTCGCTGCATGCTCTAAATGGCCAGAGGTTTTCACTATGAGCTCCACCACTTCTTCTCACACCACTGAAGTACTGAGGGATTTATTTGCTAGAACTGGACCTCCACAACTAGTCAGTGACAACGGACCCCAGTTCACAGCTACAGATTTCCATGTATTCCTCCGCAGAAATGCCATACAGCATATCACATCTGCCCCATGGCATCCAGCCACAAATGGCCTGGTGGAGAGGTTCATACAAAGCTTGAAACAAGCCCTTTGAGCAATGACAAATTAGAAGCTGACCCTTCAGCAAAAATTGGCCAACTTCTTGTTTGCATATTGAGATTCCATCCATGTTATAACTAACCAGACTCCAGCTATGTTGTTCTTGGGGCGTCCTCTTCGCTCTAGATTTGACATGCTGCAACCAAATTTCAAGCAGACTGTGCCAGACAAACAAATCAAACATGGTCATAAAGCAACTGACAAGGTTACATGTAGCTTTGCCATTGGACAATCAGTTCTTGCTAGGAGCTACAGAGGAGACCAGAAATGGGTTCTTGCACTAGTCAAAGAACAAATTGGTCCCTTGTCCAACAAAGTAGAGGTTACTCAAGGTGTCATATAGCGACATCATGTTGAGCAATTGAGAAAATCAGGGTTGGTTAGTGCTGAAGAGATACCCACACTGCTTGTTGACTCCCCTGCTGTTGCTAATATCAACTGTCCAGAGCACTTACCATCTCCTCAAACAGCACAAGTACAACACCCATGTGTATTATCTCCATTACCTTTTGCAGAGGCTAACACTGCCGTAACAAATCAAGAAAAATTACCCTGTGAAAAGAGACGTTACCCAAAGCGGGTGAATAAGATAACTACTTCTACTTTTTAGAGGGTAGGAATTGTTATACAGTATATTAGTATAAGTGTGCATTTCAGTTCAGCTATTGAGGTCTGATTGAGGGTTGACACCTAGTGATATGATTGATAATGCACATTTTGTTAGTTGTTGTTGTTCAATTAAGGCAAGAAAGAAAAAGGCACACACTGTCTGCTCGTCTGTTCTTTTCAAAGGAAAAGGTTATGATAGTGTACTGCATCACAAATACATGACACCCTGTATGTTTGGAAGAAAGCGCATAGTTAATGATGTCCGACCTCACCAGGGCTGAGGCACTCTGTCGTGGAGAAATATGCTCATTTGCCAGGCTGATTTGCATAGTATCTCTTTCAGGATGGGTGTCGACTTTTGTCAAGAGAACAAAATCCCCCATTATGTTTTATTTCAATTCTCTTTGCTAGAAGGAAAGTTAGCTTCATTTGTTTGATCGAGACATCGAAGCAAATGCAAGTCATCGAAAACCAATGTAAGGTACACGCATCAGCTGATGACCCCCCCAGCTGATTGGGGTGCTGAACACATTCGTGTAGCTGTCCGCCCGTGAGCAACATATGTTTTATGCGTGAAACCATTTCTTAGATACACACCTGAGTTTTAATAACTTTAAAGTTAAACCTAAGGAAATCAGTGATTCATCCTTTAAAAAGATTACACAGAGCTACATAGCACTACTAGATGAGTGGCGCACAGATAATGAGAATTACTAGATCAGCTTAATCCTTAACTACTCGTACTGGTGTATTTTGTACACCGATTTCAGTTATTTTTGTCCAACGTCCTTTTACTTGAACCTACTGCCAGCATTTGCCATCTACCCTCAGCTCCATACTGGTTTCCCTCCAGTGTGCCCCCAGCTGGTTTTATTTGCAAGTTCCTTATGGTGCATTTGGTACACCGTGCTGGTACTTCCGTATTTATGTCATAAAAAGTAATTAAAAGCTTCTGAAACATTAGACTAAGCATAAATTAGAATGTAAAGCAAATAAGATAAGTCAAGCAAATGGTTAACAAAAAAATCAGTCATATTGCATTATTTTTTAAAGCTTGAGGCGGAAATGCTAGTGTGGGAAAGGACAAGACAGAACACGAATGACGCATAGAAACTGCCCGTACACCTGTGTGGACAAGATAGGAAGCTAAGGACAAGGTGGCCTTGGTAGATATGTGAGAAACCAGCTGGACTGGTGAATCAGCAAAAAGAAAGCAAAAGGCTTTTGCTATAAACAAAGTGACAATGATGTAATGCATGAAAGTAAAATTAGAATATTTAGGCAACTAGCATAAATAAATATAGAAGAATATATTAGAAATTAACTTTAGCGTAGAAATTAAGGCAAGTCAAGCATGCCAAGCAAATGATTAAATAAAGGCATCAGACAAACCGGCTTGAAAGTCCGAGAAAGAGGAAGTGACGAGAGGAAAGCCCATAAAAGGGAGAAGAACGTCTGTACTGGCCTTGGCCAGTGAAAGAAATAAGCAAAAAACAGAAACTAAAAAATGGACAACAGACAGTGAAATAAGAGAAGCCAGCTGCAGGGAAAGTCAGGAGATAGTAATGGTTCCCATGAGAACTCGAGAAATTGGCCGGACAGGTGTAGAAGGGAATCAGAGAAAAACAGCAAATGAACTAATTGAGTGAGGTCAGAGTGATAAGAAATCTATACTAATAAAAGGCAAAGCCCTCACTGACTCACTCACTCACTCATCACTAATTTTCCAACTTCCCATGTAGGTAGAAGGCTGAAATTTGGCAGGCTTATTCCTTACAGCTTACTTACAAAAGTTAAGAAGGTTTCATTTCGAAATTCTACATGTAACGGTCATAACGGTCGACAACGTCCGCCATGTTGAACTTTCTTATTTATGGCCCCATCTTCACGAAATTTGTTAGGCGGCTTCCCTGCGCTAACCAAAACCAATGTAGGTACTTATTTCGGTGGTATAAGGCCACTGTCAGCCGCCATATTGAACTTTTCAACGTCACTAATTCTCCAACTTCCCGTGTAGGTAGAAGGCTGAAATTTGGTACTTATTTCGGTGGTATGATGGCACTGTTGGCCGCCATATTGAACTTTTCAATGGACTTTGTTACTTATGGGCCCATCTTCAAGAAATTTGGTACGCAGGTTCCCAACGCTAACTGAATCCTACTTACGTACATATATACGTCCATAGCCTGCAGTTCGGTCACCATGTGAGGCGTCGTTGGGTCCCCCATCCCAACGCCTCCCACGTTGTTGGCTGCCTGCCTATATAAGGCTGTCCGTCGCTCCGGTCTCTACATTCCCTTCCTTGCTTCACCAAGGGATTCACGTCTCCCTGCTGATAACTACAGCCTTTGTATTTAATCCACGGCTTCTCCGCTGTTTTATTATTCATTTATTATGATTATAGTTATTGTGTAGGTATTTTAGACTTACTTTACATTGTCCAGGTACCCATTTCCTTTATCATTCCAAATGTGCCGCCATTAAAATGTCTATCGAGGCGATCACCATCGATCAAAGAACTGTCACTTACCAAGTTGTTTCCATGCTCGGAGATGGCACCTACCTTTTCCATTCTCTTTGTTACATCTAGCACGGCCATATCAGGCTCACTCTTGATATCCGGAGGAACATTGTGTCTTATGTATTGAATGACTGGGACAGGTTCAAGGTGTAGACTGATGACGGTACAGGAGATAATTTTTCTACACAGGAGCACTAGAAGAGTGAAATGCTTAAGCCCTTCACCTATGCATCTGCATGTTAGTTGATGGCTGCCGGTGAATTGTTCGGTTGTCGCTTTCAAGTGTACCGAAATGGCCAAATATTTTACACCTTTTGACAACCGCCAATGCCTCTTAAACATTGTGAACTTGAACCTGGACACAGGCAGACAGACATCGTTGGGTCCACCACACACTTGTTTTATTTACAATTCTATTTATAAATGAACGTCACGTGCACAAACCCCAGTGCCTCCAGCACCAATTCCCCCAATGTCCAGGCCTTACAATGCCTCTTTCTCTCTCTCTCTTCAGGCCTTACAATGCCTCTCTCTCTCTTCTGGCCGCCTCCAGTCCTCTCTCCAGCTCCGTCTCTCTGCCACCCGACTTCCGCCAACGACTGGAGGCGGCCCCTTTTATAGGAACCCGGATGGGCTCCAGCTGCTTCCCGGAAATCAGTCCTAGCCACACCCCAGTGTGGCGGAAGTGCCGGCTGCGCACCTGGAAGCCATCCGGGTGTCCCCTGTCGTCTTCCCCCCAGCACTTCCTGGTGTGGCGGAAGTGCTGGGCTCCAGGGTTCCTCAGGCACCTGGGCGCCGCCTGGCGGTGGCCACGGGTCCCTACAGGGCTGGGCTTCCAAGCCCTGTACCCGAGGCCCCCAACATAACCAGGACAGACGCCCCCTCGTGGTCTGGAGGAGGCACAAGCCCTCCTCTGGTCCTCCTGGGTGTCCCGGCCGGGGACCACAACATCTTAGATTGACAGGTGACGATTTCAGTAGTGGACACTTTGATGTTTATGAATGTTTAAAATCTCAAAGGCTGGATGTGAAGTTATCGATTACACCGGTTGTATACTTACAACGCTTGACAGACAAATGTCTATTCAACACAAGTCCTACAAATACTGTCGTAATTGAAACAAACCATGAAACTCAAACCGATTATGACAGCAGCAATCCAAGCTGTGAGATTTGAAACACAATTACTGTTCAAATGGCCAACTGTATGTTGCATGCTCAAGAGTAAGCTCAGCGCACAGCTTGGTCATATTACAACCGGAGGGCCGAACTCACAATGTGGTATACAAAGAGATCCTTAACAAATAATTATTGGTATATTTTCCCTCAGTTTAAAAAGGTTTAATTTTCTTCTTAATAAAAATTTTAAGGCAGTACTTTGCCGCTGCGAAGCGCAGGTATTTTGCTAGTTGTTATATAAAATTCGATTTTTGAACTGTATGGGGCTCAGCTCAATTTGGCCGTATTGGGTTGAGTCTGTGTTATTATTTGTGTTGTTTTATTGCAATAAAGCTTTATAACTCTTTTTGCCTATCCTGAGTCCTAATAGCCTTCATTTTCAGGTAAAATGCCTTCTGGTGACAATTTTTCACCACGACAAAAGCAGGAGACAGAACTGGAGGTGGCAGAGTTAAAGATGCTAAGAATTGCATTGCGTGTTACAAGGATGGATAGGTTTAGAAAAGAGTACATTAGAGGGTCAGCTCAAGTTGGAAGGTTGGGAGACAAAGTCAGAGAGGCGAGATTGCGTTGGTTTGGACATGTGCAGAGGAGAGATGCTGGGTATATTGGGAGAAGGATGCTAAGGATAGAGCTGCCAGGGAAGAGGAAAAGAGGAAGGTCTAAGCGAAGGTTTATGGATGTGGTGAGAGAGGACATGAAGGTGATGGGTGTAACAGAACAAGATGCAGAGGACATAAAGATATGGAAGAAGATGATCCACTGTGGCAACCCCTAACAGGAGCAGCTGAAAGAAGAAGAAGTATTGCTTCTTTTATTGGGTTTACTCTCTGGTTTAAGGATTAGACTTGTTTACTCTGGGTTGTCTATTTAGGCATACCATTTTGCCTGTTTTTTTTGTTTTTTTTTTTCATTTTTTGATTATTTAAATTCTCTATGTAAACCTATTTTGTTTTGTAATTTCAACACAGAGTTTATGGTTTTCCAATCCCTTGAAGGGCATTTGTATGTATTTTTGTCAACATAGTATTTTGAACTTTTAAAACGCGCACATGTACCGGTCTCGGGACATAACAGCGTTTTGATGACATTACAGCCATGTGTGCATGCCCATCTGCCATGCATCTCGACATACTACCCATCAAATGAAACTTCAAAGTCTCGTCTTACCGATGATATAAACCATTTTGACACACAACAACCACAGCACTGACACTAAAGCCTTTTTTACAGAGAAGTACATACTTTTAAGAGTTGACTTTCCCTACCTTTGAAGACCCCTGCAAGTCAAACATCAATATTTCCAAGCAGTATTGATCTCATTCTGTCCGTAAGGCTCCAGCGAATATAATCCAGTAAAACGATTAGGTCCAAAACACACGATATATCCTCAAAGGGACAAAAACTCCAGAAAACGTTTCATAACTTGAGACTAGCTACGTAATTTTTTTTCATCTCTATTGATCATATCAGACGTAATTTGTTTCTGTCGGCGATAACCATGCTACAGCATGTTACACGGAAGTGTTAGCTTCTGATTGACACCTAAGTTGGCCAATTACGACGGGTCTGGGGTTGACTGGCACCTCGTATAGCCAACGAGTGTCACAGACAGCTGAACGATGACGTACAACTCCAAACCCTGGTAGAATCTACCAGTTTGATTGGACACTATGAGTGACACTCAAAACTTACAGCCAATGAGCAGCCGAGCATTTTGATATGTAACTTGCCATACTAACTTGTAAACAAAACGATCGGAGCTGCGTGAAGGTGGCATTTGTGCCAGTCTGCAGACTTGGTGCGTGGTTGTTTATTGTGATTTCGCCAAGTTTTTTCGCATTTTAAATATGAATAAACGTACAGATAAACGTAAATACACTCTCGATTAAAAGTATTAGAGGCATGTACGCGGCGTGAAAGTAATCAATTGGCCCAGGAGACATCTAATGGCAGAGAGCGACATGTGACACGCCCTTGTGATTTCTGCTTGCTAGTGATTGCTGCCATCAAGTGGCACATGGAAAAACGCTGAGCTGTGTTGTAACAGTTTGCAAAAAAAATGTATATAGTTTGTGTGCATTTTATAAAAAAAAAAGTAAAAAATAAAAAATATATATATATTTTTGGCCCATAAGACTTGTATTGACTATTTTTACATAGAAATGTGTATTTTTATTGTTTTTATTATTTTTATAACTAATAGAGTGACACTGTGTGTAGATATAGATTCCTTTAGGTGTAAGCTTTCAGTAGAGCCCTCATTGATATATGTGGGTTGAAGCATTCAAAAGTTATTACACTTTTTCCATACGTTCCAAAATGTGGATAATGGTCCCTCTAAAAAGCACCTGGAAATGCCCACATAAAAACTGGTGTAAAAATGTCATTTTTACAGGTATTCTTTTCAAATTTGAAATGTGAATAGTCAACAAGTTATTCTGTTGGTACATAGTGTGTTTCTGTCCCCACCTACCTATTGCAGCTTTATTTTCCTTTATTTTCACAAAAAAACTTAGGCGAGAACAAAAAAATTTGTTTTTTTTTGTGAGTTCTAACGTGCATAACTTTTGATCAGTCATACCTACAGTGATTCTGACTACTAAGGGTGAAACTAGAGAATGTTACCTTTACAAAGAGACCAAACATGTGTTTATACTCCAGATAGTTCAATAACAGCAATGATTCTAATTTGGAGAGGTCGAATTACAAGCGATTTAGCAAAAATGACCCCGCTTGATAAGGGTTAAGAGCATGAGCCCTAACTTTGGGCCTGTTCAGGCTTCAAAGCCCGACATTTGATTTTAGAGGCAAGGTGAGGTCTGTTTCTCAGGCTGACAAAGTTTTAATCGGATTTTCTTTTATTTTGAGGCCGGTTCACAACTTTTGACTATTGTGTATTGCTGTTTCACAACAGTACAAACATTACTTTTCCCTCAGTACAAGAAAGGTCAGTTAGACTATGGCAAGAACAGGAGGACCTGCACTAATTATTCTTGTGAGAAAGTTAGAGAGTCTCTCTAGATAATTTTAATCCACCTTATTTTATTCCCTTTGTTGTATCTTGGTTAGCTCCTTTATGCCATAAAAATAATCCAGATGCTCTTTACTCCCAGGGGTTGGATTTGCTTGCTCTTTGTTCATCAAGTATTACCATCTCTAAATACTAAATAAATTGAACAAAGCAAAAATAAATGAACAAATACATAAAGCAAAGATTTTATTTTAATACTTTACCTTGCTGGGTCAGCTGGAACTTCACAAACGTGATGACACAGAAACCAACACCATTGTATTAAGTCCTAAAACTAGATTCCTGATCAATACCAACTGTCACTATTGATGAAGTACCTCAGGGACGTCTTACTCTCTGTACAATCAACCAAATGTCTGATTAAAAAAAATTTAAAGAATAGCAGTAACACAGAAAAGCTTACCAAGACTTATACTCTTTATATTATCCTTATATTGGACCATTTTGTTTACCAGATTGGATTTTTTACTCAGGTGTATGTCAACATGACCTGGCAAATGTAGCTTATCAATATTATCAACAAATGTTTGTTCATAGAATTCAGCATCACTCTACAGTAGCCTAATTTCTGCCAGTACCCTGCTGGCTAACAGTACTGGTGGCAGCCATTGTTAACTCGGACTTCAACCGATCTGGTATGGAAATCTGTATTGTTGTCTGCATATTGATCTGACAAAATTTTACACCGGATGCCCATACTGACATAACACTCTCCATTTATCTGGGCTTGGGACAGGCATGAAGAAACACACTGGTTTGTGCATTCCCTGTGGCTGGGTTTTATATATATATATATAATATATATATATATATATATATATATATATATATATATATTGTCACGCGATGGGGAGTAGGAGGTCGATGGCGACCGAAGTACTTCAAGGACGTTTGTCGCTAGGGAATGGCGGGTACTAACCTTTCTGCTTTCTCTTTCAGGAAAAAGACACTCCGCCACCATAACCTGACCGCACGCGTCCACTTCCCCCTTCCTCCGCCATCTTCCCTGACGTCCACGGATCCCGGCCATCCCTCCGCCTCCTTCCCAGCAGTCCTCCACTTCCGCCCGCCTGTATAAAAATGGCCGACGACGTGTACAGACGTCGGCGCATAAGCAAATGTTCTGTTTATATTCTGACCTGAGTTCTCTGTTTGTAAAAAGTATTTTTGTTTCAACAGTATACGGGGCCGGAAACCCCAACCCTTCATGCTGTGTTGTCTTTACTCTTTACAGTGGCGTAGCCGGCAGGATAACTGCACTGAAGAATGACTGAAAGGCAGGACCTCAACACCGTGCTGCAGGGCATGAATGCCCAGATCCAGTCCCTGCAGCAAGCACAGGCTACTACTACCCGGGAGCTGGAGGCTGGCTTAAACTTCGCGGAAGCCGAGAGAGTAAGGGCGAACCGCCCGTCTCAAACCTCCGTCCCTTGTACCGATGACGGAGGCGGACGACATCGAGTCATACCTAGGGATCTTTGAGAGGACGGCCACCCGGAACGAGTGGCAGCGGTCCGGGGGGCGGCCCCTTCTGGCGCCCTACCTAAAGGGGCCCGCGCAGCAGGGCCTATTATGACCTCCCTGAGGAGGAGGCCGCGGACTATAAGCTCCTGAAACGGGAGATCCTGGCGCCACGGCATTACGCCGAGCCAGCAGGCGAGTGAATGGCGGGCTGGCAGTTCGACCCGAAGCCGCCCGAGCACAGGCCTTCGACTTCTGGGGCAAAATGGGTCGGTGGCTAGGCCCGAGGGCCCCCAAGCCCGGAAGGTCGTTGAACAAGTGGCCTGTGAGGGCCTGGTCAACGCACTGCCCGCCCTCGCCCAGCAGGTTCGGGCGCCACCCATATACGGATATGCCAGGACTCCTGGAAGTCCTAGAGCGCCAGCTCGGGTCTTCCGAGCCGGGGGCAGAACGGCTAGCTCGCGGGAACCGGCGGGACGGGCGGCCACCCCGAGCCTCTCTCGACGCTGCAGAAGCACCTCCCAGAGCCCGAGAAAAGCCGGCCTCCCGCTGTTACAAGTGTGGGGAGACCGGCCACCTGCTACCATCCTGCCCGCTGAACACCCCCATGGAGCCGATGGACTGCACCTGGACCTCGGCGGAAAGGTACTGTACTCCGCCGCACCCCTTGGCAAGTCCGAACACGGGAGTGGTGTTAGTAAACGGGCACTCGGTGGTGGCTCTTCGACTCCGGCAGCAACATAACCATTGTCGCCGTTATGTCTTACCGCGACAGTGGCTAAACAAACATCTACGGGTCACTTGTGTACACGGAGAGACCAGGGCTTACCGTTCCGCAGCATGCTATCTTTCCTGGAGGGGGGATTTGTCCAAACTGATGGTCGCGGTGTTGCCCGAACCCCACTTTCCAGTGATCCTGGGACAAGACTGGTCGCAAAGGAAAAGCGGTAAGCCACGCACCACTCCTGGGGCCTCACTGGGTCTGGCTATGGAGGGACAAGGCCCCCTTCCCGCGGTCTCCACGCCATGCACTAGGGCAAGCCAAAATGGCGTAGGCACAAGGGGCGGTTTCTCCGCCACGCCCTGAGCCGAGACCTCCCACCGGCGAAGGGACGAGTCAAGGAGCGCAACCCCCAGTCATTTGTTAGATCCCTGGACGGCCTAGACCACCAATTTCGCTCCACGCCTGCCTCATTTAAGAGGGAACAATGGAATGATGATTCCCTGCGCTTTGCCAGGAATGCGATTGTTCTGCCGGGCAGCTCACAAGCGGACGGCTCCATACCACGTGGCCCCTTCTTTGTCTTGGAAAATGATCTGGTGTATCGGGTGGCAACTCACGAGGGCGAGGTGCGGAAGCTGCTGCTAGTTCCGCGTACCTTCCGGCGGGAGGTATGCGAACTGGCTCACGACACCTCTTGGCGCCACCTCGGGGCCGAAAAAACACTGGAGAGGATTAAGCTCCGGTTTTACTGGCCCGGGATCAACGAGGAGGTCCGGCGCTTCTGTCAGTCCTGTCCGGACTGCCAGATTCGCCAGATTCCTAGGAGGGACCGTGCTCCTCTCGTCCCGATACCCCTGATAGATGTTCCCTTTGACCGGAGAGGGGTCGACTTAGTAGGACCTCTGGAGCCCTCCAACCGTGGCCACAAATATATATTGGTCATGGTTGATTATGCGACCCGATACCCGGAGGCGGTTCCCCTGAGCTCCGCTACCTCCAAAAACATCGCACGGGAACTAGTCAACCTCTTCTCGCGAGTGGGTATCCCTAAAGAAGTCCTCACGGACCAGGGTACCCCTTCACCTCAGAAACGCTCAGGGAGGTTGCCAGATTACTGAGAATAAAGCACCTAAAGACGCCTGTCTACCACCCCAAACAGACGGTCTGGTAGAACGCTTTAACCAGACGCTTAAACAGATGCTTCGAAGGTAGTCAACGCTGATGGCAGGAATTGGGACCAACTCTTCCCCTTGTGCTTTTGCCTACCGGGAGGTACCCCAGGCCTCTACGGGCTTCTCCCCTTTTGAACTGTTATATGGGCGACAACCCCGGGGACTATTGGATATCCTAAAAGAAGGTTGGGAGGCCGAGGCCCTTCCCTCCTCTAACATACTGGAATATGTAGCGCAACTGCGCGACAGGCTCACCAAAATCAGGCCTCTCCTCAAAGACCACGTGACTCGTGCGCAGGCAGCGCAGGCCTGATGCTATAACCGCAACTCCGTCCTCCGGGAGTTCCACCCGGGATCGAGTTATGGTACTGCTCCCACCTCCCACTCCAAGTTACTAGCTCACTGGCTGGGACCATACGAGGTTAAGGAAAGAAAGGGGCTCGTCGACTATTTAGTCAAGCAACCTAATCGTCGACCGAGCGAGAGGATCTATCATGTTAACTTGTTAAAGCCATGGAAGGAGCGGGAGGAAACTCCCAAACACATAGATCCCTCTCCTGTTCGCTAGCACGGTTGCCCTTAACCTCGGCGACGAGCTAACGCCCATGCAACGGCAGGAGATTACCCAGGCCATCTTCGCCATCCCCGAGGTGGTGAGCGAGTCCCCAGGTCGGACTGCGCTGATTGCCCACGATATAGTCACAGAGCCCGAGTAGTCGTCCGGGAGAGGCCATACAGACTCGGAGGCAAAACGCCGAGGTGGAACTGGAGGTACAGCGGATGCTGGACTCGGACATCATCGAGGAGAGCCACAGTCCCTGGTCCAGCCCAATTGTCCTCGCTCCTAAGCCGGACGGGTCTTGGAGATTCTGTAACGACTTTAGACGCCTGAACCAGGTCTCCAAGTTCGATGCCTATCCTATGCCCCGCATTGACGACCTCCTCGAGCGGCTGGGTGCGGCTCGATATCTGACTACTCTTGATATGACAAAAGGGTATTGGCAAATTCCCTTAACGGCTTCTGCAAAGAAAAACTGCCTTTAGCACCCTAGCGGACACTGGCAATACAAGGTCCTCCCATTTGGGCTGCACGGGCCCCTGCGACCTTTCAACGTCTGGTGGATAGAGTGCTGAAGCCCCACCAGTCCTATAGTGCCGCTACCTGGATGACGCCGTCATCTATTCCGCACCTGGGAGGAACATCTGTTGCAGCTCTCGGCTGTCCTCGCGACACTGGCTAAAGCCGCCTCCGATTAACCCCCGTAAATGTTTCTTTGGCTTGAAGGAGGCCAAGTATTTAGGCTACCTTGTGGGACGAGGACAGGTGAGGCCCCAGTGTTCCAAAGTCAAAGACATCCTGGAATGGCCCCGTCCGAATACCAAGAGACAGGTGCAAGCTTTCTTGGGGCTAGCGGGGTACTACCGCCGGTTCGTGCCCCGTTTCTCCGAAAGGGCAGCACCCTTGACTAGTTTGACAAAGAAGGGCGCTCCCCTGCATGTGGTATGGGACGACAGAGCGGACACGCATTTAGTGACCTAAAACAGGCCCTTACGCCGGCACGGTATTGCGGACCCCAGATTTTGGGCTACCCTTTATCCTCCAGACCGACGCCGGACACAGGCCTCGGCGCCGTGTTGAGCCAAAGCGTTGATGGTGTCGAACACCCCGTGATGTACCTAAGCCGGAAATTGTTGGACCGAGACCAGGTACGCTGGCGGTGGAGAGGGCCTCAGTTATAGTGCTGTTAGTTAACTGGATGTTTCACAAGTTCTGTTCTATATAATTGCTTTTCAGTATACAATATTCTAGGTTTTTTATTTGTCAAGGACTTCAGACCCTGATTATGTGGGTTCAAATCCTCCTACTGATGCTGTGGTGACCTTGAGCAAATCACTACATCTGCCTGAATGTAATGATTTACATTGCAAATGCAATAAATTGTGTGTTTTAATCTTGGGGTTGTTTTCTCTTGTTCTTGAAGTAGAAGAAAATAACTGGCAATACTACTGTATGATTTGGAGGCTTTTTAAATGATCTGGGTTCTTCTTTAATGTCCGCAGAGGCCAATGTATATGTAAAGAATTTAAAAGAGTTGGGGGAGGGAGGTGGTGTGGGGTATTCCATTCCAACTATGGCATTTGTGACCACTAGGGAACATAATAGCACCGCTAACCCTAGATACAATTGCACAGACACATGTTTCTTTCTAATTTATATTCTGGCTATAATCAATTTTGAAAATGTTTGCAGCTCTTCAAGCCAGGAACTGAAAAATAAAATAAATGTATGGAGGGTGGGTAATCATGTTTATGGTTGTTTTTGTTGATCTATCTATCCATTATCGAACCTACCTTATTCTGCTTCACCAGTATTTAGTAAAAGTCAAAAGAAACAAACAAAAAAAAAAAACTGAGCTAGTACACTGGCAGTCCTTACAGGAAAACTAAGCAGAATTGAGAAACGGCAACATTACACAACTAGGAAAACCCTCTTGCTACTTGACCAGTCATGCAACTACTTCTCAAATATACCCCCAGTTTTCTCTTGTATTATTTTAAACTTTAATACTTTAATTGAGATTGATTTTCTGGTAACACATCACATGGTTATGTGTATAGAATGTACTAATATTTAGTAGATGTTGCCTTTTATAGCTGCATGTTTAAGCTTGCAAAGTCATGTGAAATGATATAGGGAAAAGGTCAAATATTTAAATATACAATCATGGTGCAAGCAATACGGAAATGCTGATAACTGCTGCAGCCACACCTTTCATATAATAATTTATAAAATAATCTATTTTCATCTATTTTCTAACTTTCATCTGCTTATTAAATGTACTGTATTCTTGCACTATGCATGCATTTTTTTACTTCTTACTGCATAGCTACCCTTCTGATGGGCAAGGGTTTTGGGCATTTTCAAACAAAGATTTGATTCCTTACAGAATGTAGTGATGGGTCCTCCTAGTTGTTTTTTCTTGCTCATCCCTACAATTCAGTAACGTTGCTCATGGGCTTCACTACCGAAGTGACCTTTACAACAGTGCAGGAGCATTTTAAAGTGAGACTTCATGTTGTGGTATGATTGGCTTATTAAATAGATACATCTATCTAGAATAAGCATTTGTAATTACTTAAACTGCAAACTACACCCTAATATGAAAAAGTATTAAATACCATTTACTCTCCTAATTTAGGGTGTTCATAATAAATGTAAATATTTACTTTATGTAGTAGAAGCACACAATAAACAAGAATAGTTGTGTCAAAAATTTGAACTATTAAAATATATTTAAATTTTAATGTATGAAGTATAAATATTTCCGATTCCAATAGACATTTGTAATTTTTCACCCTCTAGATCCCTAGTAAAGGATCATAAATAAGATCACATTCATAATCACTGATTTTATCAGAAACAATTACTTACAAGTTTACTTATGAAATTAGTCATTTTTAACCTTCAACGAGTGGCTTTTAGTGAGCTAGGATCATAGGTAAAGAATCAAATTTCATAAATATAATATTTGAAAAAGAAACCTCGAAAAAGAATAAACAGACACGCCACATGCCTATATTACTGATCCCCATTTTTTCAAAGTTTTGGGAAAATTATTAACTTTGACTCCTAGTATCATATTAAGGAGAGAAGCCATGGGGCCAGTTGATTTGGCATGCACAATAAGATATTCCTTCTGATCATTTTTGCTGCAGACACCTATTGCTTTACTCTTTTTCGTAACAGTGTAATTTCCTGCTCAAAATGGCCTAAAATGAACAAAAAAACCTGAAGTGATTTCAAAGCGTAATTTTTATCAACACTGCAAAATTCCTTATTAAATTTGTCTGAGAAACTGAAGATTTAAGGTAAAACTCACTAATCCTGGCACCAGGCAGTGGTGACATTTGAATGTTGATTAGCACATGCAAGTAAGAATTTCTCTGTGCTCTATACTCGTGACAATAGTTAATCCACCTAACTTCTTTCTATGCCTATCCAGTGCCGGGTCGCTGGAGCCTATGACCTTATAAAACTATAAATCCCGTCTTTCGAGTTGATTTTGATTACTACTATACAGACCTTTTATAAAAAGAAACATTACCTTTCTCTGTTGTACATTGTATTGAGCACAGATCTTGATTCTGTGTGAGTGAATTACGCTAGCAGTACCGGATTAGGTGTACTCCGAAAATTAGTGGACGAAAGGACGAACGAACGGTTAAATATCAGGATTTGGGACACATGCATAGTGCTGGTTAAGTCCTGCTTTTTTTTTAGAAACTTGACCTATCACAAGATTAATATCTTGCCTTTTAAGAATGTGCCGACGTCCACCAAGAACGTCCTTGCCGTTACCATTGAGACTGCTGAACGTTACGTGACGTTTGAGAGAAGTCAGTAACGGGCTTCCGCTAAAAAATAAATCAGCCAATAAAAAGTTTTTATTCGGAAACACCGGCGAAAAAAGAATGAATAAACCAAATATGGGCAAGGAATGTATCCACCCACTAGCTGACATGATTCGCATCAAGAAAAAGGAAACGGGAACACACAAGAGAGGTCACGCCTTTCGCTTGCGTGTTACGTCAGATACGTTACCATTCACCGTTGACTGACAACCACCAAGCCAATAGCGAAGCAGAAATGGAATATCAGTACATTGCGGCAAAGCTAAGTGTGTGTTGACAGACAAGGCCAGCTGAGTGAGAATCGTCTCTGAACAAATAGGGCAGCGCTGAAGCAATGTGTTTGGTGTAGACACATTAGTATGTTCAACGTTTACAGGATCAATTAAAGATTATAATAAAGAAGCAAAGATACCGGAATTGACTGATTGTCCAGGTCATAATAAAGAAGCAAAGATACCGAAATTGACTGATTGTCCAGGTCGTTACACATCATACTGTCAAGGAGCAACTTCAAGGTCGCAAAGGTAGGCTTCAGAATAATAATAAAACAACAACAAGAACCTTGTCTAAAAAGTGCTACAATGCATAACATGCGCACGTGTTTGTTATACTCGATTCGACAAATGAATACATTTTCATAGCATGTATAAATGGCTATCAAATTGCTGCGCTATAAATAAATGCCGTGCACTCTCCGTCTTTCAGGTTTGTTCCCATACCCTTGTATGAAGGCAGTGTTGTCGGTAGCGCACAATAAAAACTTTTTTTCCTTTGGAATGTATATAAGGTTTGTAAAACTAAGGTGTTTTTGGTAAGCTTTAATTAAGCTAATAGTAACATGTTCTCTTTCGCATTTCATCTGCCGGGCAAGTTTACGTATAGTGGATCTCACCCTAAATGTCCTCGGTTCCGCTTTAAATGCGATCGCACACATAGGAAGATGTAGGGGACGCCAATTTGGACAAAAAGCGTAGAGACTTATTTCCGCTGTATATTACGTCTCACAGGGTCGTGCCGCAGCGATCTGTAGAATTATCGATATACGTCAATGCGTAAAGTTATTACGGACTTCAATTGTGTGTCTGTCTTACAATTAACGGGCACCAGAATATTACAGGTAAAGCGTAATTGTAGTGTTGACAGCAATGACTACACCATCGTTAAATACAATAAAGAATAAAAATGTTCTAGTACTCTTCTGGCGTGGATCTGACACTCGTTCACACTTACCGGGTGTATTCTGTGCAAAATATGCCCTAATGTGGTATGCAAGTCACAATTCAGTGTCAAAGTACAGTAAGTGCTTCAGATTTATTCCAGATCGACGGTGAAACGTATTTGTCGTCATTTAAAGGAATGTGCGCTCCAAAAAGAGCAAAGCAGATACTTGTTCTTAGTCAAGTGCTGTCGATTAAGAATCGACTAGAAGAGGTAGTGGGGAAACTCACTTGTAAAACAACCAAACAAGTTACCTGGAATTAGCAGTCCCCTCCAGTCTAGTCAGATGTCATCCTTTATTATTAAACAGAATGGGTTGTATGTTGTATACATTTACTGTACATCTCCTAGTAACTAATGGATCTGAAGCTCTTAGCAGAAGAAAAGCGATAACTTAATCTGCCAGTAGGAGGAGAAAGCACATTTCGTTTACTGTACATTCGTTTTAATGTTGTTAAATAATATTGTACATTGTATTGACTGTGGAAAAAAATTCTTGTTTACTTATTCTGATCAGCTGGATCCTAGTTCTAAATTATTTTACTGTTTCTTTACGTATCTTATTTTACTATCAATAATTAACAAAGTTGAATTACTTTATCATCAGCCATAGAATCAATAAACTTTCTGTATTTATTGTAACCCATAAGCTATGTGGAATATCTTAAATAATTGATTAACACTAATACAGCTCTCTGTAATGTTTTTTAAATAGATGTAATCCTGTAATAGTTATTCCTGATTCATTATAAATTGAGGTATAAATTAAAAAGTAGCACTTTTATTTGCTGTAATGGTATTATCATTAATCATTACCAATAATTCTGAATTAGATATTAGTAACAGTATGTAGGGCACTAATTGAAATACTTGGAAAAACAAAATTTCAACCCTAGAGTGTTATTGGAGGATATTACAAGATTATTTTACTACTGTGACTTTTTTCACATTTTTTCATTTTTATGCTGAAAGTCAAGGTCAATAAATCTAAACATATATGGTTCCTTTCTGGTCCAAGGGTGTGCATTTTTCCAAAAAGTGTATGTATAAAAATAAAAGAAAAACACAAACTTAAATGAACATTATTTATGCACATTACAAACATTTTTTCTTGTTTTCTTTCAAATTTCATACACATACTGTATTAAAGTTCAGTCCATTTACTTAGGCAACTGTTTCATGGTACTTGATGAAGCAGTTGTGCTTAGCATCGGGGCACAGGTGGATCTTGCACACCCTGAAGAGCACGTTTTGACCTCAAGATGTTCCCCTTCCTGCTGCAGTACACGCAGTTCTGGTGGTTGGTGTAGACAGGGGCATGGAACAGGGACAGGTCAAACTGCACAGAGTCATGTAGGGTGTGGCTGTGGTGTCCCTGGACAGGCTTGGGGACATCATCAAAAGTGCTAGGGCTGCCTGGAAATTCTGAGCTCCTTTTGTGGTGAGACGTGACTGTCTTCTGGAATCTCTGAAAACCTTGGACTTGAAGTTTTTTAGTGACAGGCCATCCACAGCAAGAGACTTGCAGTCCCACCTGAAGATGACCCAGGCATTTGTGAGGCTGACTTTAATTGCATATGCAGATGTCCGCATATACCACCTCTTGGATTTCATGGGGGTAAGGTAGAGGTGGACCAGCATGTCGCTCTTTTCAGTGCCCCCATGTTGGCATTGTAGGTCTTGATGACAGCAAGGCATCTCACTTGCTCCTTCTTCTTGCAGTACTGATAGACTGAGAACATGAGTTCCACCCCATGTCTGTTGACAGCAGAGTGACAACCTTGTTGTCCTTCCACGTGATGGCCAGGATCCCATCGTGACTGGTGACATAGTTATATGTACCATGAGGGACAGCATTCTTCCCAATCTCTTTAATGGAATTGAGTGGATGCTTGCTTATTCTGTTGTCCCTATAAACATATTTTAAAAACTGGTAAATATACATAGTATTCATTGACCTTTGTCTCCCTAATATAGAAGGACTTAAGTAAGGCATGTTGAGGAAACTCCAGTGCATACCACAAAAATAAAAAATATAATGGACTTTGGCTCTAGCAGTTTACCTGTTAGATTGCTGTTTGTACAACAATGATATTCCAAACAATAAATACAATTATGATAAATGATAATTGGATTCATGACACAAGAAAATTGTTTAAAGGTACCCAGAAAAATTAATTTTCATAGTTTTACTGATCCTATTCTTTATAAATATTGTTGGGAATAAATAGGGTGTTTGGCTAACAACATGCTACAAAATTTTGCAATCAGAAAAACTAAATAAATCACAAATATTGAATTACTAAATCAATTTTAGCAGTAATAAGACTCACAGTAAAAGTAAACACCAATATATGCCGTTGAAGTATAAAAAAAAACTGTTATAAGGTCATGAAACTGTCCAAAATAAAACATTTTTGATTATTTATATCTTGCAAATTTCTATAAATGGGTTAAATTTCTCACTGAATTGCAGTATAATTTTATACAAAACTATGGACTATTTAGTACTATTGTCCTATGTTATAATGCATTATTTGTAAATAAAATAACTTAAGTATGGCTTGCTAGACGAATCAGGCTTATGTGGACTTACCATCACTTGCAATAATGGGGTATATGATCAAATATGGTCTCACCATTTTTCATGTCAAAAATTTCACAATTTCTAGAAATCGTATGCAAGCAACACCTATCTCAACATTTAGCACAGCTATTGAACCACATAATGTGCGAGTTTCATTAAGTTACCAATGTTAGTTTCGATGTTATGTCTGTAGGTTTGGGAGAAGGTGGCCGCGCACAGCTGTACTTCACAAATTCTGGATGATCACTGATATCTGAAATGCTCTGGGCCATTACTGAATCATCAGATGCCATGATGTCACTATGTGAGACATACAGTAGCTTGGTCTTCACTGATTGGCTAGGAGAAATCTATGTGGTTCCACAATCTCACAGAGAGGGGAGGCACTTATGAATGTCCTTGAAGTTACCAAATATGGTTATTTGCCTAATGAAGGGTTTTAAAAAATATGATTTTTTTCATTATTATGTTCTCCCATCTTTTACTTAAGATTGGAATATAGCATGAAAACTTGAGTTTTTTTTTCCAGAACATTTTAAACGTAAAATTTTAAAACACATTGTGGTTTATTATGAAAACCTAGGAAACTGAATACAGTACTACAATGTACCTGGAAATATTTGTTACATTAATGTATGCATTTCTGATGTTTAGCCTCTCATTTATTTATAATTTATAGTAAAGTATTAAAGGAATGACATAAAAATATTTTCAGATGGATTTACTTCGACCATAATTTTCTTACATTTTCCAACCTAGTTCAGGATTTATTGATAAATGAAGTAGTTTTAAGTATCTTAAAATATTTATCATTTGTATCATCAAATTACAGAATGTATCTAGAATTAGCCATTGTAGTAATGAGCGCTTTTTTCCTATATTGTTGTGATTCTTGAACTTTTGCTTTTCTCTGGCTTTTCATTGACCCCATTTGGGTTTCATAGGAGTCATGCCACTAGCCCGCAGTCTGTCTGTTACCTCTCTCACTGGTCTTGAAGACTGGGACGATGATTTCGACCAAGAAGATGCCATTCTCTTTGAGATTGCTTGGGAGGTTGCCAATAAAGGTAATGTAGCAAAATATTATTTATAATAAAAAGGTACATTGTTAAAGAATAAAAATCTGCTTAACATTACATATTGTTATTTTTCTTTCTTTTATTCTTTCTTTGCTTATTGCAAAGTTAATTTGTGAGTGTTTCATATCTGCACAAAAAACATTTTGTATAAAAGTCAATTTTTAATATGTTTGCTTTTAGGTTAGGCTGTCATTTAGCCAATGATACTTATTCTTTTTGTGCTTTAGTGATTTAAAGTGTTTCTTTTGTTTATATGTAACGGGTATTTATTAATGGCATGACATTCTAAATATATAGTAGGATACCTATTAAAAGATATTGTATACTGAAGAAAACTGAGAAACTCAAATGATAAATTTGAAGCTTTACTGTACATTTATTGTTTGGGTTTTCATTATAATTTTTTTTAGCATTAATAATCTGTTGTACTTTATGAATTAAATAGTCTTCTTAGTTCTTCAATCTGCAGCTTAACAAAGGCAAACCACTTAGCTTCTTATATTTGTCTGGGTTCTTCTGAAGCATTACCATAAAAAAGTATTTTTCTAAAATGAATGGGATAAGAGATGAAGGATCCTAATGCTGCGTTTTCAATCTCCATTTTTACAGTGCCCTGCTCACAACGTAGCATTTGAGTAGATTTTACAGTGCCAAACAAACTGATGACTATTATACTGTAAAGTCAATAACTGTGGTATAAAAGTGCTTCTTTTATATTATGGGCTGAATATGAGACAAAGCAGTATATTCTCTCTCTCTCTCTCAAATTAAAAAAAAAAAAACTTCCCGCTCACTTACTAGGGTTCTTATTGAAGGGTTCCTTCCTCCAGTTATCAAGCTGACCTCACCTTTACCCTGTAAGCCCACACACAACTGTACTTCTTGTACTCCTTAACTTGTTTTTTTCTGATTCAAAGTACTAGTACACAATCGACTATATATCCTTCCTATTTAAATATTGTCTTATTAAACATGATTGTGAAATTAAGCATCACAATTCTCACAAATTCTAGCAAAGGTGTACTTTTCTCCTCAAAAGCAGTTAACCATTTAAAGGCACTTTCTGAAAAGATGTATATCAAAACTGAGTGAGACATAGGTACTCAGTAAAAAGCAGGTATTGGCCCTTTTCACACTCCTCTGCTTGGGCATTGTCTTGTGGCTTGCTTGGAGGCTGGCAGCTGTCACCTGGTAAACGTCACTTCTTTTTGCCTTGCTGTACCAACATCTGTCTAAATAGGGGCCTCTGTTAGCTCCTTAAATATACTTCATTATACTAAGTGGTTCAAAAATATATCCACATCTAAATTGATTTCCTTGTTGGTTACTGCTTATGCATATGTCCATCATTTATTGGAAAATTCCATTATTCTAACAATTATGTCTTCTAGTGGCTCATCTCTCCTTTATCAGTGTTTTGCCATGATCCAGCTCCCAGGATGTGCAGTAGGTTGTCTGCTTGGTTGGTACTGACTCCATCAGCATATATCATACAATCTCCATGCTGTTCTAATCTCCACTCACCCTTGAGACCCTCTCATGTTGTGCATCGCTAGTAGCCTGTCTCATTCAAATATCCTCAACTGTCATAATAATGTAGCCTTATGTAAAGCAGCTAGATTAGTCAGCTATGCATTTGAATTCCATAATCACTACACAAGGTACGTAAAATGTCTCCTTGGTAAGCTGCCTAAGAGTACATTTTGTTGAAAAGCAAAAATCTCACCACCATCACATTGGTGAGAACTGGGCTTTTATTTCATTATTGTTGTCAGTATATCTTTACAATATGTAATGATGTTTTGTTGTGCTTTGAAGGTTTTCAAGGTGAAAGTTTCATCCACTTTCTTAGGTTAGTTGCCCCATGTATCTACAGTTTTCTTTATTGAAGGAATTCTTTCTAACGTTTGTTTGATATCTGCTGTCAATGTTGTCATATATGCTACATGCTTCTGGAACAACATAATATTAGCTGCTAGCAACATTATTTATTTTCTTTATTTCCCATCTTGGTGTCATTTTTCTTTTATTAATTTTATTGCAATCCATATAAATCAATCAAGTTTTTACAAAAAGAAAAATTGAGTTACGGACAGATCGATCCCCCACCCCGGAGAGAGAGAGCAAGCCAAACGGCGTGAAATGTAAGGCTTGTAAACATACCTAAATTAATAAATTCTCTGTGCTTTATGAGCTTATTTTAAAATGTTACTGATTAGCTCCTGCCATGTTTTGAAAAAAGTCTGTACGGATCCTCTAACTGAGTATTTGATTTTTTACAATTTCAAATAGTATAACACATCGGTTTCCCACTGACTTAAAAGAGGAGAGTTTGGGTTCTTCCAGTTTATCAGAATAAGTCTGCGTGCCAAAAGTGTAGTGAATGCAATCACAATTTGTTTGTCTTTCTCCACCTTAAACCCCTCTGGAAGAACCCCAAACACAGCTGTTAATGGGTTAGGAGGGATTGTGAGTCCAAGGCTGTCTGAAAGGCAATTAAAGATTTTTGTCCATAATAATGTTAATTTGGTGCAGGCCCAGAACATGTGACCGAATGAGGCTGGGACTTGGTTGCAACGTTCGCAGGTTGGATCATGCCCTGGAAACATTTTGGAGAGTTTTACTCGAGACAGATGTGCTCGATATATAATTTTGAGTTGTATAATTGGGTGTTATTTTTCTAATGTAATATATTCCATGTGTCATTCATTGTATCACAGCTCTTACAGTCTTACAAGAAGCCTGGTAGGTATGCATCTGGTAATATGGCAGCGAAAACTGCTTAATTCTAGAAGATGCCATGTTGTGCAACGTTGTCCTTAGCCTTGAGTTTGCCCTTATGTTACGTACAGTAGCTACTTGTTTATGCTGGTCCTGTATATTGAAATTGTTGAGATTATCAGGCATTTTTTTCTTGCTCTCTTTCTGCAAAATGCATTTTTTAATTCCTTACAATTTGTTCCCATTTTGATAGTCTGTTGTTTTTGAATTTTTAAAAAGGAGATAATTTTGTCAGTTGCTATGCATACACCCAGTGGGTTGAAATGTATGGATAATGAGATTTTGTGACATGTCAAAACAGTCATTTTGTTGTTTTTTAAAATATTTCTATAGTACAAAAAGCACATCAGCTTTTGTAATCTTCAATGAATAGCATGGCATCATATTTGTGAGATTTTTTGTGAATTTAACACATTGAGGCTTTTGTTTCTTAAGAAGGTTTTCTTTTTATGTGCTTCTGTTGTATTTCATATTGTTTGTGTTTTTGAATTTTATTTTCTGCTTAATTAGAGGTGCGATGTTTCATTTGCACTCGCTATAAGCACGTTAATTTGGCAGGTCCTTTCACTTAATTTTTAGGATTAGGCAAGTTGAGCAGTTCCTTACTGGTTTATTTTAGGGACTTGGGTATACACATGTTTTTTTTGTAATATGCTTCCCTGTTGCTTCTAAAATATAGATAATGCAGTGGTACATTTGACACATGCTTGTTTTGTGTGTGCTGAAGTATGATGGAGAGAAACTGGTTTGCCCAACCTAGGATATTTGACCATGTTGTGTCTTATAAAAGTATGGGGACTATTTTTTTCCTTCTTTAGTTTAATTAACATTTTGTCCGCCTCTCGCTTTCCAATTATTTTTTTTCAACTCACCATAACTTTACAGTGTAATAAAAAGAAACTGCATTCCTTCATCAACTTGAGTTTATGGTTGTCCAGCAGGAATATATACTTTAAAGTACGTGATCTGGAATTCTAGCACAGCATGCTTCTAGTTATTGAATAATAACAATGACAGGTGCTTGAACACACAGCGGATTCAGAAAGTATTCAGAACCCTTCACTTTGTTTCTGCTTTACTGTGTGGTACATTTAACTTCATGTTGATAAGCTTCCTATTTTTGCCCATTAATCTACAGTCAATTACATGTAATGACAAAGTAAAAACATGTTTTCTGAAAGGTTTGTAAATGTATTCAAAATCAAACACTGACATTTCTCATTTATGATACTTTTCAGACCCTTTGTTGTGGTACTCTAAATTATGACCTTGAATTATCCTTGATCTGTCTATAACTTGATTTTTGTCCACCTGTGGGAAAAATTGAATTGATTGGACATTGTTTGTTTAGAAAGGCACACACATATTTATATAAGGTTCTGCTTGTCATTAAAAAAAAACAAGCTATGAAGTACATGTCTCTGTAGACCTCCAAAATAAAATTGTGGTGATGCATAAATCAGTTCAAAAATATTAAACAATTTTTAGAACTTTGAGTGATCCCGGGGACACAGTGACCTAAATAATTGTGAAACAACAACAACATTTATTTATATAGCGCATTTTCATACAAATAATGTAACTCAAAGTTCTTTACATGTTGAAGAAAGGAGAAAAAAAGACAAAATAAATAATAATTAAAATAAGACAACACTAATTAACATAGAATAAGGGTAAGGTCAAATGGCCAGGGAGGATAGGAAAAAGAAAAAACTCCAGACGGCTGGAGAGGAAAAAAAAAAAAAATCTGCAGGGGTTCCAGACCATGAGACCGCCCAGCCCCCTCTGGGCAAACAGAAGAAGTTTGAAAGCACCAGGACTTTTTGTAGAGCTGGCTGTCTTACCAAACTGAGTAACCAGGCAAAAAGACCCTTGGTTAGGAATGTGACCAAGAAAACAGTGGTCACTCTTACAGAAGCTTCAGAAGTCCCCTGCTGCAGTAGGAGAACCTGTTAGATGGATGAATATTTCAGCAGCAGTCTACCACTCACCTGTTTATGGTATAGTGGCTTGATTGGAGATACTCTTAAGTAAAAGGCATTTAAAGGACCCTGAGAGAAATTGGTTTCATGAGGCAAAAATTGAACTCTCTTGTTAGAGCTCCAAACACTATGCCTGGTAAAGATTAAATATCAAGCCCTACTCATCACCTACCTAATACTATCCTCACAGTGTAGCCTGATAGTAGCAGGATCATGCTATGGGGGTGCTACTCAGTGGCAGGGATAGAGAAGCCGGTCAGAATCGAGAGAAGGATAATTATTACAATTACAGAGAGGTCCTTGAAGGAAGCCTACTCCATAGTGCATTCAACTTCATACTAAGGTGATGTTGATGGAGAGAAACTGGTTTGCCCAGTTTCAATGTAACAATGACCAGAAAGCATACAGCCAAGACAACACTCTCCAAACATCCTTGTGTGGCTCAGCTAAAGCCCAGACTTAAACCCCATAGAACATCTGTGGAGAGACCTGAAGATGGAAATTTACAGACATGTATCATATAGTCTAATGGAGCCTGAGTGGATCTTCCTGGAAGAATGGGATAAACCGAACCATATTAAGTTCTGAACAAAATGCTATATGCTTATTTGACTTCTTTTTGATTAGAATCTGCTTTTATACTCAAGTAATGGATAATTTTAAAGTAAAGCAAGCAACAGATTTAGGTTTATACATATGTATAGTGTTTACTTTCTGTTTGCCATTTACTTATATACTTGTCCTATGTGTTACTAGTCCCATAACGATGAATAATTTATTAGATACTCTTGATAATAATTAAGCACACTAATATTTTGTTTTTATGAATTTTAAGAACCTAATTCATTTTAAAAAGTGTGTTTTCATATATATAGCCAAATTCTATTACAAGACAAGATAAAGGGTTCTTGAAAGAACATATAACAAACTTTACACTAATTTGATTAGTTATCTGATGAACAAAGTTATCCAACACCAGATGGCACAGTGTGTAAAAGTAATTACCCAGGATTAAATCCACCAAGTTAAGGGGACACAGCCATGCTTGATTATGGCCAGCTGTGCTCAGTTAAAAACCTCACTGAAATTGACCGTTACCATCAGAGTCAAATTTTCACAACAAACATTTCAGAAGTTCATAATGCCATGATTAAAGAGAATTACTGAGCAGATTTAAAAAAAAAAAAATGAAATCTGTCAGTCTGAAATTTTCTGCAAAGTCATGTGTAAGGCTTTGGAGTTCTACCAAAATACAATGACAACCACTGATTGCAAGTGGAAAATATCTGGTACAGTAGTGAATCTTCACAGAAGTGGCTAGTGTTCCAAATGCTACTTGAATGACACTGCATAAAATTATCCAATAAGTCCTGAAAGATCCTAAAAAATACCAAAAACACCTACAGGATGCTCGTTCTTCAGTAAAGGTCAGTGCTTGTGATTCAACAACTAGAATAACACTGGGCATAAATGTCCTTTCTTGGTAAGCACCTACCGTCCAGAAGAGAACTGAACTGAAGCTGAATATGGAGGAACATATCAGATAAAATTAAATAAATAAATGCACAAATAAATAAAAGTACTGTGAAATGTGATCATAAATAAATGCGTCATGAAATGTCAGTCAGTCATTATCCAACCCGCTATATCCTAACACAGGGTCACGGAGTTCTGCTGGAACCAATCCCAACCAACACAGGGCGCAAGGCAGGAACAAACCCTGGGGAGGGTGCCAGCCCACTGCAGGACACACACACACACACACACACGCCAAGCACACACTAGGGATCGTTTAGGTTCGCCAGTGCACCCAGCCTGCATGTCTTTGGACTGTGGGAGGAAACTGGAGCACCCAGAGGAAACCCACACAGACATGGGGAGAACATGCAAACTCCACACAGGGAGGACCTGGGAAGCAAACCCCGGTCTCCTTACTGTGAGGCAGCAACGCTACCACTGCGCCACCGTGCCGCCCACATCATGAAATGTGAGCATAAATAAATCATTTTTTTTGCAAAATTTGTTTTTTGATGCTTGCTTATTTATTTAATATCCATCCATCCATCCATTTTCTAACCCGCTGAATCCGAATACAGGGTCACGGGGGGTCTGCCGGAGCCAATCCCAGCCAACACAGGGCACAAGGCAGGAACCAATCCTGGGCAGGGTGCCAACCCACCGCAGGACACACACAAACACACAGCACACACTAGGGCCAATTTAGAATCGCCAATCCACCTAACCTGCATGTCTTTGGATTGTGGGAGGAAACCGGAGCGCCCGGAGGAAACCCACGCAGACACGGGAGAACATGCAAACTCCACGAGGGAGGACCCGGGAAGCGAACCCGGGTCTCCTAACTGCGAGGCAGCAGCGCTACCACTGCGCCACCGTGCCGCCCATTTATTTAATATTGTATGTAATATTCCTCTAAACACATCATGACATACGGCTTGAAATAAAACTGTCACTTTCACTCATCAAAGTTGAGAAGGTGGGCTTTAGCACATCAGTGTTTCTAATAAAGTTATTACATATTTTAGACAGAAAACTGAAGATTTTTCAGAAGAAATTACAATGTTGGCAGCCCTTTTAAACTACAATATCAATTAAACTATTTTTGAAAACATTGAAGAAATGGTGCAGCGGACTAGCTACAAGTCAGGTGAGGTGACAAAGTTACCTGCCCTGGATGCCCATTGTTTGGCTATCTAGTTGAGTTGATAGAAATCTTTTCTTTTATGCGGCTTACAAGTATGACTGATCACAGTATAAGAGAAGACGATCACAAGGCAAATGAGCCAGAGTGAGATACTGTGAGCTGCACCTGTATCAGGTTAGACATTATGACGTGGAAAGCCAAAAGGAGCACTAGCTAACAGTTTCTCTCTGAAATACATGATAACTTCGGCACAATCCATTTCATCGGAAGGAGTAAGTATTATTCTAATTAAGTCTTGTGCCATCTCATTTACCTCCATCTCCTGTACTGTGTATTGAATTGGGCATTTCATGATGCATTTGTAGGAATATAATGGACAAAATAAATAAAAAAACAAAAAATATATTTGAAACACATTTATTTATGTTCACATTTCATGACAAGTTTATTTATTTGAGCTCACATTTCATGACACATTTATTTATTTTTGTTCACATTTTGCAGTAATTTTATTTATTTGTGCTTTTATTAATTTATTTTATTTCATCCAAAATATTTCTCCATAGCTCAACAAAAGGTGCGTCTTGCAGCAGTACAGCGACTCCAAATTCACAAGTATGTCTACCAAAGAATGGCTTAAACATTAAACATTAAAAATTGCATTAAATCACGTGTCAGTGCCTAAAGTGAGCAATTCGTGGAAGAACGTCCATCAGCATCACTGAGCTGAGTCAGTTATGCAAGGAGAATGGACCAAAATTCCTCCAAACTAATTTGTGAAATTCAGTAGTTTGGTTGACATTTTTATTTGCTCTATAGGGTTCCTGAAAGCATTGTTTCACATACCTTTTTGGACAAAAATGTCTAAATTTAAATCATTTCAATCTATAAATGATGAGAAAATAGAATTTTGTTTTTTTGCATCCTCTGTATCTGTTTGTAAGACTCGGATAATGAAATTAACACATTTTGGGTCAAATGTATACAAGAAAACCAACTTTATTCTCATCAAAACAGGAACAGTCAAGGTATTTATTCAACTGGAGCTGCCACTTTAATACACACAGACACCACAAACGAGCACGGGTAGGGCAAGGTCAGAGGCTGGGTTGTAATGTTCCCCACATGAACCATCGGGTGACAGATGTGTTATAAAGGGAGGCTGTGAACTTTCCATAGTCATGGTGGCGCTGCGAACCTGCAGTTGCTTTGGTGATGGACAAACAACCCTCGACAGACATGTCAATCGCGCTTTGGTGTGTAGCACTGTTGGGGAGGGTCTCAGTAGAGCTCAAAAATCTCACTATATATTAAATATATTTACATTGTGGGCAAAAGTAGGTTTATAATTTTGAGTATGTGAGATCAGCAATTTCAGCACTTAACAAGATTGTACGTAATTGCACTGTGCCAGTGTTACATTCTTTTAAGTTCATAAAGTTAATAAAGCTATTGGGGTAATAAAGCAATATTAATAATCATAACCTCCATGACTTTTTCCATACGAACAACTGTAAGCCAATTTTTGTCCACCCCTGTATATATAACATTGTAAAAACAGACAGAGCACCTCTGCCTCGGCAAGCTGAGTCTGTTGTTCTACCACCTGGATTCGAAGTGCCTGTAACTCTGCTGCATGGCCCACAAAGTTACTGCAGCAGTTTGGGATTTGTTCATATTGCAAATTTTCGTTATCCTGTTGATTATGCCACTTTAAAAAGAGACAGAACAAATGAAAAAGGTTTGGGGCAACCCTGTATATTATAAATACAATAATAATAAATGCTTTTCAGCAAAATTCATGCCTTTTAGGGCACAAGTCTCTATTTAGACTGACAAGGATGATGACATTTCCTGTTAAGTTGCATGTCAGGCAGGAACAGACACTGAAATTGATGCCAGAGGTGGTCAAGTTGTCAATCATCTGATTTGTAGAGGGAGGAAGAGAAGAGGCTGTCAGAAGTTTTAGAACACCTCAGTTTTCCAGTTTCTCTTCAAATGTAATCAGTTATAATGCAGTGAATGACTGATAAAGGTAAGCAGTAAACTACAAGAGATTTATCATTTAGGTTAGCAAAAACTGACAAAAAAGCAAGTATCAGAATGTTATAAATGGGCCTTCTTCAGGGAACAATTAATACGTTACAACCTGCACGTGTTCTGCAGCAGTTAAAGTAAATTAAGACTTAGAAGTTGCAAGGTGTTCCAACTTCAGTTGATTTTTTTTAAAAACCCTCTGCTTAAAGCAGAGTTGGAACAAACTGTTTTACTACACTCTCCAAAGCACTACGTGGACAATATTCTAATGATAATGGCAAGAAAACGACAACTACCAAGTGAAATGAGACAGACCATTGTTACCCTAAAAATGTAGGCCTTTCTTTTAGAGAAATTACAAAAAGAAAAAAAACAAGTGTCAGTGAGTCTCCTCTTGAGGGTAGAGAAAAGCCAAGCAAAATGACACCTTTTATTGGCTAACTAAAAAGATTACAATATGCAAGTTTTCGAGGCAACTCAGGCCCCTTCTTCAGGCAAGATGTAATCAAAGCTTGCATATTGTAATCTTTTTAGTTAGCCAATAAAAGGTGTCATTTTGCTTGGCTTTTCTCTACATTCATAATGGCTAACATGGTACAACACCCTAGTACTCCTCTTGAGGGCAATCGTCTCCTATTCTCCGTCTGCATGTCTGCAATATTTTTGGATACGCTTATACAGCGAACTGCTACAGCGAAACAATGAAATCACAAGCGCACAAACGCGTAGATCCTCATGCTACGGAAGAACAAGGAACACTGAGTGAGCTGACAGGCTGGCAGTGTCAGCTTGGGTGAATCCCCGAGTCGAGGCGGATTGGGAAACGCCTCACGCATAACCACAGCCTGGCTCGTTACGCAAGCCAATGCTCATATTTAGATCCGAATTTTTCGCTCATACTTTCCTCTTATCTTGAATTTCTTGTATACAGAGGTGATCGTATCTAAAGGTTCCACTGTATATTGATGTGAGAAACCATTTGCTTGTTTCCCCTTCAATAAATCAAATAATCATTTAAAAACTAGATTTTTCCCCATCTTAGAATGCGAGATGGTACATATGGGTGCAGCAGTTCCAACAAATAAAATGGGGCACAACCATTAAAGGATTTAAAAACAAATACAAGAATCTTAAAATGGATTCCAAAATGAACTGGAAGCCAAAATTAGGGTAATGTGCTCATGCTTGCTTGTACATGTTAAAAATCAAGCAGCAGCATTTTGCACCAGCTGTAGGTGAGCAATGTAGGCCTGGCTAATTCTAAACAGAAGCGCACTGCAGTAATCTAGATGAGAGGTTATAAAAGCATGTATCACTGTTTCAAGGTTGCGTTTAGACAAAACGGGCTTGATTTTTGACAACCGCCTCAACTGGAGAAAGCAAGATTTTACCACTGAATTCACATGGCTATCAAGTTTTAAAGTAGAATCCATTTTCACACATAAATTTGTGATCATGGATTTCTCATATTGAGCCACAGTGGAAATGTCCACACAGGGGGTCCCGCTGGTGCCATTGGGTCTAAACAGCATGACTTCTGTCTAATTCTTATTAAAATTTAGAAAATTTAATTTAATTCCGTCCAATTCCTGATGTCCATAAGGCAGTTAAGGAGGGGCTGGACAGAGCAAGGACCAGGGCACTTCAGATGGAAATGAAGGAAATGCTGTGTTTCTGGAAAATAGCACCAAGTGGCAGCAGGTACAAGGAGAACAGAAGAGGTCCCAGTACAACAAACATGAATATTAAAACCCCCAACAATTAAAACTTATATTTTGGCATAAATTCGGCCAAAAAATGAAAAAAGTCACTTATAAAATCCTCATTATACTTTGGTGGATGGTAAACCACTGCGCAGAGCAGCACAGGAGGATGACCCAACTCAAAAAGACTCGGTTCAAAGCTGGAGAAAGAAACCGCTAGAAACCGCTGTTTACAATCAAAGTTGGATTTGAAGACAGTCACTAAACCTCCACCACGACTCAAGAACCATGGGGAATTAAAATACAAGCAGTCATACGGCAGCAATTCAGAGAAGACACTGGACTCACCGGGAGACATCCAGGTTTTAGTTATACAGAGGAAATCCAATCCATGAGAGGCGAAGAAATCTTTTAAGATAAAGGTTTTGTTCATTACGGATCTGGCATTCACTTCCTAATGGGAATCGGTTCCGAGACGCAATAGCAAGGGGAGCACGCACCAGAGGATGCAAATTCTGGAGATTCGCTTCTTGCCAGTTCAGGTGAAGTGGGCAGAGGCGCGGTGGTGGAATCGCCTGATCGGAGCCAAAAACAGGTACCAACCAGGAGTCCACAGGGTCTTAGGAGCACCATGACACAAAGAAGCAAGAATCCGATCTATGCTGAGCCAGAAAAACTTTGGGAAATCGAGCAAAACCGGCCTTTAGCTTCACCAACCACCCGCTGTGTTTACCTTGGCATCCGTGATGCTTTCTCCAGCAAAGTGGACCTGGAGCGTGGTAGTGGAAGGCTGGTATTCCAGATAAGAGCAGGGGAGGAGGAAAATCTCATCCTCCATTGTCAAACTGCACAAGTTTTACAGCAGGCAAATGAAACTCCAAAAGTGTTTGGTGATCCTATGCCAATGGTGAGTTGACATTTTGCATGACACACAAAAATAACAACAAAAACTGAAGCAAAATAGCTGTAGACAACATGAACACACACACTGGCGCCATCTTTCCATCAATATGAAGTGGAGATGAGAAAGGGTACATGATGGGAGGACTGAAACATGAAAATACAAATTATTAGAAGGACCTAGGCATCAAAGTGGACTTGTTGCTATCTTCTGCCATGTGAAAAAAGAAGTACACGCCATGAAGTTTTTTCTTTTAAACATATTTGGACTCCTCAAGATCTGATCTTCATTTAAACAGTATCTATAGATAGATGTTATATTATATAACAAACAGAATTCCACATTTACATGTTGTAATTCAATGTATAACTGAAATAAACATAAATGGAAATTTCACAACTCAAAAACGTTAAGTACATCCTTACATTTTTCACTTCCTGAAATAACTAAAATTAGATTCAAGTGCATCAGGTCAGGTGCTGGTGATTAGAATATCATTTCAGAGGATCTTGGAGGAACATGTTTTATTTAAACCTTAAACTTTTAGTTTGATTCTTTTCTTTGTTGTTGAATTGTGTGCTGTCATCATGTTTAGATCAAAATTGCATTCTGGGTCCTTCAGATCAGTATATACCTATGAATCTGGGTAAGGATTTAAAAAGATCACCAAACAATTGCAAACCAGCCATTCCGTTATTTGGAATAGCATTTCGATTTCAAACTGCCAACTGATATAGGCCAGGCCACCCTTGCTAGTTCAGCTTAGGAGCAAAATTCAGGATGCTTAAAGAAGTCTGTTAAAGGCTTGTTTATACTTCACACTCAGAACGCGTACGTGCCCGCATCATGGCTGCCACGCATTTCCAGCGTTCATTTGATGCGTCCTCTGAGCAGGTCCTCAAAAATTTACGCGACACGTGCGCAAGTTGCAGTACCAGCAAAAAGTCGGGGGGCGCAGTGTGCTAAAAGTTGGAATGTGACATCAGAGTCTCTGTTTACAATCTTCATGTGACAGAAAGCCACTTTGCGGATCCTATGAGATCGGTGTGTGTGCTTCAATGTTTGATGAATGGTTTGATGCGGTGAAGCAAAATGCCGACATACAGATACATTCGTGGTGCTGTTATATTCAAGCATCGCATATTCCCGATCGTAATGACACGATACATTTTAAAAGTCTTGCATACCGTGTTCTCTGCTGTCTTTTTTTCCTAGGGCTTCCTCCAGTATTGACAGTAGTGGCAAACAGCAATAGATCGCCACACTGAAGACATTAAATGAATGATATTTCATCTCTCTTCACATTTAGAATTCTTAGATTTATTCATCATTATATCACTTTCATGATGAAATGCATTAAAATATGTCCACCCATCCATCCTCTTCCGCTTATCTGGGGTCAGGTCGCAGGGGCAGCAGCTTGAGCAGAGAGGCCCAGACTTCCCTCTCCCCGGCCACTTCTTCCAGCTCTTCCTGGAGAATCCCAAGGCGTTCCCAGGCCAGCCGGGAGACATAGTCCCTCCAGCTTGTCCTGGGTCTTCTCCGGGGCCTCCTCCTGGTTGCACGTGCCCAGAACACCTCACCAGGGAGGTGTCCAGGAGGCATCCTGATCAGATGCCCGAGCCACCTCATCTGACTCCTCTCGATGCGGAGGAGTAGCGGCTCTACTCTGAGACCCTCCCGGATGATTGAGCTTCTCACCCTATCTTTAAGGGAAAGTCCAGACACCCTGCAGAGGAAGTTCATTTCAGCCGCTTGTACTCGCAGTCTTGTTCTTTCGGTCACTACCCATAGCTCATGACCATAGGTGAGGGTAGGAACGTAGATCGACTGGCAAATTGAGCTCATTTTTCACCATGACAGACCGATGCAGAGCCCGCATCACTGCGGATGCCACACCGATCCGCCTGTCAATCTCACGGTCCATTCTTCCCTCACTCGTGAACAAGACCCCGAGATAGATAGATAGATAGATAGATAGATACTTTATTAATCCCAAGGGGAAATTCACATAATCCAGCAGCAGTATACTGATACAAAGAAACAATATTAAATTAAATAGTAATAAAATGAAAAAATTAAAATAAAATTAATGTTAGCATTTACTCCCGGGTGGAATTGAAGAGTTGCATAGTGTGGGGGAGGAACGATCTCCTCAGTCTGTCAGTGGAACAGGACAGTGACAAAAGTCTGTCACTGAAGCTACTCCTCTGCCTGGAGATGATCCTGTTAAGTGGATGCAGTGGATTCTTCATGATTGACAGGAGTTTGCTTAGTGCCCGTCGCTCTGCCAGAGATGTTAAACTGTCCAACTTTAATCCTACAATGGAGCCTGCCTTCTTAACAAGTTTGTCCAGGCGTGAGGCGTCTTTCATCTTTATGCTGCCACCACAGCACACCACCGCGTAGAAGAGGGCACTCGCCACAACCGTCTGGTAGAACATCTGCAGCATCTTACTGCAGATGTTGAAGGATGCCAACCTTCTCAGAAAGTATAGTCTGCTCTGAGCTTTCTTACATAGAGCATCAGTATTGGCAGTCCAGTCCAATTTGTCATCCAGCTGCACTCCCAGATATTTCTAGGTCTGCACCCTCTGCACACAGTCACCTCTGATGATCACAGGGTCCATGAGGGGCCTGGGCCTCCTAAAATCCACCACCAGCTCCTTGGTCTTGCTGGTGTTAAGGTGTAAGTGGTTTGAGTCGCACCATTTAACAAAGTCTTTGATTAACTTTCTGTACTCCTCCTCCTGCCCACTCCTGATGCAGCCCACAATAGCAGTCTCATCAGCGAACTTTTGCGCGTGGCAGGACTCCGAGTCATATTGGAAGTCTGATGTATATAGACTGAACAGGACCGGAGAAAGTACAGTCCCCTGCGGTGCCCCTGTATTGCTGCACACAATGTCAGACCTGCAGTTCCCAAGACGCACATATTGAGGTCTGTCTGTAAGATAGTCCACAATCCATGCCACAAGGTGTGAATCTACTCCCATCTCAGTCAGCTTATCCCTAAGGAGCAGAGGTTGGATGGTGTTGAAGGCACTAGAGAAGTCCAAAAACTTAATTCTTACAGCACCACTGCCTCTGTCCAGGTGGGAGAGGGATCGATGAAGCATATAGATGATGGCATCCTCCGCTCCCACCTTCTCCTGGTATGCGAACTGCAGAGGGTCGAGGGCGTGACGGACCTGTGGCCTCAGGTGGTGAAGCAGCAGCTGCTCCATGGTCTTCATCAGATGTGACGTCAGAGCAACAGGCCGGAAGTCATTCAGCTCACTAGGACGTGATACCTTTGGGACAGGAGTGATACAAGATGTTTTCCAAAGCCTCTGGACTCTCCCCTGTTCCAGGCTCAGGTTGAAGATGCGCTGTAGAGGACTCCCCAGTTCCAACGCACAGGCCTTCAGCAATCGTGGCGATACACCATCTGGACCCGCTGCTTTGCTGGCACAAAGTCTTTTCAGCTCTCTGCTCACCTGGGCTGCTGTAATTGTGGGTGGGGATGTCTCACCTATGCTGGTATCAGCAGAAGGATGGTTGGAGGATGCAGTACTCCGAGGTGAGAGTGGGTTACTGTGATCAAACCTATTAAAGAAGTTGTTCATTTGGTTTGCTCTCTCCACATCTGTCTCTGTATCTGTCTGATACTTAAACTCCTCCACTTGGGGCAGGATCTCTCCCCCAACTCTGAGAGGGCACTCCACCCTTTTCCGGCTGAGGACCATGGTCTCAGATTTGGAGGTGCTGATTCTCATCCCAGCCACTTCACACTCAGCTGCGAACCGATCCAGAGAGAGCTGAAGATCCTCTCCAGAACCCCCGAATAGACTTTTCCAGGGAGGCTGAGGAGTGTGATCCCTCTGTAGTTGGAACACACCCTCCTGTCCCCCTTCTTAAAGAGGGGGACCACCACCCCGGTCTGCCAATCCAGAGGCACTGTCCCCGATGTCCATGCGATGTTGCAGAGATGTTTCAACCAAGACAGTCCTGCAACATCCAGAGCCTTGAGGAACTCCGGGTGTATCTCATCCACCCCTGGGGCCCTGCCACCAAGGGGTTTTTTGACCACCTCGGTGACCTCAGTCCCAGAGATGGGAGAGCCCACCTCAGAGTCCCAGGGCTCTTCTTCCTCATTGGAAGGCATGTTAGTGGTATTGAGGAGGTCTTCGAAGTACTACACACACCGACCCACAACGTCCCGAGTCCCTGATGGAATGGACACATCACTGGATTGATGGATTTAATCATTAAACATCCTTTTCAGAGATATTGTGGTAAGGTGTCATCGGAATTTAATGGGTTTTCCAGACAATTCACAACACAGTGAAGTCGAACCTGTTCTCTCCGTGATAATATCTGGCACTGCCACCTGGTGGATTCCTCCAGATTTATGTAAAGTACATGTGCAAGTATAAACAGTAAAATTTTTGTGTAGCAGTTGCGTCCGCGGAAGCATGCGTCGCGTTGCGTGAAGTATAAACCCGGCCTTAGTCTTACCTGTAACTGTTTGCACTGCTGATGTCAAATTGAGTCTACCATTATAAAGAGACTACACAAATTACAGTAGATCTACATGGGCGGTACAGTACGTCGGGGGAAAGCTTCAATGTTCAGAATGAACATCAGGGCAAGACTAAAGTTTGCCCATGAGCAACTAATCAAACAGTAGGACATCTGGAACAGTATGCTCTGGACAAACAAGGCAAAGATATGATAATTTGGCCACAGTACCGGAAGACATGTTTGGCAAAAATTAAAGACAGCATTTTGCCAGTAGTACCTGGTACCAACTTTAAAACATGATGGTAAAGATGTTATGGTTTGGGGCTGCTTTGCTGCATCAGGGCCTGAGCAGCCCCTTTACTACCTTATAATCCATTATGCATTCTTAATTGTATCTGTGGGTGCTTCACAATAACATGAGACCATCTGTCAGAATATTGAAGCTAATCAGAATGTGGACCTTGCAAAATAAGAATATCCTTGAACATTTCAGTATATCAACTAAGGAATAGCTGAAAATGAAGAAGTAAAGTGCTCCAGAATGGCCAAGTTACAGCCCACATTTGAATCTCATTTATATAATAGGAGGGGATTTGAAACAGGCTATACATGCAAGACACACTTAAACATTGCACAGCTGCAAGAATTCTGCATGGAGGAGTGGAAAAAACTTTCTCCCAGTTCAAGTCAAAGACTGGTAGATAGTTATAGGAAACATCTTCTTGAGGTTGTTTCTGCAGTAGGCTGCAATGCCAGCTATTAAAGGGTATACTTACTTTTTTTCATGGAGACTTTTTTCACATTTTCAGTTACATCACCTTTATGTCAGGATATTGTTAAAATGAAGATCAAATCTTGATATGCCCCTTTTGTTTAAAATCAAAAAACATTTTATGCACATGACTGTATATCTGTTTGGGTTATCTTCTGGATCTCAATCTGTTCTCCTGTATCCGCAAAGATATGTGTTAGATTTGGCTTTGTTTTTCGGTTAGCATTTCTGTTATGTTTTTTTTTTCCCTCTTAGATCTATGGTTTTGACTTTTGCTATTTTTTTTTTTACCTGTTCTCTTCTCCTGGTCTTTCCTCATTTTTCTGGCTTTCATTTCAAAGTCAGAACAATTATATGTAAGACAAAAGTTTGAAATGGTATTACAGAGATATATAATTCAATATGGACCAAGGTTACTGAAGATCAAAAATTAAGTAAAGCATTAAAGTAATAATACAATATGCTTCTATCACAAAACTGTAAATGAAACAAAAAACCCATAAAAAGAACTCAATTTTTGCTTATCTACAAAAACACTCCAAAATAGCCAGGACAAAACTATTGGAATCCTTTAGAAGTTAAACAAAATCACTATCTGTGATCCTTCAAGCAGACTAATGGGATTTAAGTGATTACTGGAGTGGTCAATCTTGTAATCATTCTTTCAGCCAGTTTAAATAAGGAACAGAACTCACTCAAATGTTTGTATCAAACTAAACGCAGGAAAGAGCAGGAAAAGCAGACAGCTATCTAAGGAGGCAAGACAGAGAGTAACAGCCAAGCATGATAAAAGTAAAGACGGCAAGATCATCTCCAAAGACCTTTATTTGTTCCTGTGATATCTGATGCCAATTATTATCAAGAAGGATTTGGATGCACAAGGAAAATTAACATAAGATTGAACAAAAAGGCTATTTAAATGGTGGAGAAAGAATCAAGGAAAACTTCAAAACAAGTCCAAGCTGACCTTCAAGCTTAAGGTGGAACAAGTTACACTATCTGCAACTGTCTGCATGAAAATGGGCTCTATGGTATAAGACCTAGAAAGACCTCACTTGTAAGCTTAGGAGTTTGCCATGATACATGCTTGTAAGCCACAGTCCTGAAAGAATTTCCTTTGGACAGGTAAAACAATATAAGAGGTATTTGGTAAATCACGTCATTTCTGTGTTTACTGTTAAAAAAAAAATAAACAAAAAGCTTTCAAAGAGAAGAATGTCATCCCTGCTGTAAAATATTGAGTAGGCTTAGTGATGTTTTGAGGTTATTTTGCTGCCTCTTTGAATCTGTGCAGGGAAAAATAAAATTAGAAGACCTTCAGAGCATTTTGGGATGAAACGTGTCTGAAAGCTGTGTCTTAGTCACAGTGCATGGATCCTCCAGCTGGTTTGTGACCTGAAATACACCTTAAAAAGCACCCAAAAATGGAGAAGTAAAAAAAATTAAGACCATTCAAAATTTGCCTGGTATTAGACCTTTGGACATCAGTGAAAATAAGTGAAACTCACAGTTGAAAGAAGGCACCCAGTCAGACTTCAGAGAACTGAGGAAGAGTGGACCAAAGAATTGAGAAGTGTAGAAATGTCACTCAGAGCTACAGTGGTGTGAAAAACTATTTGCCCCCTTCCTGATTTCTTATTCTTTTGCATGTTTGTCACACAAAATGTTTCTGATCATCAAACACATTTAACCATTAGTCAAATATAACACAAGTAAACACAAAATGCAGTTTTTAAATGATGGTTTTTATTATTTAGGGAGAAAAAAAATCCAAACCTACATGGCCCTGTGTGAAAAAGTAATTGCCCCCTTTTTAAAAAATAACCTAACTGTGGTGTATCACACCTGAGTTCAATTTCCATAGCCACCCCCAGGCCTGATTACTGCCACACCTGTTTCAATCAAGAAATCACTTAAATAGGAGCTGCCTGACACAGAGAAGTAGATCAAAAGCACCTCAAAAGCTAGACATTATGCCAAGATCCAAAGAAATTCAGGAACAAATGAGAACAGAAGTAATTGAGATCTATCAGTCTGGTAAAGGTTATAAAGCCATTTCTAAAGCTTTGGGACTCCAGCGAACCACAGTGAGAGCCATTATCCACAAATGGCAAAAACATGGAACAGTGGTGAACCTTCTTAGGAGTGGCCGGCCGACCAAAATTACCCCAAGAGCGCAGAGATGACTCATCCGAGAGGTCACAAAAGACCCCAGGACAACGTCTAAAAAACTGCAGGCCTCACTTGCCTCAATTAAGGTCAGTGTTCACGACTCCACCATAAGAAAGAGACTGGGCAAAAACGGCCTGCATGGCAGATTTCCAAGACGCAAACCACTGTTAAGCAAAAGAACATTAGGGCTCGTCTCAATTTTGCTAAGAAACATCTCAATGATTGCCAAGACTTTTAGGAAAATACCTTGTGGACTGATGAGACAAAAGTTTAACTTTTTGGAAGGCAAATGTCCCGTTACATCTGGCGTAAAAGGAACACAGCATTTCAGAAAAAGAACATCATACCAACAGTAAAATATGGTCGTGGTAGTGTGATGGTCTGGGGTTGTTTTGCTGCTTCAGGACCTGGAAGGCTTGCTGTGATAGATGGAACCATGAATTCTACTGTCTACCAAAAAATCCTGAAGGAGAATGTCCGGCCATCTGTTCGTCAACTCAAGCTGAAGCGATCTACGGTGCTGCAACAGGACAATGACCCAAAACACACCAGCAAATCCACCTCTGAATGGCTGAAGAAAAACAAAATGAAGACTTTGGAGTGGCCTAGTCAAAGCTCAGACCTGAATCCAATTGAGATGCTATGGCATGACCTTAAAAAGGCGGTTCATGCTAGAAAACCCTCAAATAAAGCTGAATTACAACAATTCTGCAAAGATGAGTGGGCCAAAATTCCTCCAGAGTGCTGTAAAAGTCTCATTGCAAGTTATCGCAAACGCTTGATTGCAGTTATTATTGCTAAGGGTGGCCCAACCAGTTATTAGGTTCAGGGGGCAATTACTTTTTCACACAGGGTCATGTAGGTTTGGATTTTTTTTTCTCCGTAAATAATAAAAACCATCATTTAAAAACTGCATTTTGTGTTTACTTGTGTTATATTTGACCAATGGTTAAATGTGTTTGATGATCAGAAACATTTTGTGTGACAAACATGCAAAAGAATAAGAAATCAGGAAGGGGGCAAATACTTTTTCACACCACTGTATATATACAGTTAGGTCCATAAATATTTGGACAGAGACGACTTTTTTCTAATTTTGGTTCTGTACATTACCACAATGAATTTTAAATGAAACAACTCAGATGCAGTTGAAGTGTAGACTTTCAGCTTTGATTCAGTGGGCTAAACAAAACGATTGCATAAAAATGTGAGGCAACTAAAGCATTTTTTTAACACAATCCGTTCATTTCAGGGGCTCAAAAGTAATTGGACAATTGACTCAAAGGCTATTTCATGGGCAGGTGTGGGCAAGTCCGTCGTTATGTCATTATAAATTAAGCAGATAAAAGGCCTGGAGTTGATTTGAGGTGTGGTGCTTGCATGTGGAAGATTTTGCTGTGAACAGACAACATGCGGTCAAAGGAGCTCCCCATGCAGGTGAAAGAAGCCATCCTTAAGCTGCGAAAACAGAAAAAACCCATCTGAGAAATGGCTACAATATTACGAGTGGCAAAATCTACAGTTTGGTAGATCCTGAGAAAGAAAGCAAGCACTGGTGAACTCAGCAACGCAAAAAGACCTGGACATCCACGGAAGACAACAGTGGTGGATGATCGCAGAATCATTTCCATGGTGAAGAGAAACCCCTTCACAACAGCCAACCAAGTGAACAACACTCTCCAGGAGGTAGGCGTATCAATATCCAAGTCTACCATAAAGAGAAGACTGCATGAAAGTAAATACAGAGGGTGCACTGCAAGGTGCAAGCCACTCATAAGCCTCAAGAATATAAAGGCTAGATTGGACTTTGCTAAAGAACATCTAAAAAAGCCAGCACAGTTCTGGAAAAACATTCTTCGGACAGATGAAACCAAGATCAACCTCTACCAGAATGATGGCAAGAAAAAAATATGGAGAAGGCATCGAACAGCTCATTATCCAAAGCATACCACATCATCTGTAAAACACGGTGGAGGCAGTGTGATGGCTTGGGTGTGCATGGCTGCCAGTGGCACTGGAACACTAGTGTTTATTGATGATGTGACAAAGGACAGAAGCAGCCGAATTAATTCTAAGGTGTTCAGAGACATACTATCTGCTCAAATCCAGCTTAATGCAGTCATATTGATTGGGCAAAGTTTCATGATACAGATGGACAATGACCCAAAAAATAGAGCCAAAGCAACCCAGGAATTTATTAAAGCAAAGAAGTGGAAAATTCTTGAATGGCCAAGTCAGTCACCTGATCTTAACCCAATTGAGCATGCATTTCACTTGTTGAAGACTAAACTTTGGACAGAAAGGCCCTCAAACAAACAGCAACTGAAAGCTGCTGCAGTAAAGGCCTGGCAGAGCGTTAAAAAGGAGGAAACCCAGCATCTGGTGATGTCAAGACTTCAGGCTGTCATTGCCAGCAAAGGGGTTTTCAACCAAGTATTAGAAATGAACATTTTATTTCCAGTTATTTAATTTGTCCAATTACTTTTGAGCCCCTGAAATAAAGGGATTGTGTTAAAAAATGCTTTAGTTGCCTCACATTTCTATGCAATTTTGTTCAACCCACCGAATTAAAGCTGAAAGGGTGCACTTCAACTGCATCTGAGTTGTTTAATTTAAAATTCAATATGGTAATGTACAGAACCAAAATTAGAAAAAAGTTGTCTCTGTCCAAATATTTATGGACCTAACTGTAGTATTTGATGGCAGTTATTGTCTCCAGATACTGTGTTAACAAATATTAGGTTAAGGTTACCAATATTTTGAATGTATATATGATATTTTAATTTGCTTATTTAAAATATATTCAGTTATACATCAGAAATAAAATTTCTGTTCTAGTAAATGTGGTATAAAAAACTGTTAATGTCAACTATGTTTTTCAGGTTCGTCTTAGATCAGAGAAATCTGGGAGTGAAAGTGTACCAATATTTTCAGCCATGTCTGTATAGATCCTATGTTAAAGTATGGCTGTTGAAGACTATATATGTTTATGGAAGTTTCTACCTAAAGCAGTATGCCAGGTGTCAAATTCTGTTTTTCACAAGAAAACTAAACTTTATGAAAGCACTTCCTCCACCAAGTTGTATTATTGAACAGCAGTTTTAAGGATCTGGTCAGAGTTCTTACAAACCAAAAAAACATCTTTTTCTATTATATCTCAAAATCAATTTGTTTTTACTAAAGGCAGGCATCTACTTTGAAATCTTTACTTTGTCTTCAGTGTAATACATATGTACCATCAATATGTGAAATTAGGCATTGTGTAGAATGCCTAGGAAATCTATAGAATGCTGAAAATGGGACGTCAAAGAATGAAAAAATTAAAAGTTTAAACATTTCCTAAGCATTCTATGGAATGCTGCTACGAGGCGAACCAGCTTGTCATTCTGTATAATGCCTAGGTATTATATACAATGCCTAAAGAAAATATACAGTATATAAAAGTAAGACAGAAATTTCATGCTTTGCCTAAAAAGTCACGCATTCTGTAGATTTTCTAGGCATTCTATACAATACCTGCTTTTTCACACATTGCCGCTAACATGTATGCCTGGAGCTTTTATGAAAATAGCAATTTGTAGAAGTTAATAAGATAACTTAATCATTACATTATACAGCTTCTAGATTTACAGCTAATATATGTGCAAAGTAAGAAATTTCATGTAAATAATATTAATTATGATTATTTTGCTTTAGATTGTGACAGTAATGGTTTCTACCACCAATTTTACATGTCCTATCCCTCCAAACCTCTAGTCATCTACTTGAATGAGTAACAGTCAATTTGTAAGGGATGGACTTGAACAAGAAATTTTTTTGCAGATGACATGGTGCTTTATGTCACTATTTCACACTTTATATCTTTGTAAGTACTAAATATATTATTGATTTAAAAAAAAAAATCTTGGCATTCAAGTTTAACCTGAATCACGGTATATTATTTTTCTAGAATAGTCTTGCGCATCAGCTTATATTTGATTAGTTTTGTTTAATTTTCTCTCAAACAGTTCACATACTGGGGAGTAATTTTGCAATTTATTCAAATTTAATATTATACTGACCTAATGCATTATAAACTAGTCATGTCTTCATTTAGTATTACCTGGAAAATTATGAAAGTACATATCTACCCAAAATGTCTATATTCTTTTAAGTGCATTCATAATTTTTTTCATTTGGAATACAGAGCCCATGAAGGAAAAACTAAAGATCTTAAGCAGAGGCGGATTATTGTGCAAGCTAATTTCCAATCCAGTTATTGCATCACAAATATGAATATAATTTTAGAAAAAGGGCACAAAAAAAACAAAACTGCCCTACTTTCTCTCTTTCTCTCTCTTCATTATTCTGTGGAAATCTGGTGATTCAGCATTCACTTGAATAAGGGAACTACTGCACAAGACACTAATGCTGAAATATGATTGTGTTGTAAGGGTGCACTAGACTGTAATATGTTTCCAGCATCCTTAAAGTACAACATTATGTATATGGGACACCTTTTTTGTTGGGTTTTTAGGTTTCTATATATTGACAATATATTTGCATATCATTTTTTCATCAAAGAAATATCTTTACTAATTGCAGCTTAACAGATTTTGATTAAAAATAAACTTTCCAAACCTTGTCTTAGTATCTACTGTAACATTATACTTGATAGCTTCATTAAAGATATAGTATCTCCAAGCAATAATTAAAAAAAAAAAAAAATCAAAACTTCATTTACTTGGCAAAGTCTTCAAAGTCTACTAGAATTTGGCAGGAACTTATTAAACCTTATTTTATTGAGAATTGTAAACTGTTGCTAACTTTTTGAACACTTCAGTTTCTTTGAGTGCTAGCTTTAAATTAAGTTTTCTTTGTTTCCTATCTGGATGGGTACAGCGAGTTCCAGAAGAGCCACTGCATAGCTGATTATTGCTGGGATATTTTACCAGCTACATTTGTGTAATAACTTAAAGCTTTACATAAAGCATTGTTAATTAACTGAATCCATTTAGCTACCAATGTTTTATACAGTCTTCTTATGCACAAAATCTGTAGCATTCTCAGAGCTGTGGTTTAGATGCAAATGCCGAAGTAAACTTTTTGAAGCTAAACTTAGTGACATTGTCTTTTCACTTTCTCTCAAAAAATAAGACCATTTTCTTTTGACAGTTGGGCCCTAATGAATACCAGGGTTCAGTGTGAGGTTGCGGGAATCACACCTATTATTTAAAATCCTCTATAATTTAATTTAATAAACTGGAATAAAAGTTTTTACGTTATTGCCAAAGTAACTAATTATGGATTTACTTCAGAAAAGCAAGTACATGATACATGCGTGCTTTGACAACATGGTTGTTACCGATTAGCTGTGGTTTCCAGTTGGTTTAATGTGTAATGCCACATATTTTAACTAATATTTTGCTAATAAAACTAATCATTTTTATTAAAGCACTATACATAGAACCAAATAAAGTAATGTAGACGTAATCATCCTATGATCGTGGTGGACCTGTTTACAGGTTTGCATCCAGCCATGCATGTTTATTCTCTAAATTTAAATTCCGCAATTATATTTGATTTTGTGTATGTCTCTTATCAATACTAAATTTAATGTGTCCGTCCACCATCAAAATAAAGCTAAGCTAAATAAATATTTGATGTTATTATTTAAACAGCACTGTAATAATGCAAGATATTGTTTAGAAAGCTAACAGTTATTTTTAAAAAAAGGACAATGCTTTTTGAATTGTGCTTCTTTGAGAATGAAAGAGCAAGTATGAGTTCAAATAGTGATGGGAGAGCTGTGTACTGATGGAAGGAATGATTGATAGCCTCTAAATATGTTGTGTATGCTGTCATACATTACAAAAGGAGGTTTGTACTGCATTATTTTATTTATCAAACTATTTCATGTAGGGCACATCATGTATATTATAGGTAGGAGCACAAAACTATGTCAAAGAGTGATAGAGAAAGTATATTGAAAGTTGAATACTTTCATACAGGTAGTATTCCTGAGTTCATTAAGCAATAGAGGTACTAATGTAGCAAACTTATGTAGATACTTGCCAGCTACAGTAATGGCTATTAGGGCTAAAAAAAAGCCATAATAGCTTTGAAAGAGGGTTGAACATAGGAGTGTGTTTGGCAAAAGGGTTACTGATGATGACTGTCCATCTTGGTTTCTAAGATAATATTGTGTTGAAATTCAAAGGAAAGATTATCAACCTATAAGTGCAAGTACCATGTTTTGTTGAGTATACATTTTAAACGCTTACACATATGTACAGCTTTTATGTCTATACTGCCCCTTATTTTTCATGTTTTATATCCAATTTATTATATGGCTTTTTCTGAGTACAAACTCTCGTACAACACTCGTACAAACAGCAAAAATTACTTTAAATTAAATAATGAAAACGTCTGGTGTAAAATACAAGACATGGCAATATTTGGAAATGCTGTAGCTGATTGCAAATCATTGGGTACAGAAAGGTAGGTAGACATACAAAACAAAACCATGCAGAAAGACTTACTGATCAAGTTAAACATAATTGTTTTTCACAATGTGAACAGAGAACGGGACACAGTCTCTTCTCCTGGTACGGCCTGGGAGTGTTAAGTGTGCTTCAGTGATATCAATCAAACCATTTAGGAAGATTAAGCAATAGTAAAAACAATCTTCACCTGCTTTGGTGTCAATGGAAGTGACATCAGGTACACTGAAGAAGCAAAACAGCAAGACAACCTCCAAAAAGGCAATGGTTTTGCAGGTGGTGGCCACAGATAATTGCTCTCTCCTTATCCTTCCTGACTAATTCTTCTCTACTTTTGTGTTTTGCTAGTGTCATTGTCACTACTGGTAGCATGAGACAATAATTGCAGCCAAGTCAGATTGCACAGGTAATCCAGCTTCTCCAAGATGGCACATCCATGTGTGCTATAGCAGGAAGATTTGCTTTGTCTCCCAGCACAGTCTCAAGAACATGGAGGAGATACCAGGAGAAGGGCCATTACACAAGGAGAGCTGGACAGGGTCATAGAAGGTCATCAACCCAGGAGCAAGACGGGTATCTGCTCCTTTGTAAGGGGAAACGGGAGTAGCACTGCCAGAGCCCTACAAAATGACCTCCAGCTGGTTACTGGAGTACATGGTTTTGACTAAACTGTCAGAAACAGACTGAAAAAGTACCCAACGCCCACTAATGGGACCTTTGCCCCCAGCCCATCACTATGCAGCTCGTTTACCATTCACCAGAGAATACCACAATTGGCAGTGCTGTCATTGGTGCTCCATTCTCTTCACAGATGAGAGCAGGTTCACACTTACTAGTACATGTAACAAACATGCAGACATGAAAGAGTCTGTAGACAGTGTGGTGAATGATATGCAGCTTGCAACATTATCTAGCATGACCGGTTTGTTGGTGGGTCAGTGATGGTATGGTGTGGCATGTTCTTGGAAGGATGCATAGACCGTTACATGCTAGGCAATGGTGTCCTGACTGCTGTTAGGTACCAGGATGAAATGCTTAGAGCCATTGTTACACAGGTGCAGTGGGCCCTGGGTTCCTCCTAGGGCAGGACAGTGCCCAGGCTCAAGTGGCCAAAGTGTATAGGCAGTTTGTGGGTGTCGAAGGATTGATGCCATTGACTGTCCTGCACTTCCCCTGACTTTTATCCATTTTAGAGCCTCTGGGACGTTATGTATCGGTGCATCAGACGCCACCAAGTAGTGCCACAGATTGTCCATGAATTCACTGATGCCATGGACACCACCTGCCATCTCATCAGAAGCATGTCCAGATGTTTCTGACTTTTAGGTCACTCTATATAGGGTGGTTCAGATCTAATTATGCAATTTTCATTACGCTATAACTTATTAAGTTTATTACATAGAAAATCACCTGAAAAATCCCGGACAATCGAGAAGTGTGCGAACTGACCACATGAAGACTTGTCTTTGCGCCGAACTGGAATTGTCCCTGCATAAAAAAGTCAACCAGACAATCTGGATCTGCTTAATTAGATCTGGACCACCCTGTATTGATTAAATATAAAATTAATTATAGGATGATGAAAATGACAATATTCACTTTCCATATTCACTTGCCAATATATGGTTACAAGCAAAATAATAGGTCTCATTATTGAAAACACTGAAACCCAAGAAGAAACCTTTAGTCAAAATGTATGTTCTCTGCAATAAAAAGGTTTTATAATATTGTATAATGCATTTTTAACATCGGTTTTAAAGCATCCATTTTAAAATTTACAGTGAGTGGAAATCAGTGCTTATTGATTCCGATCTATCACCATTAAATTACACACTGCAACATTTACTTTTTAGCTGTAAAAATCTCTTTTTGTATAACGTGATACGAGCCTACTGGCCATTTGCACTACCTAGTGATTTATTAAGTATGTCAATAAAGTTTTTCATATTACAGGGGCCATTAAATTAAAAGTATTGTAAGTGAGCTTACTGGAACATACGTATGTGCTGTTTGGTTATCAATGATTCGCTCACATTCGCTCAATGATCACTATGTATTAATACAGACATTTCATGAATATCAAGAGCGGTATTTGTATTATTTATATACCTTTTTTGGATCATTATATTATTTTCACAATGTTTATCTACAGTTTATCTGATAGCGTTCCTTATTTTCATGTCTCTATGGTTTTGAGCTACTTTTATTGTTTGTTCTTTAGCATTGATTTATATTGAACTGATAATTATAGGGGAAATCAATTCTTCTATCAGTATATACTTTATAAACAGTATTTTTATATCATTAATTAATAATATTGTATTTAGCTTTACCTAACTTTTCTTCTTGAGCTAGTGATAAATAATGCAATTTTTTAAATTAATACCAAATGAAGTGACATATTTTCCTCCTGAAAGTACTTTTTTATAAAAGCAAATTAAACCCAAACATAAAATATTGGAGTTGAGAAAGCCTTTTAGATGTACTAATCTAGACATTGATGTCTGTGTATGACTTTAATCTGATAGTACGGTATCCTATTGCAGGTCATTTTAAAGATGTTGTCATGTACTATTGTGCATGCGTCTGTCTGTCTGTATGTCTATATCTCTCCCTTTTTTAAGTCAAATTCTAAACATCAATTAATGAAATAGTGGAAAACCACCACAAATACAAATTTGAAAACATACACATGGACAGAACCTTTTAACCTGATGACAAAGTAGCTGTTTAATTATTACAGTGTCATTTTTGCCAACTGAGATTATTTTCAAATGGTGGGACATTTCACATCTTATTCAATATCTTGCATTAAACATTATAAACCAGTGCATTTTAATAAGCAGAACCTACACAGATCACTTTGTTTCTAATTGTGTTTTATCATAAATCTCAGAGAGTGAACTTACTCTTTTTGGCTCTACATGAAGGTAAGTTCGGTTTGAAATTATTTTCATTGTGGGAATTAAAAATAAAAACTTAAAGCTGCAGATACTACTGGATTTATGTAGCTGGGATGTAAAATCCTCCTGGCTGTCCATGTAAGGCAGAGTGCAGTGACACTTTCAACTCGCTGCACCAGAAGGAAGGAACTAGTGCCCAAACATGGCTTGAAGTGAGCTGAAGAAAGGAACACCTTAACCTCGTGTTTAGATAAAGCGTTTTTAAAAAATGTGTGAAATGGTAAATTTAGTTTTTATATATATATATATATATATATATATATATATATATATATATATATATATATATATATATATATATATATAGTGTCTTAAAATCAGAAAGCAGTTTCAGAGTCATTTCATTTTTTTAGTCCATGAGGTTGGAGATTAGAATCTGTTATACAAATCACAATATAAAAACCAGTAAAGTATTTACATTTTTTTGAAAATATGGCATTCCATTCCCCTAATCCTACATTGCACAGCCTATTCATCTGGGATGAGGTGCTGTTCGGTCTATTTCAGTAACTCCCGGAGTAAAACTTACTGTGCATTGTGTGGATTTACAGTCTATATTTGGTTTTTCATCATACAGAGAGATCTGCATGCTTTTGAGCATTCTTGATTGGATCACTGAAAAATAATGAGTTGGTTCAGTGTTGGCATATGCATGTTCCTGCTTTCCTTGCATTATTTTATATATAGACACTGGACCCCTCTGACTCTGAAAATGAGTTACATAGGTGTTTACAAATAGAATGAATGCAACACCATTGCAAATAGAATGTAATCAGAATGTATATATTTTTTTGTTAGATTAAAATTTTTTTTTCACCTCTCTTCTGTAGTGGGTGGCATCTACACTGTGATTCAGACGAAAGCAAGGCTGACAGTGGAAGAGTGGGGTGAAAACTACTTTCTGATTGGCCCTTACTTTGAGCATAACGTGCGCACCCAAGTAGAATTGATAGAACCACCAAATCCAGCTCTGCGCAGGACTATTGAATCCATGAATAGCAAAGGCTGCAAGGTAAACTGAGAGATGCTTTATTTATTTCTAGACAGAGCCTTTAAATATTGTGCTTGCTAGTCTATGGGGAAGTACTGTATGAGTTAAACTGAATGATAAATAGCTTGCAGCTGTCATCTCACACAGATTAAATTACAAGGTGACATTTTAGCTCAAAAGGCCACGGTTGTGTTTAGTAACCAACTAAAATGTTAAACTTGTGCTTCTTGCTACAGTTCCATGTTTGTAAGTAGTCAGGAATCTACTGTGTGTGTATTCATATATGTTTGTGTGTGTGTAATATATATGTATGAATATATGTATATGCCCCTGGTTTTTTTTTTGTCTCATAGCCATTTCCGTCATATTCATCCCGTCATGTTTGCTGTATGGCACTATAATGTAAGAGTTATTTTTAGTATAAGTAATCTAACAATAACAGTAATAGGACTGCTTGTATATTAAAAAAACTCCTTTACAAAATTTACAGTATTAAAAAAATGGAAGTGTCACTACAAAACAATGAAAAGGTCTATCTTAATTGTATACTGAGTACTCATGTCTGTTGTTTTTTGTGACTTATTATTGGTATTTGGTATGCACTGCTTACATTTATTAAAAAATTAAATCTTAAATTTGCTTTATTTTCTGTAAGTGTGTGTGTGTATATTGTATATACAGGGAAAATTTCATTACAACGAACTACCAGGGACCTAAAAAAATTTTGTTGTAATGAAAATTTCATGGTAATGAGATTCTGTATTTGTTGCTATGGTGCTTTCTTTAACTTGTGTCCAGGCGTTTGCAATCATTTCAATAGATTCTTTCTCGTTAATTTTAATTTCCTGTCTACAAGTTATGCTGACAAGAATGTTTCTCAGCATTTCCTTGCAATAATACACTTTCAGGGTGCTAATGATGCCCAAATCCAATGGCTAAAGCACTGATATGCAATTGGTGGGAGGAATTCAATAGGAATGTTATCTAAATGTGGAAGCATGTTGTGGGCAGCACAGTTATCAATCAGAAGCCGTATCATTCTTTTCTTCTTCATATTGTGAGGTTTCTGAACTCTTTTGGGGGACCCCCACACAATGGTAACGACAAGCTGAAGTGTATCCTGAAGTGCAATTGCAGCATCTATGCAAGATTGTTTGTCCATTGCCGGGAAAGGACAACAGCAGGCTCACAGCTCTGCAGTGAAGAGCCACAGAAACAAATCCTAAAAGATCATGGTCGCGCTGTAAGTCCCTGTCTTGCACCCCAAAATATGAGGCTAGTTCGCAGTACTTCAGCAAAACCAGCTTTATTCAGCTTGAAACAGGAACAGCATGGTTATTTATTGTAGCGTGATCCGCCACTGTGCTATACACAGTCACAGCAGTCAGGGAGGGTTGTGCCTAGGTTAGTGGCCAAGTAATACTGTTCCCTGCATTTACAATGTTTCTTGCATCACCCATCGAGATCTTTTCTGTTTGCTTTGGTGAAGAGCCGCAGTAGAGCTATGAGCCTGCTGTTGCCCCAACAATGGGTAAACAGTCTTCCACAGCTGCAGTAATCACAATTTACTGCGCTCTTTGGCATGTTTTCCAGTTGGGGGAACGCCCCAAGAGAATTTAGAAACCTCACATTTTCTTGAATGAGTGACGTATTAATAGGAATGTTTCTTGAATGAGCATTACTGAACCACATAAAAACTGCTTTTTCGATGTTTTCAAATGCAGCAGTTCGCATACGTTTGCAACCCGAGATTTTTCTTCTTTTTTTGCTCGGTTTTTCAAGAAAGTTGAAATTCTGAATTCACTGGCAACGTCATTTTCTCTTTTTGCTGGAATCGAGAGCCACAAAAATGTAAAGTTTTTTTTTTTCTAATATGAACTGTTTTTGTTTTTTCGTGTCTGAAGTTTCAATAGGAGGGTGACAATGAGTTAAATTCCAGTGGATGTTTTTCAAATGTTGACGAGCAATAAGCAAAAGGCATCACTGAAAACCACAGAAAACAAACACGGCAAAAAAACAGTACAAAATTCCAATGTTTCTGTTTGTAGGATCATTGTGCACAGAACTACTGTAACTGCTATGTGGATGATTCATTCAGGCATTCCAAGGTCTTTTGGGCACTTCATTGTAATGAAAATATCTGCTGAAAGTATTTTGTTGTAACAAGATTTTTATAGATTCATGTCATATGGGGAATCTGTCAATGCCATAAAAATACTTTGTTGTAATGGAATTTTACACCTTTATATACTGTGTGTGTGTATGTATGTATGTATGTATGTATGTATGTATGTATGTGTATATATATATAATATATATCATAATATATATATATATCATAATATATATATATATATATATATATATATATATTTTTTTTATGTTTTTTTTTCTCATTGGAATCGGTGAAGGCAGGAGGAGTAGTAATTTGTTGTTTCAGCGAGTGTCATGTAACTAGTTCTGTCTAGCAAGCTGGCTGCCCTTGCAGTTTAGTATAAGAGTTGTCACCCTGTGGGGAAGATGGCTGCAAAACTTATAAATTGCACCAAAGAAGAGCAGTGTTCTATCATACGCTTTTTGTGGGCAGAAGGTGTGCCGAAAGCACAAATTCGTCTCTGCATGTGTGCTCAGTATGGGGATAAAGTTCTCTCTCGTAGAGTCATCTATGAGAGGATTGAAAGGTTCGAAAATGAAACACTACGGGTGTCTAGTTACAGCCACGACCACGAGGAATGAAGAAAGAACCCTGACGTGAAAGCAGTGGTGCATCAGTGATTACGCATTGAAAAAGATAGTCCGGCCACAGACAGCCACGACTCCAGATGTTCAAACCACACACATGTTTTATTTTACCTATTTACAATATTTACTGTGTTTAGCTCAGTCTTTGTTCCTTTTTTGGCCGCCTCCACTCCTTTCTCGCAAGCTCCATCCTCTTCCACCTGACTCCTGCTTCTCGAGTGAGGCAACCCCTTTTATCTTGCTACGAATGTGCTCCAGGTGCACGATGATGACCTTCCGGCAGCACTCCCCAGTATGGCGGAAGTGCTGCCCTTGTACCCGGAAGCACTCCCGGGCGTACAACAACCCTGGTCCGCCAGGTTTTAAGGACCGTCCCAGTCCGTCCTTCCTCCAGGCATCTCGGCAGGGCAGAGTTCCTGGCCATCTGTCACAGCGCTCAACCAAAAACATTTTTTACTGATGGCTTTAAAATGTTGGTACAACACTGGGAAAATTGCTTCTTAAAGGAAGGTGACTATGTAGAAAAGGGATGTAATTTGTTTTTGAACTTCTTAATAAACAGAGTTAAAAAAAAAAAAAAGTGTGGAAACTTTTTGTACATCCCTTGTATAATGTGTGAACTCCACACTGACTGGAACCTCTCATGAAAATTAGTTAAACATGAATATATAAGATGAACTACACATTCAACAAGTAATATTTTGGGCATGGATAAATCATTGTCTTTTATTTTAACAATTTATTTTTAAACAAAAACCTTTATGTAGTCACATTTTGTTTCCATCGAAAAAATAGGTTTCAAAAATATTGGCACTCCCTCTTAATTAATTTGTCAACCCTTTCCTAACAAAAAGAACAGAGCCTAATTCTGTAATGTTTATTTATTTTTTAATTTTTTACATTTTATTTGAAGAAAATGCCATTCCATGCAGCCAAGTCTAACTTATACAGCAAAGAAGATGACATTATGTGCAATCAAGTCAAACTTAACAAAACAGAATTTGACCCCATCCGAGGAAAAGAGAAGAGAGCCAACAACAAGAGCAAATTTTAAAAACAATAAAGAAGGGAGAATGTCCTTTTCTCTAATATAATGCTTATCCTAAAATGTTTTTAATCAGAGCTTGCCATATTTAAAAAAAAAAAAAAAAAAAGTTTTGAACAGATCCTCTAAGCAAGAATTTGATTTTGTTCCAATTTCAAATAGTATAGAACCTCAGTTACCCACTGACTTATAAAAGGTGGGCTGGGATTGTTCCAGCTGAGCAAGACAAGTTTGCATGCTATAGTGTGGTATATGCAATTACAATCAATTTGTCTTTCTCCACTTGAAGCCCTTCTGGGAAAACATCACGCACAGCTGTTAATGGGGTTAGGAGTGATTGTGACACTAAGGCTGACTGATAGGCATTCAAAGATATTTGTCAAGAATGGTGTTAATTTGGTGAACTTCCAAAACATGTGGCCCAGTGAAGCTGGAGCTAGATTGCAACATTCACAGGTTGAAATTTGCCCTGGATACTTTTTGGACAATGTTAAACAAGATAAATGTAATCGATGAAAGATTTTAAGTTGAATAATTGAATGCTTTGTGTATATGGAACTAGATTGTATTTTTATGCATGCCTGCCTTCCACTCCTTTTTCAAGATATTATGAGAAGGATCATTGTAAGGAAGAGAAGTAAATATGTTTTTATATATTATTAAGATGCTGTCTGAGTCTTCAAGACTGATCAGCATTTTTTCTGGAATAGAAATGTATGGGAGGTGTGGAAAAATGGAAAGGTTGTGTTTAGCAAAGTTTATGATTTGAAAAACTAGATTTTGTTGATGGGAAATAAGATTTGTAGCATAATTGTTCATGAGATGCAAAAACATTATACAGTTCTCTAAGTGTTTTAATCTTAGACATTTTCCAAACATTAAATACTATGTAGGTTTGAGAGGGTAGAAAAAGGTGATTATCATGTGCAGGTTCCACAAATAAAAGCTTCTCTGCAATTGAAGTGCTTCCTGAATTGGTTCCATATTCTGAGTGATTGAAGGACCATTGGATTATTGGTATATTGATCATTTTTATTTACTGGGGCACAAAACAGGGCATGTCAAGAAGTACAGCAAAATTTTATTTCTATTGCAGACGAGCCTTGTGCATATTCAGCAATTTGTGTCAATGTTCAGGTCTTTATAGCTTATATATTTCCTGCCCAGTAATACAACTGAAAGTTAAGTAGTATCATGCCACCTTCTGCTTTAGGTCTTTGTAGAGTCACCCTTTGAATGTGTTGATATCTTGAATTCCAAATAATTGAGGTTATAATTGAATCTAATCTCTTAAAGAATGATTTGTTAATTTATATGGAGATGCTCTGAAATAGAAAAAGAATGTCGGGAAGGATGTTCATTTTTGATTTTTCCCTGCTAATGTTAGATGGAGGGTAGACCATCTGTTCACATCTTCTTTGATTTTTTCCATGCTGATTGCAAAATTGTGTTGAAAAATATCTTTATATTTACTTGTGAAGTTTACCCCTAGGTATTTGAACTGATCTGATAGAATAAATGGGTAAATGTCCATTCTATTATTGTGTGCTAGAGAGTTCAGTGAAAAAAGCACACATTGAAATTAATTGATTAATTGAGTCCTTGTATCTTTTGATATTCTGCTAGTGCTTTAAGGACTACTGGTAACACAAGTTGAAGGTCAGATATACTGAATACAGCACCATATCATCCGCATATAGTGATATTTTCTGTTCAAGTCCTTCTTTGATAACCCCCTTTATCTCTGATGCATTTCAAAAGTGAATGGCCAATGACTTAATCTTCCTGTAATGTTTAAATAGGTTGGAGAATATTTGTAGAGATCTTGGACAACTCCTTTATGCAGAACATTTCCAGTTAGTTTTGAATCAGTGTACTACCCCCTTCAATTCACACTGCAGGTTTTCAGTTAGTTTAAAATCTGGAGATTGAGATAATCATTAAGAAACATATACTTTGTGTTCTTATAACCATTTCTGTGTTGATTTTAATGTGTGATTGGTGTCATTAGAGTACATTAGAGAAATCTAGATGAGAACAGGCCATTCATCCCTACAAAGCTCATCAGTCCTGTCCACTTCTTTTTAAACGATATCAAGTCTAGTTTTGAAAGTCCCTAAAATCCTACTGTCTACCACACTGCTTGGTAGCTTATTCCATGTGTCTATGGTTCTCTGTGTAATGAAAAATTTCCTGATGTTTGTGCAAAATTTACCCATAACAAGTTTCTAGCTGTCATTATCATGTTGAAAGGATTTCTTCATTTCCAAGTTTCAACCTTCTGGCTGGGGCAGTCAGATTTTGGGCTAAAGATTTCTGATAAGTAATGGAATTACCACCATATTTCACAGTGGGTGTCAGGTGTTTTTCTTTGTTTGCAGTCTTCTTTTTGTACCAAGCATAACAATGGTGTGCATGACCAAAACGTTTGATTTTTGTCTGATCTGACTACAACAAATTATTCCAGTTGTATTTTCAATAGTGCTTAGCAAATTTCAGGTGCAATATTTTATGGTTTGTTCTTAAGAAGCACTTCCAGAATTCTTCTTGTCATAGAGGTGGTGTCTAACAGTTATTTTAGAAATACTATAACCCCAAAATTCAATAAAACTATGCAGCTAAGACAAATGTGATCTTTGGGGTTTTTCTTTGCCTCTCTTACCATCCTCCTTACTGTGTGTGGGGGCAGTATGCTCATGCATTCACCTCCTGGCAAATTTTCAGTTATGTGCTTAATTGTATTTTCAGCTGTCTATGAAATTTTTAACACCATTACCTAATTTACACAGGTCAACAATCTTACCAGAGCTGAAAGCTCTTTGGAGTTTCCCATGTTCATGGATAGCAAAAGACTTTTATTTGTCTGCAACTTCTTATTTATACCCCAGGGGAAAAGGGAATTGTCATAGTCAACAGATGAGTTTCTGAATAAATTGAGCAATGAAATAGAAGATTTTTTTTTTAACTAAGGATATACGTTTATGTGGTATTCTTTAGGGGTGTCAGTAGTTTTGTTATGTATGTTCTTGATAGAATTTACTATTCTCAAAATAAACAACCATTGTTATTAAATATTAATATTATTGTTAAGTATGATTTTTATTAGGTAAATTATAATACATTTCTCTAAACATTTTGAGGAATATTTGAATCATTGTTGACATCTAATTAAAAACTGTTATGCAAAGCAGAGATTATTTTGCTGTTTCACAGTAACACTAAAACTAGGTCTGAATACTGTATGTGTAATGTTGGATCAATACTAAAATTTTGACTTAATACCAATACCATCTTTCACACTTTAGTACCGCTACACACATGCGCAACGTCTTTTTGTTCTGCACTCCTTTTACACATTCTTAAGGGCAACCTGTGTGCTCTGATATACTTGTATCATTATATATGGGTTTTAGTCCCTGAGTCTTGTGCAATCTCTTAAACACGTATTCTAATATGCACTCTTTAACACATACTCTAACAAGGAATAAGCTGAGGGAGATAAATGCATATTCTAAAGAATAGGTTCTTAGAGTTTCAAGTGCTCTACTCAAACATTTACATACAGTTCTGGAATCTGCAGAATGCCGGTTTAGTGCCATTTTAAAAATTTGCTATTTCTGTACTTTTCAGTACCAGTATATCATTAAAACACTACTATATAGTGTCAATTATCAACTCAAGTTTAAACAAAAAATAAATCCACAAGTTAAGATTACACAAATAGTACACAGCTCATAAAAGGCTTATTTTGCTTACAGTTTATTGCATTGCTTTATCTTACACAAAGCACTGAAAATTTCTACCAGCACACGGGTATAAAAAAACCACTAAAAAAAAGGTGTACATAACAATCTTTAAGCTTGCAAGAGTTCATTTTTTATTATGTAGCTCATCATGACTATATTCAGCCAGATGTATGTGAGTTTGTCTTAGTCAAGTGCTCAGACCTGAACTTTTAAAAGGTAATGGTTTTAAAAAGTACCTAGTTTAGTATCTTAGGTTTAAAAAAACAGTTGCATTATAACTTGGAATGTGACTGCACCCTTTACTTGTCAGTTATTATACTGAGTATATAATCAACAGTTATCCACAGAGCCAACCTGCAATATGTTGATATAAGTCTTTACACAGAAGGTATCATAACCTGCTATTTGATATGTGTCATCTTCATAGTAATATACAAACAAAGATAAAGGCATAATGAATTTACCAAAAATTTCAGTGATGATTGTTGTTAATAAATAGTATCAAAAATTGGTTATACAAAACTAGCTGTTATGATGGCATTTTCTTACATGGTGACCATTTAATTATTTTATGACTCATTTTTGTAGATTTACTTTGGAAGGTGGCTCATTGAAGGTGGGCCTTATGTGATTTTAATAGACATTGGTGCCACAGCATGGTCACTGGACCAATGGAAGACAGAGTTGTGGGATAGCTGCTCCATTGGTATTCCCTGGTATGATCGTGAGGCAAATGATGCTGTTTTATTTGGTTTCTTAACAACCTGGTTCCTTGGTGAGGTGAGTGGCTTTTTTAAGACTCTACAGGGATTCCCTGTAAAATCACAGTTAGTTAAATATGTATGTCAATGTTTGTTAATCCTTCCCCAGTTTGTAGCTCAGTGTGAAGAAAAGCCATATATTGTTGCACATTTCCATGAGTGGCTTGCTGGGGTAGGCTTAATTCTTTGCCGCATCAGAAAGTTACCAGTGGCTACTATCTTCACCACTCACGCTACCCTTTTAGGACGCTACCTCTGCGCTGGAAATGTTGACTTCTACAACAATTTGCAGCATGTGAGTGTTGTCCCATTCTTACTAATTTTCTCTCCCTCCCTCTGTCTTGCTCTTCTGTTCTCTCATTTAATGTTCATGCTTCTTATTTTAGTTCAATGTTGACAGGGAAGCAGGTGACCGTCAAATTTACCATCGTTACTGTATGGAGAGGGCAGCTGTTCATTGTACCCATGTGTTTACTACTGTGTCCCAGATTACTGCTGTGGAAGCAGAACATCTCCTGAAAAGAAAACCAGGTAAGGACTGATGGCCTCTGTGAATTCTTTACTGTAAAAAATGTTTTAAAATATAAAATGCAAGGTTATTTTCACTATTATTAACGTTCTTTGTAATAGTGTGTACTCTTTTATGAAAAAAAAAAGTATTTCTGCTTTAATTATGAAGTGAAATGCCTTTTCTGTTGAGTCTGAATTTGTCTTTCTGGTATTTCTATCTGAGAATCTAGTTTTCTCCCACATTTGGAATTTTTTCTGTTGTATTGATTGATACATCTAAGTTGTTCTAAATGGATTGGGGATTGTGACCATATTTGAATGTGTAGTTCTAAACTTGAGCATTTTACTACTGTGATGGTCTGACTAGCCTCAACCCTGTAAGTTGGAATGTTACCTTATGAATTCTAAACCTGTCTTTGATTTAGCTGCAGAGAGCATCAAATGTATCCGACTTGAAACACCCCATCAGGGAAATTATTATTTTGTATGTGTAATTATATTCCTGATATGTGTAATTGACAGGAGCCTTTGCTAGTCAGAAACCTGTACATTCACAAATGCTTATTTAGATTTTTTTGTTAATCTTAGATTTTGTGACTCCAAATGGCTTGAATGTTAAGAAGTTTTCAGCAATGCATGAGTTCCAGAATCTACACGCACAAAGCAAAGCTCGTATTCAGGAATTTATCCGTGGTCATTTTTATGGGTAAGAGAAAGGGGGAAAATGGTCAAGAAGAAGCAGCAGCAGTTTCTATGTGATTATATCAATGTGTTTTTGAATATTTTTGACATTTGCTAAAATGTTACTCATTAATACAATAAACCATCTATTCTTCTTGATTTCAGGCATTTGGACTTTAATTTGGATCGGTCCATCTTCTTTTTTATTGCAGGCCGATACGAGTTCTCTAATAAGGGTGCAGACATCTTCTTGGAAGCTCTTTCAAGACTAAATTATCTGCTAAGGGTTAGTCAAATATTGTAGCTTGTCTTTTATATTTTTTGATTAATAACTATTTTACTTCTAATGAATACATTCCATTCACCACCAGGTAAACCAAAGTGAGACAACTGTAGTTGCATTCTTCATTATGCCTGCACGAACAAACAATTTCAATGTGGAGACTCTGAAAGGCCAGGCTGTGAGGAAACAGCTGTGGTGAGTGTGACAGATGAGTCTTTCTTTATTGATTCAAACCTAACACAGATTGATGATGTACATCTATAATTACCACAGACATACTGAAAAACAGTCTGATGTTTGAATATGTTATTGAAGCACACACAATTCATGTATTTCCCAAGTAGATCAGTGACATTGATTAACCTGTTTTCCATTAAATGAGTCATGAATGATTTTTAATACTTCCACTTTTTATTTTAAGAAGTATTATGTGTCCTTTGGAGGACAATCTCTACAGCTTTACATGAAACGCTCTTTCTTAAGGGATTTTTTTTGTTGTGTTTTCCTTTTTCAGGGACACTGCCAATGCTGTTAAAGAGAAGTTTGGGAAAAAGTTATACGAGTCTTTGTTAGTGTGAGTATACAATAATTTCCGTGTGTGTAGGTATGTGAGCGATATATACAGTATGTTTGTGTTATATATTATTGTGTTGTCTTCAGAAAAGAAAACTAGACAATCAGATATTTTTGTTCAGCATTTTGATGATTAAAACATCAATAATAAATTGCTTAGTGCAAAAATGCTTTTCTCAACAATTATCATACCTATATTCTGATATTCATAACTTCGGTTATAGTGCAGATCTTCTTTCTTCTTCTTCTTTCAGCAGCTCATCTTTTTCCATATCTTCTTGTCCCCTGCATTTTGTGCTGTTACTTACATCACCTGCATGTCATCTCTCACCACTTCCATAAACCCTTTTTTAGGCCTTCCTCGTTTCCTTTTGCCTGGAAGCTCTATCCTTAGCATCCTTTTCCCAATATACCCAGCATCTCTCCTCTGTCCAAACCAACACAATCTCGCCTCTCTGACTCTCTATCCATCCTCATCACACCCAATGCAAATCTTGGCATCTTTAACTCTGCCACCTCCAGCTGTGTCTCCTGTTTTTTGGTCTGTGCCACCGTCTCCAATCCATATAACATAGCTAGTCTCACTACTGTCCTGTATACCTTCCCTTTCACTCTTGCTGATACCTGTTTGTCACAAGCACTCCTGACACTCTTCTCCACCCATTCCACCCTGCCTGAACTCGCTTGTTACAGATCACAATGTCATCAGCAAACATCATAGTTCATTTTGTCTTTTAGCCTGTCCATCACCATTGCAAATAAGAAAGGGCTCAGAGCCAATCCCTGATGTAATCCCACCTCCACACTGAATGCATCCGTCACTCCTACCACAGACCTCACCACTGTCACACATCCCCCTTACATATACTGTACAACTCTTACATACTTCTCAGCCTCTCCCGACTTCCTCATATAGTGCCACATCTCCACTTGAGGCACCCTGTCATATCCATTCTTCAGGTCCACAAAGACGCAATGCAACTCCTTCTGGCCGTCTCTATACTTCTCTATCAACACCCTCAGAGCAAACATTGCATCTGTGATGCACTTTCCTGGCATGAAACCATACTGCTGCTCTCTAATCCTCACCTCCCTTCTTAACCTAGCTTCAACTACTCTTTCCCATAACTTTATGCTGTGGCTCATCAATTTTATCCCCCTGTAGTTACTATAGTTCTGCAATTCCCCCTTATTCTTAAAATTTGGTACCAGTACACTTCTCCACTCCTCATGCATCCTCTCACTTTCCAAGATTCCATTAAACAATCTGGTTAAAAGCTGCCATCTCTCCTAAATACCGCCATGCTTCCACAGGTACATCATCTGGACCAATGGCCTTTCCATTCTTCATCCTCTTCATATCTTTTATTACTTCCTCTTAGCTAATCCGTTGCACTTCCTGATTCACTATCACTATATCATCCAACCTTCTTTCTCTCTCTCTCATTTTCTTTGTTCTCTTCATTCATTAGCCTCTGAAAGTATTTTTTCAATCTGTTCAACACACTCTCCTCTCTTGAGAGTATGTATTCCATCTATCCTTTATCACCCTAACCTGTTGCACATCTCTCCCATCTTGGTTGCTTTGTTAGCCAATCAGTACAGGTCTTTTTCTCCCTCCTTAGTGTCTAGCTCTCATATAACTCATCAGATGCCTTTTCTTAAGTCTTCACTACCTCTCTCTTCACCTTACACCTTATCTCCTTGTACTCTTGTCTACTTTCTGCATCTCTCTGACTATTCCACTTCTTTGCCATCCTCTTCCTCTGTATACTCTCCTGTATTTCCTCATTCCACCACCAGGTTTCCCAGTGCCTGTCTTACCTCCTCCCTGAACTCAAACTTGCAGTCTTCCTTTTTCAGGTTCCACCATTTGACCCTTGGCTCTATAATCATTCTCCTCCTCTTCTTGATCTCCAACGTCATCCTACAGACCACCATCCTATACTGACTAACTACGCTTTCCCTAGCCACCACTTTGCAGTCTTCAATCTCCTTCAGATTGACCCTCCTGCATAGAATATTATCTACCTGTGTGCATTTGCCACAACTCTTGTATGCCACTCTATTTACCTCCTTCTTCTTAAAATACATATTCACCACAGCCATGTCCGTCATTTTTGCAAAATCCACTATCATCTGTCCTTCATCATTCCTTTCCTTGACACCACACCTACCAATCACCTCCTCATCTCATCTATTCCCTACACCAACATGTTCATGGAATTCCACTCCAATCACCACTCTCTGTCCTTTGGTACACTGTCCATCACTTCATCCAACTCACTCCAGAAATCTTCTTTCTCATCCATTGTACATTCAACTTGCGGGGCATATCCAATAACAACCACCTCCAATTTCCAGCTTTATAATCATTACTCTGTGTGACACTGTTTTTACCTCCAAAACACTCTTGACATACTATTCCTTCAGAATAACCCCTACCCCATTCCTCCTCCCATCCACACCATGATAAAACAATTTGATTCCACCTCTGATCCACCTGGGTTTAGTCCCCTTCCGTTTAGTGGCTTGCATGCACAATATATCAACCTTCCTTCTCTTCATCACATCCGCTTTCTCACTCTCTTACCTTACCAGTCATACTGCCAGCATTTAAAGTTTCTACCTTCAGTTCCACTCTCTTTACCTTCTCCTCTTCTTCTGCCTTCGGACACATCTCCCTCCTCTTTTTGTCCTTCTTTGGCAAACAGTAGCCCAATTTCCATCATCACCCTTTTGGTTAACAGTACTGGTGGATGTTGGTTAACCAGGGCCTCGACTGATCCAGTATGGAAATCTGTATTGTTGTCTGCATATTGATCTGGTAAAATTGTACACCGGATCCCTTTCCTGACGTAATTCCTCCCCATTTAGCCAGGCTTGGGACCAGCACAAAGAAATATGTTGGTTTCTGCATCCCCTGTAGTTGGGTTTTGCACCCACTGTGCTGGATTTGCAAATCTTCTGCCCATTATGTGTTTTTAAAATGAAATTTTAATTAAAACTTTATTTAGGTTAAAATTTTAAAATCGTTTACCTTAAATGACCAGACCGAGGACTAGCCAGATCTGTGTAGGTGGATATACCTTTTATTGGTCTGGTCGCACTGATGGCTGTCACACACCAGGAATAGCTGTTGCTGTAGCGGATTGGCTTCTTCCAATGGTGTCCGATGTCAGTCCTTTCAATTAACGTATTATGAGGCTCGGATTACGGTACTCCCTGGGTGCCTTGTCTGTTGTCTCAGTGTATGCTCTGACCGCAGTGAGTGATGTCTCTGCAAAGGAGACATTTTATTCGCAGCTTCACTCAGTGATTGATGGGTGCTCACGAGGTGACACTCCTCTGGTCATGGGTGACTTAAATGCAGCCACTGGCACTGACAAGGGCAGGCTATGAGGATTGTCTCGATCCCCATGGGTCTGGTGAACGTGGTGAAAGTGGCTCCATGTTCCTTGACTTTGCAAAAGGTCCGGGGCTGCAAATCGCTGGATCATGGTTCCCGCAGCCAGAACTGCATCGTTGGACTTGGTACTCCAATACTGGTGGTGCGGTGAAGGAGATCAATCACATCCTCGTGGGCAGACACTGGATGCTCTTGCCAAAACTGCAGGGTCTACAGACGTGCCCAGTTTGTGAATTCTGACCACAGACATGTTGTTGCTACTCTTAGGTTCCAGCTTAGGTCCAGTAGGTTACCACCTACTAGGAAAATGAACCTAGACTTGGCTAGACTCCAAGACCAGGCTGTATCTAATGAGTTTGCACGCAGTTTGTGTGAGGAACTTGGAGATTTGAGTATGATTGCCGATCCTAATGTGATGTGGGAGACCTTCTGTGATAAGACCCTGAAGGTTGATGAGGGTTGTGTTGGTGTTACCGGTGTTACCAGAAGGAGGTGTTTCATCTCGCAGGGCACCCTGGATATCATCGAGAGGAGTCACAGCACACGGCTCAGTGGCAGCTCTGGTCTGTACCGGGAACTGAGAAGAATGGCTGCAAGGATTCTGAGGGCAGATAAGGAGGCATTTGTTGGAGGAATCTGTGAGCAAGTGACACACCATCTGTGGTCTAGCGACCCACATCCTGGTTACAGAGGAATCGGAGTATTACGCACATCTGAATCTGTTCCTCGGAGAGTTGCAGTCAGGGTGGCTGATAGAACGGTCCGTACCAATGACACTGCAATTGTGACCCGGCTACTTTAAGCAGTTGTTCAAAGCTGATCCTCCGGCTATGACGTTGGATATCTCTGGGTCCACTGTTCTTGAGGATGATCCTCCAATTAGCTGTGAACCACCTAATCTCACTGAGATTGCACAGGTGGTGAACCAGCTGAGGGTTTTGGGGTTTGGTTAGTGAAGGCTGCAGGGATCTGTGGTATCCCAGGTGAACTTCTTCAGGCTGGTGGTAAGGCTGTCCTCCTGGCATTGCAAGCAATCTTTGCTTCCATTTGGGAGACTGGCATCATCCCAACTGACTGGAAAATGGGACTTGTTGTCCCTATCTGGAAAAGGAAGGGTGATCACCTGGATTGCAGTAACTACAGGGTGATAACACTGCTCTCAGTGCCAGGTAAGGTCCTTGCTAGGGTTGTTCTCAATAGGATCCGTGATCACTTGCTCACCTACCAGGAACCAGCACAGTCTGGTTTTATGCCTAAGACGTCTACCATCAACCACACCCTATCACTGAGGGTTCTTATGGAATGCAAACGCGAATATCGGCAGAGTTTCTTTGCAGCCTTTGTCGAATTTCGTAAAGTGTTCCACTCAGTTGATCGAGCTGCCCTGTGGGACATCCTGAGGGTTCATGGGATCCCCTCGAGTTTGCTGGATATCATGGCTGGCCTGTACACTGGTACTGTGAATGCTGTGCTGAGTGGAGGCAGAACCTCTGCGTTTTTTCCCAGTCGATTCTGGGGTTTGTCAGGGGTTTATGAGGTGTTATGGGTCCACAGCTTGCTGAGCAAAAGCAGTTTTTAAATAAATAATCACCGTGCTCGTGGCTTAGTGAGGAGGCATGGTTGCCACAGCAAGCCGCAGGGCAATTTGCAGTGTGGGCGTTTCTCACCAAGTGCACATGTGAGGGACTGCCCACATCCGTGATTGTTCCTGTGGCTAATGTGCTGTAGCTGCTATGGCCCCTCAATATAAAAGAAGCACAAGTCGGATAGGAAGGAGATCAGAGAAAACAAATCGGAAAGAAAAAGTAAACGGAGGTTGCAGCAGGAAGCAGTGAGGAGAACGAACGAAAAGGAGAGAGAGAGAGAGAGAGAGAGCAAGTCAGTGCAGCAGGAAACAGGCAAGCTAGCGCATGTAGGCAGCTGAAGGCAGCCTGGGTGTTTGGCCAACAGCTGGGAGAAGTAGTGGTTGTGGTCGCTCCCGCAGAGTTTGATCTGAAGGGCAGGAGTGACCGGAAGGTAGCGGGAGTCCCTGCGTGAGAGCCTTGGTCACTGTCGGGGGAGCCGACCGGAGCCAAGGATCGGTAAGGCGACTGGCGGTAGTAGTAGAAGCAGATATTGTGAAGGTCAGCTGCAGAGAGAGCGTCTCACTTGTTGCGAGGCTCAGATGGGTGAAGCAGGAGAGAGGCTGGAGTAAAAGACACTGGGCTTGTTATTGATTTTAAAGACTGTTTCCTGATGAATGTTTTAACCTCGTTTTGAAGGATTGTTTTTCTATTTATTGATTTTTAACCTCCACGTTTTTCTTTTATTGGATTATTTATTTGAACAGTTTTGAAAGCACTGCACTTTATTTGAACACTGTTTTTGTTTGACTATTTTAATAAAAGCACTTTTGCACTTTTTGAACCATCCCCTTGCTATGTTGTTGCTTTCACTGTCTAGCTCATCTCAGTGACATTATCGACAGTGTTGGGTTCAAGGGCTCCCGAACAGGGATGGGAGCATGGAGTAGAACCCACATCGTCACAGTGTGTTCTTGCCCCTACTCTGTTCAATGCTTGTATGGACTGGGTGTTGGGCAAGGTCATGGGGTCCAGCAGCTGTGGGGCATCTATTGGTAAACCAGCCAAGTTTAGTTGGGGGTTGCCAACCAGGATTCCGAGTTGTTTCGTCGTGTAGTGGGAGCGGCAACGCAGTGTACCAGTGTATGCTCCCCAACTTGACTTGACTTAGGTTAAATAAAAAGTAATGCAAAAATAGTTAATATATTTCAATAAGTAACACTTTAAGAATTTGCAGCTAGCAATGTTTTCAGCTGAAATGGAAATGAACCATATTTTACTGAAAAGGACTTTTCGATCTTGATGCATCTTTTTCTGTAACAATGCACATATTGTTTCCTCATTTTCCATTTTAAATAAAGCAAAAGATTTCAAATCCACAACTTAAGGATCACAGTGTTTTTTTCCTAGCCTAGCTTTTCATCTAAACTAATTGATGCAATTTTTTGTTTAATAGGCTATTTTCAACATTTCACTGTCTTCTGCAATTAATAATTTAAAAGTAAGCTTACTGTGGTACTATAAATTATCCTGATGCAAGAAATAAATAGAAAAAATTAAATCAAGCATAAGACCAGAAACCATCCTTGGTAATACACTGGGCCATTTTGGGAAACAGCTTGGAGACACCATCATAGATTGTAGGGGAAACTACAAAAACTGGAATAAATACTACCAATTGCCGTATAATACTTTTGAAAACCCTAAAAAATGTGGTTTATGTGAAACTGTCATTTTTCTTCTGAGTTTAAACTGAGTAAGTATGAGCACAGAATTTTATTTTAAAGTTTATTTTCATATCATTTTAACACTAGAATTACCAACGCCTACGAAAATATTTGTAATCCCGGGCCACCTTAAATCTCTTCGCACCTCTGCACCAGTGTCTTTTGTGTTGTAAATGTGTCAATAAGTACAAGTAGCAAGCAGCCTGCTACCCCAACCCCCCACCAACACAGAAAGGGCAGAAAGTTCCCTCAGCTCAAGTCTGTCTACCTATGTGTGAATTGCCTAGAGTTGTATAGGGTAAATAATATATTGTTATTTGGAATACTTGCATTTCATGTGTATTCCGTGTCTATAGACTTAGTACATGAGCAACTCTCCACGCTAGTGTTTAGATGTGGACGGTGTTTGTGCCAAAAACAGAAGTCTGACTGCATTCTTGTACCATTGCTCGTGTACTGAATTGTCAACATGCACTTTTCGTGGCATTACACGTGTACTTTGTGAGCATGCCCATGTCAGTCAAATACAGGAAGCTCTGCAGTGTATTTGTGACTTTATGCTGTAGGAAGATAAAGTAAATAAATCAAGGTAAGTAGGTAAATAACATTCAATCTGGCTTTTATATAAGTAACATGTAAATGGTTTTCATATAGATTGGACTCCTAACACAAGTTTTTTTTCTGCAGTTATATTCTTGAATAAAAGCACACTTGTTTTGTTATACTTGTACTTTCTGTGAAAGTGTTTACTTGATATTTAGACTTCAGGCTTCACACATTATATATTTCATGTCTACATCTTGTCAATTATTAATAAAACATGAAAACGTTTCTGTTTTAACAATGTGTTTACATAGATTGTTGTAGACACGGAACACACATAAAATGCATGTATTACAAATAACAATATATTATTTACCTTATACAACTCTAGGAAACTCACATGCAGGTAAGCAGACTTGAGCTGTTAGAACTTTCTGCCCTTTCTGCGTTGGTGGGGGGATGGAATAGCAGGCTGCTTGCTGCTATTGCTTATTGACAAATTTATAACACAAAAGACACTGATAGAGAGGTGTGAAGGGATTTAAGGTGGGCCGGGATTACAAGTTTTTTCATAGGCATTGGTAAATTCTAGTGTTAAAAGGTTTAATTTGTTAAAATACATCATATGGTTTTAAACTGTATGGTACTTAGTTGAATTTATTTTTATTTCTATAGAAATTAATATTAATCTTAATATTTCCTGTCAGAAAACAAATACAGAACATAATACATTATCAGAATGGTTTTCTATAGAATCAAAGTATTTGGGTCAAGTGACTAAACAATCATGAATTTACTTCTCTGACCTTAATATGTTTCATTTTAACCTTTTACTACTTTATTGCATTTCATTGTCAGAACTTGAAATAGTGATTGCTCGACAATGTTATTTGGCCTTTATCTTGAGGAACTTACTGTTCTTCTTTTATTGTCAGCCAATTTATGATGCCTCTCCATCTTATATTTTTCACCCTAACAATTTATTAATTGTCATGTACAATATAACCATTTTCAGAGGAATGAGGATTCAGGCATTCATAGGTGGACAACGCATTACTTTCAGGATGTTCTAGGATTTTTAATAAATTATGTATGGCATCAAATTGTCTAATTTGTAGTAAGACAGTGAGAGCGGTTTTCTCATACAACACAAATGACGACAATTACGATGATGCTGTAATGTATATGATATGTAAAATCCCTCAATCTACCCTACCTTTTTCAAATTGCTAGCTGCAGCATTCATTTTTACAAATTTTATTTAAAGTTTACAGAAAAGGTGTTTTTGTTAGCATCTAGGATGATTTAAATAATACTCCCTGCATGGAATACCAAACTATTAAAAGAGTGCTGGAAGACACAGTAGAAGTTTAGTCCTCCAACAATAAGTTTGGCAGCAGCAACAGATTGCAGCAAGGCATTAGATTTCTCCCCAGTACCTCCTTATTAAATATTAATAAGAACTCTTGGATTGCAGAGTCATTTGGGTTCACCAGGCTAAGCTTCTGATGTATATCTGCTTTCCTTGTACCAAAGTCCTGGATTAAGGTTGGAGATGGGAAGAATCTAAACACTTGCATTTAGTTAAACCTAGGATGGACACAGTCCTTGATTTCATTGTTTATTTCTTTTTCAATTTCCTGGACCCCTTGCCTTCCCCAAAAAATCCCTTTTTTGTTCAACTCAAGAGCATTATGCTGGGTACATGGCCAGCTCACAGACATTAACAATTATTCTTATCAGAATATTAGCTATCTGTACATTAATCATGCAAAGTGGGGAAAAAAGACTGATGGATTGTCCTGATCCCGATAACTGGAACATATTTAGGAATTCCTCATTAGATGTAGATGAGCATGCAGGTAATTTGATTAACCAAAATATGTGTAGACAATCATATGCCTATGATAATGATCTACGTATTTCCTAATAAGAAACTATAGATTACCAGTGACCTGTATATTGCCTAATATTATATTAAACGTTTGGTGTTGTATTAATTGTATTTAACATTTCATTACACATTTTAGTATGTAATTTGCATTTTTCTAGTAAAGTTTAACACAAACCTATTAGCATTCTGTAGTATTTACTTGTTTGCTTATGCTGTATTGTGTGAAACATGCCTGCTGTTGACCAACTGATTAACTTTGTAATGTAAAAATCATTGAGAGTGTTGAGATGTTGCATGTTGATTAGCACATGCATGGAAATAAGAATGTCCCCATATTACTAGAAATTGCTACTTCTAGACTAACGGTTATACTAAAGCATGTACTGAGCAAAAATGCTGAATAAACAAAACACTGTCCAGTCATTTATGCTTCATATGTTCATACATGCTTCCTAAAATTGAGTCGTTTATTTAAGTTTATTTTCCATATTATCCAGATCCTCTCTGCTGTTTAAAGTAGTTGAAGTACATTACAGTGATTATGAATTTTGTTTGTTATGGTTTGAACTACGAGGTAAATCTTTCAACCATGGCTTGACAACTTGCAGAGGTGGGGCTTCATTCAATATTTGCATAATGATATCTGCCATTGACCACTTAGTATAGATGACTCTGTCTGCCTCCCTGCTACTATTAGTGTACTGTATTTATTTGTTTGTTTTTCTCTTCTTTCCTCTTCAGAGTTCCCATCTGACACCCAATGTTAAAAACCCTCACATGTAACCCCTGGACAAATAAATCAATCCCTAGTTTAGGTTTTCAGATTATTTTTTATTAGCATATCACTTGTTCATTATGCAAATATTTATGTACATCACATTTCTGCTTCTTAAGCTAAATATTTTTTTTGTTGCAGAGTATATTAATTGTACTTTTTCATGATATTAGTGAGCTGTAGTATACCAATGTACTCATTTTATACTCCTCCTCCTCCTCCACTCATTTTTTTTAATATGCTGAGCACATTTTGATGTTTTACTTACTGGACAATTTATTATTATTTTAAGAGAATGTGATTAATATAATCTAGCTGAAGTACATGAGTCATAACACAGACAGATGTTAACAACCATGATTCATTGGTAGCGACATTCTGCTGAGCAAGTAAGCTTTCAGAAATCCTACTGATTTGTAGAATAAAAAGCTGTATGATTCTCCAGTTGGTACTAATATATTATTATGTCCAGAAATTTGCAAACCAGAATAGAAAAGTTTATATTAACAATTTTGTTGGTTAGCCTTTACCCAATTATTTAAAAACATTTATACTGTTTTTAATTTCTTTAAGCGTTAATCATAAAAAAAGGATTAGAGGGGCATGAAAGAAGGTCAGTTTTTGTGTTTGTGCTGTTTTTGATACATTTTCATAATCTTAGTTTTATATGGATGGAAAAAAGTCATTACCAGCTCCTTATGCTGAAGAATATGGGTACACAGAGGGTAACATTACTGTGGTCAGGGTCTGATTTCTGTAGTGATATGCCATTTGTGTTCATATGTTATTTTATGTACTGTATGTAGGTTATATCCTTCTGTCCAATGTTTTGCAGTCTGGTTAAATAACTAAGAGTGCAAAATGTTTTGCATATAATGGAAAGTAATGGCGACCATTGCTATCTAATAGCAAATTATGTGAAAAATGCCCATGAAAAAAAATCTTGCATTACTCAGTGTTCGTATTCCACATGTCCATTATTCAGTTGAATGCTCAAAATATGCAAAACACATGCATTTTTTGCTAAAATTATTACAGGAAAAAACATTCCCATAGATGTGTGCTTTTGACTTGAAAACCTGTCTCTAACCCTCAATCATTGGTCAAGAGTCTTATCTTGAATCCTGTCTGTGCTAGGGTGGTAAATTGGTTCAAACTATGCAAAATTACCTTAATACAGATGATGATATAGCCATTTTAGTGTTTTACACTCCTTTTAAGAAAGTATATCTCTGGAGCAGATGTTGTTCTGCCTGATGTTGCTCAGAGGTTGAAGTTAGTGTTTCTTTTCTTTATTAATTGTTATATCTGTGTGTAATGTAATTTTCTTGTTAAAATGCGCAGATCATGACTGATTGGACAATACAATAAATTAGTTATGTAATGTGCGAAGTCTGAGAGTGTCCTATTGATGATACTGGTGATTGCTGTACTATTCACTGGCTCCAGGTTGTCTGTTCCATTCCATTTGTCATTACATAAATCATTTCTTGACAATAACAGGGCTTGTTTAATTTTATGGGTTGTCTGTGTTGTAATTATGCCATGTCAGGTTATTCTTATATGGTAGATTTTTTTGTTTTACTATATTTTAAGTGATTTTTAGCCAGGAACAGATAGGAAATTCTCAGTCGTTCTCTATTTTCAGTTCTATTTTACTTTTGTTTTGAAACAGAAACCTCATTCATAGGAATCAATAGGATCAAGTTAGTTGGTTAGCTGCTGGTTTCTTCAAGATTTGCATCTCATTGTTAATGATAATTGCTTAAGGAAACAAGAAGCGGTCAAAGTCTGTGAATTCTACATAACACTTTCAACACCTTTTAATATAGTTTAGTGTCTCAGGGAGCAAGAGTCTACCTTAGAAGTATTGGGCAGTTGGCAAGCAGACAATTATTTTGGTTTTGTGAACTATATCATAGCCGTCAGCAATGCAGTCATATTACTAGAATTTGTTTAAATTTGTGATTAGTAGTTTGTTATTGTTGGTTTGATGCATGTAACACATTATCATAATGTAGCATGTATGATTTGAATGAAGGCGTGGTGCCTTGTAGTTTGTGGAACTGTTGTTTGTGTGAACATTGTTAACATGAGTGAAAAATATCTGTGTGCATTCTCATGCCAGGATTATAGTAAAGAATTAAAAAATATAAATACACTGAGCAACATTAGCCCTGCCCACCACACCACTCCATCTTGGTTAGTAAAACACACCAATTAATATAACTTGGAAGTCTTTCTGTTTAAGTAAGAAAAGTTGGCATTTTTTTTAATTTCATAAGTAAGGTCAAGGCATGCTTAGAAAATGTCAATTGATCATCAACATGTATTTTGGAATATTTATAGGATATGAATTACACAACTAATTCTTCAGTGTGACAACTTCACTTTCATAGTTTGACTGTTTTTTAATTTTTTCATATTTAGGTTACAAGGTACATAGTTATTTAATAGTTCATAGTTCAACAGCTTAATAAATGGACAAATATTACTGAGTCCCATTTATGTTGGTCAGTTTGGAACTACTTCATTTTCTTGCCTGTTTAAACAGACCTGTGCTCTTATGTATAATTATGTAATTGGTAGTTTGTAAAGTTTGTAATTATACTGACTGGTGAATTTGTTACAGCAATCTGTGAAGAGCACTATACAAAAATAAAAACTAATGGAGTCTGGCTGTTAAAACATTCTTAGGAAGAAGTTATAAATCGGTGAAGAAAAGTCCATACACTATTAAACTATTTTAAAAAAACATTGGAGATGAAGCACAGGATTCAAATATGTAGTGCTAGGGAGTGAACACAGCTAACCTCATTTTCTTACCTTATTTCCTTGCTATAATTACATTTTGTTTCAATAGTTATGTCTTTTTTGAGCTTGTGTGCAATCTGTAATATATAATGTTTTGTGTCTGTCATTGTGCAGCTCTTAATTTGTTAGGCCAGCCACAAAATAGCAGAGCACTTTAATCCTTTAATCAGGCTGCATTGCATTTCTGAAAATAAAAAGGAAGGTTTCAGGTCATCATGTCACATATTCAGAAGTCATTTAGTCTTTACTTTTCCTCTTTTAAACTGGTGTTTCTTAGGACCTTGGACTAAAGTCATCAACCTTTTTAGCTCAGAGTACTTTGATTTGGCTGTATTATTATTGATTAATGTTATTTGAAGTTGTTCATTATTATGAGGTCATTGTCAAATCAGTCACTAATTTTATGTGTTGTTACAGCCTTTCAAAAAGGGCTTGTATTTTTCCTCTTTCCTGTCTTGTTCAGGAGTACTCTGTGCTTATTTCTCTACTCTTAACAACATACAAGAAGTGATTCAATGTAAATCACATGGTATGTCAACATCATGATTGCCAGAAGTAAAATTGTAAATTAGTTATTGTGTCCAACATGTGGTTTCAACTTCAAGCCTAAATGAGTTGTACAGAGTGTCCACATTCTTATCATATTTTCATAGGCTTATCTCCTGCTGTGCCTTGCTAAATGGTGAATGTAAGCATACAATTTGTCATTGAGTGTGTATTAGTGCTGGAACATGCCCTACTACCGGCAAGCATATTTTCCAGGTTTGTATTTTGTCTTGTATCCACTGCTACTAGGACATTATTTTTCCAAAAATATTCCTATAAGTGAGTCAAGAGAGTTTACACAATAATAGATTTTACCACAATTTTATGAAATTACAATGCTTTCCAATTATTTCACCCTACAGTATATCTTACATGGTGTAGTAGTTACAGTGCATTTTTTTTTTCTTTGAGTTTTTCATTTTGGAAACCTACTAGTACCCATTTTTCTTGTCTAATGTAGTTATTTGCCGAGACTTCATGTTTCTTTCCTATTGTAGGTAATGAATAGGCATGCAATGAGAAACCTTGTTTACCTTGCAGTAATAATTTCAAATTTGTTGGAAGCTTAGTCTCCTCTTTAAAGACTGCTGAGGAAACTGATGCAGTATTACAGATCTTTCTGGACTTCACCTGATTATTTATGAGGTGAAGGCATATATGGGGCTCCTGAGCTCTAGTTTCTTAACTTCCACAAGTTTGGTATTTCCTTAGCATATGCCCTCTCTGACCTGTCTTTTTCTTCCAAGACCTCTTTTTGGTGAATGTGTTTTCATGGATTAAGCACCACAGGCACATCTGATCATTATAGAGGAGGATGGTATCTGGTGTCTGAGCATTCAAGAAGGGACTTTCCTCACTTGTGATTAGAAGGGTTTGAAGAGTGATAAAGAAATACTTTTAGTCTTCATAGTTCAGTTGCACCCTTTTTGTTTGTGGGTTGTGGTGATCTTATGACTCGCTGTATCAGTCACTTGGTCTGCTTGTCTATTCATTTTAATTCTCATTTATTATTCATCTCTGAAATGCGTTTTAAAAGAGAAGCCAGTTGAACCTGTATAACCCATAGTTGTAACAGAAACTTGTTTAAAACAGATTGTTAATCATTGCTTTCTGTGTTACTTTCTTTGACCTGACCAGTTATACTTAACAATGTATTTACAGTATCTGGATGGCTTACTTTTATTTTATTTTTACCTTAAATGAATCTCTTATACTTGTATAAAGAAATGTAAACATATTATACATAAGTAAAGCTAAAAAGCTGGAAATCTGTATTTTCTTGGTAAGTCAGAATTGAAACATTGCATTTATAGATGTAAAAAATTTTATTTTGGCTGTACTTACTGTGAAAACATTGCTGATTAAATAAGTACAGGTCATTTCCTCAAACATTTTGTATAAGCAAAATCTCACTGAGCTTGAGGGCCACACAAATGTACACTTTTTCATCAAAGTAATTTAATATACTGTAAGGGATATACCATACCATTCTCTAAGCCCACTTAAGGGTTAGTGGGGAGCTGGAGCCTAATCCACTAAGCATGTGGCCCAAGGCAGGAACAATCCCTGGACAGGGCTCCTGCCCATCATAGGGTCAAACGCACTCACACACACACCATGGCCAAATTAGCTTCACCAGTCCACCCCACCTAACCAGCAGGTCTTTGGGCTGAGGGATGAAACTGGAGTGCCTGGATGAAACCCATGCAGACATGGAGAGAACATACAAACTTTGCACAGGAAGGACTTCCTTCCTTGTCTCCTTACTGTGGCACCATGCCACCCACTATAAGAGATGTGTTTATTAATATTTAGTAACTGTTAATTGTTATTGCCATATTAGATTTTACTTTTCAGGTCGAGGGTGAGTTGATCCAACAGAAATGTAAACTATTTTATTTAAACTGACAATTTGGATAAATTTGTTGCACTTGTTGATCATGTGTATATAATTTTAAAAATAATACCTAGGGTTATATTTTGATGTAAACTGTGTGCATGGTGAAAAATGCATTGAAAAGTATTTTGTCCCCAATTGTTTTATACAGTGTAGAATTTTAGATGAAATAGATATCAGAATTTTATTTATGAGTTTTGTATATATTCTTCAAAAAGTACCTTCCAAAATATAAGAAAAATAGTGGGTTTAGCCTTGTCCACTTAATTGGTTAATAGTTGATTAATGTGAATACAATACTCTTGTTGGGTCACTCAAGAACATTTACTTTCATCATTTCAAGCATTCCTGTTCTGGCCGTGTGCTCTGAAAACACAAACTTCTTCAGCTGTTTATATCACTAATAGGTGCACGTTTGTATCCAATTAATTGTCTTTATTGTACCCCATTCATCTTTTTCTTAGTCCTAATAGGTTTATCAGGCTGTGCATATAATCATTATTGTGCCCTGTTCTTTGCTGGAGATACATAAGTAAACTTTTGTTAAACTGCATGGTTCGTATTCATTTGTCCTAACCAAATTGTTATTGTATTAATAGTTTTTTCCCCCTTTATCTTTCACACTTTTTAATTTTCCCTTAATTACTGTAAGAACAACAAAAGTATTTTTCAAATTTTATTGTAACACATAATGGGTTTAGCTCTAATAGCAATATGAGTTTACATATGTTTTTTCATTTTCCACCCATAGGAATGCAGCTATTTGGTTTGTTTAATGGAATATGTGGTAGACCAATTTATTTTTGGAACTACTTTATCTATTTTTCAGCCACAAATTAGTACATTGAAACAAGAGTTTATCTGCTTTTCTATTACCACGCAAGGAAGAAATACAAATCCATCTGTTTTAGTCTGTGAGACATTCTGTATGGTCTGGATTTGTATTTACACTTCAGTTGGTTTGTCATATGTCTGGCAAAGTAAAGGAGGTTAGTTTGTAAACATTTTCATAATGCTTATATAGATTTATTTGAAAGTGTCAAATCTGTTATTGTATTGGTTAGGTTCAGCTCTGTTTTTTTGCATTTCATTTAATTTACCATGCATTTCATGTCAACATTATAAATGATCTGAACCTAAATATTTTGTATTTATTTTTAAATAAATAAAATTGCTCCTAGTTCAAAAATGAAAATTAGTTGTAGTTGTAAAAATCTTCACTTTTCAGCCTTTCTTTATCAGAGTTTTTACACAGCCTGCAGATGTGTTTTGGGTCATTGTTCTGTTGAAAAACAAATGACAACCCATCTGAGCGCAACCTCACTTTTATTTACCTCAGGAGTTTTGAAATGTAAAAGTACATAACTGCAGATGGTCATAGCTCGAGAAAGAGTTATTAGTCAGTAAAGGACTCAGAGTTAGTATATAGTAACTGTTTCAGCAGTATGAGATTTTCACTTTCAATCCTGGAAGTATTGCATTGTGCCTGGGTCCTTATTGGTAAGAATCCTAGCACTGAAACAGCCTACATAAAATTCTCCTTGTGTCTGTGTAGTTTTTACATCAGGTTGCTGTGTTTTTTATGCTGCCTATCAAAGATACATGTGTTGGGTTAAAAAATGACTGTAAACTGGTTTGATACAATGAATGTAGGTGAGTGAATTAGTGTGCTCTGAAGTTGATTGATGCTTTATCCACGATTCATATTTTGCTTGTGCATGGTCTTGCTGCTGGAATAGTTTAGCCCTAGTGAACTTGTAATGGTCAAGTGGGTTTTTCTTGTGGGTGTATGCATGTTACTGTTGGATTGTAAAAAAAAAAACTGCAGTAATGTACAATATGTAACATTTCAAAACAAATATGCAAATGCATTTTTTTAGGAATAAATGTTATTACTAAAAGTAAACTAGCAGTATAAATAAATGGTGAATTCATTTCAGATCTCACTGAACACCAAGTGAGACTGCAAACAATTACTCTGTGGATCCAGGCATGAACCATCTTACCAAAGTGCTTCCATCTGCTTTCATCAAATGTAATATTCACTGAAAAAACATTTCAATGTGAAGAAGGTATATATTGAAAACTACTATGAACAACACAAGACAAATTGTAAAAAGAACAGGTTATTTAGGTCAACATAAATCGTAGGATGTAAGGGTGATTATTGTCACATCCACAGAGAACAGTTACATTTTTGATTGATGATTAACATTTAATTTCACTAATCATATTCACTTTAATTTTGCAAAATATGAAACTTGAAGGTGCTGAAAGTACTTCTATTTACTACATTTCTTGCAAAATTATTCTGTCTTTTTTTAGAAGATAGCAGGAAATAAGGATGTGAATTGTGGTGGTGAGTACTGGCTTGGCTAATAATAGGTCATTTGTAGAACAGGACTAATGACACATTTTGCACAGTCTTTTCTTTCAGTGCAGCGTTTGAGAGCACAGGTCCCTTTATTAATTAAGATGTAGTCAGGCATAATGGACCATTCAAAATGATAAAAAAAGCTGCTCAAAAAATTAAAGGAACACTTCGAAAACACATCAGATCTCAATGGGAAAAAATCATGCTGGATATCTATACTGATATGGACTGGGTAATGTGTTAGGAACGAAAGGATGCTCCATCGGTTAATGGAAGTGAAAATTATCAAACTACAGAGGGCTAAAATCAATTGACACCCTGAAAATCAAAGTGAAAAAATGATGCGGCAGGGTTTGTCCATTTTGTCGAAATTTCATTGCAGCAACTTAAAATCTGTACACAGTAGTATGGCCCCCACATGCTTGTATGCATGCCTGACAGTGTTGGGGCATGCTTCTAATGAGATGAGGGTTGGTGTCCTGGGGGATCTCCTCCCAGATCTAGAACAGGGCATCACTGAGCTCCTGGATAGTCTGAGGTGCAACCTGATGAGGTCGGATGGACCGAAACATAATGTCCCAGAGGTGTTCTATTGGATTTAGGTCAGGCAAGCATGAGGGCCAGTCAATGTTATCAATTCCTTCATTTTCTAGGAACTGCCCGCATACTCTCACCACATTAGTCCGGGCATTGTTGTGCATCAAGAGGAACCCAGTACCCACTGCACTAGCATAGGGGCTAACAATGGGTCCAAGGATTTCATCCTGATACCTAATGGCAGTGAAGATGCCATTGTCTAGCCTGTAGAGCTCTGTGCGTCCCTCCATGGATATGCCTCCGCAGACCATCACTGACCCACCACCAAACCAGTCGTGCTGAAAGATGTTACAGGCAGCATAACATTCTCCACGGCTTCTCAAGACCCTTTCACGTCTGTCACATGTGCACAGGGTGAACCTGCTCTCATCTGTGAAACCAATTTTGGTATTCTATGATAAATGCCAATTGAGCTCCACAGTGCCAGGCAGTAAGCAAAGGGTCCACTAGAGGATGTTGGGCCCTCAGGCCACCCTCATGAAGTCTGTTTCTGATTGTTTGGTCAAACACATTCACACCAGTGGCCTGCTGGAGGTCATTTTGGAGGGCTCTGGCAGTGCTCATCCTGTTCCTCCTTGCCAAAATGAGCAGATACCAATCCTGGTGATGGGTTAAGGACCTTCTACAGCCCTGTCCAGCTCTCCCAGAGTAACTGCCTGTCTCCTGGAATCTCCTCCATACCCTTGAGACTGTGCTGCTAGACACAGCAAACCTTCTGGCATTGGCACGTATTGATGTGCCATCCTGGCTACCTGTGCAACCTCTGTAGGGTCCAGGTATCACCTCATGCTACCAGTAGTGACACTGACTATAGCCAAATGCAAAACTAGTGAAAAGCAGTCAGAAAAGATAAGAAGGTAACATTCCTAAGTTGTATACCGAGTTGAGACCAAAGAACTACAAGTCAATACCAGATTATCGAAATCAAAACTAACTAAATGGACTTATTCATTGATCAAATCAGTTTCACAGACAAATGGGCTAATGTGCTGCACAGGTATAATTTTTTTGTTGTCCAAAATATTCACTTGGTTCCACCACCTTCCAAAACCTGCAGCAGCTACTGAATTATATGTGCAGCCAAGTCTTAGACTCCATTTCATTGTGTTCTTTTTGTAGGATTTCCACTTATGAGACAGTTTTTTTTTTTACTAATTATTTTCATTTTCCCTAAAACCCATAGTGGTTTTTTTCCTTCAGCATCCATACAGGTTGGAGTTTTTGTTTTCCTGTCTTCCAAGGCCATCTGAACATAAATTGTTTTTAGACGAGATATTGAGTTTTGTTATGATAACCATTAGAGACTCAGTTTGAATTCAGTTCAGTTTCTGAATTTCATCAAGACGATATGGTGCTGTATATATCAGACCCACAATGATCTCTACCATTAGACTTAAATGCAATAGGAGAATTTCATAAGATCTCTGCCTTCAAAATTAATTTGCATAAACGTGCATTTACCAGTGAAGTATCTAGCACATCATACCATATTGGATAGCTATTCGTTCATAATATCAAAACTGCTTACATATCAGGGGCCTAATGTATAACGCCGTAACAAAAGCAACAATGTGCGTACACCAGTGCTTCTCAATTATTTTCTGTCATGCCCCCCCTAGGAAGAAGAAAACATCTTGCGCCCCCCGCGCGACTATAAATAGTATCATTTGTCTATAAAATTGTTATAAGTACACCTCTGCATAACACTGTATCCTTATTAACGTATAAGAGAATAAAAAAAGAAAGAAATATGAACCAATTTACAACAAAGAATAGCTTTATTAAATGTAACAGAAAAGATTTAAAGTGCATTCTAAATTCAAAAAAAATGTAAAAGAAAAATAAAAAAACATGTTCCCCGAGGTCAAGGGGCGCACCCCACTATTTGAGAAACACTGGCGTACACACAGAAAAATCCAGAAGCAGGAATCTGTGCGTACGCAAACTTCCACGGCTCGTGAAAGCGCGTGCTGTCCCGCCCTAACTCCTCACAGAATTACGCCTCTTTGAATATACAAATCAATATAAATAGCCCTTAAGGTCAACGTTCTGTGAAAAGACAAATGCAAAACCACAAGGAAAAATAGAACAATTTAAATGAATACCAAGTGGAAGCAAGGAAAAACGTACTATTTGTTGGTTTAGACAATGGTATAAACAAGAAAAGGAAGTTGATCGAGTGACATAGCGTGTCGGGGAAAGTCAAAAGCTCAAGTTCACAAAGTCGCACAGTGCCCGAAATAAAAAAGAAGTTGCATATCAAAGTTGCCATAAAAAGGTGAGTCGTAGCCCACTGTCTGATAGTCGAATGAAAGCTTATTAGGGTACAGAGAAAAAAAAAGGCACACAGTGGGGAAAAATCATGAAATGTCAACTTTAATCTCGAAATTTCCACTTTAATCATGTAGTTTATTTTGTCATTAAAGTAGAACATCATAAACTTCATCCTTAAATCGTTTAATTTACTAGTTCCTCAAATCCTATCGTAACTAAAGTAGTATGTTAAATGCTTTGTTCTGTGTTTGATCTTCTATGTGCCCTGTGTGTTTGAATCACTACGTGATTCTTAAACCGACTTTCTCTAACTCCGACAGGACACAGAATCCATTACATTCATGATATTACAGCTCTCTGAATAACTAAAATACTGAGATGTATACGTGATATCATTTTCATGATGATAGGAATTAAAGCATGTTATTAAACATGGCAACACGGTGGCGTAGTGATTATGCGCAACCTTCAATAAAATAATTTATTGCAGCAGTACTGTCTCTTTCAAACGTACAAACCTCTAATTCCTGTTCTTCCTTTTCTTTCTCCAAATACCCAATTGCCACACAACCAGCTCTGTAATAGATGTTCAGCCATCTGTAAGCTTATAACGCCGATTCTTCAAAACTTTTAAGGAACATTGAAATATCTTCGTAGTACATGTTTAATTATTCTATCCTTCACGCCAGTGCCAGTGAAGCATACAGTGCAAGGCAGGAGCAATCTGTGAACAGAGCGCCAGAACCTTGCTAGCGTAGCGACACCGTGTCCTTTAATTATTAACACTATAGATTATTTAAATAAAGTTAAAGTTTTATCTGTATAATATAATAAACATATTTTGCTGCATTTCATCTTAAAAATGATATCGTCATCATATGTAAATACACGCTCAGGTTGTGAGATATTATAACTGTATCGCAAGTTTACAGTGAGGTAATTGTACTTATAAGTACAAACAGTTCTACAAGGAGCAGTTGATGGAGTCATTGATTGCGTTTAGAGCTGTTGGGATGAAACTGTTTCTGAACCGCGAGGTCCTTTCAGTAAAGGTTTTGAAGCGTTTGCCGTGTGAGAAGCAGTTCAAATAGGAAGCATGGCTAAGGCAGTGTGTGCTTGATGCTGTATACCAATAATTCAATTTTCCAATCAGCTGCTCCAAGTGGTGCAGTGAGATTAATATGGAAAAAGATGATCCACTGTGGCAACCCCTAATGGGAGCAGCTGAAAGAAGAAGAAGAAGGGGCAGTGAGAGTAACAACGCTAAAGCAGCTATGGTATTTTATTTAGACCATTCTGTAGACCATTATATTGTTACAGGTTAATTACAATCAGATGCATTAAACTAACAATATGTGGTTAATTTCAGTGTATTTATAAAGCCGCGTCATGGATGTGGATCTGAAAAAGAAGGATAAACCACACAGTAACAGTAGCATTGCTTTGACGCTGGATGCCACCCGAGCGGAATGCAAACCGAGCGGAGAACTTGCGTACAACAGGGTATGAGGTACTGTGGAAATGTGCGTGGCTTTACGCCAAATTTAGGTTTTATACATCGCGATTTGAACGTGGAAACGTTCTTACGCAACATTTCTGTGCATACGCACTGTTTATACATGAAGCCCCAGGGGATAACTATCACAAGTAAATATAAAGATCTTTTTCAATACAGTTTAGAAAGTGCTACGGAAAGTATCAAACAAGCTTTTAAGCAGATGTTCCACCCTCCATCTCGCCTCAGCAGAGAGTACTGTCAAAATGAACATCCACCATAAGCGGCTATGTCTATTCCAGAGTATCCCTATATGCATAAACAAATCATTCTTTAAGAAATTAGACTCAATCATATTGTCTTCCATCTGGAATTTGAAATGGCCACACATCCAAAAGGCAAATCTACAAAGATCTAAATCATAAGGTGGAATGGCACCTACCTAATCTTTCTCATTTACAGATAGGCAGCAAATATACACACAATAAAATCTTAGAAATTGGCAGAAGTTCATGAATTCTCACCAGCCTAGTTTGCAATGGAAAATGATTTCTGTTCTAAATCTCCTTTCTGTTCCCTCCTCAGTGCTCCAATCAATACTATCATGAATTTGCCAGCAATCAAGTCGTTTAGGAAATAGTTAAAATTAGAACCAATGCAGATACATTTCAAGGTAGAGAAACTCTTATATGTTGCTGCTATACATAATAATCACCTTCTCCACCTTCTCAGACCTACTTAGTATTTAACCTGTAGAAAACACTAGGGATAAAACATTTGGGAGATCTTTATAGAGAGATAACATATCTGCATCTAATGAACAAATATGCTCCATATGTAACTTTCCAGCTACTCAAGCTTTTACTCTATGGAAATTGTACATTTTGATAAAAGAATCGTACCCAGATTCCTACATCTCACATCAGTATCTATCCCAGAAGCTCTGTAATATTTTTTAGAAGTGCTGTCAAAAATTAAAACCTTAAGTGAACATAGGAAATGGTGGGAAAAGGATTTTTCATAGCAGCATCCCAGAAAAGGAGTGGAATTCAACTATACATAGCGTACACTGTAGTTTTATATACCCAAAGCATTTCATAATTCAGCAGAAGGTATCAATCAGTTTATCTTGTTTAAAATTATTTAAAATGTACCCTGCAATCCAGCCTCTAATGGCTGCTATCTAGTTCCATCGTCACTGACCTGCATGTTTTGGGAATGCACTAAATTAACATCATTGTGGACAAAAATCTTTACATACTTCTCAGCATTGGTGTTACAGTCATTAATGGATCATTAACAGTGATATTTGGATGGATTTAAAGGGCATAGGGATAAACTGATTGTAATAGCCTATATCATAACTACTAGCATGTGTGCTCAGCTTGCTCAACTGGAGGATTTTTCAAGTTCAGGTCTTTCTTCTATTTCTCTTTGTGGGTGGTTGAATGGGTGAGGGTTGAATCTTGTTTTACTTTTTTTCCTTTGTATGTCTGTTTTTCTTTTGTTTTCTTTGTATTACTTTTGAAGTATATGGTTGCATCTGCTATGTTGTTGTTGTTATTTGTGTGAGTATCATACCCTTGTAATGTTCTGCTTTTTGAAATTAAAAAAGAGATTTTCATCAAGAATTTTTCCATTTATACTTTTTAATTTTCTAGTTTTAATCATTACTTTTTAATTTAAAGCACCATGAGCTACACTGTTGTATAAAAAAGTGTTATATAAATAATTGTTGCTTTTTATATTTATTAAACAGTTTAATTTATTTTTGTATAGTGCTATTCAATGAGCATAGGCTCAAAGTGCTGTGACAAGTGTTCATGTGAAATGCAAAAACAATCTTTACTAGTTGTTAATTACATAATAAGTACATTTGAAGACTCAGATTTGTTTAAACAGACAGGAAAAGAAAGTAGTTTTAATGGATTAATATAAATGAAGCACAACAGTAGCTGTCCATTAATTAATTAGATCATTATATGTGACTTATATCGCCATAGCCAGGTAGCATATGATCAAATTTTATGATGCATGCTCTTTGTTAATACAGGCATTAACTTTGTATATAGTTCTAGGCTGATGCTGAGTACTCCATAAACCTATGTAGTTATTTTAAAGAAAAACCTTCCTAACTATCAGCTGAATATTTTATAAATTTAACTTGGTAGTACACAAATGTAGGAAACTATCATTTATGTATGTTTTATGTGAAATATCTTATAGCACAGTATATGTCACATATGCTTTGATTGATAATTGGGGTCAGATCAATTTGTTTAATTTAGAATACAGTGTACCTTGTCATACTTTTTCATTGTCTGTGCAAATTAAAGTACATCATCTACAGTGTGTCTCTTTTATTTAATTCAGTCCCAAGTGCTCTATTTCCTGCCAGGAATACCTGAATAATTAATGATGATAAATTTTAAAATGAAATAAATAACTTAGTCCATGTCTCCTATAGCCCTGAAGCCATGTAATGGTTGATGCAGTAGTATGAATGAATTCTGGTATTTCTAATCAAACACTACCCTAAAGATTTTCCTTTTTAATTTATTGCTATTTTATTTTGTAACTTTTTTTCTGTGTATACCATGACATCTGACACTCTTTCCTTTTGCCTTAGGGGTCAGCTGCCTGACTTGAACAAAATGATGGATAAGGAAGATTTTACAATGATGAAGAGAGCAATTTTTGGCACCCAGAGGCACAGTTTACCTCCAGTTTGTACACACAATATGCTTGATGACTCCACAGACCCTATCCTAAACAGCATTCGTCGAATGGGTCTCTTTAATAGCAGCTCTGACAGAGTTAAGGTGATTACATAGGAAAATGGCACATGAGTAACTTACATAGAACACTTTTACAAAGAAAGACTGCACTGTTAATTTACCCCTATTTTTTTTTTTTTTAAAAAAAGTTAATCTGTTGTTGTTTAGGTGATCTTCCACCCTGAGTTTTTGTCCTCTACCAGTCCTCTTCTTCCCATGGATTATGAAGAGTTTGTCAGGGGCTGTCATCTTGGAGTTTTTCCTTCCTATTATGAACCTTGGGGATATACACCTGGTAAGTGCAGTTAAATTCAACATGACAAAATTTGGTGTCCCATTCACCATTGAGTGACTTTCTGTGTTACTCTTTCTATAGCTGAGTGCACAGTTATGGGAATTCCCAGTGTATCAACCAATCTATCTGGCTTTGGCTGCTTCATGGAGGAGCATATTGCTGATCCCTCTGCCTATGGTGAGTTGATTGACATGGTCTATATATTGTATATTTATTAACTCAGATTTTGGGTGTAGTACTTTCTAGAAGTAAGGGCCATCAGTTTGATTATTTCTTGCTTCCTAGGTATCTACATTTTAGATCGGAGATTCCGTGGTGTTGATGAATCCTGCAATCAGCTGACATCCTTTCTGTACTCCTTTTGTCAACAAACTAGACGACAAAGAATTATTCAGCGTAATCGAACAGAACGACTCTCCGATTTGTTGGATTGGAAATATCTTGGACGAGTGAGTGATGATATATGGTTCTAGCAGTTAAAATTTCCTGACTTGAAAAAATAAACATTGATTGCTGTGAAGGAGTTGATTCATGTTCTTCTTATACATTAGATTAATTCCAGTTTTAAAAAACTGGCTGTATACCTCAGAATTTGGCTGATCAATTTGTTTTCTCTTTATGTTCTTAGTACTACATGTATGCTCGTCACATGGCACTGGCTAAAGCCTTCCCAGATAAATTCATCTATGAACCTCATGAGCCAAGCACGGTAAGGCACTGCACATTCATTTTAATTCAAATGTATGGGAGCATGTAGTATAACATCATGAACACATTGACTGAACAATTATTTAATGTCACTGTTTCCTTTGCAAACAGGTAATTGTCAGTTTTGATAATAACTATAAAGGTATTTGATATGAAATATGGTCAAACATCATTGAGTATCCTGCATTAAGCTGCATGTACCTCAGGTAGTTTGTTGATTAATGCAAGTTTGTTTTGCTCTGTTGGTTATCCTCTGTACCTCATAAGTCTTTATCAATTACTATATGTTCATAAATCTGCAAAACTTTACCGAACTTTTTTGATACTGTATACTCATCATTAAGTCTTAACAGCTATCTCATCAGATTATGAAATGTATATGAATTAGCTTTGCAAAATCAAAAAACATGTATTCACTGAATATTTTGTATTCTCATTTTCATAGTAATTTGTACTTGCACATTATGTTGCTTCTCTGACCTGAATCAAACATACATATCTACATAAATTATTTGGATCAGTTATTCAAATTATTTTTTGTCTAATATATTATATATTGGAGGTGCGGTGATGCACTGTTTAACTGTGTTGCCCTCCAGGACCATGTGGTTTCTATTGAAGTCTGTTCTTGGTCAATATCTGTACGGAGTTATAATTCCTGTGTATTTGTGGGCTTTTCTTTGTTGACTCCAGTTTCCAATTTAGTCCTACTACTTTTTTCATTCAGCTTACAGATCAAAATTCATTTAAAAATACACATCTTCTTACCTACAACCATATACTCTTCTTATCAGCAAAGAGGTGTTCTGACTCCTATCAGTCTTTTTTGGGTACAGTCTCTCTTGATGAAGGTTAATGCACTCCTGGCACCTGCTGGACTGTCTGCTAACTTTCATCCTTGGGGAGCATTGCACATTTCATTCCACAATGTAATTTTGTTACTTTTCATTTTTATACCTCTGTCCCTTCTTGCCCTTCTGCATGTAGAAACCCATGCTTTTTTAATACTGGCATGCATAGTTGCACTATACATGCCATGTTGGGGCTCCCTCTGTACAGGAGGCAGTGTGGTGAGCCTAGGAATCTTTTCCGGCAATCGGAAAGTTGCTACTTCGAATCCTGTAAATGCCAGAAGTGATTCTATTTCGTTGGTCACTTGAGCGAGGCCCTTAACCTGCAATTAATTTGTCCAGGGTATGATGTTAATTGGCATCAAGCCCTTCAAGCATGTCATCCAATTTGCAGGGAAAATGTGGGGTTGGTGGTAGGATTGGCACTCCAGCCACTGTTTTTTTTTTTTTAAAAAGTGTAGTGCAGAAGTGTCACCCATTCCACTCTGGTCCCAACCAGGTGCTTCAACGTGGGGTGGGTGCGGCAACACACTGTATCAGCGCATGCTCCCAATACCCTCTGTACAGGAAGTCTTTTTTCCTTGCCTTGCCCCGAGGTTCCCTTACCCTTGACAGTCTTTTTCAATGCCTGTTTTCCTTCCCTTCTAAAAAGGAAAAATGAATATTGCACCAAGTTGCATTTGTTTCAGAGGTTTATACAAGCAGTGTTGTGCAAGTTCACACCTCACAAGAACTAGCTCAAAGTTCAGTTCGCACAGATTAAAACGAATAAATTCACATTCATAGTTCACCATTTCAATTTTGAACTAGTTAATGTTCAGTTCATTTTCTATTTTTAAGGAGTGAGAATAAATGACCCATGAGTTTACTTTTTTCAATAATGCATGATTTATATTAGGCTTTTACAGTGTTCTTGAATAAAATGCTATAATTGTAAACACTTTTTTATTTAAATGTACTTTATTGACTGCGGTGGGCTGGCGCCCTGCCCAGGATTTGTTTCCTGCCTTGCGCCCTATGTTGGCTGGGATTGGCTCCAGCAGACCCCTGTGACCCTGTAGTTAGGATTTAGCAGGTTGGATAATGGATGGATGGATACTTTATTGAGTTATGCCCAGCAACAAACACGTATAACCATATATGCTAATGTCCTCCTGGTCAAAAAAGAAATTAAATAGATGCAAGTATACATATAAATCACTGCTCTATTTCCAACCATGTGACACAAATGGTGACTGTGGAGCCAGCGTGTAGGTGAACTAACCTATTACACTGCCGTCAAAATTCACGTAAAGTGGCCTTGTGAAGTACAGCATTTTCTTAAAAGTGAAAGCAGAGCTTCACCGCGTGCTCATGTCAGCAGGGGTGCAGCATAAGCACAAGCAGGCAGACGCAGACAGTGCAATATTTGATTTTACGTTATTTTTTCCGAATACAAATAAATGGCAAAAAAGTTGTACGAAATAAATATTTGTAAAAATCCACTATTTGTGCCTTTCTGAATACCGGATTCGGATTAGGATTCGGCTCCACCCCTACATTACAGGGTAAGGCAAAACGTTTAATCTGGACCTAAACCAGATCCAGAATGTCATATAAAACTGAACTAGCTCACATTCAAGTTCTTCACTTGCAAATACGTTACGTTAAGTTCACTGTTCTTAGAAAAATGAGCTTGTTCAATGAACGCGCTCTTTTGAACTAGTTCATGCTCAACACTGGATACAATTTAGCTGCTTAAATATACAGCAATACAACAAGTAAGCAAAAACCTCTTCAGATCTTCTTCTTCTTTTAGTTAGGGGTTTCCACAATGGATCATCTTTTTCCATATCTTCCTGTCCTCTGCATCTTGCTCTGTTACACCTATCACCTGTATGTCCTCTCTCACCATATCCATAAACCTTCTCTTAGGCGTTCCTCTTCTCCTCTTCCCTGGCAGCTCTATCCTTAGCATCCTTCTCCCAATATACACAACATCTCTTACCTACACATGTCCAAACCAATGCATCTGACTTTGTCTCCAAATCGTCCAACCTGACCTGACCCTCTAATGTACTCGTTCCTAATCCTATCCATCCTCGTCACACCCAATGCAAACCTTAGCATCTTTAACTCTGCCACCTCCAGCTCAGTCTCCTGTTTTTTGGTCAGTGCCACAGTCTCCAACCCATATAACATAGCTGGTCTCACTACTTTCCTGTAGATCTTCCCTTTCACTCTTGCTAATACCCGTCTGTTACAAAGTACTCCTGACACTCTTCTCTTCTCTCATTTTTCACTTTTCTTCCACAATCCCCGTTACCCTGTACTTGTGATTTTGTGTATTTAAACTAATACACCTTTGCCAACTCTACTCCCTGCATCCTCACCATTCCTCTGACCTCCCTGTCATTTACAAACATGTATTCTGTCTTGTTCCTACTGACCTTCATTCCTCTCCTCTCTAGAGCATATCTCCACCTCTCCAGGATCTCCTCAATCTGCTCCCTACACTCGCTACAGATCAAAATGTCATCAGCAAAGATCATAGTGCACAGGGATTCCTGTCTAGTCTTGTCTGTCAACCTGTCCATCACCATTCCAAATAAAAAAGGGCTTAGAGCTGATACTTGATGTAATCCCACCCCCACTAAATGAAAATTAAAAAAACATCTCTAGTTTACTAACTCTTCATTGTAAACATCCTGTGTGTCCTTGCGTCCTGAGCCTTTTACTGAAGTGCCAGAACACTATGAAACTTTAAATATTATGATCAAAGAAATCTATGATCTGAAATCTGCCCAGGTTATTAATCAATATCAGGTCTAGAAAGATTTTTCCTCCTATTGGAGTTTTGATATACTTGGTCAAGAGGCAATCCTTGATTACACCTATTAGTTCCTGCTTCTGTGCTACATAATTTGCTGGGTCTTTGTATCTTATATTTGGATAATTAAAATCCCTTTTACTATAACAGTGTTGCCATTTAAACTTGTTTTGAGATTAGATTAGATGTATTAATCCCAGGGGAAAATTCAGATACACAGAGCACCAGAAACATTAAAAAACAAGGATATAGACTAATGGGACAAATAACATAGCCAGTCAGTCAATCAAGTTATAAATAAATAAAATAATAAAATTAAGTAAATGTATATTATGCAGATGTTTCAAAATTTAAGTTAATTAGTACATAGTACATAATACAGAATTGCCAGATAGCAATGGGCAGAAAAGACCCCAAAGGCTTCTTAGCACACTCTTGTGGAATAAACCTGTGGTTAAAAGAGAACCTCCATGAGGAGATGGAGGGGATTTTTCATGATGGAATCTAATTTTGCCAACATCTTCTTTTCTACAACAGGTTTCAATGTGTCCAGGGTGATGGAGCAGACTTTCCTGATAAGTTTGTTCAAGCATTGTGCATCTTTTAAGATCAAATTTCTTCCCAGGAAACCAGTATAAAACAACACTCTGGCTACTTTGGATGAATAGAACATTTCCAGTAGCTTTCTGCATACATCAAAATACCTGAGTCTCCTTAGGAAGTACAGTGTGCTCTGACCCTTCTTGTACAGTGCCACTCAGTTGTCACTCCAGTCCAGTTTGTTGTTCATGTGAACCTCCAGATACTTGTAGCTCTGCACCACTTCATGTTCTCCCCTGGTGACTGGTCTGAGAGGCTTCTTCGCATGTTGCAAGTTCACCATCAGCTCTTTCGTTTTGCTGATATTGAGTTGCCTGTTGTTGTCGTCCCTGTACCAGAAGGCAAAGCCCTTCACAACCTTCCTGCACTCTGACTTGTTTCCATTATTAATGCAGTCTGTAAAGGAGGAGTTATCTGAAAATTGGTGTAGATGGCAAGCACTGGTATGGTGCCTAATGTCTTTTGTGTAGAGGGTAAGCTGGAAGGGAGACAGGACAGTTCCCCGAGGTGCTCCACCATTTCTGACACACAGTCCCTCAGACTCACAAACTGCTCTCTGTTGGTTAGGTAGTCCATGATCCACAAGCCTGTGGGAGTTTCATGATTCAAAGCCTTCAGCTTTTACCCCAGTCAATGAATTTTAATGGTGTTAAAGGCACTGGGAAAATCAAAGAGCATTATCCTGACTGTGGTGCTAGCTTTATCCATGTGGGAGTAAGCTCTGTGGAGCATGTAGATCGGAGCATCCTCCAAACCTATATTTGCCTTGATAGGCAAACTGCAGAGTATGCAGATGTTCTGAAACTGTAGTTGTTTTAGTACCAGCCTGTCAAAGGTCTTAATGATTTATGAAGAAAGAGCAACTGGCCTAAAGTCCTTGGGCTCACTGGCATTACATTTCTATGGCACTGGTAGATAGATGGATAGATAGATAGATAGATACATACATACATACATAAATACATAGATACATACATACTTTCTTTCTTTCTTTCTTTATTAATCCCAAGGGGAAATTCACATACTCCAGCAGCAGCATACTGATAAAAAACAATATTAAATTAAAGTGATAAAAATGCAGGTAAAAAAAAGACAATAACTTTGTATTATGTTAACGTTTACCCTGCAATGGGTGGAACTGAAGAGACACATAGTATGCGGGAGGAACGATCTTCTCAGTCTGTCAGTGGAGCAGGATAGTGACAGCAGTCTGTCGCTGAAGCTGCTCCTCTGTCTTGAGATGATACTGTTCATTGGATGCAGTGGATTCTCCATGATTGACAGGAGCCTGCTCAACGCCCATCACTTTGCCATGGATGCCAAGCTGTCCAGATCCATGCCTACAATAGAGCCTGCCTTCCTCACCAGTTTGTCCAGGTGTGAGATGTCCGTCCTCTTTATGCTGCTTCCCCAGCACACCACCGCATAAAAGAGGGCACTCACCACAGCCGTCTGATAGAACATCTGCAGCATCTTATTGCAGATGTTGAAGGATGCTAGTCTTCTAAGGAAGTATTGTTGGCTCTGTCTTCTCTTGCACAGAGCATCAGTATTGGCAGTCCAGTCCAATTTATCATCCAGCTGCACTCCCAGGTATTTATAGGTCTGTATCCTCTGCACACAGCCTCCTCTGATAATCACGGGGGCCTGGGTCTCCTAAAATCCACCACTAGATCCTTGATTTTGCTAGTGTTCAAGTGTAAGTGGTATGAGTCGCAGCATTTAACAAAGTCCTTGATTAGGTTCCTATAGTCCTCCTCCTGCCCACTCCTGATGCAGCCCACAATAGCAGTGTCGTCAGCGAACTTTTGCACGTGGCAGGACTCCAAGTTGTATTGAAAGTCCGATGTATATAGGCTAAACAGGACCGGAGAAAGCACAGTCACCTGCGGCGCTCCTGCATCCTGGGACCACACGGGATGTTTTCCACAGGGGAGAACCTTCTGAAAATTCAGGGAAAGGGAGAACAGGTGCTGAAGGACCCCACAAACCTGGTTGATGCATGTTTTCAGCACCCTGGGGCTCTTTCCATCTAGCCCTAAAGACTAGTTTATTAAGCGTTAACCCAGTTCTGTCCTCACTTCATCAATAGAGACACACAGTCCAGGAAGTGGAGGGTGGCAGGAGACCACAGATGCTGTAGTGGGATTTCCTCTTATTCTGCTTTTTCTGCTCTGACTGCATCCGCTTGATTTCATTCTTATCTCCAGACCTGAATTTTTTCTTGTTCATATTTAGTAGGGCTTTGAAGTCTTTTATAATCCATGGCTTGTTGTTGGGAAAACTGCGCAGGTACTTGTTTTTGTGGGGACTGTGTTATCCACACAAAACCTGATGTAGTCTTTGATACCTATGTTCATGCCATGTGACTCATAAAGCATATCCTAGTCAGTACTGTCAAAGGCATCCTTCAGAGCCCCCTCAGCCTTTGTTTTCCATTCCTGCATGGTCCTTGTGATGACTGGTAGCCACTGGACAATGGGTTTTTATGCGGGTATGAGCTGTACCAAATTATGGTCCAAGTGGCCTAAAGGTGGCAAAAAATTGAGTTATATACCTCTTTAACATAGGCATATTACATTCCAGGGCCCTGTGTTCTCTTGTTGTACAGTCCACAAACTGGTAAAAATTGGTGAGGGTAGAGGAAAATAAAACAAGGTAAATGTCCCCAGAAATTGTGAAGAAAGCACTGGGATAGTCAGTAGTGAGTTTGCCTATTACAGAATATACTGTGCCTGTTGTGATTGCCACTGTGGGGGAGATATAATTATCCATATAATAAGGTAGTAAGGCCACCACAAACAGCTCAACATTCAGGCCGTATACTTGGTTAGTTTCATACACATATCTTTTGTTTGACTTGTATTTGACCTGCAGAATCCTTTTAGTGTATAATTATGGAGCAATCATTGGAACTTTTTTAGTTTCACATCAAAGAAAGCCTTTTAAAAGCCAAAGGTTTATTGAATTAGTTTCTAATCTCTTCTTACCAAAGTCACATAGGCACTCTGATTTTGAGTGGAGGAAAGACTGGCCAAGGCAAGAATTATGAAAGGAGTTTTATTTTGTGTGCCCCTGCTTAGCTTCAGTCAACTAAATAGCTCATGATCCATTTAATCGTATTGAAAAGTACTCCTGCATAATTGTGTAGGACTGCATTATATTTAAAAATATGCAAATAATCAACCATATTCCACATTATGCCAAAAAATAAATTATTTAAAGCTTTGTGAATTGAAAAGTCAAGCAAACTGTATTGAATAGAAATTAAGGTGTTGCTGTTAGCAACAGATTCAGAAACTTCAGCACAGCAATGTTTATTCTGTGAGTCATTGAGTATAAGTACAGTTAAGAATGAAGAGTGACAAACACTGGCTTTAATATGTTAGGTGGAAGCACAAATATTAATTTTGCAAGAAACATTAACCATACAATGATCAGCCACAACATTAAAACCTCCAGCCTAATATTGAGTAGGTACCCCTCATGCTCCCAGAACAGCTCTGACCCAATGAGGCATGGTCTCCACATGACGTCTGAAGGTGTCTTGTGGTATCTGACACCAAACGTTAACAGAAGGTCCTTTAAGTCCTGAAGTTGCAAGGTGGGGCCTTTATAAATCGGACTTATTTTTCCAACAATTCCGCAGGAGCTCAATTGGATTGAGATCTGGCAAATTTGTAGGCCAAGTCAACACCTTGAACTCTGTCATGTTTCCTTAACAATTTTTGCAGTGTGACAGGGTGCATTATCCCATTGAAAGAGGTTACTGCTATGCCACCATTGCCATGAAAAGGGTGAAGGTGGTCTGCAACAGTCTTTAGGTAGGTGGTATGTGTCAAAGTAAAATCCACATGAATGCCAGGACCCATGATTTCCCAGCAGATCATGGTACAGAGTATCACACTGCCTCTGTTTAGTTGCCTCTTCCTCATAGTGAATAATGCCGCCATCTCTAATCCAGGTAAATGACACGCATGCACCCAGCTATCCACATGAAATAAAAGAAAACATAATTCATCTGTCCAGGCCACTTTCTTCTATTGCTCCATGGTCAAGTTCAGATGCTCACATGCCATTTGTAGACACTTTTATGGTGTATAGAGGTCTGCATGAGTACTATGACCAGTCTGTGGCTATGCAGCAAATTGCGATGCACTGTTAGTTAAGACATCTTTTTCTCATGTCCAGCGTTGATTTTTTCAGCAGTTTGTGCTACAATGCTCTTCTGTGGGATCGGACCAGACAGGCTAGCCTTTATCCCCATGTGCATCAATGTACTTTGGGTGCCCATGACCCTGTTACTGTTTCATGGTTGTCCTTGCTTGGACTACTTTTAGTAAATACTAACACTCCATACCAAGAACACCCCAAAAGACTATTTTTGGAGAGGCATGGATTCAGTTGTCTAGCCGTTACAATTTGGTCTTTGCCAAAGTTGTTCAGATCGTTAGTCTTACCCATTTTTCTTGCTTTTCTATTTCACTTGCTGCCTAATGTATCCCACCACATGACAGGTGTTGTTGAAGTGAGATAATTGATGTTATTCCTTTCACTTGTTAGTGGTTTTAATGTTGTGACAGACTGGTGTACAGTAATCCCTCCTCGATCGTGGGGGTTGCGTTCCACACCCCCCCGCGATAGGTGAAAATCCGCGAAGTAGAAACCATATGTTTGTATGGTTATTTTTATATATTTTAAGCCCTTATAAACTCTCCCACACTGTTTATAAACATTCCCTGTACAGTTATACAGCATAATCCCTTTGTATTCTCTTAGATATTAGGTAAGAGTCATTGAAATTATGTATATAAACACACTGTTTATATACAGTAAAACCTAAATATTATTTCAAAGATATCGAGTGTCTCCGATATCACATATGTTACAGCCATTACGATAGACAGGCCATCAGCAATAAATACGTACAATGCAAGAAAAATAGTATACAGTAAATGTGTGTACACTGACACTAAACGTACGTACATGTACCAAGTACTGTAAGTGAAAAAATAATTATAGTTACTCACCAACAATGACACGATGACTTGTCCTTTAACAATGAATTTAATTTTACTGCACAACAAAGGAGAGCATTACAGCCCTTCTAAAGGAGCCACTTCAGGCGATTGTGTAGCACTGCCATTGTTCTTCTTCTGGCAGTCTTAAATCCAAACCCCTAAAGCAGATTCCATCTAGACTACTGCCTTATTACATCCACTTACAACTCATTTTGCACCCTGGTTAAAAGGACACTGCGGCCGTAGATCTTATATTCCTTTCCTACTTTTTAAATAATTAAAAGAATTGTAGCCTCATTGATGCTGTAATGGCATCCTACAGTGGTGTAGCTTTTCCCATCCTTCAACAAATGCAAAACGTTCACCTTTTCGGCAATCGTTAACATCTTCCGTTTGCTCTTGGGCACGGCCCCTGAAGCAGTAGCAGATCGTTTTGGAGCCATAATGAAGGGCTTGACTATGCACAAAGATAAACACAAAAGAGCACAAAAGTTAACTCTTTACACAGCGAAACACATTGATGCTGAATGAGCGAGACGAGACTTCCTGGTTAACACTGCATTCAGCACACAGGAACTTAACTGCGTGCTCTGATTGGTTAGCTTCTCAGTCATCCACCAATAGCGTCCCTTGTATGAAATCAACTGGGCAAACCAACTGAGGAAGCATGTACAGGAAGTAAAAAGACACATTGTCCGCAGAACCTGCGAAGCAGCGAAAAATCCGCATTATATATTTAGTTATGCTTACATATAAAATCCGCGATAGAGTGAAGCCGCGAATTTCGAAGCGCGATATAGGGAGGGATTACTGTATACTTTTTGAAGCTTAGTATATTATTCATGTATAAAATAAACCAATGAGAGTACAAATCAAAACTTCAGCATAATCCAGAACACTAGTACAGAGAGACTTACAAACATATTTGTATGTGTTTAGTTGAACTCATCATATAAAATAGGTTCAGTTGTTTTTTGCCTGTGTAAACTGATTGTTTTTCTTTTTTTAGAAGTTAAGAAATAATACATTTTCTGGCAGTTGTTAAAGTGCTTTTACTTTGAACTGACTGGCAACCAAGCAATCTTTATGACCTTTTTCTTTTTTTCTTTCTTTTTTTAATATTATAGGTTCAGGGATTCAAATATCCACGTCCGGCTTCTGTCCCACCATCTCCTTCACTGTCTCGACATTCTTCACCTCATCACAGTGAGACGGAAGAAGATGATGAGCGCTATGATGAGGACCTTGAAGCAGAGAAAGACAGACAGAATATTAAGCCAGTAGCAATGATGACAATGAATGTGTCACTGAATTCTGGCTCTGACTGGCGCAGATGTAATAGTAAGAAAGGATCTGTGGACCTGGGAAGCAATGCCACCAGCACGGCCTCTTCAATGACTAGTTCAGCCAGTTCCCCCACTGAACTTTGCTCACCAAGTAGCTCCATTATTGATGAGAGGAATTAGAAAGGTGCCAGTTTGTATTTTGCAAAAAAAAAAAAAAAAGATGGCGCATTTAGATGGTTGAGGAAAATAACTTGTCCTTCTAGAAAGACACAGAGATAGCTGTTTCTTCTTTCCACCTTCACTAGGTTACCATAAAGCAATTTTCAGTGCCTTTCCCCTCAGTGCTGAATCTCTGCCCATTTTTTTTTCACTTCATCTTAAACTGCATGCATTGCTTCTAAACAAATGTTTTCATGCTCATATGACGATATTCTTCCAAATACTGTATGAGTTAAATGCTTCATATTATTTATTAATATTTAAAATAAAAATGTCTATTGTGTGGTTTATATGACAGAATTATTTTAAAAATTATTTTGGTGTATAAATGAAAGCACTAGATTTCATATTTAGGCAAATATGTGTTATGCGAATTTTTATCTCCACATTTTGTGCTGGCACAGTATTGATACACCAGTTTATAGTCACTTTCTCTCATGCTTTTATGTTTGTTCTGTTCTATTGGTTTGAATGGAAAGGACGCATGCTCCTTTACATTTTCATTTCTGTTTATGTGGTCAGCACAATCTAATTATAGTTCATCCTTCTGTTTTGTAAACATTTACACCTCATGAAGGCCTTCCGTCATTCACGCAAACTTTCATTAGAGGTGTGTTAATTCTGTTTAGAAGATCCCTGATTTTTATGTTAGCCACATTAGCAGAAAGTCTCAGAATGATAGAGTTCTATGACTTTGATCATATTGGGCACATTACACCCCAAACTGAGTTGCTTTTTAGTGCTCATATAGTAAATGTTTCATGCATCCGCAAAATATTCTTCAATTTAATAATTTACAGAAACCTTCAAAATATTTCTGGCTGTTGTAAATGACAAAAACACCTACAGCTTTTTTTTTTTTTTTTTTTCAAAATAGCTGCAGCTTATCATTTTCTAACATGATTTGTTTAAGTTTAATGTAAAGTACAATACAAATTCACGATTTAATATAACATGAGAGGATTAGGTTCTTGTGCCCCCAAGGGGCAAGAGAAAAATTTGTCAAGAAATCATTCTGTATTACCTGCTGAAAATGTTTTTGCACTTGATGAGCAAATGAACAGAAAGTGAATCTGATCAAACATGAAGTAAGTTAAAGGAATCCCAGGACTTCTGCAACACTGTTACTGATGATGTGAGAAATTAATTTATTGTTTTGTATTTTTTTTTCTTGTTTTAGTTAAGTTATTTAAACAGGTGTTTAATTATACTGTGATTGGCATAAATAAAAAAGCTGTAAATAACCAGTGCACAAGTTCTAGCACTATGTGCTTTGAAAATGTATGCTTGTGAAAGGAAAAGATATCTAATCTTAATAGGACAATGGAGGTTTGAAGTAATAGAGGCCATTAAAGAAGGTGAGTTCAATGCAGATATCATTGCAGGTTTGAATTCATCCATTTTTTCAAGTTTTACAGCCTTGGAAATTTTATAGAAAAATTCTTGTCATATAGCATTACTTATAAAATCCAGTGTGAAAAAAAGTGCAAAAGGTGACTCAGAGAGAAGCATACCACTGTCATAGCTGACATTTAGCAGAAGGGGCTCCAGTATGATTAAAATAGAAAGTATGTGATGTCATAGTAAGCCAGTTTCTGAACAACTCCAGTTGTCATGTTTATGATTTACTGTATACAGATGGTGTTACTACTACTGTCTTGCCACTTGTTTCAGTTAACTGAGAAAACATGGTGAAGTGAGGTTTGTTGCCATAACTACAGTGCTGTCTTGCCTCCTGAAAGACTGTTTCTTTTTGTTTTGAACAAACATACTAAAGAAGTAAAATAGTCCTTTATTATTTCAGTGTACATATGTCGCATAATGCCTGTAGACAATAAAAAAAAAATCTGCTTTGAAAATGGTAGTGTTTATTCCTGCTTCAGGTTTGTATCTTTCCTTGACTTAGTTTTATTTGGCCTCTCTGCTTACTTATGTAGGTGTGTACTATGGCAGATTTATTTTAAACAAACAACCTGAAAGCGAAGTTCAGTCATTGAAATTGTAAAATCCAAGTTCTCTCAGCAGGGAATGGCATGGCCCCTATTTTTTGTTTATGTTGAAAAAGAAGTGATATTAGTAGACAGAATATCTGTATCTGCAAACCCCCAAAAACAATTACATCATACACTTCACATGGTCTGTTCTTTCCTGTCCACCATACAGCCCAGATCTTACACCCTGCAGTTCCTATCTATGGGAAAAGGAATGGAAGTGATGAAGAAGTTCCTGAGGAAGAGGCTTTATGTGCAGTATTCAAAATGGCAGTAGAAGAGGATTACACACATTTGCTTTCACCGGTTCAAGGCCATTTAAGGGAGAGAGAACATAGAGTAAAAAAAAATAATAGTATAAAATCATTTTCTTAAGTATACCATAGAAACATGTAAAAAGATAATGTGAAAATACTGAAGCAGCAAAGCAAAACACATTTGTGTCATTGCCAAAACATTTGGCCACAACTGTAGGGCTACATGGGTCTTAGGTCAACAAGAATTCTGCTGCTGAAAATGTGGAGAAGCATAGAAAAACCAACCTGAACTTTCCATTTGTTGTTTACAGGTGACAGATGAAACCGCCTAAGAGGAAAGGTGTTTTTTTTTATCATTCAAATGTATTTGGGATTCAGTAATGGTGTGCAATTTATCTGCCACATCTAGTGCTGAATGTGTTCATGACATGCATCATGCATGCAGTGTTCTTGAGTGTGTTTTGGTGACTGATATAACAGGACACAAGAGAGACTGGAGGAAAAGTTTCATCTATTATAACAGTAACTTCCATTCCATGTTTTCTTGTCCATCACCTTCTGGTGAAGTCAGGATAAAAGGACCAGAATACGGAAAGGCACCGTCATTTGACCAGCAGTACTGCTGAGGAATACATTCTTTCACTGTTTTTGAAACAATATTAAGCCATACACAATCCTTTTCAATAAATGGGGTTTTCCCAAATAAGGCCCCAACTCGTTTTAATCTCCTTATGTCATTTATTACACATCATAAAATCTGAAGATTATGAAGATATTCTTAAACACCATATCCCCACATTTTGAAACTGGGTCACTGTTAGAAGTGTTGGATCCTCCAGCATGATAATGATCCTGAGAATCATCCAAAAGCATTCAGGAATGGATTTGGATGAAGCACTAGATCATTGAGCTCAAAAGTATTATGGAAACTGAAAACAGTAGGAAGATATGGGATCCTCCTTACATTGAAAAATAACCTCTATTTTCAGTTCAAGAATGGTGAAGCATGTCACTGGATGATTAAATGAAGTACTAATTCTTGGTTGCAAATATTTTTAGTTTTTTTTTTTTTAAGTAAATACCAAGATTTAGGTTTTGTTTTCTAATTTTTAAAGCTGTGAATAAAACTAATAGAAGTAAGAACTCCATTGTTTTGTTTCCATTTACTTTAAAGATAAGGTTAAAACTAAAATTTGACAGCCACAAGAAGAATGCCAGATTTATATTAGACTGCCTGGCGTAAGTGCACAGGAAATGTAGCCAGCGCTAATCGTCAACATGTCTTGTAAAATTCTTTTACCACTCTTTTCACTCTAAGTATCTGACTGTTAGACATTTAAACTCTTGCTGTCTAGATGAGAAATGGCCCAAACTGTCAGTTTGTTACTTCATGTTAATGTGTTCTGCAGCTTTTACTTCTTCCTATACTTTGTTTAATTTAACACTGTAAATATCTCTTTCATAAATGTATATTTAGGTTTTGGAGCTGTATTGTGTTGCCTCTTTGCATATGAATATTTTTGACTGCTCAAAAGGTTTCTCCTTCAGTACAAAGCAGTAGTGTCACTCTGATGTTAGCTTTTGAAATATAATTTTGCTTAAATTTCATTTGCATTTTTTTGTCATGTTGTAATACTTATTTTCTGTCCCTTTTTAACTATTCAGGTTTATTGGGAGAAAAATACGTTTGACTTCATTTCTTTATGTAGCCACACGATGGCAGTACATTGTAAAAATGCAATGAGTTGCCATCCACGTTTGCAGTTTCCCCTGCTGCCTGGCTGTTTATTTTATGAGCTGCCTATACAGCTAGCTGTGTGTGTTTTAAAATGTGATTCAAATTTCCACAGCACTGTTTGTTGAAGAAATCTGATTTGTGGCAAATAGAATCTGATACATGGGCTTTCTCCCCTTTATTAAATTCCAAAGTTCAAAAAACTGTCTTGTGCTGACTGGCCAACTTGAGATACGGTTGTAAGGTAACTAGCATTAATAATAAATGGAATAATTTAAGCAAAACTTGGGACCACTAAAATGTAAGGCATTTCTAACGGCCACACTCTGGCCAGATCACATCCATATGAGGCCAGCTCTGACACAAAAGTGATGGAGACAGGATACTTTTCTGGCTTGTAAAGGAAATATTTTGGAAAAATATGAAATGTTGAAGAAGCAAATATTTGTACACTTTTAAAGGGCTCTTGATGTCATATTAATCAATTATTCATTTGTGTATAAACCAGCATATTCCATCCATTTCTGGGTCAAGTGGACCTGACCAGCACAACATTGGGTAGAAGGTAAGAACCAATTCTGGATGCAAAACCAAAGCATCACCAGACTTGTTCACACACTGGTTCAGCTTACAGTTCTAAATAAACCTAAAGAATGGTAAGTACTGTATTTTGTACAGTAGGTGTACTTGCAGAAACACCATGTAAAAATAGTGAGAATACAGAAACCAGGATTCTGGAACTCTGAGGAAGCAGCACTAACTACTGTACACTTACTATACAGTATGCCACCCCTTCAATGCCTAGACTGATGTTTAATTATCTATACTAATAAAAGGCAAAGCACTCACTCATTCATCACTATTTCTCCAACTTCCCGTGTAGGTGGAAGGCTGAAATTTGGCAGGCTCATTCCTTACAGCTTACCTACAAAAGTTGGGCAGGTTTCATTTCGAAATTCTACGTGTAACGGTCATAATTGGAACATACTTTCGTCCATATATACAGCTATAGCCTGCAGCTTGGTCGCCGTGTGAGGCGGAGTTGCGTCCACATCATCACGCCTCCCACGTAATTGAGTGCCTGCCCATATAAGGTAAATATTCGAGGGTGAAGGACTGTGCTTAGCATATTCATAAGTGCAGCTACTGCGGAAATCAGCACGCCTCCCACGTAATTGGGCTAAATATTCACGACCACACACTCGGTATACGAACAAGCCAGTTTCCCTTTCGGTTTGTACATGTTCAGTCTCTCCCTGTGCATTTCCTGTGCAGCGAGCAAGAGAGAGAGCACGAGACAGCACGACACACAGGCAGCACGAGAGAGAAAGACGAACACACACAGTCAGCGCGACACACAGGCAGCGTGAGACAGACAGCGCGACACACACACAGGCAGTGCAACAGAGATAGCGCGACACACACACACACACACAGAGGCAGCGTGAGAGATGGACGTAGACACACAGGCAGCACAAGAGAGAGCTGGACGCATTAAGGTAGGAAGGAAGTTAAAGAATGCACTGGTCTTGATTTTGTTTTCACTTCTGTTTCCAGCGATCTGTTCATAGTGTGCATTGTTGCAATGTTATTTTTCTTGGTGGTTTATTAAATTACGGATTTTTTCAAGTGTTCATTTTTCCCCTGTGCTTAAAACTCATTAAAAAAGTGCTTTTAGCCAGCGGTTTGTAGCGCTATAGCGTGAACTATTGCAGTGTTTGTTTTCTCTGTTGTTCAAGGTTTTCTCAGTGTTATTCAATGTTTTTACATTTAGTTTACTATTACGCTGTGCATTCTATGATATAATTATATTTGTGCTTAAAAACTATAAAAATATATATTTACATACAGTTCATATGGTCTGGAACGGATTAATTATATTTACATACAATCCTATGGGGGGAAATTGCTTCGGTTCATGACCAAATCGGTTTACCTCCAAATACGAACCTGATTGAAAGAAATAATGATAATCAAATCCTTGATGACAGCAACACTCATAACAGTCACAAAACAATTACATTGACAATCGTGTCACATTATTTTTAAAATATTTCCATTTCTTTTTCATAACTTCTTTAACACACTACTTCTCCACTGCGAAGCGCGGGTATTTTGTTAGTTATAGATAATCTCACTAACAAACCAGGTATATTAAAGGAAAACACACTTCAGTGGGTACACAGTGGATGGATGTGAAATAACCACATGTAAAAATTCATATTTTAAAAAATAAAAAGAAATGACATGTCTGGTTTTCAGCTGTGTTTTGCACAGTATGTGTAACAGAGTCCTCAATAAAATGCTCTTTTAGCATAAAAATCTGGAGCGAACGTAGGCAGTACTGAGCATATGTGTCTGTAGACATCTCTTATGTTAAATATACAGTGTAATTTACAGTATATTAGTACATTCCACATAGGTCATTTTTATACAATGGTGATTTATGTCTTTGTAATTTTGGACATTTGGCAATAATGCAGCATGCAGCATTTAAGAACTACTGTCAAATAAAATCATTGGTATAAAAATGAACTGGAAATACATTGTGGATAGTGGATATCCATAAAATGGGTTATTGTAGTAGGATCAACCATGGCAGAGGCACCCACCTCATCTTATAAACAAGAAAGAAGAGTTTCAGATGGATATACAGTACAGTCGTTTATTCACCTGGCCACTGCTCATGCAGCACATTGACAGCATTTTAATTACGGTACAGTTCAACAGCACGGACATGGTGCAATTTTTTTACCACTGTACATCTAAGAAAAGGATAAGAAGTGCTGTCAGGTTACGTTTCACTCCTGCATATAGTAATAAAATCTAGAGGGTTTGCATTAAAGAGGAATGTAGGATTTATGAGCTCAGCAGACATGAATGCATAGGCTCTGTTGGAAAGGGTTAAACTGTTGTTCCATAAATTCTGAATTTTGCTGTCTAGATTGCTGCTTTTTGTAAGTTGCTGATCATTCAGAATATAGAGTGGGCATTTCATCCTCTGATCTCTTTGTATTGTTTTAGAAGAAACGCCCACATTGTAGAGCTACAATGGACACTGAGATACACAAAGCCTCTTTTTCATTTATTTTGCTTCACTGGAATAATTTACAGTAGCTTCATGTCATTCTTTAAACTTTCCTTCTGCATCCTACTGGCTTTGATGTTAGGTTAACTGCTGACTCTAAATTAGCCTAGTTTAAGTCTTACTGTATGCATTCATATGCAGTGTAACAGAAGCTATCTGGGTGCGCTCCATTATTTTGTAGGCATTCAGTTTGATTAAGTAGGTTCTACAAATGTATGGCCGGATGGAGTTTTCTTTGATATGTGTCTACAATGGGATTTCAGCTCTTGTTAATTTTTAAACATCATAGTAAGCTATCTTTACTTATAATATAGTGAGAGGGTATCATTCATTGTGAAATGTAATAAGTTTGGTAAGATCTTCACATGGGTCATAGTGATACATAATGATAGGTGCAACGTGATCCACCTTGAAATATGCCAGTCTAACTAAATGACAATCTTCTGTTCCCCTCCCTTTGGTTCCATTAAGCTAATTAAGCAACCATCAAGGGTCAGATGTGCAAACCCTGCATTGGACCATTTACAGAATGCTGCATATTTCATACGCTACTTAAAGCAAGAGTTCATTCTAGCAGAACTGGATTTGATTTCCTTAGTAAACAATTAAGGCTGAATAAGGTTAGATCAGTCTAACATCTGTTCCTCTGTTCCTACTCTGTTCAATGCTTGTAGGAACTGGGCGTTGGGCAAGGTCGTGGGGTCCAGCGGCTGTGGGACATCTGTTGGTGAAGAAAGATTCACGGATCTTGACTTTGCTGACGATGCTGTGATCTTTGCGGAGTCAATGGAGGCTCTGATCGGAGAGCTCGAGAGACTGAGCGAGGAGTCTGAGTATCTGGGCTTGCAAGTGTCCTGGATAAAAATAAGATCCAGGCCTTTAATGACCTCTTGGGCGCAGCCATCAGCAGTGTGTCTGTCTGCGGAGAGAGTATCAAGCTTGTCGAGAGGTTTACTTACCTTGGCGGTGACATTCATGTCTCTGGTGACTCTGCCTATGAAGTCAGTAGACGGATTGGGAGAGCATGGGGGGTCATGAGGTTGTTGGAAAGGGGTGTGTGGCGCTTCCGATATCTATGCAAAAGGACGAAGGTCCAAATCTTTAGAGTCCTGGTGCTTCCTGTCTTGCTATATGTTTGCGAGACATGGACGCTGTCTAGTGACCTGAGATGAAGACTGGACTCCTTTGGTACTGTGTCTCTCCGGAAAATCCTTGGGTACCGTTAGTTTGCGTCAGATGAGTGGTTTCTCATGGATTCCCGAATGAGGCACATTACCTGCATTGTGAGGGAGTGTCAGTTTTGGCACTATGGCCATGTGGCGCGTTTCCCCAAGGGTGATCCAGCTCGTAAGATCCTCATTGTTGGGGACCTGTGTGGCTGGACCAGGCCAAGGGGTCACCCACGTAATACCTGGCTGCGGCATATAAAGGGTCATTTCCAGAGGGTGTGACTGGACTGCGTGTCTGCCTGGAAGGTTGCCAACCAGGATCCCGAGTTGTTTTGTCGTGTAGTGGGTGTGGCAATGCACTGTACCAGTGCATGCTTCCCAACTTGACTTGACTTGAGTCTAACATCTAAATGTAAATTGTGAACAATTGTCAGAAGTTTCTGGCTTTCCTATCATTTTCCTAAAGTCCTCACTACACACTCTAGGCAGATTGTTGTGCCTATTTAAAAAAATATGCCTAAGGAATCATTCATTCATTTAGACAGTCATATTTATTCACTGAACCCTTTATTGCAACACTGGTACAATGGGGTCCAGAGTCTACCCTGATAACATTTAGCACAATTTAGTATACAACCCAGAATAGTATGCTACTTTCTCACAAGACACACTTCTGAAGACTACACTGATTTAGAGTTGCCATTCATCCCAACCTCCATATTTTTAAAATCTGGGAGGACACTTGAGTACTTGAGAAACCCGATGCATAAATCATTTTTCAAACTCACACAAAGTTGTTAGCGCCAACATCCCAGAATGTATGTCTTTGCTGTCTTTGTCTGCCAATGAGACCTTCTGCTACATGTCTTCTAATTTTTCCTCATTAAGCACATATTGGACGACACACAGCTTTGTAGCTCCAGCTTTCTGAGACTCTCTTTGTAAGCCGGCATGTAAGTCTCCAAGCACAAAATTTAAAAGAAGGTCCTTCAACTCTTTTATTCCCATGTTTGGTCTTTTGAAATGGACATTGTAAAGTGTATAGCTTCTCTACTTCTATTAATTTTTACCTACTGAGCAATTTTATTGTTCAGTCTTTAAATCTGAATGCCTTCTGAAAAGAAGCCATAAGTCAAGACTTCAATGGCATTCTGAACATCTTTTGATTTGTTGGTATTTTGTGATGGAAGATCCTTGACAAATGCACTGTGCTTATCCAGATGAGAATTAATGAAGGTGTGATGAAATATCGGCATCATTTGCAAAGGAGAGGAAGGGACGGCCTACAATGTTGCATACTGTAAATAGTAGCTAGTCTTTTTTCTGTGACTGGTCAAAGAAGATGAGATGATTAGAGGGAATACAGTATTGCAGGCTTTGAACTGTGCTAGGGAATCCAGGAAAAGTGAGCTAACAAATATTTTAGCATGCATCCGATTATTGATGTCTCTGAAATATGTGGTAAATATATAAATGGCTGATGTGCATCCTCAAATAATTTTGGCTGCCATCATATTGTTTGTAGCAATGTGGTCTGTGGTGGGTCATATGATTTGTGATTTGACTTCCCTTTAAAAAATGACAGCAAGCTAACTAGTTTCTAGGAATTTCGGACCAATAGTAATAGAAAGCAACAAAGTTAGGAATTTCAATACACTTCAAAGAAGTACTTATGGAAAGGTTGCTAGTAGAAGAAGTTTGCTTTTGACTTTGAGTTTACAGGGCATCTTGGTTTTGATAATTTGGTCTTCTGGTAAACATGATTTTGAGCCCAGCCTATTCTTTCATTATCCTTTACTTGTATCCCTGTTATAAACTTCCTAAAGTCCATTTGGATCTGTCATCTTGCCAAACAACATTTCTAACATGAACTGAGTGTCAATAGTGTATGAGTAACACAGAATGTCTCAAGGCTCAGTGTGTACAAAAAAATATTTTTTAAGAAGGTGCTAGACATGTCACTGAATGTTTTGCAAGTTATAGTGACACATAGACTAAAAAGAGGCAGCACATATTTCAACAGTATCTGGTGCTAAAACTAATTTGAAAGCTATATCCGTAAGGTGAACCCATAAGGACTTGCTTCATGAACCCAACCCTACATTTTAGTGCAACTTCCTGCCAATTAGTTAGCCAAATGGGGACACAAACCAAATTTTATGATACTAATAGTGGTAGAGAAACTAAGGTACAGAAGACAAAAATGAAAAAACCGTGCTGCTCAAGAAAGAAAGTACAAGTAAGACACCTGATTAGCAGTATGCAAAGCACATTGAAAAGCCAATCTTTAACTTTCCTGATAAGGTAAGAAAGGCTGGCAGCTTACCTGAGTCTCCAAATCTCTGTAAGTGAAAATAAATGCCATTTGGTTGGTCACATGAACCTCACATTGCGCATACACACAGTTACCATTACGGTGTGTCACACAGGTGAGAATAGGAGACAGTTTATGGGCTCAAATAAATGTATTTGTTTGCCAGTTAGCACTGTACTCTAACTCTTTCGCCTCTTTTCCCCACAGAACAACTGATGAATCACCCCAATATTAATCATTTCTGACTTATGATGTCACTTCTGGCTTCTGGCTTCCAACCCTCATGGTCCCACCTCCAGATGATGACACTTCGATCCCAGAATGCCAATGTAGTTGGCAGGATCAGCTTATTGAAGATGTCAAAAGAACAGAATCTGAACATTGTGCTTACCAACATGGCCACAGAGCTACAAAGGGAAGTTGGGGAAAATAAATAAATAAATAAATACATTTTTTAAAAAGCTGCAGTTGGAAGAGACACAAACAAGACTGGACAAAGCTGAAGCAAGGGTTCAGGCACGAGCAGTTGTATAGGAGGATCTGGTGCAGGCTCCCTCTCAGGTACTGTTACCATTACCAGACAATGACGATATTGAAGCCTATTTCTGTGCAGCAGACCTATTATGACCTTGGTGAGGAGGAGGCTGCTAACTATGACATGCTCAAAGCTGAAATTTTAAAGTGCTATAGCACATCAATGGACCAGCAGGCAAGGTCTTGTCACGAGTGCCACTTCAATCCAACCAAGCCAACTCAGCCACAAACATATGAAATCTGGAACATGGCCGGGCGCTGGTTAAGACTAGATGTAAACAATCCACATAAAATCATGGAACGACCTGCCTGAATTTCTCGTTCAGCCAGTTCACCGTCAGCTATTCAATGATATAAATTAGCTGGCTGAGATTGTTGAGCATAATCGAGTAGCATACCGATCTGAGCATTCAGAACAGCCTGTTCCCCAAACTCGGATGTGGAGTGTAGTCCAGGTGGAGCCTGTTCCTCATGACATGGAGCCCGCAGTCAAACCGAGAGAAAAAATAAACCCAACCTCACACTGCTACAGGTGTGGACAGCCTGGACTCCCACTCCCTAATTGTCCCCTTAATGTGGAGCCTATGGACTGCAGTTGGATGAGAGGAGGAAGGTACTGTGCGGTTGTTAACACCTTGGTTTGTCCTTGTACAGGAGTGGTGGTGATTAATGGTTAGAAGGTGACTGCACTGATAGATTCCAGCAGCAACATTTCCATTGTCACTTGTCCATACATGCTTCAGCAACAATAGCTTAAAGAAATGACCAGTCTAACTTGTATTCACGGGGCCATTCCATGGTATATGTCTGCCAACTGCATGGTCAGCTATGAACCATGCAGGTGACAGTTCTGCAAAATCCTCTGTTCCCTGTGATACTCGGTAGAGATTGGTCAAATAATAAAAGTAGTGCCACAATCCTCACTCCCTCTCGATCTTTGGGTCTTGTAATGGACAGAAACGCTCCAACCCAAGCTGTCTCCGTGCCATGTAATCCACAAGCATTAGGGGATAATACGCAAAATGAGAGTGATGGAGTGGAGGCCGAGATGATCGGGCAGAAACGTCATTTATCACCAATGCGTCATCCAGGTCAGAAACTCCACTCCTTGAGGTCAGTTCTGATCCCTTTCTTCTTTACACTTTCAATTTAGACAAATGCCAGCCTCCTTTAAAATGGAGCAGTGGAGTGAAGACTCCCTTAAATTTGCTAGAAATTCAGTAGTCTCTGTAAACAGCCAGTGCATGGATCTTCCAATGCCCAATGGACTCCACTTTGTCATTAATAATGATTTATTATATAAAGTAGCTGAGCATGAGGGGGAGGTGAGGTCTTTGTTGCTGATTCCACAGACCTTCCAGCCACAGGTTTGTGAACTGGCACATACACACCTCCTTGGTGCCCATTTGGGAGCCAAATAAACATGCGAAAGGATTAAACTCCAATTCTATTGGCCAAGGATTAACACTAGAATCCCTGAAGCCTACGAAAAAACTTGCAATCCCAGGCCACTTTACGTTCCTTCACACCTCTCTATCAGCGTCTTTTGTTTTGCAAATGTGTCGATCAGCGCAAGCAGCCTGCTATCTTATCCCCCCTACCGCCAAAGTTAAGTCCTTCACAAATTTCTCAGAGTTCTGGTCCTCTTGATTTGGGAGAGAGGTGCCTGGTGTTGAATAAAGAAAATAATATATCATTATTTGGAATACATACATTTCATGTGTGTTCCGTGTCTACAACAATCTGTGTAAGTGTAGGATGACAGGAACTGTTGAACACATAGCTAAAACAGAAACGTTTTCCATGTTATATTAATAATGATGTGAAGTGTATAATGTGTGAAGACTTTAGTCCAAATATCAAATAAACACATTAACTTTTTTTCAAGAAAACTAGGGGGATCCGTCACCTGCTTGCTTTGCTTGCCCACCCTGGGGTTTGGTTTACCGGATATACAATTTAAAAAAATTGTTATTTTCATGGGAATTGTTACATATGCATTATTTTCACTTTTACTTTAAAACTTTTGTAAAAACAATATTTGGAATTAACTTTTCTTCAAGATTGCATTGAATTTTTATTGCGTGTTTGGGCTTACATCATGACAACTCAACATATATCTGCCTGTGAGTGAATATTGTTTATTTCTCTCTAATAAATAAAATGGCTTTCTCGAATGTTTGTCCATGCTTTATCATCTAGAACGTATAAAATTATTGTCCTGATAAAATTTATGAGAGTTGAGAGTGCAGAAAGTGTGTCTGACAAAAGCATTTTCATGACTAAGGTTAGATAAACCATGGTCTTGTTTGAAAATAGTTGTAAGTAGGGCATGACTTGAAAGACTCTCATGTTAAAAGTCTCCAGGTCACGGGGCTTCATACTGCAACAACGTTTTTGGAATCTTTTAATTCTTGCTGGGAATATAAATTAGATGATCTACAAGTCTCCGACTTAAAGTTTAAATCCGAACAATATATTTGATCTCTTTTCGCTATTCCATTATTTCACAGAGTAATAATTTCTGTTTGTTTGCACTAATGTAATCTTTCCTATCCTTTTTTTGAGACGTTTCAATTTTCATACTTCCATCTCTAACCTGTTGTGCATGTGTACCGTGCCAACATTTTTTAATTCTTTACGACGTTCTACTTTGTCATTTACTCTTTGTCCTTTATTTCCGGCCCAGGGTGTGGTTAAATCTCTTTCTTGTGGGATGTATAACGCTGCTCACGTTGTGAAGTGGGGGGAGGGGGGGTTGCTGAATGCACACTAAGGAGATGCGGTTGGATCAGCTGCTGTTTTGCTGCTGCTGCTGGCAAGTTGCGTGTTCTGCTTGTCACACTGTGTGTCGATCATCTAAAAGCCTGTACAGCAGCTGTACTTTTGTCTCACTGCCTTGTCTCACGTGATGTCAAAGTGTTTTCCGAGAAGATCATGTCTTGTCTCCCTCATCTCCCTCCCAGGATTTTTTTTTTTATAATAGAGAGATATAATAAAAACATACATTTGATTTGAGTCTGTAACACCTGGTTTAAATTTTAACTACTTGTAAAAGTTAGCTCTTGTTTTTTTTATTAGTCAGTTTTATTCTGTCAGTGACGTTCATGTGGTACAATGAACTTGCCTCTCCCTCTCTGATTTGATGACATTTATCTCTATTCTTTTCACAGGAGCAGCAATGACCACAGCTGGTGCTGTGATTGATGGCTTCTCAGAACTATTTGTTGTACCAGCAATCAAAGATACAATGTCCTGTGACCACTATCAGACTACCATGCGGCATTTGTGCTTTGACAGCAAACATTTGCTGCGATTTTGGACATTTGGCAATGTTTTGTTGAGAACTGTGTTGTGAGTTACAACCGTAGGGCGAAAACTTTCAAAGTATGTGGTCATAAAGTTTATGGAGCCGTTTCTGTACAACTATAACAACAGACAGCTTTTTCACTGTGCTTTCACTGGCTAATAGTCTGCTGCACCGCAACACAACTCTGCTTGGTACCATAAGTAAAATGGGACTTCTAATTGCAGCTAAAGTCACTTTAGTACACAAGCAAGATATAAAAATCAAGGAAAAAGCACATTTTAAATCAACTAAACAGAGATAATACAAATATATATTTTGTAGAAAAAAACTATGAGCATCTTAAAGTGGTTCTTGACATTGTAATGTTCACAATAACCCATTGTGTGAGCACAGAGAAACTGATAAGGCACTTAAACCAGGGTAACTGTTTGGAATTGTTTAAATTGTTGGCTAAGTATGTTTCTGAAATCGCCTTAATAAATTGCCAAAAGTGCAAAAATCATGGTGTGTTATGCAAAATGATTTGCTAAAGTCTGCTATTTCCCTGAAAAAAGTAAAAAAAAAACAAAACATTTGCACGCATGTCCGAATACCTGTTAAGTTATTACTGCTGATGAAGGTAAATATGTTTCAAAAGGAGATCTTGTGGCCGTGTGCATTTGTTTTATTCAAGGAAGCACTATTAAAGAAAGAGCTGATGGGATTATCTCCATTAACAGGATTACAGAGAAAATCCCTGAAGTGTTAGGGCCACTAAATCTAGACTCTTCACTGTGTGCAGTATATAGCGTTGATGGACCTAGGGTAATATAAGAAAATAAAGGTGGTGTGCAGAAACTCTTGAAACTGAGACATACTTGCCATGCTCAGATGTACAGGGACAGGACAAGCAATGCAGGTAATTGCCTGGGGACCTTACCCTGAGTACAAAGGTACTCATTGCCATGACAAATCTACAGGAACAGATTGAAGCGTAACAAAACACACTGCAACAACACAATCATAAAACCCACCAGAGGGGGATGGGTTCCATTGTGAGAGTGTTTGTGATGAACTTTACTTTTTAGTAACATTAAATCTAATCAGAGCCAAATAAAACATGAACAGGATTTAGAAGTCTGGAAGCAAAAATTGGTTTAACTTGTTTTTTTTTGACAATTTGAACATTTCTGATTTAACTTCTCTCCAGGCCCAGTGTAGTCAGTGTTTGACCAAAATCAGCAGCACCAGTTCAGCCACAGGGTGACTGGGTGACAGTGAGAACAGGGTTTAATAAGTGAAAATGTAGTCCATCATTTGTCTTGACTCTTCCTATCACTGTTACCTCTGGTGAGAGATGTATTTGTCTTTAAAGATGATTAAATCTTACTTGAGATCTACCATGTTCTAGGAGAGGCATTAAGTCCAACCTCTAATTTTAACAGAGTGTAATGTCTGAAGTCTTTGTATCTCAGGGGCATGGTTGTTGCATTTTCTGCAGCAAAAGCCCACAAGCAGTAACTTTGAAAGTTACAATAATGCTAGTTTTGCTGAGCCAGATGTATAATATAAAGTCTTGAGACAGCAATGAGTGAATTTTGCTTAAAACTGGGTGGGGACAATTAGATGGCTCACTACTGCATGTAACATTTGTAAACCAGTCTACTTCTAATCAAACTCATGAAGACAACATTTAAAGTAGGGTGGTGATTTTGAACTGCAGAGCAATGATGATTTTGTTAACAGAGAATAACCCCTTGATCATGATAAACTGTCTACAGTTGAATCTATTAAAAAGACCCCTATTAAACATATCGATGTGTGTTTGTGCAGAGAGAAAACATTACACAAGTTAAAAATAAACATAACCTGTTGCAAGGGAAAAACTTTTCCATAATTTCAGACTAGGTGGCTTCGCCCCCTACTCGCTTTGCTCACCTACCCCGGGTTTGGTTTACCGGATATACAATTTGAAGAGATTGTTATTTTCATGGGAATTGTTACATATGCATTATTTTCACTTTTACTTTAAAACTTTTGTAAAAACAATACTTGTCCTTTATTTCTGGCCACAGGCGTGGTTAAATCTCTTTCTCACAGGACATATAATGCTGCTTGTGTTGTGAAGGAGGTGGCTGAACGCATGCTAAGGAGATGCCGTTGGATCAGCTGCTGTGTTTCTGCTGCTGCTGCTGGCCAGGTGCATTTCGTGCTTGTCGTGCTGCGCGTCAATCATTTAAAAGCCTGTACAACAGCTGTCCTTTTGCCACTTCATGTCTCTGCAGCTCACATTGTGAAGGGGGGCTGAATGCACACTAAGAAGAAGCAGTTGGATCATCTGCTGCCTTACTACAGCTGGCGAGCGGCATTCTCTGCTTGTTGCGCTGCGTGTCGATCATTTCAAAGCCTGTACAACAGCTGTCCTTTTGCCACTTTGCGTCTCTGCCACTTGCGTTGTGAAGCTAGGGCTGAATATAAGCTAAGAAGAAGCGGTCGGATTATCTGCTGGCTTGCTGCTGCTGGTGAGATGCGTGTTCTGCTTTTCATTTGTCGTTGTTTTAAGAGCTGGAAGCACATGAAGTGTGTCTGCCGAAAGCATTCCAACAACTGCTAGGTTAAATGCCCGTGAACTTGTTTTAAATGTTGTCTCAATGCCTTGTCTCGAGTGACGTTAAAGTGTCTCTTGAGGGACATCAAATTCCAAGAAGATCATGTCTTGTCTCCCTAGTCACCCTCTCAAGATTTTTTTTTATAATTGAGAGATTATACACTGGCAATCGAAAACATTGAAGGACTAGTGGAAAAAATGAATGATAAATTGTGACAAGTGCTGTGTGTGCTCTCTGCCTCTCGTTTATAATGACAATGTCAGAGTTGATGTAATGTTGAAAGAATTGGTAGCTACATTCATGAACATATGAATTGCTAGATAAACATTTCAAGAAAAAGGTGTTTAACACCCCATCAAAAGGTGGTGAAAAGGGTTGCCATTAACAGAGCTGATAATGAAGAGACAAGGGAGATGCAGATGTCAGTACTAAAAACATATGAATTAGTAAATGTGCCTAACAACACCAGTAGAAGTAGGGAAAAGACTGCACAGTATTCACCTTTGGATTGGACATCTAAATGAAAAACTAAAGTTAGCTAACATCATTGTATAATTGGAAATGCAAACGTGCCATGCCAGAATATAGCCACATCGCTTAGACACTGTCATGCATGTGCACATGGGAGGCAGCTAAAAGGCTCAAGACAGTGTGAAGGATGGCACAGCTATATATTCAGGACCACACCTCCAAGCCGCCAGATGGAGCCCTCCCAGCAGCATGGAAGTTCCCTGAATTCCAGCAGAGCCTCATGGACGTTGTAGTTTTTATGGACAGCCCTGCTGGATACCAGGGGGGCCACCAGGAGCCACTATAGGGAGGCTTGGGGAGTACTACGTGCCCTATAACCCGGAAGTACGCCCTGATCACATGAACAGTAGGTACGACGTACTTCCGGGGTGAAGAAAAAGACTTTGTATCCGACCCGGAAGTGATAAGTAATCTTATTGACTGTAGGGTGAATCCACTTCCGGGTCACAAACTATAAAAGGACCATGGGAACTCCCAGACGATGAGGTGAGCTGGGTGGTAGGAGGGCAACGCGTCTGGGAGTGGAGGATTGGGATTTATTGGATTAGTATTGTTTATTGAGAATAATGGAGTGGTGGTGCTTTGTGCACTTAATTATTATAATAATAATTATTGGACTTTTACCTGGTGTTTGGCGTGGTAACTGAGGGTTCAAAGGAGCAATAGCACCCCCTACTGCTACAACAGTAATTCCTCGCCAAACCAGGGGATGGCAGAGTGCATTATTCCTTGCTCTTCCACTTGGGTCCAATGACGTCATCTTCCGGCTCTGGTAGCAAGATGCCACTTCCAGCTCCAAGGATGACACTTTCAGTTCCGGCCATGTCACTTCTGGTCCTGGCCCTGAGGACATCACTTCTGGTTCCTACCTGATGATTTCATTTCCCGTTTGCCATATATATAAGTTCCATGTTTTCATATACTGTTTGCTCTTTGTAATGGGCTGATCTGTACCAATTTGAACCACATCTTTGCTACGATTTGGCAACGAATTGCAAGTATATTTGGGGGCGGCTTCCCCCAAACCTCTTTCCTGTGTTGTGCGGATCATTTTACAACAAGTAATATAGAAATAGACCGCAATGCTTATCTAAAGTGTTTTTGCTATTGTTTTGCCTTATAGTGATGCAATAGTCAAAATGACAGAAACATATCATAGCAGACAGAAGCACTTCTCAAATGCAAGAAGCCAAGTAGCTGCAGTGGTCTATGTGTCTATCTGTGTCTTCTTTCACCACACTTTTTAAAATCTATTATACAAATTCATCTTTAAGCTGCACTTACCTTGTGGTACTGTGATCTTGATTGGATAACAGCAGTGTCTTTTGCTCACTTTCTTTTCCTTTCTTTCTGAAACCCCAGCAGTATAAAGTGCATGGACTTGAGAAGTTAGGTGCTGGTGCTGGTGTGGGCAGAGCCTTTTTAGTGGCAGATTTCGTTGCCATTCACTACAATCTTTTTAACAAACCGTCCCCAAATGTGTATTCTTACACTACAGTAATATCTTTTTTATTTTAATTTATTTTTAAGTGCAATTTTAGTTTCTTTTTTTAATATCACAATGTGCAACATTAATTTATTTTTTATTTCCATGTGTATCGTATTTATTTGAATTTTATTTATTTTTTCATTTTTTTAGGTTTTTAAAATTAATTTTATTTTTAAAATTTCCTGCACAATTGTATTTATTGAAGTGTTTTATTTAAATAATCTGTTTTACACAAAATAAGGATTTGAGTTTATTAAATTTTCCCTGTTGATCTTTTTTAATTTCGACTTTGTGCTAAAAGGACTCAGATTGGGGGATAAGAGGAGAGGAGGGCACCACTGAGTCTCTAGAATCGCCTCTGGCTGTACTGAATGACAGCAATGGAACTTCATGGATGTTGTAGCCAAATAGTTATGTCTCAACTGTCTGTATAATATTTGTACATATAATATGTAAATCTGCAACTGTTAATTTCCATAATATAAAATTGTGTTGAGAAATTAAAATTGCTTAAAGTTTTTTATCAGTTTATTCATACTTACTAAAAAGCAGTGGTTCACTGTATTTATATTGTGCATTTCATGATAATTCTACAAGAGTCATTATCTTTTCTTTGGTCTACAATTATGACTTGTCCACCCAATTGTTGCCAGGCCCCCGCTTTAAAAATTCTAAATTTTAAAATTTCAGGCTTCCCCTCTGCCTTATAGACATTAACAACAACAACAACAACAACAACATTTATTTATATAGCACATTTTCATACAAATAATGTTGCTCAAAGTGCTTTACATGATGAAGAAAGAAAAAAGAGTCAAAGTAAGAATTGAAATCAGAGAACAGTAATTAACATAGAATAAAAGTAAGGTCCGATGGCCAGGGAGGACAGAAAAAACAAAACAATAAAAAAAAACTCCAGACAGCAGGAGAAAAAACAAAATCTGCAGGGATTCCAGACTATGAGACTGCCTAGACCCCACTAGACATTCTACCTAACATAATGTAAATGATCAGTCCTCATTGTATTTAGGGTTCTCATGGAAGGACTTGATAATGCCATGTGGACTTCTGGCCTTTAATTCATCAATGCAGGGTCATCATGGTGCTTTGATCAGGTCACCACCACAGAAAAACAGAAAAAGAACAGAAGAGAGAGTAGGGGGCCACCATGAATAGTAGTGATAATTAATTAAATATGCAGAGCATCAGGATTAAATTAAAATTAAGTTATGAGAAAGCCATGTTAAAATAATGTGATTTTAGCAGTTTTTTTAAAGTGCTCCACAGTATCAGCCTGGCAAATTCCTATTGGCAGGTTATTCAAGATTTTAGATGAATAACAGCAAAAGGCCGCCTTACCACTTATTTTAAGTTTAGCTCTTGGAATTCTAAGCAGACACTCATTTGAAGATCTAAGGTTACGATTTGGAATATAAGGTGTCAGACACTCCGATATATAAGATGCAGAGATTATTTAAGGCTTTGTAAACCATAAGCAGTATTTTAAACTAATTCTGAATGACACAGGTAACCAGTGTTGTGACATCAAAACTGGAGAAATGTTCTCGGATTTTCTTTTCCTAGTTATGTTGGATGCATGTGTCTACTGGTAACCCTGGCAAAGTTCTTAAATCTGCAAGAGCCCAAAATGTACAACAGCACAGTAAAGATATGCCTCCAAAAATGTTATTGTCCACGTGGACAGCGCTAATCAGAGCGAAGGCTCTATAATCAGCTTTACTGGTTAAAACGTACCCGTGACGCTGTCTGAATTTTACTGTCACGTCTGCTTGGATCTGAGGAGAGGCACTGATTCTGTCGAGCCGCATTTATAGTTTCCTGCCTTGGCGCTCTCAGTCTTCGGGGGACGAGGGGGGAAGCTATTGTACGTAACCCCATGAAATGTAAGCAGAAGGTGTGCAGATTAATTGGGCGATTAACAGAAAGAGATTTAACACTTTAATGGGAATTGTAAAAATTGTAAAACGGTTGTCATTCTGTGATTTTCCACCTATGGAGGCAGTACATTATGAGCATACCAAAACATTGACTTCCTATTGTTTGTTGCAAATTGTTAACGAAACCTGTCTTTTTACAGTACTTCAGATCTCTTGCTCAGGAGTTAAGTCAACATACCTTGTTTGATTTGGCGTGATCGCGTCGAGAAGTGGGCGGAGATTATCGCTAGCTCTTATAATATACACATTAAGGGTAGCTTTGTAGGCGGCACCTGCAACAGTACTTGGCAGGTGCGCATAGGTTGACGTACTGTACTTTGGAAGACAATAAATGGAAAGTTTTTTTTTCTGACTTACAGAGGTAAGTAGTCCAATCTTTTCAGTGCTTTAATTTGTAAGAGAGAAAGGGGAAGCAAATTAAGTGAAAATGTTTTTTTTGCTCGCTTATGAATAATTCACTGTTTTCAATGTTTACATTTCAAAGAATGTGCTTACATCTCAAATTACAATCGGTTCGTAATTGTAAGTTAGGGCATTCTAATTTAAAATAAATTAAATACAATAACTGGAAGTCTGAACAGTTAACGAGCCACACATGCAACAACTATACACGCTTAGTTGCTTTTTTGTATGTGTGTGTATGTGAATCGCGCGACTCGTTGTAAAGCAGACAGTCCTGGACCAGAAGGCACAAATCTGTTTAGAAGTCCTGGAAAGTTATCTTCTCAACAGTGCCCCCCATCATCAAATTGAAACATTCGATTCGACTTCTGATGAGTTAACAAGTGTTGCATTTATTTATACAATACGCGGATGTGCTTGTTAAAACAGGCGAAGCTCGAACCAAGAACGTTCTAATATTGCGTCTTGAGTTACTTATGAGGCTGAAATTAGCTGCTTATTCGCAGCTCTGAAAAACATTAAGCATATCAGTGTGCCGCTGAATTATGCTTTATTCATGCGATAATAAGCACAAAATCGCTAGCTGTAACACTTAGTGAATAAAGAAAATATTGCGACTTTATTTAGAAACGCAATAAAACATAAAAATGAAACCCTTTCCTCCCTTGATTCCCTATTTTTGTTTTTATAGTTAATATATTGTAGCGACCTTCGAGTCAGGTTCGAAAAGAAGAAAAAAACGGACGAAGTAAAGTTCACAAAACAGTTTACTTGAACAGTAAAGAGGGAAAAAAACACAGGGTTGTAACAGCAAAAAATAAAAAATAAAAAATGAACGTCTTTGACTTTGAACTATTTACAACCGCCTATATTTCTGTCATATTTGTGGATATGAGCGACGCTGTTAAAGGAAAGCAAAAACAGAAAAAGAAAAAACGCCGACTTCGTAACTCTACTACACAACCTTCTAGCTCCTTCTCCAACGAGCCTGTCCACCCTCCTCCCGTCCCGGGAACCGAACCCCGACTTTCCGCGTCAATCATACCCCCGCTGCCAGTCCTCCGCGCTGTACCTCCCTCAATCGGACCCAACAGTCACTCCAAAATGCCTTCAACCTGGCTGGAATGCTACAATATATTTGGAAACGCCTAGCTAATTTAAGAGTGTTTGTTCCATTAGATATGGGGATGGAAAAAATCCAGTTTCCCTTAATCTCATATAAGCAATGCCAGTTTTGTCAGTCTGGCCCTTCATCCACGGTCAGGGTCATCGGTTTAATTCTGGTATCAACAGCTGCAAGGTAAGCATTTATCCTGACAGATCAGGAGACGACTTTCTCTATATAATGTTACATATTTGGCTTGATGAACGGCTTTCAACTATAGATATCAATCACATGAAAATTTGATGTCTGAATCGAAATGAGGTCTAAGAAGTTATGCTGTTGCTGCACCATCATGCTTTTGATTTGATCAGTCTTAATCTAATAAAATACAGTGTTTTTCAAAACAAAGAAAAACTTTAACATTGGCAGTTTTCAAGGCAAATAACTGCATTACAGTTTGATAACATGCAAAAAGTACAATACAAAATAAATAAAATGTAAACTTTGATGATGAATATAAAATCTTGAATTGAATCAAAAGAAAAACTCAAACACTATGTCAAATATGCATTGAATTTCCAAACCCACTAATTCTGGTGTATGTAGTAGGAGCCTGTTTCAGCATCTTTAATGCAAGGCTAGCTGTTTTTCTAAGGGCACACTCATGTTGCCAGTTTAGAGTCTCCACTCAAGCTGTTATTGTTTCTAAATCTGTATTACAGTGCACCGGAAAGAGAGGAAACCCAGCTTTATTTTAAATTATGTAATGATCAAGCGATAATTCAGAACATTTACCACCTGGGTATTATAATAGAACGTGTTTCACTTGATCGTGGCTGAGTAAATATGATGCAATGGATGTCTAGAGATGTCTAGCAGAAATGCGGTAGGTTTAAAAGAATACGAGGTAGTAATTTTACAACGGAAAGTAAAAGTAATAGGTTAACTAAAAGGGCTTTATGAAGAATAAATGAGAAGATAACAAAATTAAAAAAAAAATACTGAAAGAAAGACAGCGTCCAAGAATCTGTAAGAAAAATAGCGACAGTGTTAACCATGATCAGGACTTCTGTTTCAGAGTGATTGTGCCTATTGAAAACATTGATTTAATAAAGTGGGGAAATCCCACGGACTTTTCAAGGCAAAAATAAGCCTTTTGTTATGGTCACATTATGGAATGGGATGAAATTTCATGACTTGTGAATGCTTAGGAGAGCATAATGATGTGACGAATCAGTTTTGTGTTACAGCGGGTTTATCTTGTAGTGTCACACATTTGAATGAAAAAGTAAAAAAAAAGAGGAATATTCTCTTTTTAATACAGCACCTCACATATAATTGATAAAGAAATGGAGATTTTCCATTTATCCTCCATATGTAATGGATTCAGCTACTGTTGTCCATCCAACAATCCACCCTTTTTCTAATAGACTTATTCAGTTCAGTTTCAGAGGGAGCAGGTGCCTATCTGGGCAGGAACCAACCTTGCATCAGGCACTATACTTTCATACAGTCACTCTTAGACATACAGTATGAGACCAATTTTGAGGGATCAGATAGTCAAACCTGCATTCTCTTTGTGTGTGGGAGGAAAGGCCAAGCTGCTGTTTCCTTAATGTATTCATGCATGCTTAAATCACATGACAACTAATGTCAAAAATCAAAGTGATTTTCTGACAAGCTTGTTTTGAAAGGTGTGTTGTTGCAAAAGCAGTTTTAAAGAGTTTGTGTAAATGAAAATACCCCAAATAATCTTAGAATTCACTAATACATGTGACACTAATATAATAATACATTATTATTTTTAGTATTTATTCTTAAGCAGCTGCGGTGGGCTGGCGCCCTGCCCAGGGCATGTTTCCTGCCTTGCGTCCAGTGTTGGCTGGGATTGGCTCCAGCAGACCCCCGTGACCCTGTAGTTAGGATATAGCAGGTTGGATAATGGATGGATGGATGGATGGATTTTTTTACTAAACAGAAAATATTCATACATGCATTTTAATACATACACATGGTAAAATAGATAGATAGATAGATAGATAGATAGATAGATAGATAGATAGATAGATAGATAGATAGATAGATAAATACTTTATTAATCCCAAGGGGAAATTTACATACTCCAGCAGCAGCATATTGATAAAAACAATATTAAATTAATGATTGATAACAATGAAAGTATAACAGACAGACACTAATTTTGTATAATATTAACTCCCCCCGGGGTGGAATTGAAGAGTTGCATAGTGTGGGGGATAAATTAAGCATTCCATATTGATCAGATCATTATATAAACTCTATGCTGAAATCCACTCACGAGCCTTTGAAAACTGTCAACTTTGGTTATGTTTAGGAAATCCCCCTACATCCACAAATTAAATTCAGGCCTTGATGATGTTTATGACCTTGTTGGAATAACACTTAAAAGAAAAAAGGAGGAAGATCAAAAGAAAGCATGACAAAAAAATTGTAACAATGCAAAAGGCAACCCTTAATGGTTATTCATTCTTTTAGCATTAAAAGAACAATTATGGAAAAGGAGAATTGTATCATATGAAGAAAATAGAAAATGAAATATTATGAAATCTCATAGTTTGTACTATCCTTATGCCATCATTTCTATGTCAGTAGCTGCAAGGATTATTCATAAGATACTAAATGATCTGATAAAAAGATTATGTATTTAAAATAACAAAAAATATAGTTTTTTGTTGCTTTGACTAGATAATATTTATCTTAGAATACTCAAAAAAGGTTGAAATTATATGTAAGAACCATTTAATTTCTTAAAGACTGACAGATAACAGATGTTGTGATTAGACTGACCCTGGTAATTATGGTTGAGTTAGCTTAAATTATGTTTCAGTAACTCAAACTAAAGGACAACTGTATACACGTGATATTATGTACCAGTGTGTCAGTGGACAGTCAGCAGGGTTTTTTGATAGGATTGAAATGGTCCAACTTAGTATACTGAGTTATCATGAGGAATCAGCTAAATCATCTGATAGCAGTAGACCATGCTGTCTTGTGTACAAAAAATGTTAAAAATCATTTAATGAAATATCCCTGAGAGACTAATCATCAAAGCACTAATAAGACTGTACAATAAATATATTGATTCCAGAACACTTACAATGTTTCTGATGGAGTTTAGCCTGCTGATCAGAAAAGTTAACTTTAGAACCAATGTAGAAAGCATTTTAAGACGGAGAAGCTTCTAACTGTGGCACCTCTGCAAGAGAACCACCTCTTTCAACCTTTACAAACATATGCAGTTTTTAATATCTGGAAAAAATTTGGAATTAACTTGCTTAGAGATCTTTTTTTTTATTATTAATTTTATTACAATCCATACAAAAACAATCAAATTTTTACAAAAAGAAGAATTGAGTTAAGAACAGAACAATCAATCAATCAATGCTTAGAGATCTTTATATAGACAACGTCTTTGCATCATATGAACAATTACATTCCAAATTTAACATTCCAGCTACACATTTCTTTCACTATCTTCAAATCAGGAACTTTGTTAAACAGAACCTTCCAGATTTTCCTCATCTTGTACCCTCATCCATGCTGGAAAAAATATTGCTCTATCTCAAGGACTTAGACTCCATCTCTACAATATATAAAATCATTTTACAATCCCTCCCTTTCAAAGATCCAAGAGGACACTGGGAAAAAGATCTCTCAATTAATATATCAGAAAAGGAGATGGTGTGTGGGTGTGTTTGTGTGTGTCCTGCGGTGGGTTGGCACCCTGCCCAGGATTGGTTTCTGCCTTGTCCCCTATGTTGGCTGGGATTGGCTCCAGCAGACCCCTGTGACCCTATGTTCGAATTCAGCGGGTTGGAAAATGGATGGATGGAGTGGAAAGTAGCAATGCAGAGAATTCACTCGAGCTCCATATGCGCAAAGCATATAATTATACAACTCTAAATTATATATCGAGCACATCTGTCTTGACTAAAACTCTCCAAAATGTTTCCAGGGCATGATCCAACCTGCGAACGTTGCAACCAAGTCCCGGCCTCACTGGGTCACATGTTTTGGTCATGCACCAAATTAACATCATTCTGGACCAAAATTTTTAATTACCTTTCAGACAGCCTTGGACTCACAATCCCTCCTAACCCATTAACAGCTGTGTTTGGTGTTCTTCCAGAGGGGCTTAAAGTGGAGAAAGACAAACAAATTGTGATTGCATTCACTACACTTTTGGCACGCAGACTTATTCTGATAAACTGGAAGAACCCAAACTCTCCTCTTTTAAGTCAGTGGGAAACCGATGTGTTATATTATTTGAAATTGAAAAAAATCAAATACTCAGAGGATCCATACAGAGTTTTTTCAAAACATGGCAGGATCTAATCAGTAACATTTTAAAATAAGGTCATGAAGCACAGAGAATTTATTAATTTAGGTATGTTTACAAGCCTTAAATTTTACGCCGTTTGGCTTGCTGTCTCTCTCAGGGGTGGGGATCGATCTGTTCTTAAGTCAATTTTTCTTTTTGTAAAAACTTGATTGCTTTGTATGGATTGCAATAAAATTAATAAAAAAAAAAAAGGAAAAGTTAACTTTAAATTGTCCTATTATGTAGCAGTTTATTACAATTGACAATTTCTGTGATTTCCTTTCATATTTTAAGTCTACTAATACTGCATGTTGCTCACAAAGTAAGCTGTTTTTTATTTTAGTCCATACCTGCATGATAATGCACTCAGTGCCAGCTTCACAACATGTAATGAATTTGTTAAGGCTTAGGCGTGCATGGGAATGCTTAGTCAGGATGGATGTTGGCAGGACAGGCTGTAAAGTCTGCTTGATACACACGCGCTTTACATTATGTTGATATCAGTTAGTACATTATGGCAGATGGCCAGGACCCATGCTCGGACAGGATCCGTAGGAGCAGTCATGGGATACACACTACGTCCCCGGAGCACTTGGTGGCAGCCACCCTGGGTTGCTTCGGGTGCAATATTTTGGAACACCAGAGCTTGTCCCTGTTGGGCTCTGTGGCCACTGCCAGGGAGAGGTGCACAGCCTAACAAGCTCATCTGGACGGGAACGCAGCCACACCTGGATGTGCAGCCGGAAGTAGGTCAATGAGCACCTGCAGCACTTCTGTGAGGGCTATAAAAGGAGCCAACAGTCACCACTCCGGGTGCCAGTCGGGAGGAGGAGGACAAAGCTGCCTGGGAGGAGTGAAGGAAGAGGAATTATTTTTGGGTGTTTTTGGTGTTTTCTTTGGTGGTGTTTTGGGACAGTGTTGGGCCTGTGGGACACAGGGAAGACGTGACCAATGGCTGAAGAAAAATTAAAAACATTTTTATACGTGCCTCTGCTGTCAGTCTGTGTTGGGTCGATGCCTATATAGCGCCTTTGCCACAACATATACAGATCCACATGTTCTATAGGCATATTATAATGTGCGAACCTAGCATTGATTATCTAGAGTACAATTTGTAAATAGCAAAAATGTCTCACCAAAGTCTCTACAGCCAGTTACATTTCTGGTGAATACACACTGAAGCCTCAAAGGAGCAGTATGATTGCTCTTTTTAAGGAAATGTATGAGCTCTAGTTCGATTGTAAAACTAGTGACCAGGATAAACCATGGGCTGCTCACATTTGTTGTTCAACATCCGCTGTCAATCTGAGAGGTTGATTTAAGAGGTACTTAATAGCCAAAGCCGTTTATGGTCCTAGTTAAATAGCAAGAACAAAAGGATCACATGACAGATTGTTACTTTTGTCTGAAAAATGCATCTGGTTTTCCTAATGAAAATTAGAAATCCCCAGTCTGCCTTCACTCATGAGATCAGTGCTGCATGGCAACGATTTGCTAGTACTGAATCCACTAGAGACATGGAGCTTAGATTAGGCAGATGAAGATGCCACAGTGTAGGTGGAAAATGACATTTCTTCAGCTTTTCAAATGTGCACGTCTAGTGAACCTCATCTGATAACAGAGAATACATAATCTGGTCAGGAACTTAGGTACAGTATGTCAAAAGCAAAAGCAGAACTACTGGGTTCAAGATTACAAGAATGGGGTTTGTTGTCGCCAGATACAAACATTTTGTTGTGTCAGAGCTCACAAGGGGATTCAAAAAATTTCTTTTTGTAGGTTGTGCAACATCTGATCTGGCAGTGACATTAAAAAGCTCTTTATAGTTTTGGGTCATGAGCATGGCTAACAACATCAGATGCTGTATACAATCAAAAATTATTAGGAAATAATTTTTAGATCAATTGAACTAGTAAAATGCATAGCAACATCATTAAGGGATAAAACACGCTAAATTCAATATAATTAATTTAATGTCTCTCCAAATTTTCAATTGAGTCAATCTGAACATAAAGTTGTGTTCAGCTTAAAGCTATCTATCATAATCACTAAAAAATTTTCAGGAAACAAACCTTTTGAAAAAATTTGTTGTTCACTTCAGCGTAATAAGCATTCAACTCTTTATGTAAATCTGAAATAAATACTGAAAAGAAAAATCTATGATTGTCTGGATTTTTCTCTAAATTAAGAAATGTCAACAACAGAGTTTCCTTAGGGTTAGTGCTATGCCTACTGTCTTAAAATTAATATTAATTGTGTAAATATACAGATAAGTTCTGCAGCCATCTGCGTTCATCTGTGCTTATCTCCATTACATTCATTTAGTCAAATATATGTGTTTGGTTCATGAAGTATATGATTTTTTGTATGTTCATGTCATCATTGCTGTGTTTCAGCCATTATAGGATGTGCAATGCCAATGCATGTCATTATGGGAGCTTTTTTTAAGCAGAATTCATTTTTCGTTTACTGCTTTACTCCTTGAATACTGGAGAAGTCACTGCTCATTTCTGGTAATTTTTTGCAAAAAGAAAACAGCACTAGGGGTTAAGGATGTAAAGGAAAAAAATCCATCCATCCATCCATCCTCTTCCGCTTATCTGGGGTTGGGTCGCGGGGGTAGCAGCTTAAGCAGAGAGGCCCAGACTTCCCTCTCCTCGGCCACTTCTTCCAGCTCTTCTGGGAGAATCCCAAGGTGTTCCCAGGCCAGCCGGGAGACATAGTCCCTCCAGCGTGTCCTGGGTCTTCCCCGGGGACTCCTCCCAGTAGGACGTGCCCGGAACACCTCACCAGGGAGGCGTCCAGGAAGCATCCTGATCAGATGCCCGAGCCACCTCATCTGACTCCTCTTGATGCGGAGGAGCAGCGGCTCTACTCTGAGCCCCTCCCGGATGACTGAGCTTCTCACCCTATCTTTAAGGGAAAGCCCAGACAACCTGCGGAGGAAACTCATTTCAGCCGCTTGTATTCGCGATCTCGTTCTTTCGGTCACTACCCATAGCTCATGACCATAGGTGAGGGTAGGAACGTAGATCGACTGGTAAATTGAGAGCTTTGCCTTACGGCTCAGCTCCTTTTTCACCACGACAGACCAATGCAGAGCCCGCATTACTGCAGATGCCGCACCGATCCGCCTGTCGATCTCACGGTCCATTCTTCCCTCACTCGTGAACAAGACCCCGAGATACTTGAACTCCTCCACTTGGGGCACACTCCACCCTTTTCCGGCTGAGGACCATAGTCTCGGATTTGGAGGTGCTGATTCTCATCCCTGCCGCTTCACACTCAGCTGCGAACCGCTCCAGAGAGCCTGATGAAGCCTGATGAAGCAAACAGGACAACATCATCTGCAAAAACTAGTGACCCAATCCTGAGTCTCCCAAACTGGACCCCTTCAACACCATGGCTGCACCTAGAAATTCTGTCCATAAAAGTTATGAACAGAATCGGTGACAAAGGGCAGCCCTGGTGGAGTCCAACTCTCACTGGAAACGGGCTCGACTTACTGCCGGCAATGCGGACCAAGATCTGACACCGGTTGTACAGGGACTGAACAGCCCTTATCAGGGGGTCTGGTACCCCATATTCCCGGAGCACCCCCCACAGGATTCCCCGAGGGACACGGTCGAACGCCATTTCCAAGTCCACAAAACACATGTAGACTGGTTGGGCAAACTCCCATGCACCCTTCAGGATTCTGCTAAGGGTGTAGAGCTGGTCCACTGTTCCACGACCAGGACGAAAACCACACTGTTCCTCCTGAATCCGAGGTTCGACTATCCGACGGACCCTCCTCTCCAGAACCCCCAAATAGACTTTTCCAGGGAGGCTGAGGAGTGTGATCCCTCTGTAGTTGGAACACACCCTCCGGTCCCCCTTTTGAAAGAAGGGGACCACCACCCCGGTCTGCCAATCCAGAGGCACTGTCCCCGATGTCCATGCCATGTTGCAGAGACGTGTCAACCAAGACAGTCCTACAACATCCAGAGCCTTAAGGAACTCCGGGCGTATCTCATCCACCCCCGTGGCCCTGCCACCAAGTTTTTTGACCACCTGACCACATGATGGAGACCCACAGGACAAAAAAGTCCTATAGGACTCCTTCTTCAGCTTGACGGCATCCCTCACCGCCGGTGTCCACCAACGGGTTCGGGGAAAAAATTAAAAATAATAAAAATAAAAAGGAAAAAAATAAAATCTTTAATGTTTTGTGAGACAAAGAACAAAAACATCTTTTGTGTTAACTGGAAAAAAGGAAGACTAATGTACAATTACAAGATCAGAAGAAAACGTATAGCAGAAAGTAAAACATAAGATAAGTTAACCATGCTAAATAAAGGAAGAGTACATTGAGCAGTTTTTATTATACAGGGATATGTGAGTACTAAGCATGGGGAAACTTGGGTGTATTAAATAAAATAAAGCCTAAATCTTGGAATGTGCTGTATCTAAAACCATCCATTTGAATCACTGAATAAAAGTATAGTAGAAAGGAAGCATTATCTTGCTTGCTTAAAAAAGTTAAATCTAGTGAAATATATATATCATTTTACCCAGTGTTCAGGAAATATTGAGTGAGCATGAACTAAATTAGTGCTGAATTTTGATTGTCTGAGATTTATTGGCCCCCCACTGAAGTTTTGTTTTTCAAACATTTACAGCCATTTACCTTTATGTGTTTGCTGGTTATGTTTTTTTAACTACATAGAAAAGTAGTTTTCTAGTTTTTAGGTTCTTAAACTCTGACACTGAAGAAACAGCTAACAAGCAGTTTAGCTACCATGAAAGAAGAAATGTGTTTTAAAAACTTTTTGCCTGACTGAAATATTTATACAAATAATACTACTGTCTAAATTAGCCAAGTACATGTGAGCCATTGAAAGAAAAAAGAGGTAAAAACTATATTTGTGACAGATGAAACACAAAGTATTCTATTATAATCAAATCTGTTAACAACTGAAACAGTCAATTATGGATGTGCAGGTAAATGTTTATACAGGTGTTTCAGTATAATTTACTGTCATGGACTGGCAGTTGATTTTTTTTTTATTTAATCAAACATTACAACTACAATTTGAATTAAATAATTTTAATTTAAACAAACAGTGCAAATTTTTAATTAAACTATCTAAATGACTACCTGTAATAGCCTGTAGAATGTACCAAAGTATAAGGTATTTATTTTCTATTTAAACAGTGCGATTTATTGTTTTTTTATACAAACTATGTAAAATTGCAATTAAACAAAGACTTCACTACAAATGGGTTACTATTGATAACAAACAAAATGTATAAGTTGAAACTGCTTATAAAAATGAATCATAAAAAGTGCAATCAGAAATATTGAAAAGACAAGGGGCCTCATGTATAAACGGTGCATACACACAGAAATGTTGCGTAAGAACTTTTCCATGTTCAAATCGCGATGTATAAAACCTACACTTGGCGTAAAGCATTTTTCCACGGTACCTCATGCCTTGTCGTACGCAAGTTCTCCGCTCGGTTTTGCAGACTGGCGGCACCCAGTGTCAAAGCAATGCTACTGTTCCTGTGTGGTTACTCATTATTTTCCTGACGCGGCTTTATAAATACACAGAAACTAACCGCATATTGTTTATTAGTGTAACGCATCTGATTGTATTTAACTTGTAACAATATAACGGTCCAGGGAACAGCCATAGTATTCCAAATACCATAACTGCTTTAGTGTTGTTACTCTCACTTCTTCTTCTTCTTCTTCTTCTTCTTCTTCTTCTTCTTCTTCTTCTTCTTCTTTCAGCTCCTCCTGTTAGGATTTGCCACAGTGGATCATCTTTTTCCATATTACTCTCACTGCATGACTCGGAGTATTTATATCAATGTATCTGAGTGTGAATCACAGCAGTAGCTGATCGGAAAGAGAATTATCGGTATACAGCTTCAAGGACACACTGTCTCAGCCACTGCAAAACGTTTTAAAGCCTTTCCTGTACAGACCTCGCGGTTCAGAAACAGTTTCATCCCAAGAACTTTAAATGCACTCAATCAATTGCACCTTGTAGAACTGTTTGTACTTATAAGTACAATCACCCCACTGTAAACTTGCACTACAGTTATAATATCGCACAACCTGAGCCGCTTTATAAAGCGCGTATTTACATATGATGACGATATCATTTTTAAGGTGAAATGCAGCAAAATATGTTTATTAAATTATACAGATAAAACTTTAACTTCATTTAAATAATCTATATTCTTCACTGGGAGTGTCGTTAAGGATAGAATAATTAAACATGTACTACGAAGATATTTCAATGTTCCTTAAATGTTTTGAAGAATCGGCGCTAAGCTTACAGATGGCTTAACTTCTATTACAGAGCTGATTGTGTGGCGATCGGTTACTTGGGAAAGAAAAGCACTGACTGCAGTGACGGCTACGCCAATATATATTGAATATAAAACAGAAAGAGAAAATAACAACACAGCTAAAAACGCAGCGACAAATTTCGGCAAAAGTTAAATGCTTGTGTCATGAGCACGAGGCGTCTATGCAGTGTCTGCAACGGACAAGGCCATCCACCGTGCATAAGATACTTTACTGACATTGGCGGGCGAAGGAGCCACCGATTCTTCCTCTGCCCAGTGCCACCACAGGCCTAGAGCCACCCCTGAGTACTGCTGCAACAAATTATTTCATCGAAGTCAAAAACATGTTTAATAACGTGCTTTAACTCCTATCATCATGAAAATGATATCACGTATACATCTCAGTATTTTAGTTATTCAGAGAGCTGTAATATCACAAATGTAATGGATTCTGTGTCCAGTTGGAGGAAGAGAGCCGGTTTAAGAAACAAGTAGTGATTCACACACATAGGCACATAGAAGATCAAATACAAAACAAAGCATTTAATGTGCTACTTTAATTATGATGTGATTTGAGAAACTGGTTAATTAAACAATTTTAAGATGAAGTTTATGATGCTCTACTTTAATGACAAAATAAACTACGTGATTAAAGTGGAAATGTCGAGATTGAAGTTGACATTTTGTGCTTTTTCCCCACTGTGTGCCTTTTTTTCTCTGTACCCTAATAAGCTTTCATATGACACTCAGACAGTGGGCTACAACTCGGCTTTTCATGGCGACTTTGATATGTGACTTCTTTTTTATTTCTGGCTCTGTGCGATTTTGTGAATGTGAGCTGTCAAGTTTCTCCAACACGCTATGTCACTCGATCAACTTCCTTTTGTTGATTATACCACGGTTTATTTGAACAAATAGTATGTTTTTCCTTTGCCTCCACTTGGTATTCGCTGAAATTGTTATATTTCCCCCGTGCTTTTCCCATTGTCTTTTCACAGAAGGCTGAGCTTAAGGGCGATTTATATTGATTTGCATATTCAAAGAGGCGTAATTCTGGGAGGAGTGCTGCGTTACATAAAGCGCGTGCACGAGCGTTAGTTTTCACGCTGATCGGGATTTATGTAGCGGAAGAACGTGGAAGTTGGAGTACGCACAGATTCCTGCATCTGGATTTTTCTGTGCGTAAGCACATTTCGGCTTTTGTGCTTACAGCATGTTCGTACGCACTGCGTTATACATGAGGCCCAAGGTCATAATGGAGTTTGTCTAGTTTTATGGATCTCTATGGAGAGACATTGTTCCAAGGCATACTGTTGTGATAGCCTGAAAAGTATGTTTTCATATTCCTTCTATCAAAGAAGTGGGGTTTCAGTTGTATTCAATACCTCCTCTTGTAAATGCTTCAGAGGTACTTTTAATAGCAGAGTAGTTGAAGTCTGGGGTACTTTTCATTTTAGAAGTGCATAGACAGACTTGTTTTTGGGAGGGTAGTAAATTGTTGCATCTTACTCATTTTTGTTCAGTGTAAAATAATATCAATCTTCAATAACAATATTTTTATGACTCTTACCTAAGGTCACTAACAGGCTACCATCTTTTTTTTTTGTTTTGTTTTGTTCTAAAAACACTCTAACTGTAACTAAGTGCAGAAATGTTCCAGTCATTGCTTGGAAGAATGTTATCGAATTAGGTCAATTTTTAGAGCCTTGGAAAGCTATTGCAGTATGGGTGCACATTTGTTGTTACCGATTGGTTTATCCAGGTATTGCCAGTCACACCTATGGATCATTTAGTGTAGTAGTATGCATGTATACTTAATACTGATGGTCATTTTTAAATTAACACTGCAATCACTAAAGCTTGATAATGTTTTAGCAATATGGGGGTGCCTTGATCTATTGTTTGAAATTTGCCATACAAAAAGTACTGTTTAATCAGAATTGCCATGAATAAGGAGAATTGCACCACTGTGAGCTGATTAACTGAGTGTCAGCTTATGTATTGTCACACTACAAAAATACCAAAAGCAATTTATAAAGAAGTATTTATGTGAAGGTGGTTTATTTGTAAAACATATCTATACTAATAAAAGGCAAAGCCCTCACTGACTGACTGACTGACTGAATGACTGACTGACTGACTGACTGACTGACTGACTGACTGACTGACTGCCTGACTGACTGACTGACTCACTCACTCACTCACTCACTCACTCACTCACTCACTCACTCACACACTCACTCACTCACTGACTCATCACTAATTCTCCAACTTCCCGTGTAGGTGGAAGGCTGAAATTTGGCAGGCACATTCCTTACAGCTTACTTACAAAAGTTAGGCAGGTGTTATTTCGAAATTCTACGCGTAACGGTCATAACTGGAACCTACTTTCATCCATATATACGGCCATAGCCTGCAGCTCGGTCGGCGTGTGAGGCGGAGTTACGTCCTGCATCATCACGCCTCCCACGTAACTGAGTGTCTGCCCATATAAGGTAAATATTTGCGGGTGAAGGACTGTGCTTAGCATATTCATAAGTGCAGCTACTGCGGAAACCCTCTGACGCTGAACAAGCCTTTGTACACATGTCAATAGGAAAGCAAGGTGTAAAGCTTAAGTTTAAATTACGTTCATAGACACGCCACCACTAAATATTCGCAGGCAAATCCACAACTTAATACCGGGAATGCCTATTAAACATTTTAGATTCACGAGTACCGATTTGGGTACCTGTTCAAAAAACGCATTACACAATTGAGAAGGCAGCAAAAGAATATGAAGCGAGTGACGCATACAAGCATATTCATAAGTGCAGCTATTGCGGAAACAAAGCATGGTGTAAACTTTAATTTAAATTAAGTTCATAGACGTTTGATTCCACAAGTTCATAGACACGCTGCCGCTAAATATTTGCAGGAAAATCCACAAGTTAATACCGGGAATGCCTGTTAAACATCTTACATTCACGAGTAGCGATTTGAGTAGTGAACACTTCGATGAATGACAACGGTTGACAAAAATGGAATGTAACTTCAAAACAACACGTCTTCCAAATACGAACCTGATTGAAAGAAATAATGATAATCAAATCCTTGATGAGAGCAACACTCATAACAGTGACAAAACAATTACATTGACAATCAGATTATGTTATTTTTAAAATGTTTCCTTTTCTTTTTCATAACTTCTTTAACACACTACTTCTCCGCTGCGAAGCGCGGGTATTTTGCTAGTCTATACTAATAAAAGGCAAAACCCTCACTCACTCACTCACTCACTCACTCACTCACTCACTCATCACTAATTCTCCAACTTCCCGTGTAGGTGGAAGGCTGAAATTTGGCAGGCTCATTCCTTACAGCTTACTTAACAAAAGTTAAGCAGGTTTCATTTCGAAATTCTACACATAATGGTCATAATGGTCGACAACGTCCGCCATGTTGAACTTTCTTATTTATGGCCCCATCTTCACTAAATTTGGTAGACGGCTTCCCTGCGCTAACCGAAACCAATGTACGTACTTATTTTGGTGGTATGTCGCCACTGTCGGCCGCCATATTGAACTTTCCAACGTCACTAATTCTCCAACTTTCCATGTAGGTAGAAGGCTGACCCCATTTTCATGAAATTTGGTAGGCGGCTTCCCTGTGCTAACCAAAACCGATGTACATACTTATTTGACCCGGCGGGGCGCCAGGAGGGTGGTATCAGAGCCCGCCTGGACTTTCGCCCGGGTTGTTTTGGGAGCCATATTGAACTTTCCAACGCCCCACTAATTCTCCAACTTGCCACACCGTGCAGGTAGAAGGCTGAAATTTGGCAGGCTCAATCCTTACAGCTTAGCTGAAGAGTACAAAAGTTAAGCAGGTTTCATTTCTTTGTGACCAAAATTCTGACCGTAAACGGTCATAACTGTGCCGGGTACCGTTCAATGTCGGCAGGATGTTGAACTTTCTTATTTATGGTCCGCGGGAGGCCGTTATTTCGGGCGGCGTGCATTGGAAATTTGATAGGCAGCTTTCCTGTACTAAGTTCCCTGCCCGGCAAACTAATGAACGATAGCGTCAGTATTTTGGTGGTATGACGCCATTGGGCGGTGTGTCTTGCGTGCCCGCCGATGACTGTAGAGGCGGGACCAGGAATGTCCATCACGGGCAGGGGAGACCCGATTGGGCGGAGGAAGGCCCACAGGAAGTGGCGGCGTCGGAGGCCGACAGTCAGGTAGGCTCAGCGTCGGTTAACTTCCTGTCTTTGCGGCGCTTTGGCGGAGCTGGGCGTCCCTTATTGAACTTGCTGGTACTGGAGAAGAAGGCGCTGGCGCTGAAACGTTACTATCGACAGCGGGGCGGCGCTGGAATCTCCAGCGAGGCGGTGAGTACAGCCGACTCCGTAAAGCATATGGGAGGGCTGCTGAAAAGGCTGTGAAGACAATGATCAGTTCGAGTAAGCAGCCCTCCGACAGGAGGTGCGGCGCCGCGGAATCTTGGCGAGGGGAGTTGAGGGCGCTGAAGGGACACGGGCTGCTAAGTGCCCTTCCTTGCGCCGCACATGTCTCAAACCGTCAGGGCGTCCCAGAGTGAAGGAGGTAGAAGGCTGAAATTTGGCAGGCTCATTCCGGCTATCCTCGAGTGGGACCCGTTTGAGCTCTGCTGCCCTTACAGCTTACTGACCCGGCGGGGCGCCAGGAGGGACGGAAGAGGGTACAAAAGTTAAGGAGGCGCAGGTTTCATTTCGAAATTGGAGGCAGCCCAAGGCATTGTGGCCAGGACATTGGGAGTTTGGGGTTTGTGCGTGATTAGGTCTTTGTGACCGAACTGGGGTCTTGGTGACCAAATATTATTGTAAATAATTTGTAAATAAGCGTGTGGTGGTGTCAAAACAACATATTTGGTGGTATGAATGGTGCATGGCAGGCTCAATCCTTACAGCTTACTTACAAAAGTTAAGCAGGTTTCATTTCGAAATTCTCGTGTAATGGTCATAACTGTCGACAATGTCCGCCATGTTGAACGAAACTAATGAACGTACTTATTTTGGTGGTATGACGCCACTGTCGGCCGCCGTATTGAACTTTCCAACGTCACTAATTCTCCGACTTCCCCATGTTGAACTTTCTTATTTATGGCCCCATCTTCATCTTCACGAAATTTGGTAGGTGGCTTCCCTGCGCTAACTGAAACCGAAGTACGTACTTATTTCAGTGGTATGATGCAACTATTGGCCGCCATATTGAACTTTCCAACTTCACTTATTCTCCAACTTCCCATGTAGGTAGAAGGCTGAAATTTGGCAGACTCATTCCTTACAGCTTACTTACAAAAGTTAAGCAGGTTTCATTTCAAAATTCTATTCACGTCTCCCTGCTGATAACTGCAGCGTTTTTATTTAATCCACGGCTTCTCCGCTATTTTATTGTTCGTTTATTACGATTATAGTTATTTTATAGGTATTTTTGACTTACTTTACATTGTTCAGATACCCGTTTCCTTTATCATTCCAACTGTACCCCCATTAACTTGTCTATCGAGGTGATCACCATCGATCAAAGAACTGTCACTTACCGGGTGGTTTCCTTGCCCTGAGATGGCACCTGCCTTTTACATTCTCTTTGTTACATATTGCACAGCCATATCAGGCTCACTCTTGATATCCGGAGGAACATTGTGTCTTATGTATTGAATGACTGATGATGGTACAGGAGAAAATTATACTACAGAGGAGCACTAGAAAAGTGAAATGCTTTAGCCCTTCACCTATGGTTCTGCATGTGAGTTGATTGCTGCCGCTAAACTGTTTGGTTGTCGCTTTCAAGTGTACCAAAATGGCCAAATATTTTACACCTTTCGACAACCGCCAATGTCTCTTAAACATCTTAGATTCACAGGTGACGATTTCAGTAGTGGACACGTTGATGTTTATAAATGTTTAAACTCTCAAAAGCTGGATGTGAAGTTATCGATGAAACCGGTTGTATGCTTACAACGCTTGACAGATGTGGAATGTCACTTCACCACAAGTCCTGCAAATACTGTCGTAATTGAAACAAACCATGAAACTCAAACCGATTATGACATCAGCAATCCAAGCTGTGAGGTCTGAAACAAGATTACTTTTCACATGGTCAACTGTACATTGCTTGCTAAAGAGTAAGCTCAGCGCACAGCTTGGTCATATTACAACCGGAGGGCCGAACTGACAACGTGGCATACAAAGAGATCCTTAACAAATAATTATTGGTATATTTTCCCTCAGTTTAAAAAGGTTTAATTATCTTCTTAATAAAAATTTTAAGGCAGTACTTTGCCATGCTGGTAGTTTGCTAGTATATATATATATATATATATATATATATATATATATATATATGTAATGTATTATTATTATTATTAGATATATATATGTGTGTGTGTGTGTGTGTGTGTCAGAAAGGGAAAATTTAACTTTATGATTCATACCAGTTAATGGTGAGATTAGCTGCCTAATCTACTTTTCAAAGTTAATTAACCCTCCAAGCCAGGTGCTTTATTTTGTGGATAGACTTGCTGTAAGTCATGTTTGTGTCCTGTCAGGGAATGCAGCCAGACTGTAATGATTATGATGGCTCTTAATTGGCACATGTGAGAGCCACACTGGCAATCAAAGCTCATTAGAGTCTTTTTAAATTTAAAGAGTTGCATTTTTGCAGCTACATTTCCAGGCAGTATTTGCACATAGGATTTGGAAGAGCAGAGGGGGCAGTTTCTTCTTTATTGATAACACCTATGCCTCAAGGCCATGTGTCGAACTACTCAGGCTTTTAGTTATTTGGCAGCTTTTGTTTTTTTTTCTATTAACCTTATGAGTCACAAGTGTAGCTTCTCATTTTTTCATTGTGCTAACTTGTCTCTACCTACAATGCCCGCTTTGAAAATACATGCTGCATTCATTTTTTTTTTTAAATTCCCACTACATATGACCATGATCAGTTAAATTACCATGTAAAATAATATGCAAAGTACACAAAAAGTAAAGTGCTATATAATGCAATATAATATTAATATAATATACAGCATCACAGTTTTTAGTGGTGCTGCATCATGGATTCAGCACCTAAGTTTTGAATTCCATACCTGGTTGATGACTATGAGGAGTTTACATATTCTCAGTGTCTGCATGGATTTTACTTAGGATACACACTGGCTTTCCTCCCTCATTATTTTTATATTATTTTACAGGTATTCCTAAGACAGACCCTCAATTTATTGGTGCCCTGTCCAAAGATGTTTTTTGCCGGGCACCTGATGTTTTGGTGACAGGGGCTGGCATCTGTGTCCCTGAAGTTTGAGAATGTTGTGTGATACTATAAGATATTAAAATGGCAAGATACATGGTGCAAAATTAAGGAGAGTGTGACCAACATCCAAGATGTAGTATTATGGCATAGAGAAGAAAAGGGGATGCTATAAAAAAAGAAAACGAGAGAGAGAGAGAAATCAAAGTGAGGAGGAGGGAAAGTATTATTATAAGGGAGCACACTACAAATTGGTGTGTCTCAATAGAGAGAGAGATAGGAGGCTCATAGTATTTGGCTTTAAAGAGCTAACACTAAAGGCCAGTAATTTCCCCCATTTTATTGGAAGGATCCTACAGAGTGGAATGTAGGCAGCAATGGCCAAAGTGGGGCAGGCTGGAGCCTCAATCAGGGTTAAGTTTCATCTTTACAAGGTGGATGTTACTGGAGCCCCATTCTCCACTAGCAAGGAAAGACTGCAGACTACCAGGTACTCCTGCCTTGCCTTTTAAAAAATTAAGGGACTCAAGGGTTCAGACACCAAGTGGCAGGCTGCATGTGCTATAATCTGGTGAGTTTGATTCTCTATTGGACCTTAGCTAATCCCAGAAATAATTATTGGGAGATCTCCAGAATTACTCCTCAAGGTTGTGTTTAAAAAGTTGCTTATTGTTCAAGCTGAACTACTCAAACGTTAGGAGGCAAAGTGGGAGCAAGGAACAAGGGCCCATGTGAGTGGAAGTTAACTTGAATAGGTGACTGGCAATGATTTCTTTTTATGATTGGCAATTTGTAATATTCAAACCATACCACAAACAAGAGTGAAGTGTATTAGCAAAGAGTGGTAGGGCATTTAATGGTTTTGGTTTAAAAATTATGTTTTAGGGATATTCTGAGACTTTTTAAGCAGTTTCTATTACTGATAGAGGTTGTGTGGAATAGAGGGTCCGTGGCTAAGCAGCAAGTGGTTGGTTTTTATGTAAATAAATCATTAAATAGCTGGTGTGATCTCCGTTAGTGTACATGCTCACGTGGCTGCAGGAGGTTGGTGGAGTGATTGAGGTGCAGCGCACCTGTACGTAAGGGTGTGGTTTGTCTTGACTGCTCCATTGGCTTTCAATGTC